>NC_135484.1:134902055-135578055 GCF_052094955.1 Ictidomys tridecemlineatus
GGTTCCTCTCAGGAAAGAAGGGTGGCACTCTTCTCTTGCCATCCCAAGGAAGTTTGTAAAAAATCCCACCCAGTTCCACCTCTTGAGTTTTCACTGAAAACACAATGACATCAGATTTTAAAGTCCCCACCATGACAACTCTAGGTCACATTGGTCCATGACAACTCTAGGTCACTTTAGTCCAGAAGTCATGTTTATGGTGAATGATCCTTATCTCCCTGAGTTTTGCAAACTGGTCTTTATAAGGATCACAAATGTTCCCCTTCAGGGAACCTTTATTGGCATTTCCTGCCTGTATTTCTCCTACAGAAAACAGATAGTATTCTGAGGAATGTGACATATTCTGACAACTTAGGCCAGGCAAAACTGGAGGCAAATTGCTTTTTAAAAAATAAAGCACTTGGAAGTTGCTACTGTGGACAGACATAATAGAATTATTCCCTTAACCTCATGTCCCACTGCTTACATCTCTCTGTTCCCTATCAACTTCAAACAAACATAGTTGTAGTGTAATTATACCTAAAGTATTTATAAGCATCTCATCAGAGCCCCTGCTGCTCCAGGAATCCCTAAAAATCTCCTGAGAATGCCCACATTATTGGGCATAGCCTGGGAAATGTGGTATGTAGGTGTTGTCAGAGCCACTCAGAAGTACCCCAATGCTCCAAATGGGCCAAGCCTTCTTTGATTTACGCCTTACATACTGCTCAGTATTGATATTTACAAACTACCTGCTGCATGAATTTGAACCTCTAAAATTTAAATTAATGCAAGGTATTCAGAAGGGAGAAGGACTTAAGAATAGGAGTCATACCTCTACATGGAGAAGAGACCCCACCACAGGATTTGCCTAGTGGAGAAAAGAAAAGGAGGCCAGCACCAAATCTTGTCCTGTTCTGCTTCCCCTGGACCTTCTGTTCACTGTGATATCTAAGCCCACATTCCAACATAGTCAGCCCTGGTTTCCCCCAAAGTGCCAGTCATTCCTAAACAGTAAAGATAAACTTTGAGTTTATAATTTTCTCTTTAACCAACAAAGGAAAAATCAAACTTTATTTAGTCATCTTTTCTGGATTTTTCTAGACTCTGAAATTCTCACATGTGTTTTTTTTTTTTTTTTTCTATCTGGAAAAAGTCAGGTCCAGACAACACCACATCTCCTCCCGCACACACTGATTATCCAACTCCAGGCTCCTATACAAGTGGATGGTGAGCTCTCACACAGACTTTTTTTCTTATAAACATACCAAGATTCTCTGCAAATATTTGTGCCTCCCCATTCCTATAATCTTATGGGAAATAGTAAAATAGCAGTAGGAATGCCTGATAGCATCGTGAATTTTTAAAAAGAATTACTTGCTCTAAACTTGTTTCAGATGTTTATCTTTTAATTAAAAAAATTCAAATCCATTGGTTATATTTATATTATATCCATGTAATGTAAATACTCACATATACACAATGTGCAGTGATGTAGCACATGCCACTGCAAATGGAAAACTAGTTTGGAGAGGAGAGACAAATATCTTCTTGTTGAATAGGCAGATCAAATACCTGCCTGTTGAAGAGGAGAGATTAGCGATCCTCTGAACAGGAATGGAGGCATGCTTCTGGGGATGGAACAGAAGAAATAGCAGAGGTCATTGCTTCAGTATCTCTGTTTGCCACCACACAATAGGCCAACTGCCTGCCAGGGAGCTGTCTTAAAGTCCTCTGAGATTTACATTAGTTCCACTCATACAGAAGGAAGAAAGAGAGAGAGAGAAGGCTTCCACTTGTACCTTCCCTTCTTCTCATCACCTGGGCCTTCACACATACAGCGTTACAATGACAGATTCCTAGACATTAACTCTATCCTCAGCCTCTCCTAATTCTCTTAAGTAGCTATGGCAGATCTCATATTTGTCTTGTGGCAAAGACTGTTGATCTCATAGGAGAAACCAGGTAAATCAGAGAGCCTCTATTTTAGCATCCTGTGCAGTGAAAAAACTCAGGCTATACCCCAGACCTACAAAATGAGAACATGCATTTTCACAAAAGCCCAGGAGAATCATGGATAAGTTTCCTAGGGTTGCCACAACAAAGTAGCACAGACTAGATGCTGGCTTAGGTAACAAAATTTTCTCATCTCAAAGTTCTTGAGGCTGGAAGTCTGAGATCAAGGTGTTCACAGGGTTCCTTCTAAAGGCTGTGAGGAAGGATCGTTTCCATGGTTTTCTCCTAGGCTTCTAGCCATCCTGCTGTGTCTATACATGGTCTTCCCTTTCTATCGTCCTATGTCCAATTTTCTCTTCTTAAAAAGACAGCAGTTATACTAGATGAGAATCCATCCTGCTGACGTCATTTAAACTTAATCGCCTCTCTAAAGACCTATGGCCAAATACAGTCACTTCCTGAGGTACTACAAACTAGACTTCAACATATGAATGCTGGGGGACACAACTAAGCCCATAGGGATTCAAATGTACATTAATGTTTGGAAAACAGACTTGCTCAACCCCTACCTTCTCTTCCAAGATTCATGTTCATTAATTATTGGCTCCACACTGGGCTTTTGCTTCAGCATAAAGGATAGTGTTCTGATATATTTGGAATTATCTCATAGGACTCATCAATATTTGTTCTGACCAACAATTCCACAATGAGACACTCTACATACACAGGCTCACTGAAGACAAATGGTATTCAGCCAGTACTATAGCTTGAGCATTCTCTCTCTGAAATCTTGCGATTTTCCAAATTCCAAAACTACTTAAGCATCAATATGGTACCACAAATCTGATGATTCAAGGTACATAAATCCTGTTTCTTGCACAAAATTATTAGAAAATATCCTATAAAATTATCTTTAGGCTATGTGCCTAAGATATTCATGCAAGAATTGATTTTCATTTTTAGACTTGTGTCCCATCCCCAAGACCCTTCATTGTGTATAAGAAAATATTCTAAAATCAGGAAAATATCTGTAATTCTTAAGACTTCTGGGATTAAGAATTTCAGGTAAGGAATATTCAACATGTAATAATTGTAAATTGGAACCTCTTCCATTGCTTTTAGGTGGATAGACTTGAGCTCAGCTGGAAACCACACAGGGACCTATTGCTCAGGGCTCAAAATGGCAAGATGGGTCATTGGGATTTTCACAGAGACACAAAGTAACCATACTCAGTTTTTCCCCACATGGGGCACCTCTATCACCTGGTGTGCACATGTCTACACGGCCCACTTTAAATTCAGTTTAAGAATCATCTGTATTGTATGTCTCCTGAAAACATGAAATAAAAATCAAACTATTGAAAAATGAGCAGTTTGCCATCTAGTATACCTCTATCTGTGGTTTGGCTATGAAAAGTCCCCCAGAGGCCCAGGTGTCTAAGATTTGCTCCCCTTCCTTGTAAAATTGGAGTTTCAACAAGTGATGGAATTTTTTTCTTTTCTTTCCTTTATATTATTTCATTTTTATTTAAAGTCTCTCAGGAGGAGTTTCCTCAGGCCTGTACTGGCTGGCTCAGTCCTTGAAAGAGATTCGAGACTCACCCCCCTCTGGATGACCTGATGGCGGCAAAGACCCGTGGGACCCAGCACCCAGTGGACTGCAGGCCTACTGGCCCAATCCTGGCCTTCCCAGCAAAAGCAGCTTCTGAGAGCTTGGAGACTTTGGGTGGTGGCAGATGGGGCCTGGAGACTTTGGGTGGTGGCAGATGGGGCCTGAGAGGCGCGTGGCCTGAGGGGGGCGTGGCCTGAGGGGCGGGACCTGAGGGGGGAGTGGCCTGAGGGGCGGGACCTGAGGGGGCGGCCGGAGGGGCGTGGCCTGCGGGGCGGGGCTTGCGGGGCTTGCAGGGCTTGCGGGGCTTGCGGGGCTTGCGGGGCTTGCGGGGCGTATGGGGAGTGCGGGGCATGCGGGGTGTGCGGTGGATGGTTCTGAATTCATGGAGGGTAGCTGGGGTTTTGAGGGCCAAGAAGGTGAGTGGATCCCCGAGATCTCTGCCACGCACTAGGCAGGAGAGCTGGGCAGACCAGGGCCCTTGGTGACCAGTCTGTGCTGGCTGCCAGGGACTGCAACTTGTCGCACAAGGCAAAGCATCAACTCCCCTGGAAGGTGAGTGAAGACCCTGAGGAAGGTTGGTGGAGCTGTTAGCGACCCTTGGGCGGTGCCTCTTCCTTCTACCCTAAAGGATAGGGAAATGTACAGTGGCCAATGGGAGATGCCTACTCCCTTTGGGAAGAGTTAGTGGCCCTTTGTAGGAGGCCTGTGTATATAATGGGAAAAGGCTACTCGCAAGTTGCCCCCAACCTTTTAAAAGCTTTGCTACATCTGGACATTCCAGATGTCAGGAGGTTGCCGAGATATGATAGAGCAAGAAAATAACGTCTCATAAATGGCCATTTGTTTCAAAAACTCCGGAATGTTTTCAGGAGTGACTTGAAATGGAGTTGTTAGACCACCTCTTGGAGCCACATGTGTCCACATTGGGTCAGTGGGATAAAGGATGTGGAGAATACTTTAACCCTGAGAAGGAGGAGGAGGTCCTGTGCCAGACTGGTTATAAGGAAAACACATTGGTACGGCATACATTGTATTGTGTGCGCCTGTTATTCCTCAATACTGCATATATAGTTAACAATGCTAAGTACTTTAAAAAACATCTAGACTGTTCTCAGATGCCCAAATTGCGTTAAAAGTAGAAGTGGTAAAACATAACAGATTTGGTATATATCTTTTAATTAAAAATCTTAAGAAAAAAAATTTTTTGGGGAGAGGGCAATAGCCAAACCCCCTGTTGAGTAGGACACAGTAGCGTGCTTGTCCTCAGGAGGACCGTGCTTAAGGTGAGGCCAGAGTTGTTCCTTGTGTCTATGCATTTTGTTTTACTTTGTGTACAGAAAGAACAAATGAGTCCTAATCTACATCTCATTTTTCTAGATGTTAAAAAGGTTGCCAATGTATGACAAAAATCAAATTAGTAAACAAATTTTGTATGCTTTGTGTTAAAATTCTTGGAAGGATTATCTTCTCTAACTTTGAACATTGTAGCCCATTGGGTGGGTGAGTGGCCAGAAGGCTCATATTTTGAAGACATTTTCAAATTAGAACTATTCCTACATGTATGCAGTTTATTCCAGACTTTCCTGTGCATAGTGGACAAAGTGGACAAATTGAGTTTCTACTCCAAAATCTAGTCTGCTAGATGTTTAGAGGTGTGCAATGTATGTTAAATGTACAGGTAGTAAAATATCACTTTGAAATATCTTTTTGCTAAACTTTGTATGAAATAGTCCTTTGGGAATGAAACTCTTAAACCACCTCTGTGAGCAGTATAGTACTGTCTTTACCTATTCAGTGATGTGGAGGATGTGGGAGGGAACAATTGCAAAAGGTAATATGTTAGTGTGTTCACACGTGGACATTTTCAGACATCAGTTTGCTTTATGATGTGTGCATTTTGTTTATCTGTGTACATAGTTTATGTAGTGGACAAATGAGTCCAGATTTGCAATATCTAGTCTGTAGGTATAAAGACATTGCCAGTGTATGACCAAGTTGTTAGTTAAATGAGCACAGTTCATACATTTTGTGTTGCAATTCACAAGGAAGCTTGTCCTCTGAAAATTACTTTTGGACAAAAAAAAATGTTCAACCATCTTTAGGCCTTACATATGCCTGTATTGTCCACTGAGCTGAAAGTAGAGAGAAGGAAGTGAGAAGGGAAATGTTCAAGGACAAAATAGTCATACAAGAAGATACCTCAGATTATAACCATTACTCCATGTGCAATTTTATTTACTAGTGCTGTGTCCATCAAGGACATGTTCTTAGGAGGAGTACCTAGTTTTTCTATATATTTAGAAGTTCTTAATCCATTTAAAAGTAGAGGTATTAGAATGAAAGTTTTTGAAAACAGCTTTTATAAACTGTGTTTGGAATTGTTAAATTGTTAAATACCTCTGATGAGTTTACTGTCTGTACTTGTTCACTGGGCTGGGGGAGGTGGGAGAAAAGAAGCTGAAAAAGCTGACTTGTTAGAATGTGCTAGAAAGTTTCATCTCAGCCCTTGCCCTGGAAGGTGCATTTCATTTAACTTTGCTTTACCCTTTATCTAGGGTATATTGTGTATACCCTGGAGAAAGGAGTCCTAATTTTATAATAGTGAGACTCTAGATGGGAAAGAGGTTGCCAGTGTTTGACGAAACTAGAGACATTAAACTAACACATTGTTTACTTTGTGTTAACATTTATAGGAAGGTATTTTCTGAAAACAACTATTGGAAGTGAAACTGTAACTTCACCTCTGAGTGATGTTACACCCTGTGCATATATCACATGTGACAAAGGAGAAAGAAGAGGAAGAAATGAAGAATTCTAGGCCAGAACAATCTTACTTAGAAGAGATTCTCCCATATAACCGTTGTTACAAGTGCAGAATTTATTCAACACTACTATATACATAGTGGACAAACTTAAGTACTTATTTGAAACATCTCATCTTTATAGATGTTTAGATGTGCACAAAATATGTTAAATGTGGAAATAGTGGGCTGGGGTTGTGATTCAGCGATAAAGCACTTATCTCGCACGTGCAAGACCCTGGGTTCGATCCTCAGTACCACATAAAAATAAATAAGTGAAATAAGAGTATTGTTTCTGAATACAACTAAAAAAGTTAATATTAATAAACTTTAAAAAAGTAGAGGTTGTAAATAAAACACTTTGTAGAGATCTTATTTTTAAAAGCCATGAAGAGATAATTATCTTTTGGAAATGGAATGATCAAAACACTTCTCTGAGCACTGCATATTATATTTGTGCTGTTTTAGGGTGAAGAAGGATAAGACAATGCAAAGGGCTCTATACCAATGTATTTTCTGTGAAGCAAGATTGACCATTGTTCCTGACGTCTGTGGGTGTTGTTTACTGTGTAAATTGTGTATATAAGGACAAGTGAGCCCTAATTTACATCTAGACTATCTAGATGTTAAAGAGTTTACCAGCATTACTCTACAAAAGTAGAATAAGTAAACACATTGAGTACACTGTGTGTTAAAATCCATAGGAAAGACTGTTCTTAAAACCATTGAGGAAGTGAAGCATTATAGATGTATGTATCTGACCCTTGGGTTGATTAAAGATGAAAAGGGGAAGGGTTCTAGGCCAGAATGTTCTTGTTTGGAAGACACTTTTAACATCTAGCCTTTAAAAACAGAAGATTTTTGCTTCAAAGTCTAGCCTTTGTTATGCTACTGTATGTGTGCTTGGAAACTTAAGTCCTTGTTGGAAACAGCTAGCCTTTTCTTCACATGGTAAAAGTAAAGGGTTAAAATAATGCCTTTGTGTATTTTTTATTAGTACATTGGAATTGGTGCCTTTCAGGGGAATGGAATTGTTGAACTTGATGTCTTGGAGAGTTTGTTGAAAATTCACCAGTTGATGGTGGGGGAAGGAAAAAGCATACATAGAAAAGCAACTTGTGCCCCTTAGATTAGCTGAATTAGGTAGCCAGTGTTCTAGGTGTATTTTAGTTAATATTGCTAGGCATTAAAGGATAAGTCCTAAAGCTTAAAGTTTGTTAGAAGTAGCAAAAAAAAAAAAAACTCTATATAAATATTCATTTGTAAGTTTTAGGAAGAACTGTCTTCTGGAAATGCCCTTTGCTAATCCACCACTTGGAACTAGGTGTAGTCCTGAACTTAGTCACTGGACTAAGAGGGAGAAGAGGAAAAGTAAGGGGAAGTGCTCTTTGCTATTCTCTCCATAGCTGCAAGATCACTTGAGATTAAAAGTATAGATCCATATATTTAAATATATATAGATCTATATATATTTGGTAAAGTACTTGTGTTTATTGTGTACAGAATTCATACTTTATTTCACAACATCTATGTTTTCTAGATATCCTGAGGTTACAGTGTATTATAAATAGTAGACCTAGTGAATTGGCCAATGTGTAAAATTCATTTTGTTATAATTGACCAAAAAGGTGCATCTTGGACTTGGAATTGTTTTGTCTTTGGACAATGTGAAGCAGGGCTTTTTCATCAGACTGGCAGCACAGGGGTAGCGGGAAACCCCCAGGACAAGCTGGCAGCAAGTGTTCAAGGATTAATGTTTTTTGATACTATATATTGAACTCAGAGGAACTTGACTACTGAAACACAACCCTAGCCCTGTTCTGTATTTTATTTGGAAACAGGGTCTCATTGAATTTCTCAGTGCTTCACTTTTGCTGAGGCTGACTTTGAACTCTGCCTCAGCCTCCTGAACTGCTGGGATTACATACTGTGCCACTGTGCCTGCCCAAGGATTAATGTTTTGATGTGGACAATGGTGTGTTTGTGCATCTTCTGGCTGTGTCAGAGGAATACTGTAATGCACTGGGAAGATGTATTCTTGCTGATATTTCAGTAGTAGAAATCTGATAATGATCTCTCCTAGAAAGAAGCTTAGTGTATTCTGTTGCTTTGTCTCATTTTTATTTAAGCACTAAAGGAATGTATTCTTTTAGTTGTAACTCTGTCAGTATATCTATCTAGAGGCCTGTTGCCATTTCTGTCCTTGGTGAAATTTTTGTACCCAAGAACGTATTACAATTTTTTTCTAACAGATTGAGTTGGTGCAGTGTATTCTTGGTTATCAAAAATACTCATGTAGCTTTGGGGTTTTGAATTGGTGACTATTCATGATGTGTGCAAAAGCATGAAACACACTCTATTCTGAATAACAAAAAAGGGATGTTTTGTATGTATATACACAACCTGAGGGACATGTGCAACTAAGGTGCTTGTGACTGGATGACTTTGTTCTTTGCTTGTGTTTTTATTATTCCTGTAATGAACATATTAACCTTTAATAAACAGAAGATACTTTAATAATAAAAAAGTACCCATTGTTACTATTTTTTAGCATGCATCCCTAATTCATTTTTATACAATTATATGTGGTAACATTTATATATTTTGTAAAGGTCATAAAAAAGATAGGCCTTCATCATTTGAATTTGCAGTCTTCAACCTTGAAGTAGGAGGTTTTGCAACTTAAAGATGAGGATTTTTTAAATGGTTAATATGCCTACATGTGTGAATGGGAAATAATCTGATCCAAAGGTCAATAAAAGAAACAGATACAAAATGAAGATAGAGATGCACACCTCTATCTTTTTTAAAAAAAAAACAATTGAAAAAAATTGTTCTTTTTACTTATACATGACAGTAGAATGCATTTTGATACATTATTCATGAGACGCCTGATCTTTAATTCTGCTTTTACTTATCCATTATACTGGCTCAAGCAGAGCAACACTAGGTTTTAGATAAAGCAGTTCCTAAAACCCTGTTATAAAACTATAGAACTATACCCCAAATTATTACAGCTTACTGTTTGTTGTTATAATTTTAGCAAATTTAATGTCAGCTTTAAATCATTTACTTCTGTTAATCCTTACTAAATAATAATAGGGTTCTTTTGGCCAGGCTGAGGCTCATATCAACAATCATCAATGCACCTCTGTTACTCCAAGTCCCTTGATGTTACTATTTAGGGCATTTTGGATAATAGACAAATTATCCATAATTCCACCACTACAAGTGCAAGGAGCCTGCGTCTCCGCAGCCTAGCACCTAGAAGGTATCTGCATGTCCACTGCCACTGCTTCTACCTCTACTGTTATTGCCACTGGTCTTCTGCTACTGTGCCTAGCACTGCCAGTGCCTCCACCACTATGACTACCACTAGCATTATGTCTGCCACTACTCCTACTGACACTGACAGTCCATTACTCCTGCTACCACTGACAGTCCATTACTACTACTGCCACTAACAGTCCAATACTACTATCACAGTCACCCCTCTATGTCCAGGTCATATCTATGGCCTCAACCAAATGTGAACAGAAAATAGTTTTAAACCACATCTTGTCTTGCTGTATAACTCAGTAGTAATACAGCACTTGCTTAGCATGTGCAAATTCCTGGATTCAGTCCCCAGCACCAGAAAAAAATGCATCTGTACTGAATACAAATATATTTTTCTTGTCATTACTTCCAAGTGATACATTGTAACAATAAGGCATTTACAGTGCATTAGGTATTATAGATCAACTAGAGATGAGATAAATCCAGAGGATTGCATGGAGTTTACACAAATACCACACCATTTTGTATAAGGCACTCGAGCATCCACAGATCTTGGAATCTGTGAGGGGTCCTGGAACCAATTCCCTCTGAGTTACCAAGGGAAGACTATGCTACTATCACCTCTGCTGCTGCAGCTACTATTATTACTGTTCTTGCCTCATCCTTCACATCAGGGTTTATCCTCTGAGGATGGCTATTAAGGCTTCACAAGACATAGATTGTTTTCACTGTTATGGTATTGGCAGTATTTAGGTTTGGTGTGTATATAGAAGAATAGTTTCAAAGTAGTGGTTTTACTTTGAAAATTGACTAAAAGCAAAACCAGAGATTAAAATTTCCTCAAGCCAGTAGTTTCTACCCATTGGTACTATTTTTAGCATGCATCCCTAATTCATCTTTATAAAATTATATGTGGTAACATTTATATATTTTATAAAGGTCATAAAACACAAGTAGAAATTTTAAAAAATGGAGACAAAGACCTATTTTCTTTAAAAAATGCATTTCTGTGATTATAAAAATATTAAAGTCTAATAAGTAAGTATAATTGAATAGATGTCTATCTTTTCTTAAATCTGGGTTTAGTGCTTTGAAAAATAGTAATTTGAACTAACTGATATTAAGTTTTATTTATTTCATACTTGAATTAATGACTGTCACAGGGAAAAGTTTTCTCTGGAAGATGAGCTGATTAAAATACATTAAAGACATCTCTGGTAAAGGTTTACTAAGCCTTGATCTGTTGCTAATTCTGCAGATATTTTTGGGTGAAATCCATCCAGCACAGAATAATTCATTGTCATGAATACCTGTGTTATTTAGCTTTCCTTTACTATAAAATATTCCTTGGGTAATCAAGTTAGAAAACACTTAATATACTCAGTTTGGGATGTCCCACTCTAGTTACTTGAACCTATGGATTTAGGTCTATGGTGAGGCACTACATCATGGAGCAACTGAATAGTAGAGCAAAACAGATCATCTCATGGCCAGGAGCCCAAGAAAGACAAGGAAAGAGGCTGTGAACTTATTCCCCATAGGGACACATCCCAGTGACTTGAAGACCTCCCAGGAGGTCTCACTATGTCTGAATAGTACCTCTCTGGGATGAAAGTTTTAACATAAGGCCCTTGCGGGAGCTTTAAGATCCATATTATAGCAATATCAATTATTTGGAAGCTAATTTTTTAGATGTTGGCTTTTTCTATGTTTTAACTGTTTGAGATCCACCAAACCTCTTATTTCTAGTTCATGTGCTTGTGGGTGCTGGAAAGTCCAACAACTCCTGAGTATACTGATAGGTTGGAGACCCACAGAAGAACTGCTCTTATGATACAAATCAAAATTCCAAGGGGAGACAGTATTTTTATGAACACTTTATGGATTGATTGATTGCAATACTGGGTTAGATCCAGGGGTTCTCTACCACCGCTCTATATCCCAAGGCCTTTTTATGATTTTTGGACAGGACCTCACTAAGTTTCTGAAGCTGGCCTTAAATTTGTGATCCTCCAGCCTCAGCCTTCTGAGTTGCTGAGATTATAGATGTGTACCACCACATTTGGGTGAAAACTTTATTTTTTAAAAAGTGGTTTTAGGTTCACAGAAATATTGAGCAGAAAGAACAGAGAATATCCATATGCCCCTCCTCCAACACATGCCCAGCATCCCCATTATCAACACCTCACCAAAGTGGTTCATTTGTTATAATCAATGAGCACACATAGACACATCCATATAACTTAGACTAGAACTGAGGGTTCACTCCTGGTTTAGACATTCTGTGGATTTGAATAACCATATAATGACATGTATGTACCATTGTAGTAAAGTGCAGAGTTGTTTCACAGCCCTAAAAATCCTGTGATCTGCCTAGTCATCCTCCCAGCCCCACACCCCCAGGGAGACAGTGCTCTTTCTACCATCTCCATGGTTTTATCTTTCCAAGAGACATTACTATGCAGCCATTTCAAATTGGCCTCTTTGACTTAGCAATATGTGTGTATGTTTCCTTGATGCCTTTGAATGGCTTGACAGGTTATATCTTTTTAGGGCTGAACAATTCCATTATTATGTGGTTGTCAACCTCACTTTTTTACTCTTAAAGACTGATTAGGTGAGGTCAATGCACACTAGAAGGAAATCTGCTCATGTGAATGTTAATTACATCTAAAAACTACTTTACAGCAATAAGCAGACTGGTGGTTGACTGAATTTCTGGGTATGATGACCAATTGACAAAATAAGTTAATCAACACAGAAAGTGGGTTTCTCTGGCCTCCGGGCTGTGGATAACCACCAAATGATTCTAAAGGAGGAGAAATATAATCATAGTTGTGGTTTAGAAAGGTTCCCAGGCTGGATTATGAAGAGTATATCATGGAAGGCTGCTGTCGTGGGCAATGGTGAGAAAGAGGAAAGTTGATATGGGGCTGAGGCAGGCAGGATACAGAAGCCTCAGCTGACAGTGAGAACATGGTTCCCAGTGAAGTTCCAGCTTCCTGTATTGTTCACAGCTCTTCAACCAAGTCTTGAAGATTTTGTATCACAGACAAATAAAACCATTTAAGATTTTAATCAATAATATATGTTGCAAAAGTGAAGAGGGTCCAGCATTAACCAAATTCAACTTTGTGTATTTTAAAGGGAAATTGAAATAATAGGAAGGAGGATGTGGGAAGTGCCAAGGAAGGAAAATGAAAAATTACAAAGTGTACTTTTCCAAGTTCAAGTTCTGTCCTCCCACAAAGACTGAGACAGAGGCTCTGTTCTTCCTGATGATTGTGTAACAAAGGAATGACTTTTTTTGGTCCTTCAGAAATATACTCTTGGGTTGTAGGAGATGCAAAATTCTATATCCCAAGGGACAGAGGAAGCACTCATGATGGTAAATCCTTTTTAGAAAATGCTTTGAGAAGGGAAGTTAGGCCCTCTGATCAAACATTAGCACTAAGAAATTGTGAATTCCTGAGTTTTCTTAGGCAAGTACTGTAAGGGAAGGGCTGGGCTCTTCCTATAGTCTTGGCCATGAATGTTGGAAACTATGTGAATTTTGTTTAGTCCTTTAATGTGGAAGAGAACAATAAACAGAATCATGTGTGTAGTTTTTGTAGGCCACATTTGAGGCCTAGTTGAGAAGGAGGCTTAGCAGAGCCGAACTAGAGCTTGGTGCAGTAGAAGCCCTATATGATTCATTGCTGTTCAATCCCCAGTCAACCCTGGACATAGTTTTTTCAAGCTTCAGACTTTGTAGATTTTAGGAAATCTTTATCCTGGGCTCCCAGCATCTTTACCTCAGACTTCTGCTGGCCCAGGGGAGGAGTGGAGCCAGATACCATCTGAGTCCCCAGGATGTGATGAAATCCCTTTACAACTTGTGTTGAGATGAAAAAACCCCATGCCTAAAAAAGAATAATTAGGACTAGTCATGAAGCAGCATTTGGCTTCCAACTAGGTTTCAACCTTTACACTTAATGACTAGTCATACTCTTCAGAATGGCCACTCCCTATGTCACTGTCCCTACCCTTCCCATGAGAATTGCATCAGGCTCCCATGGTTTTGAGGAGGCACGAGGTAAAAATATATTCACTATGTTAATTAATTTCAGGTGGTCATTACAATCTGAGAAGCTTCAAAATTCTAAGGGTATTGTAGCCTGTGACCCTTGTGTCTCCCAAGGGAGAGGGAAGGTAGAGGAGTCTTTATGATTTGATTAGGATCCATGGAGAATTTGTAGAAAAAACAAGGCCAAGGTCCCTATGTCTTCCTTACCAGAACAGAGATTTTTCTTTCAAGCCCTCCCTGTGGTTATAAAATTTTCATAAAACAACCAAAGTTTTCCACATATTCATTGAGGGAAGAAGAGTATAATTATGATGAGATGTACTGATAAAAATCAGGGGCCCAGAGTAGGAGCACATCTCAGTGGTAGACACATGCTTAGCCTATGTGAGGACCTGGATTTCCTCTCCCCTAACCATGGAGGAGGAGGTGCAGGGAAGGAGAAAGGGAGTAAAAAATTTCTTGGTTGAGATACTTATTTCACTTAGCATGATATTCTCCAGCACTGTCCATTTATGGGCAAATGCCATAATTTCATTATTACTAAGGCCAAGTAGTAATCCATTGTGTATATACACCATATTTTCTTTATCCATTCATCTGTTGAAGGGCAGCTAGGTTGGGTTTCATAGTTCCAGTGTTGTGAATTAGGCTGGTATAAAAATGCCTGTGGCTGCTTCACTGTATTATGCTGATTTTAAGTCCTTTGGGTATAAACCAAGGAGTGGAATATCAGGGTCTAATGGTTGTTCTAGGCAAAGTTTTCTAAGCACTCTCCACGCTGCTTTTTATAGTGTTTTCACCAATTTGCAGTCCCACCAGCAATGTATGAGTGTGTGTTTCCTCCTACATCCTCATTAACATTGTTTCTTCTACTCTTGATAATTTCTATTCAGACTGGAGTGAAATAGAATCTCAAGTAGTTTTGATTTGCATTTCTCTAGTTGTAAGAGATATTGAAAAATTTTCATGTTTGTTGATTGATTTTATTTCTTCTTCAGTGAAGGTCTGTTCAGTTTCTTAGTCCATTTACTGTTTGGGTTATTTGTTTTTTTTTTTTTTGGTGATAAGTATTTGAGTGCTTTATATATCCTAGAGATTAATGCTCTATCTGTGGTGCCTATGGTAGATTTTCTCCCATTCTGTAGGTTCTGTCTCTATGTTTTCAATTGTTTCCTTTGCTGTGTGGAAGGTACTTTTTTAAACCCATCCCATTTATTAATTCTTTTTTATTAGTTGTTCAAAACATTACAAAGTTCTTGACATATCCTATTTCATACATTTTATTCAAGTGGATTATGAGCTCCCATTTTTACCCTATATACATAATGCAGATTCACATCGGTTACACATCCACTTTTTTACCTACTGCCATACTAGTGTATGTTGTATTCTGCTGCCTTTCCTAACCTCTACTATCCCCCTCCCCTCCCCTTTCCTCCCTTCCC
Source organism: Ictidomys tridecemlineatus (assembly GCF_052094955.1). Lineage (NCBI taxonomy): Eukaryota > Metazoa > Chordata > Mammalia > Rodentia > Sciuridae > Ictidomys > Ictidomys tridecemlineatus. The sequence goes on from NC_135484.1 coordinate 134,917,194, forward strand.
ATCCTCTCCTTTCCCTTCTTCTCTCCCTACCCCATCTACTGTATGTAATTCATTTCTCTCTCGTTTTTTTTTTTTGCATGGTAAAGGAAGGAGACCCTCATTGTTACACAAAATTACATATAAGAGGAAGTGAGGGGAAAGTGGGAAAAAAACAAGAGAGAGATGCCATTTATTAATTCTTGATTTTACTTCTGTGCTTTAGGAGTCTTGTTAAGAAAGTTACTTCCTAAGCTGACATGGTGGAGATTTGGGCTGACTTTTTCTTATATTGGACACAGAGTCTCTGTCCTAGTCCCTAAGAACTAGATCCACTTTGAGTTGAGTTTTGTGCAGGGTGAGAGATAGGTGTTTGATTTTATGTTTGCTGCATATGAATTTTCAGTTTTCCCAGCACCATTTTGAAGAGGCCATCTTTCTCCAATATATGTTTTTGGCATATTTGTCTAGTATGAGATAACTGTGATTAGGTGGGATTTTCTCTGTGTTTTCTGTGTACCATTGGTCTACATTTCTGTATTGGTGCCAGTACAATGCCACTTTTGTTACTATGGTTGTATAGTATAATTTAAGGAGTGGTATTGATTTGCTTCAATCTTCACTCTTCATTTAACGATTTCTTTGGGTATTGTGGGTGTTTTACTTTTCCTAATGAATTTTTTGGTTGCCTTTGCAATTTCTATGAAGAATGTCATTGGGATTTTAATTGGAATTGCATCAAATTTGTATAACACTTTTGGTAGTATGGCCATCTTGACAATGTTAATTCGGCCTATCCAAGAGGATGGGTGATATTTCCATCTTCTAAGATCTTCAATTTCTTTCTTTAATATTCTGTAATTTTCATTGTAGAGGTCCTCACCTCTTTTGTTAGATTGATTCCGCAATATTATTTTTGAGGTTATTGTGAATAAGATAGTTTTCCTAATTTCTTTTTCATTGGATTTATCACTAATATTGTAATAATGCATTTGTTTTATGGGCATTAATTTTCTATCCTGTTACTTTGCTGAATTCATTTATGAACTCTAGAAGTTTTCTGGTGGAATTTTTTGGATCTTTTAAATATACAATCATGTCATTCACAAGTGATAGTTTGAGTTTTTTTCCTATTTGCATCTTTTTAATTTCTTTCTTCTGTCTTATTGCTCTGGCTAGAGTTTCAAGAACTATCTTGAATACAAATAGTGAAAGAGGACATCCTTGTCTTGTTTCAGTTTTTGGAGGGAATTCTTTCAATTTTTTTCTATTTAGAATAATGTTTTCCTTGGGTTTAGCATATATAGCCTTTACAATGTTGGGATATGTTCGTACTATCCATAGTTTTCCTAGTGTTTTGAACATGAAGTGTTACTGTATTTGTGAAATTCTTTTTCTGCACCTATTGAGATATATTTGTCTATCATATGATTCTTGTCTTTATTGATGTAGTGAATTATGTTGATGAATTATGTTGATCATGGTGTGTAATATGTTTTTGTATGTGGTTTGCCAGAAGTTTATTGAGAATTTTGGCACCTATGTTCATCAGGGTTATTGATTTGAAGTGTTCTCTCTTTGATGTGTCTTTGGTTTTGGCATCAGGGTGGTACTAGCTTCATGGAATGAGTTTAAAAGGGTTCTCTCCTTTTCTATTTCATGGAATAATTTGAGGAGTACTGATGCTAATTCTTCTTTGAAGATATTCTAGATCTTGTCTGAAGAATCTGTCTCATCCTAGGTTTTTCTTACTTTGTAGGGCTTTGATGGTGTCTTCCATTTTATTGCTTGAAATTGATCAGTTTAAATTGTGTATGGTCTCCTGATTCAGTTTGTATAGGTCATATGTCTCTAAAAATTTGTCAGTGTCTTCAAGATTTTCTATTTTATTGGAGTGTAACTTTTAAAAATAGTGTTTGATTATCTCGGTATGTCAGTACTGTCTGTAATAACATTTCCTTTTCATCATGAATTTTGGTAAGATGAATTTTCTCTTTCTCTTCACTAGCATGGCACAGTCTCTATCTCTTTCTTGAAGTCCTCTTTTTCTACCTATATTTGCTGTGCTATCTCATTGTTGGAGTGATCATTTTTTTTTGCCTGCATTTGCTCATTTAGGTATTCTTTAATTCACAGATCATTTCAACTATGAACATTCTTAACTTTTTCTCTGATATCTTATCAATTTCATGGTGTATGGGATTTGTTACTGTAGTATCCTGGTTTGTTTGGGGCACTTTCCTCCTTTGTTTTTCATGTTGTCTATGTGTCTTCCTGTCTTGCATTGTGGATCTGAAATATTACAGTTTCTACCTATAATCTTGTAGTATTCATGCAGATTATCTGTACCTCACCTTGATGCTGATGTTCCAGACCCTGCAGGTGTCTCTCAATGTATGTTACTGCATCTAAAGTTGTTGGCAGCAATAGCAGAGGTAACTTGAGATAGCAGTGGAGGTGCCCCAAGATGGATGCAGTGTCTTTCAGAGATGGGGCTGAAATAGTGTACCTTACACTGGTTTTGGGACACCTTCTTCAAGATGCAGCTGCTTCTTGGCTCTGTCTGTTGTTGAAAGGTAGAGGCCCCTGCATGGGGAAGACTATGGTGATGTCTGCAGTGTCCCAGGCTTGGCCTGGTGAGGGTGGTGGACCCAGCCCTACCCTGGGCCTGGGCCCCACACAGGTGGGCAGAGGCAGATCTAGGCTGGCCTGAGCTCCAGCCAGGGTCTGCTGGTTGGAGGAGGTGGTCCTGTGCTGGAATCTGAGTTCTGGCAGGTGTCTGCTTTTGGTAGGATGGATCTAGGCCTACCCTCTCAATTTTTTGACTTGTTTCTTTTGTTTTAAGTTTATTGATTTCAGCTCTGATTTTCATTATTTCTTGTCTTCTGCCACTTTTTGTTTTGATTTGCTCCTTTTCTGGGGATTTGACATACAATGTTAGGAATTTATTCATTCACTTTCTATATTTTTAATCAATGATCTCAATGCATGGAACTTTTCTCTTAGCATTCCATTGTAGTTTCCCAGAGACTTTAATATGTCATATTGTTATTCTCATTTACTTCTTAGTATTTTTATTTCATCCCTGATTTTTTCTGTTCTCTATTCATCATTTAATAGAGTATGATTTAGTATCAAAGTGTTAGAGTAGCTTCTATTTTCTTTTAATCTTAGCATTGATTCCTAATTTCACTCCATTATTACCTGATAGAATGCATGGTACTCTCTCTGTCTTTTGTTTTTATTTGCTAAGAGTTGCTTTGTGGCCTAGGATATGGTCTCTTTTAGAGAAGGATTCATGTGCTGTTGAGAAGAAAGTGTATTCACTCACTGATGGGTGAAATTTTCTATATATGTCTGATAAGTCTAAATTATTGATTGTATTTCTTAATTCTATTTTTCCTTGTTTAGATTTTATTTGGTATATCTATCCAGTAGTGAGAGAGGTGTGTTAAAGTCACCCAGTATTATTGTGGTGTGGCCTATTTAATTTTGAATTTGAGAAGGGTTTTTAATGTATGTAGATTTTCCATTGTTTGGAGCATAAATATTTATGATCGTTTTGTGTTGCTGATGCTTCCCTTAAAAAGGATCAAATGTTCTTCTTTGTTACCTCATATAAACATTGTCTTGAAGTTCACATTATCTGATATGAGGATAGAAACCCATGCTTGTTTATTCCATCCGTGTGAATAAGATGTTTCTTCCTATTCTTTCACCTCCAGTTTGTGGATATCTTTTACTGGGAGGTGAGTCTGTTAGAGATAGCATATTGCTGGATCTTGTTTTTTAATCCAGTCTGCCAGTCTATGTCCTTTGATTGATGAGTTTAGGCCATTAATGTTCAAAGTTATTGTTGAGATATGATTTTTGCTCCTCATCATTTTGGTTTATTTCCAGTTTTTAATTTGAAATATTTTCTCCTTTGGTTTACTACTAGTAGTTCTTCCCTTTGCTGTTTTTTCCTTCCCATTTAATCTTTTTGGAGTGTTTTGAGAGTGTATAGTGCAGGCTTTCTAGTTGTGTATTTTTTTTAACTTTTGTTTCTCATAGAAGGTTTTTATTTTATCTTCAAATCTAAAGCTTAATGTTGCTGGTTGTAGAGTTCTTTGTTAGCATCCATTTTCTATTAGAGATTGTATGTATTTTCCAGGACCTCCTAGCTTTGAGGATCTGGATTGTAAAATCATTTGATTCAAATTGTTTTTCCAGTACACATAATCTGATATTTCTTTCTCTCAGTCTTTAAAATTCTATCCTTATTCTGTATGTTAGGCATTTTCATCATAATGTGCCTTGATGTGGGTCTGTTGTAATTTTGTACAGTTGGGATCCCGTAAATCTTTTGCATTTGATTTTCTTCATTTTGTTCTCCAGTTTGGGAATTTTTCTGATATTATTCCATTGAAAAGATTGTGCATTTATTTGGTTTCTATCTTCGCTTCTTCATCTATTCTGATAAATCTTAAACTTGGTATTTTCACATGTTATCTCATAATTCTTGGAAGTTTGGTTCATGGTTTCTTAACATACTTATTCATAGTCAACATTATTTTCAAGATTATATATTTTGTCTTCATTGCCTGAAGTTCTGTTTTCCAAGTGGTCTTGTCTGTTGGGGTGCTACTTACTATTGAATTTGAATTTGGTTTATTGATTCCTTCATTTTGCAGATTTCTTCTTGATTTCTTTTTAGGATCTCTATCTTTATTGAAATGACCTCCTGTAATTTATCTCTGATTTCATTACTTACCTCATCCTTTACATTGCAGGTCAGTTTAATTGTGTACATTCTGAACTCCTCCTCTGATTTTTCTTCTACTGTGATGTCAAGGGATTCTATTATTGGATTATCTTTGTTTGTTTGGGGCACTTGGTTTAATTGTTTTTTCATGGTTTTTTTTTTTTTTTGTGTGTGTGTCTGCCCATCCAACAATGTGTATTTGAGGCAGTACAGTTTCTATCCTGTTGACTTATAGTGTCCCTGAGGTTTCTAATTCCTCATCTTTAAGGGGAAGGCAAAGAATAACAATACCCAATGCAAAAACTATATAGCCGTAAATCAAATAGGTCCTACTAAGACATCTACAGTTTTGTCGTATCAAACAGAAATGGTTTGTTCAATTATTGTATGCAATAAAAACAGTAAGTTTGCAAAAGGACTTAAAAAAGGGTAGACAAAGAACAGTAGTGGTTCAGGTTGTTATGGTTATGAAGAGGAGAGAAGATAGAAGTAAAAAATTAGAGGAAGATTAAAGAAGGAATAAATAGAGGTTGGCTGTTAGCATGAGAAAAGAGAGAAAGAGAATCAAAAAAGTGAGAGGAAAATAAAATATACATAAGTTTTTTTTTTAAAAAAAAAACCCTAAAAATAAACAGAACAAAAATAAAAAAAAAAGAATACACAAAGAAACTGTAATATAATATTCAGACATCCTGGGTCTTAAAATACTGGTGCATGAAAAATACTTGGTTTTAAAAATGGTAGAAATGTGAGGGAAAAGGGGAAAAAAAGGATCTCAATGAAAAATTATATATTTAAATATATAAATATAACATTCAAAATTTTCTCAGCACTCAACTGGTGTTGTCTGGAATTTGATTCAAGCTTCACCCTCAGGATGGTTGGGGGTTGCTAGGGTGAGAGGTTGGCCTGGAGAAGGAACTTTTGGAGACAGATTGTAGGCTTAAGTATGCTTTTGTCCGTCAGTTGCCTATTAGTCTGGAGATTTTAAGTCAGAGCACCTCCAAGTCCCAGCAATTCTGGTCCCTTGTGGAAGGCTGCATGCAGGAATCTCCTTCAGTTTTCACTCTTGGGGCGTGGGAACCTCTTCTCAGCTCACTGCTTTGCCTTTGCGCCCCATGATTCCTGTTCTATGCTTCTTAACTTGATCTCGACCAACTCTGCCATTTCAAATTCTGGGTCCAGCCTTTCTCCCCCAGCCATTTCTGCTAGCAGCCAGACTGGAGGGTGGTGGTGAAACTAGATGGGTTTCAAGGACTAGTGTTCCCCTGTATAAACCTCTCTCCACACTTGATTTTCTTTGGGTCACTCAGGCACACTCTCAGTCACACAATGTGGGTTTGTCCAGCTCACTTTTTGACCAGACTCAGGTCTGCCAGTAATCAGCTCCTCCAGCTACTGGCTCCTGGGCCATGGTACACAATGATTTTTTCTGCTGCCTTTGTACACACTGCCATGGTTTCCCTCCCATACAGGGATGCTGTGCAGTATGACTTACTGTTTTTTAGAGCACTGTCTCTGATCTCTAAGCTCTCTGTACCCTGACATGCCTCAGTCTTACCAAGAGTGAGGGTTCCTTTAATTCCTTTATGGCTTTACTGTGTTCACATAGGGACTGTTCTGGTTTGCAGCTATTGAAGAGGCTATCTTTCCTCCTTAATTTAATTATACAAGATCTCCCGGGTCCCTGATCTTTTTTGAGTGTCCAGTATGCTTTAGTAAATTAAATTCCAATAAAGTCCTCCCTAGTTATTTTTTTTTGGGGGGGGGGAGAGATACCAAGGATTGAACTTGGGGCACTCAACAACTGAGCCACATCCCTAGTCCTATTTTGTATTTATTTAGAGACAGGGTCTCACTGAGTACCTGGCCATTGCTGAGGCTGGCTTTTAACTTATAATCCTCTTGTCTCAGCCTCCCCAGCTACTGGGCTTACAGGTATTCAACACAGCACCTGGCTCCTCTCTAATTCTTGATCATTCATCCACTTGTTGAAAAGCTGCCTGTCTTCTTTTCTTGGTTCTCAGTGAAGCAGCTCCTCTATTCTGCCATCTTCCAAAATCTCTTTTAAAATTCTTACAATAAATTATTTAATGACTTTTCATTGGGGGTGAGGAACAAGGAGTGTGCTAGACACATGGCCAAACCAGCTTTTATATCAGACCCACTCTCAAGATAATACATTAACCCAGAATTGTCTTTGTTTGAATGGTTTAAATTGGTTTGAGTTATCTTGATTTTGTTCATTGAGTTGGAACCTAATGAACTTATTAAATGTCTTACCTTGTCCCATTTCTTAATATCTTACAATGAGAATTATATTCAACATGAATTCAAGAAGGCACAGATAAATGCCACTCATGCCCTGAATTACCATTAGGAATATTCATATTTATGTTAACATAGGAGACAGTGAAAAATGAAAGGTAGTGTTTCCTTTGTGACTGAGCAATTATTTCCCCCATTTCTTCATGGAATCTTTACCACTTATGCCCTCTTAAGGCAGTATATTATGTAGGATGCTCTTACATCATTGACAAGGTACCACTTGATATCCAGAGGGGAATGCAGGATGGAACTACCTTAAGCAGCTTCATATGTGTATAATAGGAATGTCCTGGGAAGGAGGGAGGCAGATGAAATATTTTAAGAAATAATTACTTAAATTGTCCAAATTTGATAAAAACTATAATCCTATTGATCCACAAATCTCAACAACCCCCCAAGAACAAACAACATGATGAAATAAACTCCAAGGCATATCATAATCCAGTTGTTCAAACCCAAAGATCAAAAGTGACTCTGTTATGCAAGACTTGTTTAATGTTTGAAAATTAAGCAATATAGTTCATTGAATTAACAGTCTAGAAGAAAACATGATCACCTTGATGATAAAGAAATAATATTTGACAAAATTATATATCAATTCCTCCTCAAAACCCCTCATCAAACTAGAAATAGAAGAAAACTTCTTTAACCTGATAAGGATCATCTATGAAAAAAACTGCATGCTGTGCTATAGGATCTACCTAGTGCAATAGAGAGAGAAAAAAAGGGAGGGACACTTTCAGATTGGAAACAAAGAAGAAAATGTGACTTTATTGGCTATAGATACAATTGTCTATATGAGAATTCCAATATAATCCAGTATGAAAAGCTACTACTAAATGCCCTTAGCAAATAAACAAGGTTGAAATACCAGAAAAAATTATATTTTTCAATACTGGCAACAATTAATTAGAAATTGAAAAATAAAGTAACACATGTATAACAGCTTCAAAAAGGAGAATATCCTTAGAAATAACCCCGACAAATGATGTGAAGTACAGATCTATATATTGAAAACTATTGACATTGTGAAAAAATTGAAGAACATGCTAAAAAATGGAGAAAATATCCGATTCCTGGGTTGGAAGTTTAAATATTGTTAATACAGCTGTTTTGTTCAATTTAATATTTAGGTTCAACACAACAACAACAAACCCATCAGTCATATTTACATGTGGTAAGCTAAATCTCAAATTTACAGGGAAATTAAAAGGTCCCAAACCAGCCTACACAACTTTGACAATAATACTTTTAGAGGAAGCCAGGTGTGTCAGCACACATCTGTAATCCCATTTAGTCCTAAAACAGGAGTGCAAGTTGAAGACCAACCTGGGAAACCTAGTGGGACCATGTTTCAAAATAAAAAAAGGAGTAGGGCTGTAGTTCATTGGTAAAACACTTGCCTAGCATACTGGATGCCCTGGGTTCAGTCTCTAGCCTTCAAAAGAAAAAACACAAGATAGTGTGCTATTGGCATCATGATAGACAAAGAGATTAGTGAAATTAACTAGGAATCAGAAAATAGATGCAATTCAGAGAAGAATGAATGGTCTTTCAACAAATCTGTGATCACAAAATATAGGTTTACTGATAAATTCTAATAATATTTGACTAATAAAAAAATTCCTTGAGGACATGACTATATAGATACCCCATTAAGTATACAGCGGAGTTTTACAAAACCTTTAAAGAAGAATTAATACCAATACTTTTCAAATTATTTCAGGAAATAGAAAAAGAGGGAGCTCTTCCAAATTCATTCTATGAGGCCAACATCACCCTGATTCCGAAACCAGACAACGACACCTCAAAGAAAGAAAACTACAGACCAATATCTCTAATGAACCTGGATGCAAAAATCCTCAATAAAATTCTGGCGAATCGAATACAAAAACACATCAAAAAAATTGTGCACCATGATCAAGTAGGATTCATCCCTGGGATGCAAGGCTGGTTCAATATACGGAAATCAATAAATGTTATTCACCACATCAATAGACTTAAAGATAAGAACCATATGATCATCTCAATAGACGCAGAGAAAGCATTCGACAAAGTACAGCATCCCTTTATGTTCAAAACACTTGAAAAACTAGGGATAACAGGAATGTACCTTGACATTGTAAAAGCTATCTATGCTAAGCCTCAGGCTAGCATCATTCTGAATGGACAAAAGTTGAAGGCATTCCCTCTAATATCTGGAACAAGACAGGGATGCCCTCTATCACCACTTCTATTCAATATAGTTCTCGAAACACTGGCCAGAGCAATTAGACGAAAGAAATTAAAGGCATAAAAATAGGAAAAAAAGAACTTAAATTATCACTATTTGCAGATGACATGATTCTATACTTAGAAGACCCAAAAGGGTCTACAAAGAAACTACTAGAACTAATAAATGAATTCAGCAAAGTGGCAGGATATAAAATCAACACGCATAAATCAAAGATATTTCTGTATATCAGCGACAAAACTTCTGAAACGGAAATGAGGAAAAACACTCCATTCACAATATCCTCCAAAAAAATAAAATACTTGGGAATTAACCTAACAAAAGAGGTGAAAGATTTATACAATGAAAACTACAGAACCCTAAAAAGAGAAGTAGAAGAAGATCTTAGAAGATGGAAAAATATACCCTGTTCATGGATAGGCAGAACTAACATTATCAAAATGGCGATATTACCAAAAGTTCTCTATAGGTTTAATGCAATCCCAATCAAAATCCCAATGGCATTTCTTGTAGAAATAGATAAAGCAATCATGAAATTTATATGGAAAAATAAAAGACCCAGAATAGCAAAAGCAATTTTAAGCAGGAAGTGTGAATCAGGCTGTATAGCGATACCAGATTTCAAACTATATTACAGAGCAATAGTGACAAAAACAGCATGGTACTGGTACCAAAACAGGCGAGTGGACCAATGGTATAGAATAGAGGACACAGAGACTAATCCACAAAGTTACAACTATCTTATATTTGATAAAGTGGCTAAAAGCATGCAATGGAGGAAGGATAGCATCTTCAACAAATGGTGTTGGGAAAACTGGAAATCCATATGCAAAAAAATGAAACTGAATCCCTTCCTCTCGCCATGCACAAAAGTTAACTCTAAATGGATCAAGGAGCTTGATATCAAATCAGAGACTCTGCGTCTGATAGAAGAAAAAGTTGGCTCCGATCTACATATTGTGGGGTCGGGCTCCAAATTCCTTAATAGGACACCCATAGCACAAGAGTTAATAACAAGAATCAACAAATGGGACTTACTTAAACTAAAAAGTTTTTTTCTCAGCAAGAGAAACAATAAGAGAGGTAAATAGGGAGCCTACATCCTGGGAACAAATTTTTACTCCTCACACTTCAGATAGAGCCCTAATATCTAGAGTATACAAAGAACTCAAAAAATTAGACAATAAGATAACAAATAACCCAATCAACAAATGGGCCAAGGATCTGAACAGACACTTCTCAGAGGAGGACATACAATCAATCAACAAGTACATGAAAAAATGCTCACCATCTCTAGCAGTCAGAGAAATGCAAATCAAAACCATCCTAAGATACCATCTCACTCCAGTAAGATTGGCAGCCACTATGAAGTCAAACAACAACAAGTGCTGGCGAGGATGTGGAGAAAAGGGTACTCTTGTACATTGCTGGTGGGACTGCAAATTGGTGCGGCCAATTTGGAAAGCGGTATGGAGATTCCTGGAAAAGCTGGGAATGGAACCACCATTTGACCCTGCTATTGCCCTTATTGGACTATTCCCTGAAGACCTTAAAAGAGCATGCTACAGGGATACTGCCACATCGATGTTCATAGCAGCACAATTCACAATAGCTAGACTGTGGAACCAACCCAGATGCCCTTCAATAGATGAATGGATAAAAAAATGTGGCATCTATACACAATGGAGTACTATGCAGCAATAAAAAATGACAAAATCATAGAATTTGCAGGGAAATGGATGGCATTAGAGCAGATTATGCTTAGTGAAGCTAGTCAATCCCTAAAAAACAAATACCAAATGTCTTCTTTGATATAATGAGAGCAACTATGAACAGAGCAAGGAGGAAGAGCAGGAAGAAAAGACTAACATTTAACAGAGTCATGAGATGGGAGGGAAAGGAAGAGTAAAGGGAAATTGCATGGAAATGAAGGGAGACCCTCATTGCTATACAAAATTACATATAAGAGGTTGTGAGGGGAATGGGAAAATAAACAAGGAGAGTAATGAATTACAGGAGATGGGGTAGAGAGAGAAGATGGGAGGGGAGGGGAGGGGGAATAGTAGAGGATAGGAAAGGTAGCAGAATACAACAATTACTAATAGGGCATTATGTAAAATTGTGGATGTGTAACCGACGTGATTCTGCAATCTGCATTTGGGGTAAAATTGGGAGTTCATAACCCACTTCAATCTAATGTATGAAATATGATATGTCAAGAGCTTTGTAATGTTTTGAACAACCAATAAAAAAATAAAAAATTAAAAAAACAAAAACAACAACAAAAAAGATACCCCATTAAACATGTTTCTGTGGTCAAATAAATTCAAGAAAACTAAAAAGAAAGAAAGAAAGAGACAGGAGATGATCCCTGTTACCTTGAATGTGGCAGAGGGTTCTTATAAGTAACAAGAGAATCACAGGCATGGACAAAAAGATTTGTTTAATTAGAATTCAGCAAAATTATTCCAAAAAGAGTGTGAGACCCCAGTGAGTTCCTCACTTTGGAGCACCACACTCCTCTCTCTAGGTGAGTATCCTGCTCTATTGTTTGCTTCCATTGAATAAATCTCCTTGCTTTCCTAAATCATTTTCTACTTGTTTGTCTTTTGATGCTGCCTGAAATTTCTTTCTGTGGTGTAAGTCAAGAACCTGCCTGAGCTGAGTTGAGGTCCCCTTTTCACTTTTGGGACACCTTCAGGGCTGATCCTGTGACAATTGTATGAGTTCTGAAATATATGAATGAAGCAATGCAAAGAGGGGTGGAAAAAAAGGGGGATTGCAAAAGAGGAATGTTTTGAGTGTAATATATATGCTCATGATCTTGATGGTGATGGTTTCCTGGAGCACACAATGTTGAAATTCATCAAATTGCATGATATGAGGTTTATTAGGTCAAATATACATAATTAAAAATCTAATAGTATGTTTAAAAATTAGAGGAGGAGTTGAAATAAAAAACTTTCTGTTACAGCTTGGTAGTTCTGTGGATGCACTTTTTGCCAAATCCACTTTGAAAAGTGTGTTCCCTGAAATGAATGTAGTCAAGGGGGAACATGGTCTAACTTGGTAAAATTTTAGTAAGAGCTGTGTAATGAATGGCTTGTTTAACAGATCATGAACTATGAGTCCAAAAATAAGAGCCAGGAGAAGACACTGTTTAGTTTTGTTCATAAAAAATAAATCAGGCAGCAGGTAGTAATGTAAATGGCAGTGTAGGTGGGAGTGAAAATCAGTACAATGTTTTTGTACCAGCTTGGAAGAAGCTTCACAATGTGTCCCAGCTTTTATGTCAACAGCTCCATTTTCAGGGATATTATTTTTGTTTGTTTTTACTAACTTATTTATTTTTAATTATGAATATATGACAGCAGAATACATTTTGATTCATTGTACATGATTTCAGCACAGCTTTTCATTTCTCTGGTTGATTATGAGATAGTGTTGAACCATATGTGCAGTCACACATGTACCTAGAGTAATGATGTCCATCTCATTCCACCATCTTTCCTACCTCCATGCACCCTTTCCTCCATTACATTTTCAAGAATATCTCTTTAGAAATACAGAGTATATGAGAAAATATTTAGGACATTTATAATAGTCTAGGACATAATACAAATAATTGTAATTATCCAAGTTTTCCACAGGTACATTAAATAAATAGTGGAAAGTAAGGAGAAAGAGACAGTAAAGTGGGAGGAGCTCCAAGGAGAGCTAGAAGGCCCACTGCTCCCTTTAACCTTTGTGCAGCCTGAGCAGAGACCTGAAGTTGTTTCAACAATTTGTTAAAACAGGATGTATTGCTATGAAGTTCTAGGCATTCAGAGACAAGCCTCACCCAAGGGTATCATAATGGCATATCAGAACTGACAGTAAAGTGACATCCAGATTAATATTCTGAGAATGAAAAACTGCAGAGAGAGAATTTAAACAAGTGTGAGAGACATGTGAGGATTTTCTCAGATGATAAAAAAAAGACATCTATGGCAAGTATGGCAAGGAAGGCTTCAGTGATGTAGGAGGTGATGGAAGTCATTTTATAGTCCATTTAATAAGGTTTCACTTCCCATTGCGAAATCTGGATGATGACTTCTGTCAGTATTATGGTGGAAGGGACCCATTTTCATGACACTCATCTGAAAATTACTTGAGGATTTTTGGAGAACCAATAGGGTGCCCTGGAAGGCAGATGCCAAGTTGTGGCTGGATTTTCCCTGTTTTCAGGGGATTAACATCATTTGGAAGTTATTTTCTTGATTTGATAAAGGTTTTCTTCACTTGGCTCACTAGGTCAGGAATGCCTCACTTCATTCTCTTCTGTCATTTGGAGTCATGGGATGGGAACTTCAAATTTATCAATGTCTGCTAAAATAATATGTGTCAGGAAAATTCCCCCAAGGGAATTGTCACGTATCATTAAGAAAGAGTAGAAGTTAGAGCTGATGACTGGAATACTTAATGATCAATGGTAAGGAGTAGTAGCTGTGTTTGGATAACAAGTAATTCAATGCATGCATTTAATGGAAATGTGAAACTATCACAAGTACCATTTGAGCATTAATATGAACTTGTTCTTAAGACTTTATTACAGGGCAGTGGCCTGCTCAGAAGCTGAGGTAATCTCAGAGACGCCCTGATTAGCATTTTCTCTGGGGGTCCTATTTTAGGAGCCTGCAAGCTATGTGGTTCCCTTGATTTGACATTCTGCTGTCCACATCCTGAAATCCAAACAAGAGGCCTTTCACTTGTACTTTGCACTGGGCCTCATAGATGGCACAGCCAATCCTGGAACTAGGTGCAGGGCAAACAACCCTAGGAAACCCTGCCCTCAGGAAGTTTCCCAACTACTGCAGGCAGATGGAGTACAGCTCAAATTAATCTAGTCCAATAAATACAACTCCTGCAAAATAATCAATCACATGGGTGCTGGGATTTCTTTAACCTTGGCAAGGATTAGTTTGGGTTAGCCAGTGATAGGGAGGGGTACAGGATGTTGGAGGAAGGGAAGAGTAGAAGGAAAAGATTTCTAGAGAGAGGTGGTGTGTAGTTTGAGTTTGGGATGTTCCCCCAGGCCCATGGGCTGAAGGTATAATCACTAGCCTATGGTTCTGGGAGGTGGTAGAAACTTTGGAGGTGGGTTTTAGTGGGAGGAAGTTAAGCCATTGTGGTGTGTCTTTGAAAGGAAATTCAGGAAACAAGCCACGCCCTCATTTGGCTTCCAGGCCACAATGAGTGAGTATCTTTGCTCTATCCCTTACTGTGTCCATGATGAATTGTCTTGCCATAGGCCCTCAAGAAAAAATAAATAATTAAATAAATAAATAAATAAATAAAAATAAAGGTCATCCAAGCCTGAAATCTCTTAAACCATGAGATTTTTGGAGAACCAAAAGGGTGCCCTTTTGGTTTACTATTTTATGTTGATTAACACAAGGATGGTGCCTCATGAGGTCACATGCTGGCAAGTTGTTTAGAAGTCTTGGGACTTTGCCCTCCTCTTCCTACTGGTGTTCACCTAAAGGCCTATCCTTATGAAACTGTAGAGGGACTTTGGGAACACTGAAAGAGATAAACTCTCCATGCAGAGGAAGTACAACTCTTAGGGAGATGAGAACCTGCCACAAAACAGAAGGGTGTTGGTTTAGTTTTGCCTGATGAAGAAAAGGAGGGGGTGATCAGCACGGAAAGTTGGTATACATGGTAAGCAGTCTTCCACAATGTCTGTGGCCATGGCTGCTGTAGCCTCAATGCCTTCCTCATTCAACTCCATGACATTCTTGTGCAAAAACTTGGAGAGACACAAATCTGTCTCAGTTAACATTGCAGACAAGTCTGCCTGGCCCTGTTAGAAGGCATGAACCATTCCCAAACGCTGAAGCACAGTCTCCATGTAATAATCCCCCTGCAGTTTAAATCTTGGAAGGAAATCTTCATCTTCACCATAGTAAAAAATTTGGCTTAGTCCAGGGTATGAATTTCTCAAAAGTAAGGTTATTTTCAACCTTAAAGACAAGAATTACCAGTTTACATTCAGACTTCAGTATGTATCTGCAAACACACAGACATTTCCATGATCATTTTATGTTGAGTGTCCACACAGGACAGGCAGTTCCTTCAGCTGCCAGACAAGTTATGAGGGCTCTGACTCATCCACTACCCCATGTGCTATCCCATTTGTGATTTCCCTGCAGGGAGACTGTGGCTTCCCCTCCTTATCCATCCACTATGGAAACATGTTTCCTTCTGAGAAGTGTCCATGCCCAGTGGATGGTGGTTTTCTGGTGGTATTTTGGGTGTGAATGAGGCTTAGTTTTGAAGACTAGGAACCACTGATGGAAAGAAAAAATACTACTGGAAAAGGAAGGGCTCTCAGTGTGAGCCACTCCTGTAGAGGACACCTGCTCACAAGGATTTTGCCACTTTTTGTGGATACTCCTCATCACAGTTAGGGAGATAAACAGAGGGAGAGCCCGTGAGAGCTTCTTTGCTCACAGAGCCCCCTTAGATCATCACAATTCACTGCCACCCATTGAGAAGATGGTTAACTCTCTTGCTATGGGATCATATTGCAAGGAAGCAAGCAGGACACAGATGGGCGATTTCAGCTGTTGGGTTGTAGATATGTGAAAACTGGGCACAGGATGTAACCAATTCTTCCCACAGAAATTCTGCATGCAAAAGAGTGCAACCCACCCTGACTCACTGAAATGAGGTCCACATGCTCATCTGGGAGCAGAATGATCATGCTCAACTTGGTGCCAGCATAGGGCAGCTCCAGCACCTGTATCTGGGCCTCACTGATGTAGGGAGTGCTAAAATCAGCTTCCTAATGTATCATCTGCACTGGTTTTTCTTCCTCCTGAGAAGAAGGATCACACAAGCACAAAATATAAAATAGTATAAAGGGCCAGGAAAACTCTCAATTCTGCTGTGATCCATCATTGGTAAAACTAATAAATAGTTATCTAAAACATACCTTAAAAAGAGAGGGGAGTAGTTTAATACATAGAAGCTTCCTTGTGGCATTGAATTGTATTTTCAGAGATTAGGGAGTTTCCAAACTATTCTAATTAATCTGATTTAATTGAAATTATACTTCATAGTCAACTAAGGCCTTTGCCTCTCATGTTTATTTATTTATTTATTTATTTATTTATTTATTTATTTTTATTGGTTGTTCACAACATTACAAACTCTTGACATATCATATTTCATACATTAGATTCAAGTGGGTTATGAACTCCCAATTTTTACCCCAAATGCAGATTACAGAATCACGTTGGTTACACATCCACAGTTTTACTTAATGTCCTATTAGTAACTGTTGTATTCTGCTACCTTTCCTATCCTCCACTATTCCCCCTCCCCCCCTCTAATCTTCTTTCTCTACCCCATCTACTGTAATTCATTTCTCTCCTTGTTTATTTTCCCATTCCCCTCACAACCTCTTATATGTAATTTTGTATAGCAATGAGTGTCTCCCTTCATTTCCATGGAATTTCCCTTTTCTCTCCCTTTCCCTCCCATGTCATATCTCTGTTTAATGTTAATCTTTTCTTCTTGCTCTTCCTCCCTGCTCTGTTCTTAGTTGCTCTCATTATATCAAAGAAGATATTTGGTATTTGTTTTTTAGGCATTGGCTAGCTTCACTAAGCATAATCTGCTCTAGTGCCATCCATTTCCCTGCAAATTCCATGATTTTGTCATCTTTTAGTACTGCTTAATGCTCCATGGTGTATAAATGCCACATTTTTTTTTTATCCATTCGTCTATTGAATGGCATCTGGGTTGGTTCCACAATCTAGCAATTGTGAATTGTGCTGCTATGAACATTGATGTGGCAGTATCCCTGTAGTACACTCTTTTAAGGTCTTCAGGGAATAGTCTGAGAAGGGCAATATCTGGGTCAAATGGTGGTTCCATTCCCGGCTTTCCCAGGAATCTCCATACTGCTTTCCAAATTGGCTGCACCAATCTGCAGTCCTACCAGCAATGTACAAGAGTACCCTTTTCCCCATCTCCTCGCCAGCACTTGTTGTTGTTTGACTTCATAATGGCTGCCAATCTTACTGGAGTGAGATGGTATCTTAGGGTGGTTTTGATTTGCATTTCTCTGACTGCTAGAGATGGTGAGCATTTTTTCATGTACTTGTTGATTGATTGTATGTCCTCCTCTGAGAAGTGTCTGTTCAGGTCCTTGGCCCATTTGTTGATTGGGTTATTTGTTATCTTATTGTCTAATTTTTTGAGTTCTTTGTATACTCTGAATATTAGGGCTCTATCTGAAGTGTGAGGAGTAAAAATTTGTTCCCAGGATGTAGGCTCCCTATTTACCTCTCTTATTGTTTCTCTTGCTGAGAAAAAACTTTTTAGTTTAAGTAAGTCTCATTTGTTGATTCTTGTTATTAACTCTTGTGCTATGGGTGTCCTATTAAGGAATTTGGAGCCCGACCCCACAATATGTAGATCGGAGCCAACTTTTTCTTCTATCAGATACAGTCTCTGATTTGATATCAAGCTCCTTGATCCATTTTGAGTTAATTTTTGTGCATGGCGAGAGGAGGGGATTCAGTTTCATTTTGTTGCATATGGATTTTCAGTTTTCCCAACACCATTTCTTGAAGATGCTATCCTTCCTCCATTGCATGCTTTTAGCCACTTTACCAAATATAAGATAGTTGTAACTTTGTGGATTAGTCTCAGTGTCCTCTATTCTGTACCATTGGTCTACCTTCCTGTTTTGGTACCAGTACCATGCTGTTTTTGTTACTATTGCTCTGTAATGTAGTTTGAAATCTGGTATGGCTATACTGCCTGATTCACACTTCCTGCTTAGAATTGCTTTTGCTATTCTGGGTCTTTTATTTTTCCATATGAATTTCATGATTACTTTATCTATTTCTACAAGAAATGCTGTTGGGATTTTGATTGGCATTGCATTAAACCTATAGAGAACTTTTGGTAATGTCGCCATTTTGATGATGTTAGTTCTGCCTATCCATGAACAGGGTATATTTTTCCATCTTCTAAGATCTTCTTCTACTTCTCTCTTTAGTGTTCTGTTGTTTTTATTGTATAAATATTTCACATCTTTTGTTAGGTTGATTCCCAAGTATTTTTTTTGAGGACATTGTGAATGGAGTGTTTTTCCTCATTTCCGTTTCAGAAGTTTTGTCTCTGATATACAGAAATATCTTTGATTTATGGGTGTTGATTTTATATTCTGCCACTTTGCTGAATTCATTTATTAGTTCTAGTAGTTTTTTTTGTAGACCCTTTTGGGTCTTCTAGGTATCCAAATATGTCATCTGCAAATAGTGATAATTTAAGTTCTTCTTTTCCTATTTTTTATGCCTTTAATTTCTTTTGTCTGTCTAATTGCTCTGGCCAGTGTTTTGAGAACTATATTGAATAGAAGTGGTGATAGAGGGCATCCCTGTCTTGTTCCAGACATTAGAGGGAATGCCTTTAATTTTTCTCCATTCAGAATGATGCTAGCCTGAGGCTTCGCATAGATAGTTTTTACAATGTCGAGGTAAGTTCCTGTTATGCCTAGTTTTTCTAATGTTTTGAACCTAAAGGGATGCTGTACTTTGTCGAATGCTTTTTCTGTGTCTATCGAGATGATCATATGGGTCTTATCTTTGAGTCTGTTGATATGGTGAATAACATTTATTGATTTCCGTATATTGAACCATCTTTGCATCCCAGGGATGAATCCCACTTGATCATGGTGCACAGTTTTTTTGATATGCCTTTGTATGTGATTCGCCAGAATTTTATTGAGGATTTTTGCATCTAGGTTCATCAGAGATATTGGTCTGTAGTTTTCTTTCTTTGAGGTGTCCTTGTCTGGTTTCGAAATCAAGGTGATGTTGGCTGGCCTCATAGAATGAATTTGGAAGAGCTCCCTCTTTTTCTATTTTCTAAAATAACTTGAAAAGTATTGGTATTAATTCTTCTTTAAAGGTTTTGTAAAACTCTGCTGTATACACATCCAGTCCTGGGATTTTCTTGGTTGGTAGTCTTTTGATTGCTTATTCTTTTTCATCCATTGATATTGGTCTGTTCAAATTGTGTGTATCCTCCTGACTTAGTCTGGGCAAATCATATGACTTAAGAAATTTATCGATGTCTTCACTATCTTCTATTTTATTGGAATATAGGTTTTCAAAATAATTTCTAATTGTCTTCTGTATTTCTGTAGCATCTGTTGTGATATGGCCTTTTTCATCCTGTATGTTAGTAATTTGAGTTCTCTCTCTTCTTTTCTTTGTTAGCATGGCCAAGGGCCTGTATTTATTTTTTCAAAGAACCAACTTTTAGTTTTATCAATTTTTTTCAATGGTTTTTTTTGTTTCAATTTTATTGATTTCTGCTCTAATTTTAATTATTTCTTGTCTTCTGCTACATTTGCTGTGTTTTTGCTCTTCCCTTTCTAGGTTTTTTAGGTGTAGTGTGAGTTCATTTATTTGTTGGTTTTTTCTTTTTTTGAGGAAAGAACTCCAAGAAATGAATTTCCCTCTTAAAACTGCTTTCATTGTGTCCCATAGATTCTGGTATGTTGTGTCTGTATTTTCATTTGACTCTAAGAATTTTTTGATTTCCTCCTTTATGTCTTCTGTAACCCATTGATCATTCAGTAACATATTGTTCATTTTCCACGTGATGTAGGATTTTTCCTTCCTTCTTTTATCATTAATTTCCAATTTCATTCCATTACGATCCAATATGGTGCATGGTATTATCTCCACGCCTTTATATTTACTAAGAGTTGCCTTATGGAATAATATATGGTCTATCTTTGAGTAGGATCCATGTGCTGCTGAGAAGAACGTGTATCCAGTTGGTGATGGTTGATATATTCTATATATGTCGGTTAAGTCTAGGTTTTTGATTGTGCTGTTGAGTTCTATAGTTTCTTTATTCAGTTTTTGTCTAGAGGATCTGTCTAATGGCGAGAGCGGTGTGTTGAAATCACCCATAATTATTGTGTTGTGGTCTATTTGACTCTTGAACTTGAGGAGAGTTTGTTTTATGAACGTTGCAGCTCCATTGTTTGGTGCATATAAATTGATAATTGTTATGTCATGTTGGTGGATGGTTCCTTTTAACAGTATATAGTGTCCTTCTTTATCCTTCTTGATTAACTTAGGTTTGAGTTGATTTCATTCGATATGAGTATGGTCACTCTTGCTTGCTTCCTAGGGCCATGTGAGTGGTATGAGTTTTCCCAACGTTTTACCTTCCACCTGTGTATGTCTTTTCCTATCATATGAGTCTCCTGAAGGCAGAATATTGTTGGATTTGTTTTTTTGATCCAGGTTACTAGCCTATGTCTCTCGATTGGTGAGTTTAGGCCATTAACATTTAAGGTTACAATTGAAATATGATTTGTACTTCCAGTCATGCTTCTTTATTTATTTATTTTAGTTTGGCTAGATTTACTTTTTGGTTATTTTCCTCCCCCTTTACTGAGATACCTCCTGCTATTAGTTTTGGGCACTATTTTTCAATTCCTCTTCTTGTAGTATTTTGCTCAAAATGCTTTGCAGTGCTGGTTTTCTTGCTGCGAATTCTTTTAGCTTTTGTTTATTGTGAAAGATTTTAATTTCATTGTCAAATCTGAAGCTCAGTTTTGCTGGATACAGTATTCTTGGTTGGAATCCATTATTTTTCAGCGTTTGAAATACATTGTTCCAGGATCTTCTCGCTTTCAAAGTCTGTGATGAGAAATCAGTCGTTAACCTAATTGGTTTACCCCTGAATGTAATCTGCCTCCTTTCTCTCGTAGCTTTTAATATTCTCTCCTTGTTCTGTATGTTGGCTATCTTCATAATTATATGTCTTGGAGTTGGTCTATTATGGTTTTGAATGTTTGGGGTCCTGTAGGCTTCCAGGATTTGGCAATTCATTCCATCTTTCATCTCTGGGAAGTTTTCTAGAATTATTTCATTTAATATGCTGTCCATTCCTTTGGTTTGAATCTCTGTGCCTTCTTCTATCCCAATGACTCTCAAATTTGGTCTTTTTATGACATCCCATATCTCTTGAATAGATTGCTCGTGGGATTTAAGCATCTTTTCTGTGTTGACTATATTCTTTTCAAGTTGATAAACCTTGTCTTCATTATCTGATGTTCTGACTTCTACTTGATTTTGTCTATTTGTAATATTCTCATTTGGGTTTTATGTTGGTTTATAGTTTCCTGCAATTCTAGGATTATTGTTTGATTTTTTTAAGATCTCTATCTTCTGGTAGAGCTCCTTCTTTGCCATTTGAATTTGTTTGTTTAATTCATTTTCAACATATACTTTTATTGCTTGGACTTGCTGTCTCATGTCTTCTCTAATATTCCTTTCCATTTGAGTTAGGTATGCCTTGAGTTCTTTCCCTATCTCTGCTTCTGATGTTTCTATGTCCTTCTGTAGAATTAAGTTGTCCTGCATTGTTTGTACTCCTTTTTTTCCTTGTTTTCTCATGTTGTTCATGTTACTTTTCAGCTCTATTTGATTGCTGTGTTTCTTCTCTCTTCTATAGATTTGTTTTGGTTCTGTATTACTCTGTTGTCTCTCCTTTGTGTTGTTAAAGTATGCCTGCTAACGTGGATTCCGCTGGGAAGGAATTCCGACAGCCGAGCTCCAGTGACGTCACTTCTGTGCTATGACGGGCCCCAGGCTCCTTGCTGGGGTGTCCTAATATGGGTGTGTGACTAGACTGTCTCTGTTTGGTTTCAGTTCCCGGTAGCAGCAGGCGGGCAGTCTCCAGCCGCCCAGTATCACAGACAGCGGGTGGGTGATTGGTTGCCGGCGGGGCAGTGGACTCCAGTCGCCCATTCGTGTGGGCAGCGGGTTGGCTGTTGCTGGTGGGCGGGTGATCTCTAGCCACCCAGTCATGCGGTCGGTAGCCGGTGGGCAGACGTTCTTCTGCTGCCCAGTTACACGGGCAGTGGGTGAACTGTTGCCAGCAGGCCTGCAGTTTTCAGCTGCCCAGTCGCGAGGGCCTGGCCTCTAGTCCCCTGGTTTCTCCTGCTAGTCTTGGTTTCTCCTGCTAGACCAGATTTCCCCTGAGTGATGGCTCTCGGCAGTTCAAGCTGTACTCTGGGCCTGCCATTTGTTGGGTGTGGAGGGTGACTATTGGAAACCCCGGCACTCTATTGTTTTCTTTCCGTTGTGGGGGATAGAACTGTACCGCTTTTTTCTAAGTCTGAAATCTCGTAGTTAGCCAGGGGGTTAGTGTGGGCTCATCCGGCAGGATTCCATAGAATTGCAGCCACTTTTCTCCCTGCTTGCTAATTAATTGCTTCTCTGGGCGCCCTGCTGTCTGTAGCCATGGGGCAGGCCACGTGAATCAGTCAGCCCAGATCTTCGGTGGCACAGTTGGCTATTGGGATCCCCGGCACTGTATTGGTTTGATTTTTTTCTGCTTGCCCCTCCCCCAGCACTGGCTAGACAGGTTTTATTTTGGCTGCTGATGGGAGGGGGAGTTGAAGGTCAGGTGTCTCTAGTTTTCCCCTAGTCTTTATGCAGTCTCACTCTGATACTCCCTCCCCCGGAAAGCCTTGGAGAGATTTTATGCGAATTCCCCGATGTATGGGGGATGAGCTGAGTGACACACACCTGTTTTATTGTTGCAATCTGTCAGAGAGTGGTGGTGGATACTTCAGCTCTCCAAGATGGTGGCCACCGATTGCCTTGGTGTAGTTTCCGTTGTGGGGGATAGGACTGTACCGCTTCCTTCCCCGTCTGAAATCCCGTACTCTCTTTTTGCTTTCTATCTATGCTACTTCTGTCTATAGCAAGATCTTTATGTCCAGAATGAGTTTTAGCCAATACATGTATGAGACTTTATCAGAGGTAGTTAGAGTGGTAATAGGTTGAAACCATAATAGACAGTATTATTATTTATTTATATATATTTTTCCAATGATTTTAAAACTTACTAAGAGAGATAAGTTTGAAATTATTATTATCCATTTAAGCCTTTACAAAGTTAATCTTTCTATTCAAATTCTTCATTAGACTATTATGATTTTTTAAAAAAGATTCTCCTACCTGGTTTATTTTGAAAGGCATTTCTCTTCTGAGTGTTTTGTCAAACTGTTCCTTTGAAGTAGCTGGCATTGACAAATATCAACTTTTGAATTTGAACTTTCAAGACAAGCAGAGACTGTATCAGTTGTTTTTCTGAACCCGTGGTGAATAAGGATGACATGATGTCTTGGAGATCCAAACATTCTGGTTTCAAATGTGCTGAGTTTGGATGATTAAGTACAAAAATTAAAAACTCCATCTATGGGTTTGCATACATGACAATGGCCTCTGCAAGATCCACCAAGATGAAGATGGTGAAAGACTTCTAATTCACTGGAGGAAAGCAGGTTGACATAAAGCAGAAACTTCACACCAGGATGGAGAAGAAGACAACCCACGAAGGAGAGAGGGGCTTGGTAGGAGCTGACATTACCTGGTGTGGGTAAGAGCAGTGTCAGGTCTAAGACCCTGTGGTCAGGACCAGTTTTAACACTGTATAGCTTCATAGCAAAATTTCAGCAGCAGACAACGTTGCATAGCTCCAGATAAGGAGCATAGGAGGCATTTTTGGAAAGTACTAGAAGTGATATTATGATTGCATCCTCCTGGCACCTGGTATCCCTGGAACAAATAATGATTTGTGTAAGTGAAGTTACTATTTCTAACTTGGATAACAAGTGGTACATTCCCCCCAAAATAAATATTAAAGAGCATCCCTAGAAATTTTCTGCCTCAAGAGGACAACAAGAAATACAGATTCCAAGAAGAAATATTGGAAAGGACTACCTCTATTTTTTATTATCTCATTTATTAGCAGAAATACGGATGTTTGGAGTGGTGCAGCAGTATCTGAATTGTTTAAACATCAAACCATCATTGTTCTTGAGGACCAAGCTTAGAACTTCCACTCTGAAAGAGCAATGGATGAGTTTTAGCCCCCATGATGGTATTTTCAGTGTGTGGAATGGATCAGCCCTGAGAAAGGCTCTGTAGCTGTTTATCAAGTCTAGGCTTCTCATGTGTGAATGAAGAGGGCTTAAGTGAGAGTCAGGAAAGAAGCAGTAGAAGTCAGGTTCACATGTAAAAGTTGGAGGAATGCAGTCCAATCTGACCCCAAGAACAAACTGAACCCCTTGCCAAGAGTTTCTTTAACATTTGTATCAGCCATTTTTTAACATTTGTATCAGGAAAACAAATACTATTTGTCCATTGGTTTTGATAACATAAGGATTGATCAGATCTTCTGTGAGCCCATTAAGTTTCACACATTCCATAATGCTCAGCCAGGCAACCCTGTTCTGACCTTCCTGCAACACCAATGACATTTGCAGTGACAAGAAGCGGGAGAGTAGGGGAAGGGAGGACAGAGCTGTGATGGGATGAGAAAGGAATGACCCATAATTCTGACCTTTTGTCTCTTTTGAGACCCATGTATTTCTATGCTTCCTGGACTTCTCAGTAGCTCTGACAAAGGACAGAAGCTCCAGTTCTGCATGATATCGCTGAAGACAGGACTCCTTAAATGTCTTTGGAGAGAGAAGTGTTCAGTGAAGCCATGTTGCTAAATAAAATTGTCAGTGAGCTTCAAAACAGTCTGCATGCCATCTTTAGGCTTTTCTTAAAAGGAAAAACATGATCAAATTTTAATCAATTAGATGTTGAAATGTCTACATTTGTAAAGAGCTGTCCTGAGCCCTGAATAACCAGAGAAAACAAATGGCATTTTAGGTATTGCCAATTTTGAAATAATACAAGGTATGAGTATAGAATTCGGGTCTTTATAAAAAATAGCTTCCTGTAGTTTCTCAATTTCTATAGGGTTTTGGCCTTTTTTTTTTTGGCTTGTTTTGTAGTTCTGGGGATTGAGGGTAGGGCCTTGAGCAGGCTAGGCAAATACTGTACCACTGAGCTGTGTCCCAAGGCATGTTTTTCATTTTGTCTTTGAGACAGGGGTGTCACTAGATTGCCCAAGTTGGCCTCTAACTCTCTATTCTCCTGTCTCAGCCTTCCAAGTGTGCCATACTGCCTGGTCTCTAGGGTCTCTCTTCTGGGTTGTATATCACCAGGTATTTTAAATACAACTTTTATTGTTCTGCTGACTCAGCTTACTGAGAGGAAATCACAGGTATTCTTTCCAAAGAGCCTGTTGGCTGTTGTAAGCAAGTACTTTGATCCAGGCTTGATTTCTTGGGTGAGAAGCATCTGGAAGCCCTTATGGATGTCTTCCTCTGTGTTTAAACACATCACCTATGAAGGAAAGCAAGAAAACCCTCTCAGTTTTGATCTTGGCCTCAACAAGAATTTCAAGCAATATTTTTTCTCAAATACTGCATGAATTTATCCTTTGAGAGAAAGTTGATTCTAATTGAGAAGTTACACTCGTGGGATAGGTGGAGAGAGGGGGCCAGAAAGCTGTGAGTAAAAGCTATAGCTCTTACACTTGTAGTGAGGTCTCTGCATAGTTTATAGATGAGCAATAGAAAAAAATAAAAGGGGCAAGAGCGGTTCAGAAAAGGCACTATTCTTTAGTCCTCCATTTCACAAACAGTATAAATGTATCAGAGAAAAATGTTTCATTAAAATTTATCTTTCAAAAAATATGCAGTTACAACACTAAAAATTCAAGAAAAAATTGGACGGGAGTGTTATTATAATGATAATCTTGAAAGGAAATAAAAGTATAAAATGAGCAATATGATTAATAGGTATAAATTATTTCTTAAAAGTATACTAGAGAGATAATATATGTATATTAAATGGTACTATATATTTCAAAAAAATGTGTCATGTATGGGGCCACAAGAAGTGTTTGAATTGACTGTGAAATACACAAGTCACACAATCTACATTCAGTAGCCTCAGTGCAGGAAACTAAAAGTCTTTTCTTAAAATTAAAAACATGATGAAATTTTAATCTAATTTAATGTAATTATAATGATAATCTTGAAAGGAAATAAAAGTATAAAATGAGGAATATGATTAATAGGTATAAACTATTTCTTAAAAGTATACTAGAGAGATAATATGTGTATATTAAATGGTACTATATATTTCAAAAAATGTGTCATGTATGGGGCCACAAGAAGTGTTTGAATTGACTGTGAAATACACAAATCACACAATTTACATTAAGTAGCCTCAGTGCAGGAAACTAAAAGTCAACAACACAAAAATAAAATACCACCAACATGGAAATTAACCTACTAAGTAGCTATTGAAAATACTTCCTAAGGAAATGCCTCCCCCCCTGTGTAACAACCAAATAATTAAATGTTGACTACACTTAAAAAGTTAAACTCTAAGAATGTTTCTTCACTTCTAAAGAATGATTCTAAAAACTTAGTTAATATAATATTTAAATATTGATATACTGTTTAGAAAATAATCAATATGAATATTATATTACAGGTCCAAATAATGAGACCAAAAAATTGTTAAAATAGGATTAACTATTTTAATGTTACAATGGAAATAATGATATATATATAAAAAAACACCCAACTCATGATGTTAGAAAAGGTAGAGAAAAATTTCCAAGGAATTTAGGGAAAACATAAAATGATCAATAAGTCCAGTAACTTGATCTCTTGATTTCTTTGAATTTGACTCAAAGAAAGCACACAAATTTATACAAAATGGACTACATTAGAAATTGTAAGAAAAAAATTTAAATGTGCTCTGATGGAAGTTATAAAAGAAAAAGAGATTACACAACAACACACCCCCTGCATGCTCGCACGCACACACACACACACACACACAAACACACACTCAAAATCTCACTGGAGGAGAACCCTCACCTTTCTTCCTCCTGCACCCTCCTCCCTGAAATGGTCCAGGCTCACCCCTCCTTCCTCAACAGTTGTGGAAACAATCAAGGAGGGGATAGGAGACAAGCCTTGCAGACCAGTCCCTTTTACTGGGTGACAGATGAGCTTACCTGAGCCATCTGCACCTTGATGTTCCCCTTTACCTTCAGGGGAGAAAAAAAAAACAACACATTTTGTGAAGTTTTGTCTTGACACAGCATCTTAAAACCTGGATGGCAATGGTGCCATTGGCCAGAAACAGAATCCATGATGCAGGTTCTGAGGGCAAAGAAGAAAGAGAAACAGAATGAAAGGGGCTGAGTGGTGTCTCTGTTGTCTCATGTATCTTGCAAAGTGAGAAACTTTATTAGTGCCTGCAAAAACCATGGGAGTAGATTCTGCATTTGAGGAAGGGAATGGTCCCTATAGAACAGCACACTGGGAAGGCAAGGAAGAACAGAAAGGCATGGAGAAAGAACAGCAGGTGACAGGTCAAATAAGAGCAGGGAGGTGGTAGGTGAAGCCAGAGGAGGTGGACTGAAAACACCCAGTTGGCAGCTCTATGCAGTGAGACCCATCCTCACCAGTGGCTGAACTTGGACCCTGCAAAGCCTTCTTGACTCCTTCTTATTTCTCCCAAGTACCCCCAAATACATTTTCTAGACCTGCCTTTAGACCCCTCCCAAATTTTTCTACCCCTCTCCACTTCTCCAGGTCCTGTGACCCTGTGCCTAGTCCAAACCACCTGGCTCTTCTGCAGAGTCTCTGACCTCCCTGCTGCTGTGCTCTCCATTGCAGTCAGCCCTTGCTCACTAAAATGCAAATTAAGTTGACTGAGGAATATCATGGACTCCCCCATTAGGACCCCAGATGGGCAGACACATAGCATCCTGAGAGGGAAGTATTATTTTGATCCTATGACCCCTCCCTTAAATCTCCAGTAGCCCTGGGGATAACCTCCAAAATGCCTTTTCTAAATGGCTTCCCATCTGCCTGACGCCATTCCTTGTTCTAGCCTCCCACTTCTCATCATCTCCACCTCTACCCTCCCTGATCCCCCAATCACTTCTGAGCCTTGTCAAACACTCTTATCCAATTAAAAAGACTCCCTACTCCAGCCATATCACTAGGCTCCTATCACTCACTGTTCCCTCCTAAGCTTTCCACTAGGAGGCCTCTGATGTCCTATTATGGAGCTCCCACATCCTCCAACCCTGATTCATAACTCCTTATTGTAATTCCTTGTCTCATCCTTTGTTGGACCCATAAGACTGCCTGTTCTATGAAGGCGAGGTGCCTGACATCCTGATTCTTAGCACTGGAAGCACGCGCAGGTAAAACAAGAGCTCCATCAATTTAGGGCACATTCAGAAAGAGTCTCAGATGAATAGTGAGTGCTGGGATTTTGAACTAAATACTTGAGATTTTAAAAGCACAGAGAAGAGGTAAGGAAGAAGTCATGCTGTGATTCTCTGAGGAGAGAAGAGAGAAGAGAAAATAGTGTCAGTAGGTGGGAGTGGTGTTGGAGCATGAACACCCACCAGGGTGAAGGCCATGGCCAGCAGGGGCAGGCAAGAGGGATGCAGAGAAGCCAGGAGTCTGTGCCGTGTCTTTGTCTTGTTGAAATCATGCTGCCCTTCTCTGAGACCAGATCTGAGCCAGGTCCAGCTGCACCACTAATAGTTGTGATTGCCCAAGGAGTTATTTCTGTAAACACAGTGTGACATCACCTTCTGAGTTTCTCTTGTTTTGGTATTTTCAGTTTTTTTTTCTGGTTCCAGTTGCAGCCTGGGATTTGCAAAACTTGCCTTTCTTGGTGCCCTGCCACTCCTGGGCCTGGTCATAGAAGCCCTCACCTGCCATCTTCCATACAGCCCCTATCTCAGGTCTCAATGCTGTTAGCCTGGGTGCTGACCTCTGAGTCACAGAAACAGGATTCTGCAGCTTTGCCTCTCTAAGGTCCACTCTAGGTTCTCTGTACTCCCAGAGACCTTTTATGAGCCGTGTTTGGCTGTGGGATTTCCAGTCTGCAGGGCACTGCTCCAGGGAGGACATTCAGTGTGACCTGGGTCAAGGCAAGGAAAGGGTCTCCTCTCTGCCCAGGGATGGGTCATTATCATCTACTCACTCCACTGCCTCACCTCTTCCAATGACACTGGAACACCATGCCAGATTCAGGTTTGGCCACTCTTGTTGGGTACCACATGGTATGTACAAAGATTTGGAAACTGAAAAGTGCTCTGAAACTTACAACCATAGGCAGCCTTCAAAGTGCCTTGGGGCATTGGCTGTGGAAACACCATGGGGGCTGGGCCAGAGCACAGAAGTTAGAACTCTGGGCTTTCCTACTTCTAGAAAGTAAAGGTAGAATGACAGGCTGGGATTCTAGGGGAGGAAAGTCCTGTAAGTAGGTATTCTGAGTCCCTGCCTTAAACAAAGTAGGGATTCAGTGAGATAGAAAGTGTTTGTTCTCCTTATATGCTGTGATATTAAGGATTAAACCTAGGGCCTCATGAATATTGTTTTACCATTGAGCAGTTTTTATTTTATATTCAGGTAAGTTCTTGCTAGGTTGCCCAGACTGCCCTTTAACTTGTGATCCTCCTGCCTCAGTCTCCTGGGGAGCTGGGGTCATAGGCATGTGCCATCATGCTAAGCACAATTTAAAACACAATCAATTTAATTCTAGCATGAAAATACTATGTTCATGGTTATCTCAATATGATGATCTCAATAGATACAGAAAAACATTAAAAAATCAGACATTGATTTTTTACTAATACAAAACCCTCAGAAAACTAGAAAAACATTATAACTTCCTCACCCTAATAAAGGACATCTACAAAAAACAAAGGAAAAGACAATAAAAATCCTACAGCTAACATATCTAATGGTGAAAGGCTGAATAGTTTCACTCTATTAACAAGACCAAAGCAAGGATTTCTGTTCTCATAACTCCTTTTCAGTATTGTAGAGTAAGATTTAACCAATTCAATGAAGCAAGAAAAAGAAATTAAACGCATCGAATTGTGCAGCAAAAACTAAAATTGCCTTTTTTTCATGCACAACATGACCATACATGTAGAAAATTCTAATAAATATTCAAGAAGCTACTGAAACTAATATTTAACAAAATTTCAGTAAAGGTGATAGTATGCATAAACATCAATTACATATCTATGTATGCATAATGAATAATGAGAAACTGAGAATACTTTTTAAAAAATCACTTTCACTAGAATTAGTGTGAAATACTTAGAAATAAAGTTTTTGAAATATATGTAAGACCTGTACACTGAAAACTACAATCAGCGCTCAGAGAAAGGATGTAAAACAAAAGAAAAAATGACAATGTACTCATTGATTGGAATATTTAATATTGTTAGTGTGTCAATTCTCCCTAAATTAATCTGTTCATGAATGCAATTCCAATCAAAATCTCAGCAGCCTTTTTATAGAAATGTGGAAACTCATTCTAAAATTTAAGTGGAATTGCAAATGACCTAGGATAATTCTACTTGAGCAACTTAGAAAATAAGTAAACATTTGAAAGGTTGAATGCCACAGTCTGGCTAGGCACAAATCATAAGCCACTCAAGCAGGAACAAACTTTATTTCCAAACTCCACCAGCACACTCCCTGGGAACTCTCCCGAATGCCACCCATGCAGCTCCTCCAGGAACCACCACAAACCAACCGGAACTCTTCCCACCAGGAACTTCACCAACCAACAAGAAATCTTCCGACTCGGCTGTGGCTCTCAACAGTTGAAACTACCTGATTTTAAGTCATAAAAAAGCCTCAGTAATCAAGAACATGGTACTAAAATTAAGGAGATATATAGATATCTACAAATATGTCTATATCTTATAGACATGTGGAAGAGAACAGAGAGCCCAGATATAGACTCACACATATATAATGAATTACTTGAAAATAAATGTGCTAAGGCAAATCTATGGTGAAAATACAATCTATAATCTCTTCAACAGGTAGCTATGGGACAATTGGATACAAACATGCAAAAATGGGAATCTCAATGTTTATTCTCTTTATGTAATTTTAATATCAAAAATTTACTACAAAAGAAAGCAGAGATCCAGGGGGCTGCGAATATTGTTAAGTTGGTAGAGTGCTCACCTCATGAAAAAGGCCCTTTGTTCAATCCCCAGCACCAAAAAGAAAGAAATAAAAGAAGAAGCTAAAAAAATTGCATGCTTTTCAAAATAAAATACAAGAAAAAATGTGAGTAACATTGAATTTATCAAAGAGATTTTTAACACGGCATGACAAATGAAAGGATCAAATTGTAAAATAAAAGCACAATATATTGGGGTTTATTAAAACAAATCAAAACAAAACAAACACTCTTTTCTTTTCAAAACCAAGCCATAGGCAAGGGCAAAATACTTGTAAGATATATAATATATACTTGAAAGAGAATATTGTTTTCTAGTGTATAAAAGCTCACTCCCTGGCGTGTTTTCTCTCTCTCTCTCTCTCTCTCTCTCTCTCTCTCTATATATATATATATATATATATATATATATATATATATATATCTCGCGAGATATATATATATATATCTCGCCTCTTGTGTTAACCTCACCACCACCGCATTAGGTGGCTGGATGCGGGAGCTAGGAGAAGCCGTCTCTGGAGCTGGGCATTAAAGATAATGAGAGTTATGTCTCTTTAATTTTAAAACTCACTAGTTAATTTTAATGCTTCGAACCTCTTTTATGAAGCTGGCATGCTGGTTGCATTGCAGATCTTAGTCCATTTTCTGTTGCTACATCATGGCAAAACACATTGGGTAATTGCTAAACAATACCAGTCTACTTGGCTCACAGTTCTGGGAGTGGGAGGTCCAAGAGCATGGTGCTGGCTTCTGGTGAGGGCCTTTGTGCTGCATCATAATATGACTATAGGTAAGTGAGCACAAGGACAGGAAGGATCCTGAATTTACCCTTTTATCAGGAGCCTGCTCCCACAGTGATAGCATTTATCCCTTCATGAGAGCATAGCCATGGCAAGGGTAAAAGTCCCCACCTCTTAACACTGTTACAAATGTAGTTCAATTTCAATATGACAGCAGGGTTTTGCCACAGGTTTGTAATCCCAGCAGCTCAAAGGCTGGGGTAAGTGGATCCTAAATTCAAGACAGTTACACCAATTTAGCAAGGACTTAAGCAGCTTAATGAGGCTCTAAGCAACTTAGTGGGATCCTGTTTCAAAATAAAAACGACAAGGGCTGAGATATGGCTCAGTGATAAAGTACTCCTGGGTTCAACCCCAATAGCCTAAAAGAAAATAAATTAATATGAATATTGGAAGAGACATTCAAATGATAGCATATGGCTGAGTTAAAGAAGCCAGCCCCCCCAAAAGAATAATATTGTATGATTTAATTATATAAAATTCCAATAATTTCAAACCAATCTGCAGTGACAGAAAGATCAATGACTGCTTGAGGATTGGGCTCCAGAGAAGGATGGAGGGATTATAAAGAGAAATGAAGAAATTTGGGGGACTTGTGGATCTTTTCACTATCTTGACAGTAACATTGATTTCTTGAGTATAAAAATGTCTCAAAACTCAGCCAATTGTATACATTAAATATGTTTAATATCTTAAATGGTAATGCATTCAACAAAGTTGCTCTTAAAATCCCTCTGGCTCACTATTTCTTTGCCATTCCATTGACACCATCTAGGTTGAGGCCCACTCACTATAACTCACCTCAGCTATACAGTTTTGCAATAACCACCATTTTTCTATCAGGTGACCCTAGCATGCATCCCAGATACTATAGAACAAACCACATCATTAAGATAGCTGAGCATATGGTGCTGGCCTCTGATGCCTGGATTATTTATTAAAATGATATTGGGTATTTTAATAATTTTTGTGAAAATTCAGGTGCATTCCAGTGGTCATGGCCCCTTTTTGTCTAGCTTAGCATTCCCCTTTCTTCCTGTCTTGGGGTACAGGGATTCCCTTGCACTGTTGCTGCCCTAAACATGCTTCTGTCCATGAATCCTTAGTAAATTGCCTTTAGTGCAACCCTTGATCTGTCTGCCTCTTTGTTCTCATGGCATCTTCCACCTTTGGTGACCTGTTGTCATAACACCAGGACTGGGTTTTCCTGAAGCACACATATATTCATGCATGTGTATATGGGTGTATCCTTGTATGTATGTGTCTATGTGCTTGCATATATTCTGTATCAGTAGTTCTTGTTCAAGATGATTTTGCCCCCATATCCTAGGGGACACTTGGCAGTTTCTGGACACATTCTTGGTTGTCATAATTGTCGACAGATGTGCCACTGACATCTCTTGGGTGGAGGTGAGGATTTTGCTACAAATCTTTAAAATGTTAGACTCTGACTATAACAAAAAGTGATGTGACCCAAAATGTTAATTGTGCTGTGACTTAGAAACCCTTTTCTAGTGAAGCAGAACTGCTGACACCTCTTTTTCTCCCTAGAGAGATTATTTCTACCATGTGTACCTCCTAATACCCTGCTGAACCTGTAAGTCCCCTATCAAAGGCCTATTCCATTTGCATCTTGACCTTATTGAGATTTATCCTCATTCACACTCCTTTTTTATTAGTTGCTCAAAACATTACATTCATCTTGACATATCATATATCATATATTTGATTCAAATGGCGTATGAATTCTTATTTTTCCCATGTGTACAAGTTTCAGGATCACATTGGTTATACAGCCACGTTTATAATACTGCCATACTAATGTCTGTTGTATTCTGCTGCTCTTCCTATCCCCTTCCTATCCCCCCTCTCCTCCCCTCCCCTCAAATCATCTCTCTCTACCCCATTTACTGAAACTCATTTCTCTCTCTCTTTTTTTCCCTCCCCCTCACATCCTCTTATATGTATTTTTGTATAACAATGAGGGTTTCCTTCCATCTTCCATGCAATTCCCCTTCTCTCTCCCATTCCCTCCCACCTCTCTTCCCTGTTTAATGGTAATCTTCTTCTCATGCTCTTCCTCCCTGCTCTGTTTTGAGTCACCCCCCTTATATCAAAGAAGACATTTGGCATTTGTTTTTTAGGGATTGGCTAACTTCACTTAGCATAATGCCATCCATTTCTAATGGATGCTCTAATGCCATCCATTTCCCTGCAAATGCCATGGTTTTGTTATTTTTTAGTGCTGAGTAATATTCCATTGTGTTTAAATGCCACATTTTCTTTTATCCATTAATCTATTGAAGGGCATCTAGGTTGGTTCCACAGTCTAGCTATTGTGAATTGTGCTGCTATGAACATTGATATAGCTTTATTCCTGTAGTATGCTCTTTTTAGGCCTTTTGGGAATAGTCCAAGAAGGAGAATAGCCTGGTCGAATGGTGGTTCCATTTTCTGCTTTCCAAGGAATCTACATACTGCTTTCCAAATTGGCCACACCAATTTGCAGTCCCACCAGCAATGTACAAGTGTACCCTTTTCCCCACATCCTTGCCAGCACTTGTTGTTTGACTTTATAATGACTGCCATTCTTACTGGAGTGAGATGGAATCTTAGAGTGGTTTTAATTTGCATTTCCTTGATTGCTAGAGATGGTGAGCATGCAAGGCTGGTTCAATATACAGAAATCAATAAAAGTTTTTGACCACATCAGTAGACTTAAAGATAAGAACCATATGATCATCTCGATAGATGCAGAAAAAGCATTTGACAAAATACAGCATCCCTTTATGTTCAAAACATGAGAAAAACTAGGGATAACAGGAACTTACCTCAACATTGTAAAAGCTATCTCTGCTAAGCCTCAGGCTAGCATAATTCTAAATGGAGAAAAATTGAAGGCATTCCCTCTAGAATCTGGAACAAGACAGGGATGCCCTCTATCACCACTTCTATTCAACATAGTTCTTGAAACACTGGTCAGAGCAATTAGATGAAAGAAATTAAAGGCATAAAAATAGGAAAAGAAGAACTTAAATTATCACTATTTGTGGATGACATAATCCTATACCTAGCAGACCCAAAAGGTTCTACCAAGAAACTTCTAGAGCTAATAAATGAATTCAGCAAAGTGGCAGGATATAAAATCAACACGCATAAATCAATACCATTCCTGTATATCAGTGACAAATCCTCTGAAATGGAAATGAGGACAACCACCCAATTCACAGTAGCCTCAAAAAAAAAAATCTTGGGAATCAACCTAACAAAAGAGGTGAAAGACCTATACAATGAAAACTACAGAACCCTAACAGATAAATAGAAGAAGACCTTAGAAGAAGGAAAGATATACATTGTTCATGGATAGGCAGAACTAACATCATTAAAATGGCGATATTAACAAGAGTACTCTATAGGTTTAATGCAATGCCAATCAAAATCCCAAAGGCATTTCTCACAGAAATAGAAAAAGCAATCATGAAATTCATCTGAAAAAATAAAAGACCCAGAATAGGAAAAGCAATTCTAAGAAGGAAGAGTGAAACAAAGGAACAGGCAGTATAACGAAATCAGATTTTAAACTATACTACAGAGCAATAGTAACAAAAACAGCATGGTACTGGTACCAAAACAGGCAGGTGGACAAATGGTACAGAATAGAGGACACAGAGATCAATCCACAAAATTACAGCTACCTTATATTAGACAAAGGTGCTAAAAGCATGCAATGGAGAAAGGATAGCATCTTCAACAAATGGTGCTGGGAGAACTGGAAATACATATGCAACAAAATGAAATTGAATCCCTTTCTCTCACCATGCACAAAAGTTAACTCCAAATGGATCAAGGAGCTAGGAATCAAACCAGAAACTCTGCGTCTAATAGAAGAAAAAGTTGGCTCTAATGTCCATCTCGTGGGGTCAGGCTCCAAATTCCTTAATATGACACCTATAGCACAAGAGTTAAAATCAAGAATCAACAAATGGGACATACTCAAACTAAAGAGTTTTTTTCTCAGCAAGAGAAACAATAAGAGAGGTAAATAGGGAGCCTACATCCTGGGAACACATTTGTACCCCTCACACTTCAGATAGAGCCCTAATATCCAGAATATACAAAGAACTCAAAAAATTAAACAATAAGAAAACAAATAACCCAATCGACAAATGAGCCAAGGATCTGAAGAGACACTTCTCAGAGAATATACAAATAATCAACAAATACATGAAAAAAATGCTCATTCACTTTCTTGACCCTTAGTTGCTTTACATGGCATCTCCTTTAATACTTATAACATACTTCTTTGAGTTACCATTGGTGTTCCTGTTTGAAATTTGCAGAGGCTCACCATAGCTCCTTGAGGACAGACCCACTTCTTATTCATCTTTGTATTTTTTTGGATCCTGGTAATTTAGCTAAAATATGAAGCATACCATGAAAAGTGCTATAATAACCCTTGTTATCAGGAGAGTTCTACCAGGAGATAGTATTGAGCATGGCTGTTATTAGTGAATTGTTTCTCTGACATAAAATATCAACCTTTCAATTACAATGTATAAGAGTTTAATTTTTTTTGTAAAAGATTAAGGACTAGACCTAAATTACAGAGCATAGCAATGTGCCCTGGAGATTGCTTGAGCCTACATCTGTTGGTAATTAATAGCATTGCCCAGCTGGGAATTGTTGAGGCCCATGACATCAACTACATTATGATCACTGTGAAATATTCTCTATGTACCTGAAAGGGTCACTCTCTTATGGATTAAGAAAAGCTAACACCTAGGACAGTTGGCAGCCTTTGTTTATGTAATTGTGGCCTCTATAAGTTCTTACAGTTCCCACAATTATTCTTATCACACTGCTTGTGAGTTTTCTTTTTCAGAAAACTCAAATTATTTCATGAAAGTCCTAGCAGAGTATAAGGGGAGAGAGTGACAGGTCAACTCCCTGGTCAGAAAGCTCCCAACTATACCTTATCTCTTCTCAATTACTGTCACACAAATGACACTTTACCCACAAGCTAGACACCTGTGTGACCCTTTGACTCCCATGTCTGTAGATTCCCAGGTGTCTCAACCACCACCCAACCTCACCCCATCATAAAATATCCCATTTTTGCTGTTGGCATATGATAATATTGTATTCAACTCCACATTTTGGTCACAATTCATTTTAAAATTTTAATCTGATCAGGTTGCTTTCTATCTCCATTTTAAAAATTCTTCTAATTGATTATACATGACAGTAGAATGCATTTTGACACATTATACATAAATTGAGTATAACTTCTCATTCTTCTGGTGGTACATGATGTTGATCACACTGGTTGTGTACTCATATATGCACATAGGTTTTTAGTGTCTGATTCATTCTGCTATCCTTCTTTCCCCATATCCCTCCCCATCCTTTCACTGCCATCTGCCTAATCTGAAGTTTCTCTATTCTTCCCCCATCCTCTTCCCCCATTGTGAATTAGCATCCACATGTTAGAGAAAACATTCAGCCTTTAGCTTTGGGGTATTGGCTTATTTATTTAGCATATCCTCCTGTTCTATCTATTTACCCACAGATGCCATGATTTCATTTTTCTTTAAGGCAAATATTCAAATGTGTGTATATACCACACTTTTTTTATCCATTAATCTGTTGAAGGGTACCTAGGTTCATTCCATAATTTATCTAATAAGAATTGAGCTGCTGTAAACATTGATGTGGCTGCATCACTGTAGTATGTTGATTTTAAGCCTTTTAGGTATGAACTGAGGATTACAATTGCTGGGTCAAATAATGATTGCATTCTACGTTTTCTGAGGAATATCTATTTGGCTTTCCACAATGGATGCACCAATTTGCGGTCCCATATTCAATGTGTACCTTTTCCTCCACATCCTTGCCAACATTTATTGTTGCTTGTGTCCTTCATAATTGCCATTCTCACTGGAATGAGATGAAATCTTAGAATAGTATTGATTTTCATTGCTCTAATTGCTAGAAATATTGAACATTTTTGCATATATTTGCTGATCAATTGTATTTCTTCTATGAAATGTCTATTCAGTTCCTTAGACGATTTGTTGATGGGGTTATTTGTTTTTTGGTGTTAAGTTTTTTTGAGTTCTTTATATAGCATGAAGGTTAATATGGGCTAGGCATGTGGCTCAGTGCTTAAGTGCACCTGAGATCAAAAACCCTGGTAAAAGAACAAAACAAAATGAAACAAACAAACAAACAAAAATAGACAGATAGAAACCTAGATTTTGTTTTTATATCCAGAGGATTAAATTATCATTTTTGAAAACACTGCAAATAATTCCTCTTAATTATAGCCAGCATAATTACA
The DNA here is from genome assembly GCF_052094955.1 of Ictidomys tridecemlineatus. Classification (NCBI taxonomy): domain Eukaryota; kingdom Metazoa; phylum Chordata; class Mammalia; order Rodentia; family Sciuridae; genus Ictidomys; species Ictidomys tridecemlineatus. The sequence continues at coordinate 134,955,601 of NC_135484.1, forward strand.
CATACATTTCCCTTTAGGACATTTGTCCTTCACAAACCTGCAACCTGCTTAGACTCTCTGCAACTTGTTTAAACCTTTAGCTTTTGAGCTTTTTGCTTATTTCTCTTCCCATTTTGAAACAATCCAGTTTAAGGCAAACATCATAACTTATATACAAAAATCTTTCCTCATTAATAAACAATTTCTAAAAGATATATCCTCATCCTTTTAACTTTCTTTGTATTTTTCCCCTCAACATTTTGTTTGAAATAAGAGAAAAGGTTTGTTCTGCCTTTTTTTCCTCTCTTAAATTTAAATTTACAGGTTGAAACAAACCATATAAATCTTTAAAATTTAGAGAAATCCCTACTTTTTAATAAGATATAATACCACATTTTTCAATATTTTCATCAAAATGCATGTTAAGGATTAAGGTCTTTCTCCCTTTGTCTTTCTTTCTGTATAGAATTGCAGATGTTAGTTCAAACATTAACTCTTAAAAGCCATTTTTTATTGAAATTAGGGACACTTAACCACTATCCACACATCCCAGCCCTTTTTTATTTTATTTAGAGACAGGTCTCAGTAAGTTGTTTAGGTTCTTGCTAAATTGCTAAGGCTGGCTTTGAACTTGCAATCCTTCTGCCTCAGCTTCCATAGCCACTTGTATTACAGGCAGATGCCTCTGTACTCAGTAAAGCTTTATTTTTAAGTAAATATCCAGGGAAGAGCAAATGTAAGTTGTTTTCCTATCTATCAATATTTTATAAAAATACATTTAATAGACATTATTATCATGAAGCTAAGACTACTTGAATTTACATTTAGCAATTGATCTGTCATTGTTGTAATATATAAATGATTCAGATGTTTCGTTCCCATTTATAAACTTTTACTTTCATATATTTACCTAATTTGCCCATTTTTAAATTACTATGAAAACCAAGGTATCAGACCAGCATAGTTAACAAATTATTTCTTTGTCAAACCTAAAAGTTTATATTTAAAAGAGAAAGCAATGGACATTGCATTTTAAACACCTAACAGAGATAAATATAATCCTGAATGGCCAGCAATCTGGGAAAAAATGTTAACAATTTTAGATATTTTATTAACTTATTTATTTATTGGAGAGGGGTACCAGGGAGTGAACTTAATGGCACTTGACCACTGAGCCACATCTCCAGCCCTACTTTCTTATTTGAGACAGCATCTCCCTGAATTGCTTAGTGTCTTGATTTTGCTATGGCTGATTTTGAACTCAAAACCTCCTGCCTCATTTTCTGGAGCCACTGGGATTACAGATGTGAGCCACTGCTCTTGGCTAATTTTAGACATTCTGAATTTTATCTTACCAATTTATTTAAATTATCTAATTTTTGAGATGTCTACTTACAATGAATTCTACTTATGAGAGAATAATATGGTAATATATACTTATTGACTTACAAAATGAGAGTTGAATGAAAATTATATTCACGAGAACCTGAATCAAGCCAGGTTCATGTGTTCATATGACTATTTTCATTTGGATATGGAATGTTCCTCAAATGCTTATGTGTCTGTTGACTCCATTTGACCAATTTGCACCAGTTGTATTTATAATGATAGATTTAACAGCACTACAAAACTTATTTTGTTGTTGTTCTTGATGGAGATTAAGATGCCTTGAATTGGGTAGGGGATTTTGTACTTAGAAAGTAAGAGGTCTAAGTACCTTTCTACATTTTCTTTTCCTTTTAAAAATTATTATTCATGTTAATCTTTTCTTCCTGCTCTTACTCCCTGCTCTGTTAATAGTTGCTCTCAATATATCAAAGAAGACATTTGGTATTTGTTTTTTAGGGAGTGGCTAGCTTCACTAAGCATAATCTGCTCTAGTGCCATCCATTTCCCTGCAAATTCCATGATTTTGTCATTTTTTAGTTCTGCATAATATTTCATGATGTATAAATGCCACATTTTTTTTATCCATTCATCTATTGAAGGGCATCTGGGGTTGGTTCCACAGTCTAGCTATTGTGAATTGTGCTGCTATAAACATCGATGTGGCAGTATCCCTATAGCATGCTCTTTTAAGGTCTTCAGGGAATAGTCCAAGAAGGGCAATAGCAGGGTCAAATGGTGGTTCCATTCCCAGCTTTCCAAGGAATCTCCATACTGCTTTCCAAATTGGCTGCACCAATTTTCAGTCCTACCAGCAATGTACAAGAGTACCCTTTTCCCCACCTCCTTGCCAGCACTTGTTGTTGTTTGACATCATAGTGGCTGACAATCTTATTGGAGTGAGATGGTATCTTAGGGTGGTTTTGATTTGCATTTCTCTGACTGCTAGAGATGGTGAGCATTTTTTCATGTACTTGTTGATTGATTGTATATCCTCCTCTGAGAAGTGTCTGTTCAGGTCTTTGGCCTATTTGTTGATTGGGTTATTTGTTATCTTATTGTCTAATTTTTTTGAGTTCTTTGTATACTCTGGATATTAGGGCTCTATCTGAAGTGTGAGGGGTAAAAATTTGTTCCCAGGATGTAGGCTCCCTATTTACCTCTTATTGTTTCTCTTGCTGAGAAAAAAACTTTTTAGTTTAAGTAAGTCCCATTTGTTGATTTTTGTTATTAACTCTTGTGCTATGGGTGTCCTATTAAGGAATTTGGAGCCCGACCCCACAATATGTAGATTGGAGCCAACTTTTTCTTCTATCAGATGAAGAGTCTCTGATTTGATATCAAGCTCCTTGATCCATTTTGAGTTAACTTTTGTGCATGGTGAGAGAAAGGGATTCAGTTTCATTTTGTTGCATATGGATTTCCAGAGACATGAGATGGGAGGGAAAGGGAGAGAAAAGGGAAATTGCATGGAAATTAAAGGAGACCCTCATTGCTATACATAATTACATATAAGAAGTTGTGAGGGGAATGGGAAAATAAACAAGGAGAGAAATTAATTACAGTAGATGGGGTAGAGAGAGAAGATGTGAGGGAAGGGGAGGGGGGATAGTAGGGGATAGGAAAGGTAGCAGAATACAACAATTACTAATAGGGCATTATGTAAAATTGTGGATGTGTAACCGACGTGATTCTGCAATCTGCATTTGGGGTAAAATTGGGAGTTCATAACCCACTTCAATCTAATGTATGAAATATGATATGTCAAGAGCTTTGTAATGTTGTGAACAAACAATAAAAAATGAAAAAAACCAAAAGAACAAACAAACAAAAATTATTATTCAAAATTCCTCTTCAGTTTTATTCAAGGGAACATGTAGTGATGAACAATCATGCTCTGCTGCTCTAGTTGTTTACAGGATATTCTAAAATAAAAGGATTCTGGAAGGTTTTCATTGAGTATAACATGCCATAATATGATGCAAACTATGCTTCTCTATGATAAGTATAATACAGTGGTATTCCATGCAGCCTATACAATAAAGTCATTTAGTCTAACACAGTTGACCCTAATTTTGACATTTCCATTGTTTAAAAAATATACACGGGAATAAAGCCCTATATGCTTACAATGCACCTAGAGCACTTTAAAAACAACTGCTTTCTTGTTTTGGATTCTTTACATATATATTATTCTCATTTAGTACCTTCTTTAACTAGAATCTCATAACTCCTTCATTTTGTAATAACATTTAATTTCCTTATTTTCCATATACTGGCCCTGCTAAAATAGAATATAACATCCTTCATATGCTAGGAACCAACAAAGAAATTTTTATTTAACTCCCTCTTTACATTTTTTGATAAGTAGTCAGTAGCATTTATAGATCATTTCTGGCAAATTGTGAAGCTAATTACTGACTTGTTTCTGCCTATATGCAGTCTCTTTGTTTTATTAGCAATGGGCAAAGTTACTATTCTGTATTTAGTTGCATACATACTACAGAGATTATATATGATCAAATTATTTATTACTGCACTATAGCATGTAGAATATAATCACAAATTGTAAAGATTTTAAGGCCTAGTCAAAAGACTAATAATAAAAATTATTAATAAATAAGCAATGCAACTATCATTGGCAGTTATTGTGAAAGTTCAAAGATTTACATCTGATTATGAAAAATGGGAAAATGTCTTGAAGAAGATGACATTTGAACAGAACTTTAAAGGACTAATGGCATTTAACTGTTTGGGTTGGAGGTAGAGAAATGCAACACCACCAGGCAAGGTGTTCTAGCTGCAAGGGGGCTACATGGTAGTTCAAAGATATTCAACTGTGCAATCTGGTTGTCATAAACACTGTATAAATTGGGAACACACATTAAAGAGCAGGTGTCAAAGGACCATGACTCTGTCTCCTTGTGTTCCTATTATCTATTGCAATGCAGAACATATATGGTGAATGGTGAATGGTAATGAGAGACCAAATGAAAATATGCATTAAAAGGTTTTTTCTTTTAGTTATAGATGGACATAATATTTTTGTTTTATTTGTTTTATTTTTTATGTGGTGTTGAGGGTCTAACCCAATGCCTCACATGTGCTAGACAATTGCTGAACAACTGAGACATACCTCCAGACTAAAATTTGTTTTCTCTTTAAACTAGAATGGTAGTAACAGTATATACCAGCATTTATTATTTTTGAGGCATTCAGCCTAGGGCAGCTGTGTGACAAGTTTGAAGTTCCAGGAAAGCAGGAATTGCATGTGGAATGAGTGGGAAATGTGTTTGGGGCCATCTAAGGGAAAGTTTGCTAGCTATCATATGGCCTCTATATGGAACACATCTAAATACAACAGGGAATCAGGATATCCAATTGACCATGACCTAGTTCTGTGGTACAAATTAGTGGGCAGTATGGGGACAGCTCAGTGTGGTGCATCATGAGATCACACTTGCAAGTTGTTCAGAAGGCTTAGGACCCTGCCCTATTTTTCTACTTGGTGTTCACCGAAAGGCCCATCCTTGTGAACTGTAAAGGGAATTGGGGGACATGAAAAAATGGAAATTCTCCATGGAGGGGAATTCCAACCCTTAGGGACATGAGAACCTGCCACAGAACAGAAGAGTGTTGGTTCTGTTATGCCTGATGAAGAAAAGGAAGGGGTGGTCAGCACAGAACTTTGGTGACCATGATGTGCAGTCAAACACTTCATCTATGTCAGCTGCTGCAGCCTCAGTGCCTTCTTCATTCACCTCCAGGACACTCTTGTGCACAACTTTGGATAGACACATGTCTTTCTCAGTTGACATTCCAGAGAAATCAGCCTGGCCATGTTGGAAGGCATCAACCATTCCCAAACGCTGAAGCACAGACTGCATGTCGTAATCCTCCTGCAGTTTAAATCTTGAAAGGAGAACTTCTAATCCAATATTCTGCAAAGAGGCTGCCTTGGTCCAGGCTATGAATTTCTCAAAAGTAAGGTTTTTTTCCACCTGAAAGACCAGAATCACAAGTTCATATTCAGACTATGGCACGTATCTAAGGACACAGACATTTCCTAGAACATTCCATGTTGACTGCCCACACAGGATGGGTAGCTCCTTCAGCTGCCCAGAAACTTGTGAGAGCTCTGACTTGTTCACCACACCATGTGCAATCTCATATGTGATTTCCCTGCAGGAAGACTGTGGCTGCCCCTCCTTATTCATCCACTAGCAAAACATGGTTATTTGTGGAAAGCCTCTAGATGAGTCAGTGGTGCTTTTCTAATGGTATTTATTGGTTTGAAGGAGGCTTAGTTTTAACACAATGAACCGTTGCTAGCAAGCAAATGAGACTGGGAAAGGAAGGGCTCTCAGTGTGAGCCTCTCCAGGACAGAGACATTTGCCTAAGGTGGAATGAGACACTGTTTGCGGAAACTCATCATCACGGTTAGGGTCCTGAAGAGAGGGAAAGCCTATGGGAGCTGCTCTGCTTTCAGAGACCTTTAGGTCATCATAGTGCACTGTCACCCTTGAGAGGACTGTTGACTCTCTTGCAATAAGGATCATACCACAAGGAAGCAAGGAGGACAGGGCTGGGTCATTTGGGCTTTGGGTTGGAGATATTGTGAAAGAAAGTCACAGGGTGTACCCAATTCTTCCCACTGAAATTCTGAGTTCAAAGTTGTGCAGCCCCTCCTGACTCACCACACTAAGGTCCTCATCTGGGAGCAGGATGATCATGCTCAGTGTCTTGCCAGCGTAGGGCAGCTCCACCAACTTTGTCTGGAACTCACTGATGTAGATGTAGTTAAAATTGTCTTCCTGCCACATCATCTGCACTGTCCTTTCCTCCTCCTGAGAAGAATGACTACATGAGCACAATATTTATAACAGTATGAAAAGGGGCAAAAAGATATATATATATCTTCTTTTTGCTTTCTATGTAAGCAACTTATGTATGAGAATTCATCAGAGGCAGTTAGAGTGCTAATAGGATGTAAAACATAATAGACAGCAAGTATTATTTATTTGCATCATTTTTTTCAATGAGTTTATAATTCATTAAAAGAGATGATAAGTTTGAAATTATGATTAATCACATATACCTTTACAAATTTAAATTTTCTGTTCATTTTTTTCATCAGAATAGCATAAATTTTTAAAGTCTCTCCCTACCTGGTTTACTTTGAAAGCCATTTCTTCCGTGCATGATTTGTCAAATGGCTTGTCCCACTTTCCTTGGAAGTAGATGGCATTGACAAGAACCAGCCTGACCAGCTCATCAATCGAGTTCACTGGTAGCATCTCTGGAATTTTACCTTTGAAGACAAGCACAAACTCTATCAGTTGGTTCTTCTGAATATGTGGTGAATATTTATGACACAATGTCTTGGAGATCCAAACATTCTGTTTTCAAATGTGCTGAGTTTGGATGATAGGTATAAAAGTAAAAAATCCCAGCTATGAGTGGTATTCATGAGGACAGACACTGGAATAGCTACCAAGTTGATGATGGTGAAAGACTTCTAAGTCACTGTAGGAAAGCAGATTGGTACAAATCAGAAATTTGACACCAGCTTGGAGAAGAATACAAGCAGCAAACGAGAGACGGGCTGGGTAGGAGCTGACATTACCTGCTGTGGGTAAGAGCAGTGTCAGGTCTAAGGCCCTGTGGTCAGGTCAAGTTCTAACATTGTACAGCTACCTGGCAATATTCCAGAGGCGGCCGGAATTGAATTGCTCCAGAGCAGGGACATAGGAGGAGTTTCTGGAGACTACAGAAGAGATATTATGATTGCACCCTCCTGGTGCCTGGAATTCCTGGAACAGATAATGATTTGGGTAGGTGAAGTTATGTCCTTCTTTCCCTGTATATCAAGTGGTATAGTTCCAAGCAACTAAGAGCTTCCCTGCTAATTTGCTGCCTCTGGAGGGCACAAGAAGAAAAGATTTGAAGAAGAAATAGTGGAATGTACTACCTCTATTTTTTACTATCTCATTTGTTAGCAGGAATAGGGACATTCCTAGTGGTGTGTAAGTGCCTGGATGGTTCAAACATCAAACCATTATTGATCCTGAGAACCAAGGTTAGAGCTTGTCACACTCTAAAACAGAAATGAGTTTGTTTTAACCTCACAAGCAGGGTGTTTTCAATCTGTGGAATGGATCAGTTCTCAGAGAGGCTCTGTAGTTGACTAATCAAATCTAGGCTTCTCAAGTCTTATGAAGGGCACTTAAATGAGAGATAGGAAAAAAGAAGCAGGAGAAGTCATTTTAACATGTAAAAGTGGCAGAAGTGAAGTCCAAACAGACCCCAGGAAGAAGAGGGCCAAGGGCATGACTCAGGAAGATCTGGCCATTGATCTGTTCCCATAGATGACAGTCACCTGCTGTGTGAACAATACAGGCCAGTGACATGTAAATTATTATATGGGAAATCTGGCTTATGAGTTTCTTTTTATACTTGCATCAGCCATTCTGGCCTTGGAACAACAGACAGCATTAACTGTCTGGTTTTGAAAACCTGAGCACTGATCAGATCTTCTGTGAGCCACTAAGGTTCACAGGCACCAAGAGGCTCAGCCAGGTAATCCTGCTCTGATGGTTCTGCAACATCAGTGACATTAGCAGTGATGAGGAGAGGTAGAGGAGAGAAGAGAGGAGAACAGATGTGGGGTGGGAAGAGAATGAAATAACTTATAATTCTGACCTTTCGTTTCTTTTGAGACCCAAGCATTTATATGCTCCCTGGACTTCTCTGAATCTTTGGTAAAGGACAGCAGCTCCAGCTCCGAGTGGTAGAACTGAAGACAGGACTCCTTAAATGTCTTTGGAGAGAAATAATTCAGGTGGCCAGGTTGCTCAATAAAATGACAGTGAGCTTCAAAGCATTCTGAATGCTAGCTTTAGGCTATTCTTAAAATTAAAAACATGATCAAATCTTAAGCTACTTAATGGTGAAACATTTTAGTTTGTAAGAGATATTTTCTGAGCCCTGAAAAATCAGTTAATAAATGATATTTGAGACATTGCCTAAATTGAAATAATATAAGTTATGATTATAGAATTGGATTTTTACTAAAAATAGTTTACTGTGAGTTTCTCAAGTTCTCTCAAATATTGTTTTTTTTGTTTTTGTATTGGGGATTGAGCTCAGGTCCTTGAGCATGCTAGGCAAATGCTGTACCACTGAGCTATGTCCCAGGCAGTTCATTTTGTTCTTGAGACAAGGGTGTCACTAGATTGTCTAAGCTAGTCTCTAACTCTCCACCCTCTTGCCATAGCCTCCCAAATATGCCATACTTCCTGGTCTCTAGAGTCTATTTTCTGGGTTGTATATCACCAGGTATTTTAAATAAAACTTTTGTTGTTCTGCTGATTCAACTTACTGAGAAGAAATCACAGTTCTTCTCTCCAAAGAGCCTGTTGGCTGTTGTAAGCAAGAACTTTGACCCAGGGTTGTTCATTTGGTTGAGAAGCATCTGGAAGCCCTCATGAATGTCTTCCTCTGTGTTTAAAGACAGTGCCTATCAAGGAATGCAACAAAATTCTCTCAATTTTTACTTGATCTCCACAATAATTTGCAAGCTTTTTTCTCAAATACTGCATAAATTTATCCTTTTAGAGGAAGTTGATTGACATTGAAAAGTGACACTGGTGGGATAGGTGGAGAGAGGAGCCAGGAAACTCTTGAGTAAAAATATGGGTTTGGCACCTGCACAGAGCTCTCTGCATAGTTTATAGATGAACAATAGAAAAAAATGAAAGGGGCAAGAGAGGTTCAGAAAAGGGACTATTGATAAATATTGCATCCTATGGACACCATAAATTTGTCAGAAATAGAGAATAACTTGCCTCTATTTATGTACAAAGTAATGCAGTTTAAATATTAAAATAACTTGCCTCTATTTATTTACAAAGAAGAAGTTCAAAAAACTAAAAATCCAAACAAAAATTTGGACAGAAATACAATCATCATCATAATATTTAAAACGAGATAAGAGTAAAAAATGAGCAATATGATTAATAAGAATAAATCAGTTCTTGAACAGTACCCTGCACTAAAGGAACATTCAACCAAAGGAGAAACTAAAACAAATCAAAACCCAGAAATACATAAAAATGACAGGGAACACAAATCATACATCAATAATAATTCTGAATGTTAATGGACTAAACTCATCAATGAAAAGATGTAGATTGGCAGATTGGATTAAAAAGCAAGCCCCAACAATACACTGTCCTCAAGAGATTCACCTTATGGACAAAGATCCACAAGCTGAAGGTGAAAGGATGGGAAAAAAGCTTATCACTCATGGATTGCATAAAAAAGCAGGAGTTTCCATTCTCATCTCAGATAATAATAGCATTTTCCAGTAAATGGATGGAGTTGGAGAATATCATGATAGGGAAAGCAATCCAATCCCCGAAAAATCAGAGTTTGAATGTTTTCTCTAATATGAAGATGCTAATTCACAATAAGGCAGGAGCCACTAGAGAAGAATAGTGTTACCTTAGGTTATGTAGAGGGAAGTGATGGGAGGGAGGGGATTGGATGTGGGGATAGGAAAGATATTAGAATAAAACAGACATTATTACTTTATGTATATATGTGACTGCATAATGAATATGATTCTACAACATTTACACTCAGAAAAATGAGAAATTATATCTCATCTATGTATGCTATATCAAAGTGAACATGAACAAATGCATTCTACTGTCATGTATAATTAAAACAAATTAAAAATTAATTAAAAAATAAACCCAGTACCCTAGAGAGAGATACTATATGTATATTATATGATGCTTTATATTTCAATAAAGATGTCATATTATGTCACAAGAAGAGTTTCATTTGACTCTGAAATACACAAATGACACAATTTATATTCAATGATACTAATGATGGATATATAAAATCAACAACACTACAAATAAAATACAAACAACATGGAAATTAACTTACTAACTAATTATTAAAAAGAATTACTAAAGAAATAACTCTCCTATGTATCAATCAAATAACTAACATCTTGTCTATTTTTCTCTTTCGAATTACTTAGCACTAGCTTTTCACATTGACAGAACAGCACAACTTTGGGATGCAATCTTAAATGACAGTATTGAAAAAAGGTATAAAACTAATTTTTCTAGAATTTGTAAAATTACTTCCATTTCCCAAATAATTAAATTTAACAACATATATTTTCTCAGTCTTCCAGTTGGTCAAAATACCTGCTTTCTTTGGTAAATATTAGCCAGAAAATGACAAGAAAAGGCTTATAACCTGGTAAAGATGTACAACCAAATTGCCAAATCTTTGTATCAGCTGGATTGCCCTCTACTGGAATATATAAGGCATTCAGCTAAGAGGTCAATGAGACTTGGTTTGACAAGTTAATTCAACAGAAAAAAATATAAACATCTTATATCCCACACAAACTGAAGTTTCCTGAATAAGTTAAAAACAAAAAGAAAGACCTTTTACTAAATTAATTTTTACCATGAAAGAAATTGGCAGAATGCCATTTCCAGAAGTAACCAATTTGAATCCTTTTGAAAAGTGGTGATACAGGTTTATGTAGTTTCAGTCTTTTCAACCTTGGAGGCAGATCTGGAACAACGGTATTAACAGGCAGGAGCAACGGGCATAACATAATGGCAATATTTTGTGAATATTTGTGTATTAACATAATCATATTTTTGTTAGTCTATTCACTCTACAGATGTTTTCTTATGCATAAACATGAGTCACAGTGGACATTTGCTAAGTAGCTCATAGTCTCTTTTCACAACAAGCATTAGAACTTCTTGGAACCATTTCCCCCTGTGAAACACCATTTTGAGTAGCAAGTTGTTTTTCCTCTGTAGCTCATGTCCAGGCCTGCGATTTGCAGTAATGTAGGACCAGTTTACCATCACTGCCCAAACATCCCTCATCTGGGGGATAGCAATGGACTAATTCCCATAAGTGAACAACTGTTCCAAGGCAACAAGTTTAAGGAAATTCTTGATGAGGTGAATGAGTCCTTGCATGGTTCAGGTTCTTTCTACAACCCACATTTTGTTTTCATTATAGGGATGCCCCGTACGTAGCCTTTAGTAGGATGTCCATTTCTGTATTGGTGTCCTAGGAAGGCTCCTCTCCCTGACAAAACTGAAAAAGAAGGAGGGGGCTGTGGAGTGGTGTACCTGGGGAGACATCCCTAAGTCCTTCATGCCAGCAGCAGCAGTTGAAGAGAGTTTCCACACTGACCTTGACGATTCTCAATGAGGTAAACACTAAAAATGTTTCTTTTCTTCTAAAGAATGATTCTCAATAATTATTTAATTTAGAAAATAATATGAATGTTGTATTATCAAACCAAAACTATGATCAAAAAATAGCTAAACACAATCAATTATATTAATGTTACAAAGGAAATAATGATATAACAAAACTCTTGATGCACGATTTTAGAAAAGGGTGAGAAAAAATTCTGGGAGTTTAGAGAAAAGCACAAAATGCTCAGTTAGTTCAAGAACTGATCCTTTCAAAAAAAGCACTTGTATCTACCAATATAGGGAGACATTGTAAGAAAAAATTTACAAATACAAGGTATGTTATTAATGAAAAAGAGATTACACAGTAACCCCTGCAAGCAAGCCTCACAACATCTCACTGGAGGAAACTCCTCAGCTCTCTCCCTCCCTTCCTCCTGTACCCCCTCGTTGAAATGGTCCAGGCTCACCCCTCCTTCCTCAAAAGTTCTCAAAAAACTCAAGGAGGGGATAGGAGACAAACCTTGCAGACCAGTCCCTCCTTCTCATTTTTAGGATAGCTTACCTGAGCCATCTGGTCTTTGGTGTTCCCCTTTGCCCCCAGGAGCACCATGGCCAAGGCAGAGGAGATGCTCAGGGGAGAAAAAAATACATTTTGTGAAGGTCTGTCTTGACACAGCATCTTCAAAACCTCGATGGCAAAGGTGCCATTTGCTTTTGAAAGAGAATCCATGATGCAGAGTCTGGGGGCAAAGAAGACAGAGAAACACAATGAAATGGGGCTGAGGACACTTTGTGTGCTCTCTGCTTGGCTTTCAATTTTCTTGTGAATTCAGAAAATTTCTGAGTACCAGTGAAAGCGATGGGAGTAGATTAGACATGTGAGGAAGGGGCTGGTCTCTGTAGAACATCAAACTGTCAAGGAAAGGAAGAGCAGAAAAGCATGCTGAGGAGAACAGAAGTTGACAGGTCAAAGAAAGAAGAGTGAGTAGTCAAAGCCAGAGCAAGGAGGTGCTGCTTGAAGCCAGAGACAGTGGAGTGTCTTAAATCCTGGGAATTGGAATTCCTGGCTTCCAATCAGCAAATCACCCTGACAACTTCCCATTTCTCAAGGATTCTCCCAAACCTATGTCCAAGCCTGCCTCAGCTGCCTCCCATTTCATTGGATCCCACTCCATTTCTCCAGCCTCTGTCATCCTGTTCCTAGTACAAACCACATGTCTCCTCTGCAGAGCCTCTTACCTCCCTGACACTGAGATTCCCAGTACTATTATCCCCTGCTCATTAAAATGCAAATCAAGTGGGCTGGGGAACCTCAGAACATAGGCTCTCCCACATCAGGAACCCAGATGGATAGACACACAGAATACTGAAAGGGAAGTGCTATCTTGATCATATGAACCCTCCCTTAAATTGCCAGTGGCCCTAGAGATAAGCTCAAAATATGTTTTGTAAATAGCATCTCACCTGCCTGGCCCTATCCATTGCTGTATTTCTCCTCTGTCACAACCTCCACCTCTATCCACCCTGACCCTCCCAATCACCTGTGAGCCTTGGAAAACAGTGATGTCCAACTTAAAAGGCTCCCTACTCCATCCCTGTCACCAGGCTCCAATCACTCATTGCTGTCTCCTAGGCTCAGCACCAGGAGGCCTCTGATGTCCTAGTCTAGAGCTCCCTCCTCCCCTCAAGCTGACTCATCCCTCCTTATTGTAATTCCTTGTCTCATTGATTGTTGGACCCACAAGACTGGCTGCTCTCTACAGGAAAGGTGCCTGGTAACCTGATTCTAAGCACCTGCAAACATGCCCAGGAAACAGCAAGAGCTCCATCAATTAGGGGGAAATCTCAGATAAATAAAGGGTGCTCTGGTTTAGAATTGGATACTAGAGATTTTAAAAGCACAGAGAAAGGTAAGGCTCCCTAAGTAGAGAGGAGAGGTGAGAAAATAAGGCCAGTAGGTGGGAGTGGTGTTGGAGCATGAACACCCATTATGGTGAGTTTCAGAGCCAGCCATGGGCAGCCAAGAGGCAAGCAGAGAATCCAGGAGGCTGTGCAGCATCTTTGCCTTCTTGAAATCTCTCTCCCCTTCTCTGGGACCAGCCCTAAGCGAGGTCCCTCTATACCACTGACCCCCATGATCTCCCAAGAAGCTGTTTTCTAAAGACAGCAATAACACTGACTTTTTAGATTATCTTTTTTTTATCTCAGCCTCTGGCATCCCTTCTCCCAGTGGTGGCCTGGAGTTTCTAAAACTTGCCTTGATCCACTGTCACTTCAGCCCCTGCACAGAGAAGTCCTCACCTGCCACCTCCCACACAGTCTCTCCCTCAGGTCTCAGTGCTGCTAGCCTGGTACTGACTTCTGAATCACAGGACCAGGATCCACAGCTGTGCCTCTGGGGCCTCTGCACTCCCAGAGGCCTTTTATCAGGCCTGTTTGGCTGTGGGAATTCCTGCCTTCCAATCAGCAAGTCACTGCCCCAGGGAAGAAATCCAGTGTGACCTGGGTTATGGCAGGGAATTGGGTCTTCTCCCTGTCCAGAGATAGGTCACTAATCTTCTTGCTCTTGATCCCCTAGCCTGGCCTCTGTCACCCACTGGTTTCCATTGGAACACCAAGGGAGACCCTGGGGTGGAGTTGGGCAAAGCATGTTTTCTAGAGGATTCTGAAAGTAAAAGTACTCTGAAACTGACAATCAAAAGCAGGCTCCAAAGTCCCCTGTGAAAAACACAGTGGGGACTGGGGAAGGGCACAAAACCTACAACTATGGGCTTCCCTATTGACAGAAAAAAAAATACAGAATGACAGGCTGAGATTTTAGGGGAGGAAAGTCCTATATGTCTGTATTCTGAGCCTCCTGTGTGACACAAAGGTGGGATTGTGATTTAGGACACCTGTGTTCTCTATGAGGGTGCCAGAATGTGTCTACTTACCTTATGTGTTGTTGGTGTGAATATAAATTAGCCCCATCACTATGGATAATGGTAAGGAGTTTCCTCAGGAACTAAAGGTAGTGCTACCTACCACATGATCCATTATACCACTCTTCTCTGTGTACATGTGAAGGAATCAAAGTCAGCATAGTACAGACACAGCTGCATACCCATGTTTGTCCCAGCACTGTTCACAAAAGCCAAGTTATGGAATCAGCCTAAGTGTTATTAGCAGATAAATTCATCAAAAGGAAAATGTAGTAATATATGTGTACAGTAGAGTTTTATTTACCATAAAAACGAAGGATATGTGATTTGCAGGAAAATGGATGAAACTAGAAAACATCATGTTATGGAAAATAAATCTCAGAAAAACAAGTATCTCATGTTTTCTTTCATGTGTGGAATCTAGGGAATAACAGAAAGTGACATAAAATTTGAATATGAATTAATTGGGAAGGTAATAGAGAGGGAAAAGTACTAGGGGGACAAGAATATGTTACAGGTAGGGTAGATTCAGTTAGAGTACTTTACATGCATGTATGAAATTGCTGCAATTAAATAATTTTTTGCATAATTACTATGCACTCATAATTATTTAAAAACAAATTTTTAAAAATGTTGTTTCCAAGGGCTGTGTATATAATTTAGTGGTAGTGTGCTTGCCTCATATGCGCAAGGTCCTGGGCTTAATCCCCAGCACCACAAAAACAAAAATAAAATCTTTGTTTTCCAGTTTCTTCACCACTCATTATTACCAGTCTGGCACCCTCATAGAGAATACAGTTGTCCTAAATCTGTATTCTCTTTTTAATCTGCACCTCCTGCTCCCAGGATCTCAGCTGAACTCTTTTTCAACTTCTTGTGCTTAGACTGTGGAACTGGTATATAAGCAGTCCTACTCATCATTGACAATGTGACAGAAACAGAGACTGAATCAAAATGGCTCAGGAACTCAAGTGTGCTCATCAGCAGATACCTGTCTTTTTTTCAAATTAATGAAAATTAGTTTTTTCTCCTGAGTACCTGAATTAAGGTGAGGCAAAACATTTATCAGGCACACATACTTAGGTGGTAACCCTACATTTACATGACCCTGAGGCTAAGTGCTTTAAAAATTTTTCACTGAAGGTGCCATGCCATTTTTTAAAATAACACCTATATTTTCTGGCACATGCCTATAATCCCAGCAGCTAGGGAGGCAGAGGTAGGAGGATCTAGAGTTAGAACCCAGCCTTAGCCAGTTAGCAAGACCCTGACTCAATAAAAAAATGAAAATGTCTTGGGATGCAGTTCATTGGTTAGGTGTCCCTGGCTTTATTCCCTGTATACTAAAATAAATAAATGAACAAACAAAAAATAAACAGATAAATAATGTTTGTTAAAAGATGAATATGCATACACCATAATACTGATAAGAGAAGGAATCTGAGACATTCTAAATTCAGTTACCAGCAGGATGGAGGAAAGAAAGATAAAAGTCTAACTGATAGTTTCAAGGTAAACCAAAAAAAAAAAAGAAAATAACTGCAGTATATTTCCCATGTTTTTAAGATCAGCTATCTAGACAAAATTTTATTGTGCTTATAGAGTCAACCAACCAAGAGGCTACAGAAACATGTCTCTACTGACTTTCTTCCTATCCCAGGTCATATCTTTCTTCTCTCTATCCATTGTAGATTTAGTGAAAGTAATCTGCACCTCCTGCTCCCAGGATCTTTTTGACAAAATATCCTTAGATCCGCTGGACATTTTTCTAGATGCTACATGACAATGCTGCTAGTGACTTAGGGAATTTGCCCTAGGACCAGGCTAGCAACATGCACAGCTTGATAAACCCATGTATTTCAGAGATCTTTCCATCTCAAAATTATGGTTTAACAATATTCACCCATTTAAATCCTACAATTTAGGATATTCATAGAACTGTACAACTGCACCACTGAGTCCAGAATACTTACATCACTTCAAAACAAAATGGGATACTCATTTATAATTATTTTTCATTCCCTCCTCTCTCTCTCTACTCCAAATTCTGGCAATGACAAATTCTTATTTTTCTCTATGTATTTGCTTATTGAGAGTATTTAATATAAGGAATCATACAACATGAGGTATTTTGTTTATTTCCTTATTTTACTAACCTGATATTTTCAAGGTTTATCCTCATTGGTTCAAGATATGGGCATTTATCTCTTTTTGTGTTGGAAAAATATCCATAATAATATTGAGTGCATATATGTTCGTTTTTAAATTTCATCATTTGGTAGGCAGTGAGTCCTTTCCATAATCTGTTAATAATAATGTTGTTTTGAACATTTGTGTAAAATTTTTGTGTAGACACATTTTCTTGAATTTACATTGAATATAGACCTAAGTATGAAATTTCTTGTTCATATGATAACTCTGAATTTATCTTCCAGTGGAAATACCAAACTGATTTGCAAAGCTACTGCACAAATCTAAATGTCCACTAGCAATGATAGTTTTAGTTTCTTTCATGTCTGTCATCTGATTGTTGCTATTATGATGAGATGTTTCACTAAAGCTTTCACAATTGTATTTCCCTGCTTTGTCATGATGTTGAGATGCTTCTCATGTACTTATTGGTCTATTAAATATCTTTTTCAGAGAAATGCCCATTCAAATGCTTTTGCCTAATTTTATGTTGGGTTGGTATTTATTTTACTGTTGAGTTTTTGAACACTAAATTTTTAATTACATGAGTTCTGGTTACTTCCTCATCTCTGGGTGAGTTCTAAATTTTCCCAGTGTTAAAAAATTTATCCACTATGTAACATGTCAGGTGACTGTACCATTTCTATGAGACAGACTGATGGACCCATCTTTTCCTGACTCATGCTTAGGATGCCCTTCCTAGAGTGGGTGTCTCTTTTTCTACCAACTTTACATGTTAAGGAAACTACTTCTTTCACATTTTCTATTTAAGCTCCCTTAACTGGACTTGAAATAACTAGATTTGGTAGCTTAACTACAGACTCTTTCTCAAGATTGAGCAGTTCTACAGACTAAAAACGCCCTTCTTCTGGGTTCAAACCTCATTTGTTCTTTTTCAGAGAATGACATGTTCTAATAGTGGCCTCTGAGATTAATGATGACCTGATGTTTGAACCATTTAGATGCCTCTGCACCAGTTCTACTGTGTACCATGTCTTAGTCCAACTTCTGTTGCTAATAACACAATAACAGTCTGTGTTTGCTATGTAAAAACAGGGCAGTTTACTTTGGGTCACATTTCTGATAAGGGATCAAGTGTTCTTATCTGGTTATGACCTACTTGCTGACAGAGTCCCAGTGCAATGCAAATATCAGAGAAATAGCTCCATTATATATGATCCATTCATTTTGGCCAAGTTGCAATTGCAATTCAGGGGAGAAAGAATGGTCTTTTCCTCATATGCAAGTACAAAATATATATAATTACAAAATCTAATAATCAGATTTCTTATATGTGATGATAAAAATACAATGAGAAAACAAAAATATCTGATAATTAAAATTCTGTAAAATTATAAAAGAAGGAACCTGAAAATCCATTGCATGTCTCAGTTTGGAGCACTTTCATTCCTTCCCCCTTTGGGTGTGTATCGTGCTCTATCCTGCTCTATTTATTGCTTTTTATTTAGGAAAGCAATAAATCTTCTTGCTTTCCTAAATCATTTTCTACTTGTTTGTCTGCCGGGTTTCTGTTCTTGAGAATAAAAGGCTCGGGAGTTACTCCAGTTGAACTGGGCTAACTAGGCTGCATGAAATAACCACAAGAGACACAAATATCTTTTTCATTGGGGTCACTGTGATGGCTCCTCTGACCTTAAATGTCCATAGGAAGAGACAGCACAGGCTGACCCCTTTTATTGAGGAGAAGCTATTCAAATGAGGCAAGGGGTCAGGTTTTAGGGGGCTGAGTCTATCTTCCTGATGTCCACTGTCAGCAGGTTGACTGACATCTGGGTAGGTCACTCACAAGGGCACAGTAAGACAAGGGGACATCCACAAGACACTTTCATGGAAGATTCTATTCTAAACAGGGCAAGGGCTTATATTTTAAAGGAAAAAGTGAGAGTAGCTTTACCCATGGGGCTGTAGCAAGACACAGCCATGCATGAGACACCGACCCTTGAACCCAAGAAGGGTGGGGAAAACTCTGTCACATTTCTGAGACTGAGTGCCTCAGCACCCAGCCAGGGAGTGTGACTCAGTCACGTGTGAGGTTGTTCTTCCACATTTGTCTTTTGATGGATCCTGAAACTTCTTTCTGTGGTGTAAGTCAAGAACCTGCCTGAGCTGAGTTGAGGTCCCCTCCTACCTGTTGGGGATATTCTCGAGACTTATCCTGTGACAGTTGCATGATTTCTGAAAGTATGTGAGTGGAGTGATGTACAGAAAGTTAAACAAAGGGATTTCAAGGGAGGAATGTTTTTTATGTGTAATAAAATTCTCGTTATCTTGATGGTGGTGATGGTTTTACTGGAGAATACAATGTTGAAATTCATGAGATTATACACTTAAAGGCTTATCATGTCAATTATACTTAATAAAATTTTAAGAACATGTTCTAAAAATTAGAGAAAAAATGAATTAAAAACTTTCAGTTACAAGCTTTGGAGTTCTGTGGATTTTTTTTTTTTTTACAAGATCCACTTGCTTGTCTTCTCTAAGTGCTTAGAATGTGTGTCCCCTAAAATGAATGTGCTGTAAGGGGGAACATGGTCTAGCTTGGTACATTTTGAGTGAAAGCTGTATTATAAATGGCTTGTTTACCAGGTTGTGAACTGTGAGTCCAAAATAAGAGCCAGAGAAGACACTATGCAGCTCAGTTCATAAAAATAAGTCAGGCCTCCGTTAGTAGTGTGAATGGTAGTGTCCATGGGAGTGAAAATTGGCACAACATTTTGCAGACCAGCTTGGGAGAAGCTTCAAAACGTACCCAATTTTTATCTCCACAACACCATTTTCAGCAATATATGTTTTAAAATAGAAAGGATATGAGAAAATATGTTGGATATTTATTATGATCTTGCACCTAATATGAATAATTGTCATCATCCAAGCTGTCTATAAGTAATTTATAGATGATGAAAATAAGCAGGAGCAGAGAGGAAAGTGAAGGAGCCATGAGGAGAGCTAGGAGGTCCACTTCTCCCTTTTGTCCTTCCTGCTGCCTGGGCCAGAGACCTCAAACATGCGTCAACTATTTGTTAAAACAATGTGTTGCTATGAAGTTTCAGGTGTGCAGAGACAAAACACACCCAAGTGTATCCAGAAGGCATGTCAGAAACTGGCACTAATGTGGCATTCAGATAAAAGCCCTGAGAATAAAGAGGACCCAGAAAACAAATTCCAACAAGTGGCTGAGACATATGAGGAATTTTTCAGATGCTAAAAATGATACATGTATGTCAAATGTGGCAAAGAAGGACATGGTGGAAATCATTTTCATAGTCCATTTGAATTTGAATTTATAGTCCTGAATCCAGATGATGACTTCAGGCAATATTTTGGTGGAAGTGACCCATTTTTTGTTATTTTGGGGGGAACAAAAAGGCTGCCTTGGAAAATAGAGGCCACGTTGTGGCTGTTTTTTTCTCTGCTTTCAGGGGATTAACACCATTTATACATGGGTTTTCTGGATATGATACAGCCTATATTTTACTTGGTTTAGATAGGAGCCTCATTCATTTGCTTCCATGTCACTTGGAGGCATGGGATGGCAACTTCAAATTCATATCAGCTTCTGCAAAACTAATAAATGACATAAAAATCACCACAAAGAGATTTGTGAAGAATGGTGAAGAAAAAGTAGAAGTCAGAGAAGATGGCCACAGTTACTAAAGAGCAATGAGAAGGAGTAGCTGCTATGCTAGGATAACAAGTAGTTTATCCTATACACCAACAGAAATGTGGAACTATCACCAGCACCATTTGAGGATTAACGAAACTCTTTTTGGAAGATGTTGTTATAGGGCACTGGCTTGCTGAGAAGCTGAGGCAGTCTCAGAGTCCCCTCTTCAAACCCCAACTCTTACAATTGTGCCAGAAAGATTTCAGGCATGTCTCTCAGAGTAACAGGTATGAGTTCATTAGAAGGGACAGAAAAAGGGAAAAGAAGATACTCTGTCTTGTGTGAGGGGTTTCTCTCAGGAAAGAAGGGTGGAACTGTTTTCATGCCATCCCAGGGAAGTTTATAGAAAGTCCCACCCAGGTCCACCTCTTGAGTTTTCACCAAAAACAAGATGACATCAGATTTTAAAGTCCCCACAATGACAATTCTAGGTCACTTTTGTCCATGACAACTATAGGTCACTTTGGTCCAAAATTCATGGTTATGGTGAATGATCCTTATCTCCCTGAGTTCTGTAAACTGGTCTTTATAAGGATCACAAATGTTCCCCTTCAGGGAAACTTTTTTGGCTTTTCCTGCCTATATTTCTCCTAGAGATAACAGATAGTATTCTGAGGAATGTAACAAATTCAGACAAACTAGGCCAGGAAGAACTGGAGAAAAATTGCTTTTTTAAAAACAAAGCACTTGGAAGTTGATACTGCAGACACACACAATAGAATTATTCCCTTAACGTCATGATCCCACTGCTCACATCTCTCTGTTCCCTATCAAATTTAAACAAATATGAGTTTTAGTGTAATTACACCTAAAGTATTTATAAGCATTTCATCAGAGCCCCTGCTGCTCCAGGAATCCCTGAAAATCTCCTGAGAATGCCCACATTATTGGGCATAGCCTGGCAAGTGTGGTATGTAGGTGTTGTCAGAGCCACTCAGAAGTACCCCAATGCTCCAAATGGGACAAGCTTTCTTTGATTTACACCTTAAATAATGCTTAGTATTGACATTTACAAACTACCTGCTGCATAAATTTGAACCTCTAAAATTTAAATTAATGCAAGGTATTCAGAAGGGAGAAGGACTCATGAATAGGAGTCACCTCTACATGGAGAAGAGAACCCACCATGGGATATGCCCAGTGGAGAAAAGGAAAGGTGGCCAGCACCAAATCTTGTCCTTTTCTGCTTCCCCTGGACCTTCTGTTCACTGTGATAGCTAAGTCCACATTCCAACATAGTCAGCCCTTGTTTCTCCCAAAGCGCCAGTCATTCCTAAACAGTAAAGATAAACTTTGAGTTTATACTTTTCTCTTTATCCAGCAAAGGGAAAATCTAACTTTATTTAGTCATTTTCTCTGGATTTTCTAGACTCTGAAATTCTATCATGTGTTTTTTTTCTATCTGAAAAAAGAGTCAGGTCCAGACAACACCACATCTCCTCCCGCATACACTGATTACCCAACTCCAGGCTCCTATACAAGTGAATGGTGTGCTCTCACACAGTCTATAGACTTTTTTCTTATAAACACACCAAGATTCTCTGCAAATATTTGTACCTTCTCATTCCCTGTAATCTTATGGTAAATAGTAAAACAGCAGTAAGAATGCCTGATAGCATCATGGATTTTTTAAAAGAATTATTTGCTCTAAACTTGTTTCAGATGTTTATCTTTTAATTTCAAAAAATTCAAACCCATTGGTTATATTTATATTATATCCATGTAATGTATATACCCACATATACACAATGTAAAGTGATGTAGCACATGCCACTGTAAGTGGAAAACTAGTTTGGAGAGGAGAGACAAATATCTGCTTTTTGAATAGGCAGATCAAATAACTGCCTGTTGAAGAGGAAGAGATGAGCGATCCTCTGAACAGGAATGGAGGCATGCTTCTGGGGATGGAACAGAAGAAATAGCAGAGGTCATTGCTTCAGTATCCCTGTTTGCCACCTCACAATAGGCCAACTGCCTGCCAGAGAGCTGTCTTAAAGTCCTTTGAGATTTACATTCGTTCCACTCATACAAAAGGAAGAAAGAGAGAGAGAGGAGGCTTCCACTTGTACCTTCCCTTCTCCTCATCACCTGGGCCTGCACACATACAGTGTTACAGTGACAGCTTCCCAGACATTAACTCTATCCTCACCCTCTCCTAATTCTCTTAAGTAGCTATGGCAGATCTCACATTTGGCTTGTGGCAAAAACTGTTGATCTCATAGGAGAATCCAGGTAAATCAGAGAGCCCCTATTTTAGCATCCTGTGCAGTGAAAAAACTCAGGCTATACCCCAGACCTACAAAATGAGAACTTGCATTTTCACAAAAGCCCAGGATAATCATGGTTAAGTTTCCTAGGGTTGCCACAACAAAGCAGCACAGACTAGATGCTGGCTTAGGTAACAAAATTTTCTCATCTCAAAGTTCTTGAGGCTGGAAGTCTGAGATCAAGGTGTTCGCAGGGTTCCTTCTAAAGGCTGTGAGGAAGGATCGTTTCCATGGTTCTCTCCTAGGCTTGTAGCCGTCCTGCTGTGTGTATACATGGTCTTCTCTTTCTATTGTTCTATGTTCAATTTTCTCTTCTTAAAAAGACAGCAGTTATACTGGATGAGAATTCATTCTGATGACCTCATTTAAATGTAATCACCTCTCTAAAGAACTTATGTCCAAATACAGTCACTTCCTGAGGTACTACAAACCAGACTTCAACATATGAATGCTGGGGGACACAACTAAGCCCTTAGGGATTCAAATGTCCATTTATGTTTGGAAAACAGACTTTCTCAACCCCTACCTTCTCTTCCAAGGTTCATGTTCATTAATTATTGACTCCACACTGGGCTTTTGCTTCAGCATAAAGGATAGTGTTCTGATATATTTGGAATTATCTCATAGGACTCATCAATATTTGTTCTGACCAACAATTCCACAATGAGACACTCTACATACACAGGCTCACTGAAGACAAATGATATTCAGCCAGTACTATAGTTTGAGCATTCTCTCTCTGAAATCGTGAGATTTTCCAAATTCCAAAACTATTTAAGCATCAATATGGTACCACAAATCCGATGATTCAAGGTACATAAATCCTGTTTCTTGCACAAAATTATTAGAAAATATCCTATAAAATTACCTTTAGGCTATGTGCATAAGATATTCATGCAAGAATTGATTTTCATTTTTAGACTTGTGTCCCATCCCCAAGACCCTTCATTGTGTATAAGAAAATATTCTAAAATCAGAAAATATCTGTAATTCTTAAGACTTCTGGGGTTAAGAATTTCAGGTAAGGAATATTCAACATGTAATAATGGTAAATTGGAACCTCTTCCATTGCTTTTAGGTGGATAGACTTGAGCTCAGCTGGAAACCACACAGGGACCTATTGCTCAGGGCTCATAATGGGAAGATGGGTCATTGGGAATTTCACAGGGACACAAAATAACAATACTCAGTTTTTCCCCACATGGGACATGTCTATGACCTGGTGTGCACACGCTACATATCCCACTTTAAATTCAGTTTAAGAATCATCTGTATTGTATTTTTCTCCTGAAATCATGAAATTAAAATCAAACTACTGAAAAATGAGAAGTTTGGCAAGTAGTATACCTCTATCTGTGGTTTGGATATGAAAAGTCCCCCAGAGACCCAGGTGTTTAAGATTTGCTCCCCATCCTTGTAGATTGGAGTTTCAACAAGTGATGGAAATTTTTTCTTTTCTTTCCTTTATGTTTCATTTTTACTTAAAGTCTCTCCGAGCAGTTTCCTCAAGCCTGCACTGGCGGGCTTAATCCTTGAAAGAGCTTCAAGACTCACCCCCACCTGGATGACCTGATGGTGGCAGAGGCCCGTGGGACCCAGAACCCTGTGGACTTCAGGCCTTCAGGCCTACTGGCACAATCCTGCCCTTCCCAGCACAAGCTGCTTGTAAGGGCTTTGAGCTTTTGGGTAGTGGCAGATGGGGCGTGGGCGTGTGCGGAGTGTTGTGAGGGGCATCCTGTGAGGGGCGGGACGTGCTGTGGATGGTTCTGAATTCATGGAGGGTAGCTGGAGTTTTGAGGGCCAAGAAGGTGAGTGGACCCCCGAGAGCTCTGCCATGCACTAGATAGAAGAGCTGTGCAGACCAGGACCCTCGGTGACCACTCTGTGCTGGCTCCAAGGGACCGCACCTTGTCGCACAAGGCAAAAGCCTTAACTGCCCTGGAAGGTGAGTGAAGACCTTGAGGAAGGTTGGTGGAGCTCTTAAGCGACTCTTGGTCGGTGCCTCTTCCTTCTACCTTAAAGGACAGGGGAACATACAGTGGCCAATGGGAGATGCCTACTCCCCTTGGGAAGAGTTAGTGGCCCTTTGTAGGAGACCTGTGTATATAAAAGGAAAAGGCTGCTCACAAGTTGCCCCCAACATTTTAAAAGCTTTGCTACATCTGGACATTCCAGATGTCAGGAGGTTGCCGAGATATGACAGAGCAAGAAAATATCGTCTCATAAATGGCCATTTGTTTCAAAAACTCCGGAATGTTTTCAAAAGTGACTTTAAAATGGATTTGTTAGACCACCTCTAGGAGCCACACGTGTCCACATTGGGTCAGTGGGATAGAGGATAGGGATAATACTTTAACCCTGAGAAGGAGGAGGAGGTCCTGTGAGAGATTGGTTATAAGGAAAACACATTCATATGGCAAACATCATATTGTGGGCACATCTCATTCCTAAATACTGTATATATAGTTAACAATGCTAAGTACTTTTAAAAAAAATACCTAGACTGTTCTCAGATGCCCAGATTGTGTTAAAAGTAGAAGTAGTAAAGCATAACACATTTGGTACATATCTTTTAATTAAAAATCTTAAAAAAATTTTTTTTGGGGAGGGGGCAATAGCCAAACCCCCTGTTCAGTAGGACACAGTTGCCTGCTTGTCCTCAGGAGCACCCTGCGAATGTGCTTATGATGAGGCCAGAGTTGTTACTTGTGTCTATGGGTTTTGTTTTACTTTTTGTACAGAAAGAACAAATGAGTCCTAATGTACATCTCATTTTTCTAGATGTTAAAAAGGTTTCCAATGTATGACAAAAGTCAAATTAGTAAACAAATTTAATATGCTATGTGTTAAAATTGTTGGAAGGATTATCTTCTCTAACTTTGAACATTGTAGCCCATTGGGTGGGTGAATGGCCAGAAGGCTCATATTTGGAAGACATTTTCAAATTAGAACTATTGCTACATGTATGCAGTTTATTCCAGACTTTTCTGTGCATAGTGGACGAAGTGGACAAATTGAGTTTCTACTCCAAAATCTAGTCTGCTAAATGTTTAGAGGTGTGCAATGTATGTTAAATGTAGAGGTAGTAAAATATCACGTTGAAATATCTTTTTGCTAAACTTTGTATGAAATATCTTTTGGGAATGGAACTCTTAAACCACCTCTGTGAGCAGTATAGTACTGTCTTTACCTATTCAGTGATGTGGAGGATGTGGGAGGGAATGTTAGTGTGTTCACACGTGGACATTTTCAGACATCAGTTTGCTTTATGATGTGTGCATTTTGTTTATCTGTGTACATAGTTTATGTAGTGGACAAATGAGTCCAGATTTGCAATATCTAGTCTGTAGGTATAAAGACGTTGCCAGTGTATGACCAAGTTGTTAGTTAAATGAGCACAGTTCATACATTTTGTGTTGCAATTCACAAGGAAGCTTGTCCTCTGAAAATTACTTTTGGACAAAAAAATGTTCAACCATCTTTAGACCTTACGTATGCCTGTATTGTCCACTGAACTGAAAGTAGAGAGAAGGAAGTGAGAAGTGAAAGGTTTAAGGACAAAATAGTCATACAAGAAGATACCTCAGATTATAACCATTACTCCATGTGCAATTTTATTTACTAGTGCTGTGTCCATCAAGGACATGTTCTTAGGAGGAGTATCTAGTTTTTCTATATATTTAGAAGTGCTTAATCCATTTAAAAGTAGAGGTATTAGAATGAAAGTTTTTAAAAATAGCTTTTATAAACTGTGTTTGGAATTGTTAAACTACCTCTGACAAGTTTACTGTCTGTACTTGTTCACTGGGCTGGTGGAGGTGGGAGGAAAGAAGCTGCACAAGCTGTCTTGTTAGAATGTGCTAGAAAGTTTCATCTCATCCCTTGCCCTGGAAGGTTCATTTCATTTAACTTTGCTTTACCCTTTGTCCAGGGTATATTGTGTATACCCTGGACAAAGGAGTCCTAATTTTATAATAGTGAGACTCTAGATGGGAAAGAGGTTGCCAGTGTTAACAAAACATTAAACTAACACATTGTGTACACTTTATGTTAAAATTTATAGGAAGGTATTTTCTGAAAATAACTATTGGAAGTGAATTTGTAACTTCACCTCTGAGTGATGTTACACCCTGTGCATATATCACATGTGACAAAGGAGAAAGAAGAGGAAGAAATGAAGAATTCTAGGCCAGAACAATCTTATTTAGAAGAGATTCTCCCATATAACCGTTGTTACATGTGCAGAATTTATTCAACACTACTATATACATAGTGGACAAACTTAAGTACTTATTTGAAACATCTCATCTTTGTAGATGTTTAGAAGTGCACAAAATATGTTAAATGTGGAAATAGTGGGCTGGGGTTGTTATTCAGTGATAGAACACTTGTCTCACATGTGCAAGACCCTGGGTTCGATCCTCAGTACCACATAAAAATAAATAAGTGAAATAAGAGTATTGTTTCTGAGTACAACTAAAAAGTTAATAAACATTAAAAAAGTAGAGGTTGTAAATAAAACATTTTGTAGAGATCTTATTTTTAAAAGCCCTGAAGAGATAACTATCTTTTGGAAATGGAATGATCAAAACACTTCTCTGAGCACTGCATATTATATTTGTGCAGTTTTAGGGTAAAGAAGGATAAGAAAATGCAAAGGGCTCTATACCAACGTATTTTCTGTGAAGCAAGATTGACCATTGTCCCTGATGTCTGTGGGTGTTGTTTACTGTGTAAATTGTGTATATAAGGACAAGTGAGCCCTAATTTACATCTAGACTATCTAAATGTTAAAGAGTTTACCAGCAGTACTCTACGAAAGTAGAATATGTAAACACATTGAGTACACTGTGTGTTAAAATCCATAGGAAAGACTGTTCTTAAAACCATTGAGGAAGTGAAGCTTTATAGATGTATGTATCTGACCCTTGGGTTGATTAAAGATGAAAAGGGGAGGGGTTCTAGGCCAGAATGTTCCTGTTTGGAAGACACTTTTAACATCTAGCCTTTAAAAACAGGAGATTTTTGCTTCAAAGTCTAGCCTTTGTTATGCTACTGTATGTGTGCATGGAAACTTAAGTCCTTATTGGAAACAGCTAGCCTTTTCTTCACATGGTAAAAGTAAAGGGTTAAAATAATGCCTTTGTGTATTTTTTATTAGTACATTGGAATTGGTGCCTTTCAGGGGAATGGAATTGTTGAACTTGATGTCTTGGAGAGTTTGTTGAAAATTCACCAGTTGATGTGGGGGAAGGAAAAAGCATACATAGAAAAGCAACTTGTGCCCCTTAGATTAGCTGAATTAGGTAGCCAGTGTTCTGTGTGTATTTTAGTTAATATTGCTAGGCATTAAAGGATAAGTCCTAATGCTTAAAGTTTGTTAGAAGTAGCAAAAAAAAACCTCTAAATAAATATTCATTTGTAAGTTTTAGGAAGAACTGTCTTCTGGAAATGCCCTTTGCTAATCCACCTCTTGGAACTAGGTGTAGTCTTGAACTTAGTCAGTGGACTAAGAGGGAGAAGAGGAAAGGTAAGGGGAAGTGCTTTTGCTATTCTCTCCATATCTGGAAGATCATTTGAGATTATAACCATAGATCTATATATTCAAATATATATAGATCTATATATATTTGGTAAAGCACTTGTCTTTATTGTGCACAGAATTCATACTTTATTTCACAACATCTATGTTTTCTAGATATCCTGAGGTTACAGTGTATTATAAATAGTAGACCTAGTGAATTGGCCAATGTGTAAAATTCTTTTTGTTATAATTGACCGAAAAGGTGCATCTTGGACTTGGAATTGTTTTGTCTTTGGACAATGTGAAGCAGGGCTTTTTCATCAGACTGGCAGCACAGGGGTAGCGGGAAACCCCCAGGACAAGCTGGCAGCAAGTGTTCAAGGATTACTGTTTTTTGATACCATATATTGAACTCAGAGGCACTTGACCACTGAAACACAGCCCTAGCCCTGTTCTGTATTTTATTTAGAGACAGGGTCTCATTGAATTTCTCAGTGCTTCATTTTTGCTGAGGCTGACTTTGAACTCTGCCTCAGCCTCCTGAACTGCTGGGATTACACACTGTGCCACTGTGCCTGCCCAAGGATTAATGTTTTGAGGTGGACAATGGTGTTTGTGTGCACCTTCTGGCTGTGTCAGAGGAATACTGTAATGCACTAGGAAGATGTATTCTTGCTGATATTTCAGTAGTAGAAATCTGGTAATGATCCCTCCTAGAAAGAAGCTTAGTGTATTCTGTTGCTTTGTCTCATTTTTATTGGAGCACTGAAGGAATGTATTCTTTTAGTTGTAACTCTGTCAATATATCTATCTAGAGGCCTGTTGCCATTTTTGTCCCCCGTGAAATTTTTGTACCCAAGAACATATTACAATATTTTTTTTTACCAGATTGAGTTGGTGCAGTGTATTTTTGGTTATCAAAAATACTCATGTAGCTTTGGGATTTTGAATTGGTGACTATTCATGATGTGTGCAAAAGCATGAAATACACTCTATTCTGAATAACACCAAAAGGGATGTTTTGTATGTATATACACAACCTGAGAGACATGTCCAACTAACTTGCTTGTGACTGGATGACTTTGTTCTTTTCTTGTGTTTTTATTATTCCTGTAATGCACACATTAACCTTTAATAAACAGAAGACACTTTGATAATAAAAATGTACCCATTGTTACTATTTTTAGCATGCATCCCTAATTAATTTTTATACAATTATATGTGGTAACATTTATATATTTTATAAAGGTCATAAAAAAGAAAGGCCTTAATTATTTGAATTTGCAGTCTTCAACCTTGAAGTAGGAGGTTTTGCAACTTAAAGATGAGGATTTTTTTAAGTGATTAATATGCTACATGTGTGAATGGGAAAGAATCTGATCCAAAGGTCAATAAAGGAACCAGATACAAAATGAAGATAGAGATGCCCACCTCTTTTTCTAAAAAAAAAAAAAAAATTGAAAAAAATTGTTCTGTTTAGTTATACATGACAGTAGAATGCATTTTGATACATTATACATGAGATGCCTGATCTTTAATTCTGGTTTTACTTATCCATTAGACTGGTTCAAGCAAAGCAACACTACCTTTTAGAAAAAGCAGTTCCTAAGACCCTGTGATAAAAATTATAGAACTACACCCAAAATTATTATAGCTTAGTTTTTGTTGTTATAATTTTAGCAAATTTAATGTCAGCTTTTAATCATTTACTTCTGTTAACCCTTACTAAATAATAATAGGGTTCTTTTGGTCAGGCTGAGGCTCATATCAACAATCATCAATGCACCTCTGTTTCTCCAAGTCCCTTGATGTTACTATTTAGGGCATTTTGGATAATAGACAAATTATCCACAATTCCATCACTACAAGTGCAAGGAGCCTGCTTCTCCGCAGCCCAGCAACTGGAAGGTATCTGCATGTTTACAGCCACTGCTTCTACCTCTACTGTTATTGCCACTGGTCTGCTGCTACCACTTCCAGTGCCTCCACCACTATGACTACCACTAGTATTACATCTGCCACTACTCCTACTGCCACTGACAGTCCATTACTACTGTTACCACTGACAGTCCACTCCAGTTGCTGCCACTGACAGTCCACTACTACTGCTTCCACTGACTGTCCACTACCCCTACTGCCACTGACAGTCTACTACTACTACTGCCACTAACAGTCCACTACTTCTATCATAGTCATCCTTCTATGTCCAGGTCCCATATCTATGGACTCAACCAATTGTGAACAGAAAATAGTTTTAAACTTCATCTTGTCTTGTGCTGGAGGTATAACTCAGTAGTAATAGAGCACTTGCTTAGCATGTGCAAATCCCTGGATTCAGTCCCCAGCATCAGAAAAAAATGCATCTGTACTTGATTCAAATATATTTTTCTTGCCATTACTCCCGAATAATACATTGTAACAATGTTTTATAAGGCATTTACAGTGCATTAGTTAGTACAGATCAACTAGAGATGATATAAATCCATAAAATCAGAGGATTGCATGGGGTTTATACAAATACCAAACTATTTTGTATAAGGCACTCGAGCATCCACAGATCTTGGTATCTGTGAGGGGTCCTGGAACCAATTCCCTCTGAATTACCAAGGGAAGACTATGCTACTTTTACCTCTGGTGCTGCAGAAAGTATTACTACAGTTCTTGCCTCATCCTTCACATCAGTCTTTATCCTCTGAGGATGGCTATGAAGGCTTCACCAGACACAGATTGTTTTTACTGTTATGGTATTGACAGTATTTAAGTTTGGTGTGCATATAGAAGAATATTTTCAAGGTAGTGACTTTACTTTGCAAATTGACTAAAAGCAAAACGAGAGGTTAAAATTTCCTCAAGCCAATAGTTTCTACTCATTGGTACTATTTTTAGCATGCATCCCTAATTCATCTTTATAAAATTATATGTGGTAACATTTATATATTTTATAAGGGTCATAAAACACAAGTAGAAATTTAAAAAATGGAGAGAAAGAACTATTTTCTTTAAAAATGCATTTCTGTGATTATAAATATGTTAAAGTCTAATAAGTATGTATAATTGAGTAGATGTCTATCTTTTGTTAAATCTGAGTTTAGTACTTTGAAAAATAGTAATTTGAACTAACTGATATTAAGTTTTATTTATTTCCACACTTGAATTAATGGCTGTCAGAGGGAAAAGTTTTCTCTGGAAGATGAGCTGATTAAAATAAAGACACCTGTTGTAAATGTTTACTAAGCTTTTTTCTCTTGCTAATTCTGCATATATTTTTGGGTGAAATCCAGCCAGCACAGAATAATTTATTGTCATGAATACCTGTGTTAGTTAGCATTCCTTTACTATAAAATAATCTTTTGTAATAAAGTTAGAAAATGTTTAGTTTGCTCAGTTTGGGATGTCCCACTCTAGTTACTTGAACCTATGGATTTAGGTCTATGGTGAGGCAATGCATAATGGAGCAACTGAATAGTAGAGCAAAACAGATCATGTCATTGCTAGTAGGCCAAGAAAGACAAGGAAAGAGGCTGTGAACTTATTCCCCATAGGGATACATCCCCAGTGACTCCAAGACCTCCCAGGAGGTGTCACTATGTCTGAATAGTACCTCTCTGGGATGAAACTTTTAACATAAGGCCCTTGAGGGACATTTAAGATCCATATTATAGAAATATCAATTATTTGGAAGCTAATTTTTAAATGTTGGCTTTTCTTATGTTTTAACTGTTTGAGATCCACCAAACCTATTGTTTCTAGTTCATGTGCTTATGGGGGGTAGAAAGCCCAACATCTCCTGAGTATAGTGACATGTTGGAGACCCATGGAAGAACTGCTCTTATGATACAAATCAAAATTACATGGGGAGACAGAATTTTTATGAACATTCTTGTATATCAGCGACAAATCCTCTGAAATGGAAATGAGGACAACCACACCATTCACAATATCCTCAAAAAAAAAAAAAAATACTTGGGAATCAACTTGACAAAAGAGGTGAAAGATTTATACAATGAAAACTACAGGACCCTAAAGAGAGAGATAGAAGAAGATCTTAGAAGATGGAAAAATATACCCTGTTCATGGATAGGCAGAACTAACATCATCAAAATGGCGATATTACCAAAAGTTCTCTATAGGTTTAATGCAATGCCAATCAAAATCCCAAAGGCATTTCGTGTAGAAATAGATTAAGCAATCATAAAATTTATATGGAAAAATAAAAGACCCAGAATATCAAAAACAACTCTAAGCAGGAAGTGTGAATCAGGCGGTATAGCAATACCAGACTTCAAACTATACTACAGAGCAATAGTAACAAAAACAGCATGGTACTGGTACCAAAACAGGTGGGTGGATCAATGGTACAGAATAGAGGACACAGAAACCAATCCACAAAATTACAACTATCTTATATTTGACAAAGGGGCTAAAAGCATGCAATGGAGGAAAGATAGCATCTTCAACAAATGGTGCTGGGAAAACTGGAAATCCATATGTAACAAAATGAAAGTGAATCCCTTTCTCTCACCATGCACAAAAGTTAACTCAAAATGGATCAAGGAGCTTGATATCAAATCAGAGACTCTGCATCTGATAGAAGAAAAAGTTGGCTACGGTCTACATACTGTGGGGTCGGGCTCCAAATTTCTTAATAGGACCACACCCATAGTGCAAGAGTTAATAACTAGAATCAACAAATTGGACTTACTCAAACTAAAAAGTTTTTTTTCTCAGCAAAAGAAACAATAAGAGATGTAAATAGGGAGCCTACATCCTGGGAACAAATATTTACTCCTCACACTTCAGATAGAGCCCTAATATTCAGAGTATACAAAGAACTCAAAAAATTAAACAATAAGAAAACAAGTAACCCAATCAACAAATGGGCCAAAGACCTGAACAGACACTTCTCAGAGGAGGACATACAATCAGTCAACAAGTAAATGAAAAAATGCTCACCATCTCTAGCAATCAGAGAAATGCAATGCAAAACTACCCTAAGATGTCATCTCACTCCAGTAAGATTGGCAGCCATTATGAAGTCAAACAACAAAAAGTGCTGGCGAGGATGTGGGGAAAAGGGTATTCTTGTACATTGCTGGTGGGACTGCAAATTGGTGCAGCCAATTTGGAAAGCAGTATGGAGATTTCTTGGAAAGCTGGGAATGGAACCACCATTTGACTCAGTTATTCCCCTTCTTGGTCTATTCCCTAAAGATCTAAAAAGAGCATACTACAGGGACACTGCTACATCGATGTTCATAGCAGCACAATTCACAATAGCAAGACTGTGGAACCAACCTAGATGCCCTTCAATAGATGAATGCATAAAAAAGTGGCATTTATACACAATGGAGTATTATTCTGCATTAAAAAATGACAAATTCATAGAATTTGGAGGGAAATGGATGGCATTAGAGCATATTATGCTAAGTGAAGCTAGCCAATCCCTAAAAAACAAATGCCAAATGTCTTCTTTGATATAAGGAGAGTAACTAAGAACAGAGTAGGGAGGAAGAGCATGAGATGAAGATTAACATTAAACAGGGATGAGAGGTGGGAGGGAAAGGGAGAGAGAAGGGAAATTGCATGGAAATGAGGGAGAACCTCAGGGTTATACAAGAGGAAGTGAGGGAAAGGGAAAAAACAAGGGGGAGAAATGAATTACAGTAGATAGGGTAGAGAGAGAAGAGGGGAGGGGAGGGGAGGGGAGGGAGGATCGTAGATAGGAAAGGCAGCTGAATACAACAGACACTTGTATAGCAATATGTAAATCTGTGGATGTGTAACCGATGTGATTCTGCAGTCTGTATACGGGGTAAAAGTTCAAGTGTATAACCCACTTGAATCAAAATGTGAAATATTATATATCAAGAACTATGTAATGTTTTGAACAACCAACAATAAAAATTTAAAAAAAAATTCCATGGGGAGACATAATTTTTCTGAACACTTTATGGATTGGTTGATTGCAATACTGGGTTAGATACAGGGGTTCTCTACCACCACTCTATATCCCAAGGCCTTTTTATGGTTTTTGGAGAGGACCTCATTAAGTTTCTGAAGCTGGCCTCAAATTTGTGGTCCTCCAGCCTCAGCCTTCTGAGTTGCTGAGATTATAGATGTGTACCACCACACCTGGGTGAATACTTTATTTTTTTAAGAGTAGTTTTAGGTTCACAGTAATATTGTGTAGAAAGAACAGAGAATATTCATATGCCCCTCCTTCCACATATACACATCATGCCCATTTTCAACACCCCACCAGAGTGATTCATTTGTTATAATCAATGAGCACATATAGACACATCATTATAACTTAGACTAGAACTGAGGGTTCACTCCTGGTTTAGACATTCTGTGGATTTGAATAACCATATAATGCCATGTATGTACCATTGTAGTATAATACATAGTTGTTTTGCTGCCCTAAAAATCCTCTGTGATCTTCCTAATCGTCCTCCCAGCCCCACACCCCCTGGCAGACAGTGCTCTTTCTACCATCTCCATGGTTTTTTTCTTTCCCAGAGGCATTACTATGCAGCCATTTCAAATTGGCCTCTTTGACTTAGCAATATGTGTGTATGTTTTCTTGATGCCTTTGAATGGCTTGATAGCTTATATCTTTTTAGGGCTGAGCAATCCCATTATTATGTGGTTGTCAAACTCAGTCTTTTACTCTTAAGGACTTATTAGGTGAGGTCCATGCACACTGGAAAGAAATCTACTCATATAAATGTAAATTACTTTTAAAAACTACTTTTATAGCAATAGCCATATTGGTGGTTGAGTGATTTTCTGGGTATGAAGACCAAGTTGACAAAACAAATTGATCAACACAGAAAGTGAATTTCTGTTTCTCCTGCCTCTGGTCTGTGGGTAATCACCAAATGTTTCTAAAGGAGGAGAAAAACAATTATAGTTGTGGTTTATAAAGCATCCCAGGCTGCATTATTAAGAGTATATCATGGAAGGCGGCTGTCACGGGCAATGGTGAGAAAGAGGAAAGTTGAGATGGGGCTGAGGCAGTCAGGATGCAGAATCCTCAGATGCCAGTGACAACATGATCCTTAGTGAAGTTCCAGCTTCCTGTATCTTTCACAGCCCTTCAACCAAGACTTGGGAGTATGTGTATCACAGACAAATAAAACCATTTAAGGTTTTAATCAATAATATATATAGCAATAGTGAAGAGGGTCCAGCATTAACCAAATTCACCTCTGTGCAGAGATGACTGGTTATTTTAAAGGGAAATTGAACTTAAAGAAGGAGGAATTGGGAAGTGCCATGGATGGAAAATGAAAAATTACAAAGTGTACTTTTCCAAGTTCAAGTTCTGTCCTCCCACAAAGGCTGAGACAGAGGCTCTGTTCTTCCTAATGATAATGTAACAAAAGAATGACTTTTTCTGGTCCTTGATAAATACACTCTTGGGTTGTAGGAGATGCACAACTCTTTATCCCAAGGGACAGAGGAAAGACTCATGATGGTAAATCCTCTTTAGAAAATGCTTTGAGAAGGGAAGTTAGGCCCTCTGATCAAACATTAGCTGTAAGAAATTGTGAATTCTTTGAGTATTCTTGAGTTTTCTCAGGCAAGTACTGTAAGGGGAAGGGCTGGGTTAATCCTACATTTTTGGCCATGAATGTTGGAATCTATGTGAATGTTGTTCAGGTCTTTTAATGTGGAAGAGAACAATAAACAGAATCATGTGTGTAGATTTTATAGGTCATATTTGAGGCCTAGTTGAGAAGGAGGCTTAGCAGAGTCTGACTAGAGCTTGGTCCAGTAGGGGCTCTATATGATTTATTGCTGTTGAAACCCAGTCAACCATGGACATAGTTTTTCCAAGCTTAAGACTTTGCTGATCTTAGGAAACCTTTAGCCTAGGCTCCCAGCATCTCTACCTCAGACTTTTGCTGTCCCAGGGGAGGAGTGGAGCCAGATACCATATGAGTCCCTGGATCTGATGAAATCCCTTTACAACTTGTGTTGAGATGAAGAAACCCCATGCCTAAAAAAAAATAATTAGGATTAGTCATGAGGCAGCATTTGGCTTCGAACTATGTCTCAACATTTACACTCAATGACTGGTCTTGCTCTTCAGCAATGGCCACTCCCTGTGTCCCTATCCCTACCCTTCCTATGAGAGTTCCATCAGGCTCCCATGGTTTTGGGGAGGCATTAGGTGAAAACACATTCACTATGTTAATTAATTTCAAGAGAACATTACAATCTGCAGGAGCTTCAAAATGCTAAGGGTATTCTTGCCTGTGAGCCTTGTGTCTCCCAGGAGAGAGGGAAGGTGGAGGAGTCTTTTTGATTTGGTGAGGAGTCTTTTTGATTTGGTTAGGATCCATGGAGAGTTTGTGGAAAAAACAAGTCCAAGGTCCCTATGTCCTCCTTACCAGAACAGAGCTTTTACTTTCAAGCCCTTTGGTTATAAAATTGTCATAAAACAACCAAAGTTTTCCATATATTCATTGAGGAAAGAAGAGTATAATTATGATAAGATATACTGATAAATATCAGGGGCCAGAGCAGAGGCACAGCTCAG
Organism: Ictidomys tridecemlineatus; assembly: GCF_052094955.1. Lineage (NCBI taxonomy): Eukaryota > Metazoa > Chordata > Mammalia > Rodentia > Sciuridae > Ictidomys > Ictidomys tridecemlineatus. Next base: position 134,992,364 of record NC_135484.1, read on the forward strand.
TTGTAGACACATGCTTAGCATATATGAGTCCCTAGGTGCCTCTCCCCCAACCCTGGAGAAGGAGGCTCAGGGAGAGGAGGAGGGAGAATGAGAGTAAGAAATTTCTTGGTTGAGATGCTTATTTTACTTAGCATGATATTCTCTAGCACTGTCCATTTATGGGCAGATGTCATAATTTTATTCTTCACTAAGGCCAAGTAGTAATCCATTGTGTATATAAACCAAATTTTCTTTATCCATTCATCTGTTGGAAGGGCAGCTATGTTGGTTTCATAGTTTCATTGTTGTGAATTGGGCTGGTATAAAAATGCATGTGGCTGCATCACTGTAATATGTTGATTTTAAGTCCTTTGGGTATAAACCAAGGAGTAGAATAACAGGATCTAATGGTTGTTCTATGCAAAGTTTTCTGAGCAATCTCCACACTGCTTTTCATAGTGTTTTCACCAATTTGCAGTCCCACCAACAATGTATGAATGTGTGTTTCCTCCTCCATCCTCATCAACATTGTTTTTTACATTCTTGATAATTGCTATTCAGACTAGAGTGAGATAGAATCTCAAGTAGTTTTGATTTGCATTTCTCTAATTTAAAGAGATATTGAAAATTTTTTCATGTTTGTTGATTGATTGCATTTCTTCTTCAGTGTAGTGTCTGCTCAGTTTCTTAGTCCATTTACTCTTTGGGTTATTTGGTTTTTTTGTGATAAGTATTTGAGTTTTTTATATATCCTGGAGATTAATGCTCTATCTGAGGTGCCTATGGTAAAGATTTTCTCCCATTCTGTTGGCTTTGTCTCTACGTTCTTGATTGTTTCCTTTGCTGTGTAGAAGATATTTTTTTTGATGCATCCCATTTATTAATTCTTGATTTTACTTCTGTGCTTTAGGAGTCTTGTTAAGAAAGTTACTTCCTAAGCTGACATGGTGGAGATTTGGGCTGACTTTTTCTTATATTGGACACAGAGTCTCTGTTCTTGTCCTAAGAACTAGATCCACTTTGAGTTGAGTTTTGTGCAGGTTGAAAAATAGGTGTTTGATTTAATTTTGCTGCATATGAATTTTCAGTTTTCCCAGCACCATTTTGAAAAGGCCATCTTTCTTTAATGTATGTTTTTGGCACATTTGGTGATGTTGGCCTCATAGAATGAATTTGGAAGAGCTCCCTTTTTTTCTATTTTCTGAAATAACTTGAAAAGTATTGGTATTTGTTCTTTTTTAAAGGTTTTGTTAAACTCCGCTGTATACTCATCCAGTCCTGGGCTTTTCTTCCTTGGTAGTCTTTTGATGGCTTCTTCTATTTCCTCCGTTGATATTGGTCTGCTTAAGTTGTGTGTATCCTCCTGACTCAATCTGGGCAACTCATATGACTTAAGAAATTTATCAATGTCTTCACTATCTTCTATTTTATTGGAATATAGGGTTCCAAAATAATTTCTAATTATCTTCTGTATTTCTGTAGCATCTGTTGTGATATTGCCTTTTTCATCCCATATGTTAGTAATTTGAGTTGTCTCTTCTTCTCTTCATTAGCATGGCTAAGGGTCTGTCAATCTTATTTATTTTTTCAAAGAACCAACTTTTAGTTTTGTAAATTTTTTAAATAGTTTCTTTTGTTTTAATTTCATTGATTTCAGCTCTGATTTTAACTATGTCTTGCCTTCTGCTACATTTGTGTTTTTTTCTTCTTCTTTTGTTAGGGTTTTGAGATGAAGTGTGAGATCATTTATTTGTTGTTTTTTTCTTTTTTTGAGGAATGAACTCCAGGCAATGAATTTCCCTCTTAAAACTGCTTTCATTGCATCCCATTGATTCTGATATGTTGTGTCTGTATTTTCATTTATCTCTAAGAATTGTTTAGTTTCCTTCTTTATGTCTTCTGTAACCCATTGATCATTCAGTAACATATTGTTCATTTTCCAAGTGATGTAGGATTTTTCCTTCCTTTTTTTATCATTGATTATTTGTTTCATTCCATTATGATCAGATAAGATGCATGGTATTATCTCCACACTTTTATAATTTCTAAGGGTTGCCCTATGGCATAATATATGGTCTATTTTTGAGAAGGATCCATGTGCTGCTGAGCAAAAAGTATATTCACTTGATGATGGTTGACATATTCTATTTATGTTGGTTAAGTCTAGGTTTTTAATTGTGTTATTGAGTTGTATAATTTCTTTATTCAACTTTTTTTTTATAGATCTGTCAAATGGAGAGAGAGGTGTGTTGAAGTCACCCATAATTATTGTGTTGTTGTCAATTTAACTCTTGAACTTGAGGAGAGTTTGTTTTATGAACATGGAAGCACCATTATTTGGTGCATAAATATTGATAATTGTTATGTCTTCTTGGTGAATGGTTCCCTTTAACAGTATATAGTGTCCTTCCTTATCCTTTTTGATTAACTTAGGCTTGAAGTCGAGTTTATTCGATATGAGGTAGGCCACCCCTGCTTGCTTCGAGGAAAGTGTGAGTGGTATGATTTTTCCCAACCTTTCACCTTCAGTCTGTATATGTCTTTTCCAATCAGATGTGTCTCCCAAAGGCAGCATATTGTTGGATCTGTTTTTTTAATCCATGTTACCAGCCTATGTCGCTTTACTGGTGAGTTTAAGCCATTAATATTTAGGATTACTATTGATATATGGTTTGTACTTCCAGTTATGTTTGATTATTTATCTACTAATTTATTTTTAATTTGGTTTGTTTTTCCCTGTTTGATTAGTTTTTTTTTTTTCACTCTCGCTTTACTGAGGTACTTCCCACTGTTGGTTTTGGTTGTTGTTTTTCATTTCCTCTTTGTGTAGTGTTTTGCCCAAGATGCTTTGCAGTGCTTTGTGGCTGTGTCAAGCACCCTGGTGAGAGCCTGGAAGAAGGACACTCACAGCTTCAGTGGTAAAGCATGGATGCTGTGTCCCAGGCCACCCAGAGCTACCAGCCCAGCAGAGCTTAGGGAGTATCGAATTGTGATGGTATTACAAGGAAAACTGTTAAATCTTTTTGTTGTTATTGTTTTTAATTTTTGTTGTTGATGATGAACCTTTATTTTATATGCAGTCCTGAGAATCGAACTCAGTGCCTCACACATGTTAGGCAAGTGTTCTACCATGTGCCCCAGCCTCAGCCCCTAAACCATTTAATGTTTCTCTTGGTTTCCATGTAAAATTAGATCATTCCTAATTTACAAAGGATATTTAAAGCCATGGGTTGCTGTAAAGCACCATGAAAAACAAGGCCATGAAGCACCCAGAAAACCATTTACTGGAACAAGGTCATGGTGAAATACATTTTGGTGAATCCCTTAGCTACACTGGAATTCTTACCAGCCCTGATTTGGCTTGGACTATCCATCTTAAATGCTCATGGCCCAATTCCCAGGGCTCAGTAAGAAATACAGACCTTGAGGTTGAGTACTTACTCAGAGCAATTAAGAAAGGCAAGATTTTAAAAAATAAAATGTGTCACAATATATTATAAAATTTGGTAAATAATTAATTTGTATCTAGAAATAATGAAGTCAAGAATACACCATAAAAAGAAAAGGCCTGTGTCAACAATTGGGGCCATGGCTAGGGTAGTCTGCAGGTCACTGCCATGTGCTGAAGCTAGCTCTGAGGTCTCTTATGTCCAAGGCTAAAACAGAAGCCTGGGTCCCATGAGAGCTATTACTTGACAAAAGTCTGCATAGTAGCATTTTAAAAGAAGTTGATGTTCAGGTATTACATTGTAAAAGGGTTTTCATGTGGGCCTAAGCAGAGAAGATGAACCAAGCAGAGTGGGCCCTGTCTTGGAGGGGTGCTTGGTTTTTTTCTATGGCAGGGTGATAAAAACTGAGGGCCCTCTCTGGGGATGTGGCTGTGAACAGGTCTGAGCAAGGCAAGCTACTGGGGCTTGAGCAAAGAGCTTTTGAGTGGGTTGGGCTTGGTCATTTCCTGCTGCCTCTCCAGGAGACTGGAGCCTTCTACTCCTCGGTCTGCACCCCACAGCCTCCATAAAGCTGCTCCAACTGGCATTATTTACACAGCAAGATAAAGTGCTCAAAGTGTTTTACTGAAGTAAGAGACATGCTAGAAAAATACCTGATGCAAAATAAGAGTGAGAGAAGACTCTTCTAGTTTCATGTCCAAACCAAGAACAAGAGAGGACTTTCCCTCCACCTCCATTTCTAGGCCCGAGTCTAGGTGGCTGCTTGTGGCTGGGCACCAACTCCAGCCACCACAGAACACTGTCTCAGAGATCCCTGAGCACCTTGTCCCAGGCCTGTGATACAAAACACCTGAATCTGGGGCTGGAGGTGGCACCTTTCTTCCTCCCCCACTTGGCTTCCCTCATCCTGGTGTCAGAACCCCAGAAGAGGCAGGGAATGCAGGAAAGGGTGCATTTGCTGGAATGTGAGTCTGAAAAGGTGAAAAGTCAAGGGTCAATCCACCCCAGCCCTGAGGCCTTCTGACAGACTCCAGCATGTCAGCTCCTGAGGGCTGTGGCTGGTGATGAGTGCTCCAAAGTGGGCATAGCTTGAACCACAGGTTAACAGAGGGGCTCAGAGAACCCTGTCCTGCAGGTTACATCTGATGGCATGTCTTTTTGGCTTATTTATGTATTTATGTTTATTATTTTTCTGTTTTGTTTGGTAGCCAGGATTGAACATAGGCACACTAAAGAACTAAGCTAAGTCCACAAGGTTTATTTATTTATTCATTCATTCATTCATTTTTAATTTTGAGAACGGGTCTCCTCTGATATTTCACTACATTGCTGAGTCTGGCTTTGAATTTTCCATCCTCCTGCTTCAGCCTCCTGAGCTGCTGAGATAGGACGAGTGTACCAACAAACCAGGCTCAGCCTGGTGTCTTAAAAGCATACCTCTTGTCCTAATTTATAAATGTTTCCAGGCCACATGTCCTTCAGCGTGTCACTATGAGTCATCTCTTTTACTAGGGAAGACTGCCAACACAGTGTACCCTCACCTCTCTTCCCTACTTCCTCCCTTTTTCTTGATCATTTTGTTTTTGGACATTAGGTCAAATGAAAACCTACCAGGGATTTCCCACCAGTTGCTTTTCAAAGTAAGAATTTTCACTCAGGAATTCACAAGCCTACTCTTGTCCACTGTGCTTTGTTGACATCTGCCCACCTGGCACTTCAGGCAGAATGAGCCCTCCTAGGAGAAGGGTCCTTTCTTTCCAACTTGAGGCAGAGCTGGGTTCTCTTCCTCTCCAGCTTTGGACCTGAAATATGACCAGTGACAGGGGTGGAGACTTTGAAAATGTGACACCACATCCACAAGAGCTTACTTGCATGTGAATCCGGAGTGCACATATGGTTCCCACGTGTTCAAGTGCATGCCAGATCCATGCACGCAACACAGAGGAAAGCATGACATCCTGGAAGCAAATTCAGGATGTGCCCATTAGATATGGATACAGAGCCAGGGCCTCATGCACAGTTTCCTGGTGAGCAATGCCTTTGGCCATGCTGTCCTCCCTCCAGAGCTCTTCACTTCCCTTCCCTCCTCTGTCTTCCCTCCTCTGGCTCCATTTCAAGGGGTTCAGTGAACATACTGATTCAGCCTCCCAGCAGCCTTTCCTGAGACTCAATCCTGTTGGTTTAGCTTCCCACCCTAAGCCCACAGATGCCAAGTAGGCTTTCTTGCCCCAGATGATTCTTGTCACACAAGGAATGTATCCAGTTAGCAAACTAAGAAAAACAAGTATTTATCATGAAAAGCCAAGCCTTGTCCTGGATACGGCTGAAAAAGCAGTGCCCAGAAGAGCAGAACTTTGCTCTTGAGGAGGTTCTATTCTTCTCCCTACTGTGCGAGGAGTCCATGGTGGTCAGCTGTGGTCAAGGATACAAGATAGAATCATGCACTGTTGTGTGTGGGGAGGAAGCACCCAGCTTCCCTGGCAAGGAGAAACTTGCAGGAGTAGCTCAGCCTGTTATATCAAAAGAGTTGATTATAACAATAAAAAAACTAATAAAACAACTAAACATTATGATTTTTTTGTTTGCACACCATATCTAAACTTTGAGTCAAAATTTCCACATGAAACAGCTTATACAGAAAAAAACTTTCTAATCTAATCTCTATTTACTTCAGTCTCAAACAAGGTAAAGAGTTAATTCTTTGATTGCATTTTGCAAGTGGGCTGAGATTAAAAACCAAAACCCAAAAAACCTCCAAGCAACACAAAATAACTGCCTATCTTAGTATAAACAGAAAGCCAAAGAGATAAATATAGGTAGATAGCTATAAAGCCAAAAGCTTTTACATGTTATGCTTAAGATTGCAGTTTAGAAATCATTTTAAACCTCGAGTGGTGGACCACATATGTAATCCCCACAACTCATGAGGCTGAGGCCAGAGGATCATAAGTGGGAGGTCAGTTTGGGCAACTTAGTGAGAGACCTTGTCTCAAATAAAAAATTAAAAAACCTAAGGATGTATCTCAGTGGTAAAGCACCATTGGGTTTAGTTCCCAGTTACACACACACACACACACACACACACACACACACACACACACACAAATAATTTTGAAGGGCACATAGAAATGTTTCAACTTAGGCATGCTGGTCAAACAAGAGTATCACTTATGTGTGCATAACACAAAAATAAATTTATGATAAGAAGGCCCATAAAATAGAAGGTGAGCTCAATATAAAATAATTCTGGGAAAAAAATCTGTCAAAAATAAAACAGCTGGGTATATCCTAGCCCTAGGAATTCCAGGGGCAATTAACCTGGGTGAATGTTCGATTAAGATGTGTTCAGTGTTATCTCTAGAACCCATTTTGTGAGAGGGGTCTTGGGTGCTGGAGCCAGAGTAGGTGAAATAACAGGACTGTCACTGCAGCCATCAAATACATCTCTTAGCCCCTATCAAAAACACAGATCCAAACTAATAGATAAAAACCCATAAAAACCCCCACCCTCATACCCCACCGAATATTCCCCCATGTCTCCAGGATTTTCATAGACAAATGAAATAAAGTAAGCATTAGAGATACTGTTGAAGGCACATACAAAGAGGCCCAACTATCCAGAACTAGGGAGTAGCTCAAATGAAGAACCTTGAAGGCTATGTGGGATTTGCCAATCTCCCAAATTATGTTTACGGAAACTCAGAGAAGAGAGGGTCTGAATTCACTTATGGTAGTAGGTGAATCTGGACTGGGAAAATAAAGATTAATCAACTCATCATTCCTCACAGATTTGTATTTTCCTGAGTATCCAGACTGCTGGTGGAACAACCCAAAGTTTTAATCAAAGTAGGTGGTGCTCAGTTGCTGTTCACAATAGTTGATACCCCAGGGGTTGGAGATGCCATGAACAATAGTCATTGCTGGCAGCCTGTTATTGGTGACATTGATAGTAAATATGAGGATTATCTAAATGCAGAATGTTAGTGAACAGACATCAGATGGCTGATAACAGAAGTACAGTATTGTTGAACTTCCTTGCTCCTTCAAAACTGGATTCTGAGTTTATGAAGTGTTTGCATGAAAAAGTGAATAGCATTCCACTTACTTCCAAAGCAGACTCACTCCCACTGAGGAATGTCAAAAGTTTAAAAAACAGATAATGGAAGAAATTCAAGAACATGAAATAAAAACATGAATTTCCAGAAACAGATGATGAGGAAGAAAATAAACCAGTTAAAAAGATAAAGGACCATTTAATTCTTGCCGTGGGAGGCAGTAATACTATTAGTGAAGTTAATGGCAAAAGGGTCAGAAGGAGGCAGCATATCCTTGGGGTGTGGCTGAAGTTGGAAATGGTGAACATTTTGATTTTACAATACTAAGAAATATGTTGATAAGAACATAGATGCAGGACTTGAAAAATGTTACTAATAATGTACACTATGAGAATGACCGGAGCACAATACTTGCAGCTGGAACTTACAATGGAGTTGATAAAACAAGAATAAAGGGCAGCTTATGAAGAGCTCTCTGGCACAAAGGGAAGGAGAAAGGAGGGAGCATGTAGCCAAGATGAAGAAGGTGGAAATGGAGATAAAGCAGGTGTTTGAGATGAAAGTGAAGAAAAAGTTAAAACATTGAAGGACTTTGAAGCTGATGTATAGTGAAGGAGAAAGCAAACTAGGAAGCTTAACAATGTACTTTAGAGCAACATAAGTCCTCAGGGACCTTGAAAAAAACCAAGAAAGGGAAAATCTTTTAAACTCTCTATTGACCTCCTGTTATGTGTTACTTGCCAATATGCCAGATTGGACATCAGTGTTTGTGGGCTCCATTTGACCAATTTGTACCACTTTTATCCATAATGATGAATTTAACAGCAGACAAAAATTTGTTGTTGTTGTTGTTGTTATTGTTGAGGGAAATTAAGATGGCTTGAATTGGGTAGTGGATTGTGTACTTAGAAAGTTGCAGCTCTAAGTAATTTTCTATGTTTTCTTTTCCTTTTGAAATTTTTTATTCAAAAGATCTTTTCAATGTAATTCAACAGAACATTGTACTGTTATACAATCATGCTCTGGTGGTCTAATTGTTTACAGGATATTCCAAAATAAAGGGACTCAGGAAGGTTTTTATCAAGGATAAATTGTCATAAAATGATGCAAACTATGCTTCTCTAGGATAATTATAATACAGTACCATTCATTGCAGCCTATACAATAATGTAATTTAGTCTAACACAGTTGACCCTAATTTTTGACACATCCATTGTTTAAAAATACACATGGAAGAAAACCTAATATCCTCACAATGTACCAAGAGCTTTTTAGTAACAAGTGCTTTTTGTTGTGGATTCTTGGCATACATGTTATTCTCATTTAGGGCCCTCTTTAGCCAGAATCTCTTAAATGCTTCATTGTTGTAATAACATTTAATTTCCTTATTTTCCATATACTGGCCCTGATAAAATAAAATATAGCACCTTTCATATGATAGGAACCAACAAAGAAATTTTTCTTTAACTTTCTCTTTATATTTTATTGTAAGTAGCCAGTGGAAAATTCATTTATAGATCATTTCTAGGCAAATTGTGAAGCTAATCACCGACCTGTTTCTGTCTATAATGGGTCTTTTTGTTTTACTAGCATTGGGCATCGTGGTCTCTTAAAGAGAAAAAAAAGTTGCCATTCTGTATTTAGTTGCATCCATATATTATGTTGCTGTATTTTGTTTTATTAAAAAGTTTACATAATAAACAATGTTGTGATGTTAAAATAACCACACCAAAAATTAAGACATTAAGCCAGAATGCACTTCAAGATCACATCAGGGACAAATAAGATATCCCAATATCTCAGAGTATGACATGCCATAAGGTAGGATCTGGCACCAAAAATCAAAGGATCTTCCATGGAAAGACCCCAAAAAGAAAATTTCTTCTGCCTGAGTACTTAGTGTAGGCTCTGATCTCACAAATGCCCAGATATTCTTCTGTCTGCCTCTGATTTATCAGAAAATGGTAAAGACAAAGAGACCTAGAATCTGAGAACCAGCTGCTTATATTATGAGGGGAGTGGGGGATGGAAGAGAATGTTCTTAGAAGACCATGGCCAAGGGCAAGAGGGAGTCAGGGTTGGACTCAGAAGAGAGCACAGGAAGAGAGGCTCTGAAGAAAGTAAATGGACATGAACCACCACTTACCAGAAGCTGCAGTTAAGACAGAGACCAGAAGATAAAGGTGATGGGTCTCCCCAGCTGGTTCCCTCAGGGGTGAGGGAAGGAAGATCCTTATTGAACAGGACATAGATGGAGCTTGGGGAGCAAAAGAAGAAAGAGGAGTCAGTAAAGGGGGGGATGATTTTACTGGTTTAGGAACCAGTTGCCTAGAACATTGAAAGGAAAAGACAAGCCCAGGGACTAGGGTGTCAAGTAGCTAGTCAGCCATGATGGGTGAGCAGGGCAGGGACAAGGAAGGGAGGCTGAAAACTGAGGCTGGCCAAGGCCCTGAAGGTTGGGCAAGACTCCCCTCCCTCTCACTCCCCTTCCTCCCCACCAGCCTCCCTGGATAACTTGATGGTGGCGGTGACTGGTCTGACCCAGGACCCAGGAACCTGTGGGCTGCTGGTCTCCTAGTCCACTGCTGCCCATCCCAGCCAAAGCCAATGCTGAGGACCTGGCACCTTCAGGGGGTAGCAGGAAGGGCATGGATGGCGCTCATTCCACAGAGGCCAGCCAGGGCTTGCAGGGTCCAAGAAGGTGTGTGGATGCCCAAGAGCTCACCCACATGTTAGGGAGTGGAGCCACGCAGACCAGGCCCTCAGTGACCGCTCCTGCTGGCTCCTGGAGACCACACCTTGTCCAACAAGGCAAAGGCCTTAACCACTCTGGAAGGTGAGAGAAGCCCCTGAGAAAGGAGATTGGAACCAGCAGCCACCCTCCAGCAGGAACTCTTTCTTCTCCATCACAGAGAACCAGAGGAACATACTCTATTTGGCCAATGGGAAATGCCTACCACCTGCTGGGAAGCTTTAGTGCCCTTTGTAGAAGACCTATGTGTATAATAGGATAAAACTGCTCTCAACCTCCCCTGCCCTGCCTTGTGCTAAATACTTCTACTGCAAAATAATTAAGCACACAGTGGGAGTCCTTAACCCTAGAAAGGACCAGTGAAGCTTAGCCAGTGAGGGGGCCTGGCAGGGAGGTGGTAGGAGAGGATTACTGGAAAGGAAGGTTTTTGTTTGTTTGTTTGTTTTTTAGAGAGAGAGAGAGAGTGAGAGAGAGAGAGAGAGAGAGAGAGAGAGAGAGAGAGAGAGAATTTTTTAATATTTATTTTTTAGCTTTTGTTGGACACAACATATTTATTTTATTTTTATGTGGTGCTGAGGATTGAACCCAGTCCCCATGCATACCAGGCAAGCATGCTACCACTTGAGCCACATCTCAAGGAAGGGTTTCATAAGAAGTTGGCACTGTAGTTTGAATCTGGGATGTTCCCAGAGGTGCTTGAGTTGAAAGTGTATTCACCAGTCTGAGGGGCTCCTGAGAGATGGGGGAACTTTTGGAGGTGGGGCCTAGTGGAGGATGTTAAGCCATGGATGGTGTGTCTTTGAATGGAATATTCAGGACACCAGCCACCTCCTCCATTGCTCTCCAGGCCACAGTGAGTGAGCATCTTTGCTCCATCACTTACTGCCACCATGATGAACTGTCCTGACACAGGCACAAGAGCAACCAAAGAGGCCAACCAAGCCTGAAACCTCTGAAACTGTGACCTAGAATAAGTGGTTCCTCCTTTTGTGTTGATTATCACAAGTACTCTGTCACAGTAATGGGAAGCTAACTATCATTGGTCATAACTGTATAGCCCGAAAGAAAAGGCAGAGTGTGGAATAGTCAGAAACTGCAAATAATTCTATAAGGCTAAAGTGAAGGATTGACATTGAGAAATGGCAAAGAGGGACAGGAGAAAAGGTTATATCAGGAAATACCTGGTGAGCTCTCAAAAGGGAGCTTAATCTTTATCCTAAAATCAATGGAAAACTATCAATTCTGAACACCAGAGAGAGGTCTACCTCTAGCAGGAATGTAGCTGGACCACTTATTCTAGGCATTTTTCAATCAGCTGTGGGCCTTTGTGTTATTCAGCTCTTCATTGCTGTGGCCAAAACATCTGACCAGAATGACCAGGAGAAGGAGATTTCCTTTTGGCTCACAGTTGCAGAGTCTCCATCCATGGTTGGCCAGCTCCAGGGCACTGGACCAGGGATGAGGCAGAGCATCTGACAACCATGGAAAGAATCACCATTAGTGTGTTCGCAATTTTTAAATAAAGGTATACAGAGAAATTGGAATCTCATACATTGATCATAGGGATGTGACATGGTTCAGCCACTGTGGTTGGTGAGTCTTCAAAAAGTTAAATAAAATTATCTTATGAATAACAATTCTATTACTAAATCTGTATATACACAGAACAGTGTAAATAGTTATTCAAGCAAATTCACATACATGCAGTTTCATAGCAGGACTATTAAAAACAACCACAAGGGAGTAAAAATCCAAATTTCCATCAATGGATGAGTGAATAAAACAATTGTGTCATATTCAGGTACTGGAATATTATTCAGTCATAAAAAGGAATTAAATAATGATACATGCCACAATAAGACTCAACCTAGAACACATCACACTAAGTGAAGAAGCCAGACACAAAAGGTAATATATTTTATGATTCAATTTACATGAAATATGCAGAACAGGTAAATCCATGGACACAAAAAAGCAGATTCATGGTTGCCAGGGGCTAGAGGGAGGAGGGGATGAGAATTCACTGCTTAGCAAACAGTGGATTTTCTTGGAGCCAATGAAAACCTTTAGGTACACAGTAAACCTTATGGTTGCACAACATCTTTGAGCCATGTATTAGATGGCACTGTACTATGTATATGTGAATGTCATTGGGATAAAAATATCTAAAAGAAACAACAACTTGGTGATATTCAACAACTAAAAAAACAGTACAGTGGTTATATGATCAAATTATTTATTAGTGTACTATAACACGAAGATAAGTAGAATATAATCACAAATCCTGGAGATTTAAGACCTAGTCGAAAGATTAATAATAAAAAAGATTAATAAATAAGCAATGAAACTGATCATGGGCAGTTATTGTGAAAGTTCAAAGATGTAACGTCTTGAAGAAGATGACAGGTGAACTGAACATTAAGGGCTAATGGCTTTTAACTCTTTGGGCTGGAGGTAGTGAAATGCAATACCACCAGGCAAGGTGTTCTAGCTGCAAGGGGGGTATATGGCAGTTCAAAGCCATTCAACTGTCCAATCTGGTTGTCATAAACTCTATATAAATTTGTATCACACATTAAAGTGCAGATATCAAAGGACCATGACTCTGTCCTGTTGTGTCCCTATTATCTATTACAATTCTTAGCTTATATATGCTGAATGATGAAGGGTTAATGCCAAAGATAAACAAAACTAAAATGTGTATTAAAGTGGTTTTTCATTGTAGATGAACACAATGTCTTTATTTTATTTATTTTTATTTTTATGTGCTGCTCAGGGTCAAACCTAGTGCCTCACATATGCTAGGCAAGTGATCTACCACTGAGACACACCTCCAGACTAAAACTTGTTGTTCTTTAAACTTGAATAATAGTAACAGTATATACCAGCATTTATTACTGCTGTGGCACTCAGCTAAGGCAGGTGTGTGACAAGTGTAAAATACAGGAAAGCACAGGATAAGTAGAAGGAATTGCATTTGAAATGACTGGGAAATGTGTTCAGGGCCATCTGGGGAAAGTTTGCAAGCTATCCTAGGCATCTGTACTGCACTCATCCTAATACAACAGGGAATCAGGACAACCTATTGGCCATGACCTGGTTCTGTGGTACAATGAGTGGGCAGTGTGGGGACACCTGAGTGTGTGCATCATGAGATCACACTGGCAAGTTGTTCAGAAGGCTTAGGACCCTGCCCTCATCTTCCTACTTGGTGTTCACCTAAAGGCCCATCCTTATGAACTGTAGTGGGAACTTGGGGACATAGAAGAGGGCAATTCCCCATGGAGAGCAATTACAATCCTCAGGGACATGAGAACCTGCCACAGAATAGAAGAGTGTTGGTTGCATTATGCCTGATGAAGAAAAGGAAGGGGTGGTTAGCATGGAAAAATGGTAAATATGAAAAGCTGAATTCTTCATCGTATATGTCTGAGCCTGCCACAGCCTCAGTGCCTTCATCATTTATTTCCAAGACACTATTGTGCACAAACTTGGACAGACACAGGTCTGTCTTAGTTGACATTGCAGACAAGTCAGCCTGGCCCTCTTGGAAGACATCAACCATTCCCAGATGCTGAAGCACAGACTGCATGTTGTAATCCCCCTGCAGTTTAAATCTTGGAATTAAAACTTTCACTTCAATATTCTGCAAAGATGCTGCCTTGGTCCAGTCTAGGAATTTTTCAAAAGTAAGGCTATTTTCCACCTGAAAGACCAGAATCACAAGCTCATAGTCAGACTATGGAGGGTATTGGTGCACACACACACATTTCCATGAACATCCACACAAGATGAGCAGTGCCTTCAGCTGCCCAGAAGCTTGTGAGGGCTCTGACTTGTCCACCATCCCACACACTATCCCATATGTCATTTCCCTGTGGCTGCCCCTCCTTATCCATCCACAAACAAAACATATTTATTTCTGAAAAACATTTATCCCCAGTCAGTGATGCTTTTCTTGTGGTATATGTTGGTTTGAATGAAGCTTAGTTTCAACACAATGAACCATTGCTGGCAAGCACAAGAGACTGGAAGAGCTCTCAGTGTGAGCCTCTCCAGGAGAGGGACAAGTGCCTAAGGTGAAATGAGGCACTGTTTGTGGAAACTCATCCTCACAGTTAGGGACCTGGAGAAAGGGAAAGCCCATGGGAGCTGCTCTGCTCACAGAGACCCTTTAGGTCATCACAGTGCACTGCCACCCTTGAGAAGACGGTTGGCTCTCTTTCTATAAGGATCATATTACAAGGAAGCAAGGAGGACAGGGCTGGGCCATTTAGGCTCTTGGGTTGGAGATACTGTGGAAGAGAGTCACAGGGTGTACCCAATTCTTCCCACAGAAATTGTGAGTTCAAAGGAGTGCAGCCCCCCCCCCCAACTCACCACACTGAGGCCCACGTCCTCATCTGGGAGCAGGATGATCATGCTCAGCGTCTTGCCAGCATAGGGCAGCTCCAACACCTGTGTCTGGGCCTCACTGATGTAGATGTAGTTAAAATTGGCTTTCTGCCACATTATCTCCACTGGCCTTGTCTCCTCCTGAGGGGAATGACCACATGAGCACAACCTTTAAAACTGTATGAAAATAGAAAGAAAACTCTCAACCCTGGGGTGATCTAGCACTGATAGAATTTAATAAATTGTTATCATAAACATGCCTTATAAAGAGGGGAGGAGGTTACTGCATACAAGCTTCCTTATTGCATAACCCTGTATTTTAAAGGATTAGAGAATTTAGCGAACTAGTCTAATATCTGTTTTAATTAAAGTTATGGCTCACAATTGATTAAGGCCTTTGCCATTCATTTTTAATGGTATAAAGATGCAGATTCTGAATCAGTAATAAGTTATGATTAACAACAATTCAAATAAGAGGTTACTTTAATTTAAAAAGTAATAGATGGAAAATCTGGGAAGTAGCTCAGGGGTACAGAACTTGGTAAACATGCACAAGAACTGAGGTTGATTTCTCATTGCGAAATAACATTTAAAAAAAATTCTGATTCAAGATATGTGTTGTCACATTCCTTCTTTGCATTCTCCCTGTGTCATTCATATACATCCACATATACATATATCACCTCTTTTAGCTTTTTATCTAAGCAGCTTATGTCAATAGGAAGATCTTTGTTTCCAGAATGAGATTAAACCAATACATGTAGGAGACTTCATTAGAGGCAGTTAGAATGCTAATAGGTTGTAAACCATAATAGAGAGCAAGTATTATTTATTCAAATCATTTTTCCACTAAGATTAAAATTCATTAAGAGGGATGATAAGTTTGAAATTATTATTAACCATTTATGCCTTTACAAAATTAAATTTAAATTCAGACTAGCATAATTTTTGAAAGTCTCTCCCTACCTTGTTTATTATGAAAGGCATTTTACACACACATGATTTGTTAAATGGCTCATCCCATGTTCCTTTGAAGTAGATGGCATTGACAAGAACCAGCTTGGCCTGCTCATCAATTGAGTTCTTTGGTAGTACTTCTGGGATTTTACCTTTCAAGACAAGCACAAACACTTTCAGTCGCTTTTTACGAATCCTTAGTGAATAATCATGACATGATGTCTTGGAGATCCAAACATTCTGGTTTCAATTGTTCTGAGTTTGGATGATACGTATAAAAGTTAAAAATCCCAGCTATGAGTGGTATTCATGACAAAAGGCACTGGAAGAGCCACCAAGTTGAAGATGGTGAAAGACTTCTAAGTCACTGGAGGAAAGCAGATTGGGACAAAGCAGAAACTTGACACCAGGTTGGAGAAGAAGACAAGCAGCAAAGGAGAGAGGGCTGGGTAGGAGCTGACATTACCTGCTGTGGGTAAGAGCAGTGTCAGATCTAAGGCTCTGTGGTCAGACCCAGTTCTAACAATGTACAGCTACCTGCAACATTCTTGGGGCAGATAGAATTGAATAGCTCCAGACCAGGAACCTAGGAAGAGTTTCTGGAAACTACAGAAGAGAGATTATGATTGCACCCTCCTGACACCTGGAATCCCTGGAACAGATGATGATTTGGGTAGTTGAAGGTATGTCCTTTTTAACTTGGATATTAAGTGGTATGTTTCCAAAAAACTATGGGCATCCCTGCTAATTTGCTGCCTAAGAAGGACACAAGAAATAAAGATTCCATGAATAAACAGTGGAAAGGAATACCTCTATTTTTTATGGTCTCATTTGTTAGCAGAAATAAGCATGTTCCTAGTGGTGCATAAATTATCTGAATGATTTCAACATCAAATCATCATTGATGTTAAGGACCAAGATTAGAACTTGTCACACTTTGAAACATGAATGAGTAAGTTTTAACCCTGCATGGAAGGTGTTTTAAGTCTGTGGAGTGGATCAGCCCTGAGAGAGGCTCTGTAGCTGACTACTCAAGTCTAGGCTTCTCAAGTCTGATGAAGGGTGCTTAAGTGAGAGATAGGAAAGAAGAAGTAGGAGAAGTCACCCTAACATATAAAAGTGAATGAAGTCCAAACTGCCTCCATGAAGAGGAGGGCCAAGGGCATGACTTGGGAAGATCAGGCCATTGGTCTGTTCCCACAGATGATAGTCACCTGCCATGTGAACAATACAGGCCAGTGTCAAGTAAATTATTATATGGGAAATCTGACCTACAAGTTTCTGTTGACACTTGTATCAGTCACTCCTGTCCTAGGAGAACAGACAGCATTAATTCTCTGGTTTTGAAAACCAGAGCATTGATCAGATCTTCTGTGAGTCACTAAGTGACTTCTGTGAGTCACTTCACAGGCACCAAGAGGCTGAGCCAGGCATCTTTGCTTCTGATGGTTCTGCAACACCAGTGACATTAGCAGTGAGGCAGAGAGGTAGAGGAGAGAGGAGAAGAGAACAGAGTTGGGTGGGAGGAGAGTGAAATAGTTTATAATTCTGACCTTTCATCTCTTTTGAGACCCAACAATTTATATGCTTCCTGGACATCTCTATATCTATGGCAAAGGACAGCAGCTCCAGCTCCGTGTTGTAGCACCGAAGACAGGACTCCTTAAATGTCTTGGGAGAGAAAAAGTTCATATGCTGGCCATAGAATGACAGTGAGCTTCAAAAAATTCTGAAATCTAGTTTTAGGCTGTTCTTAAAATTAAAATCGTGATCAAATCTTAAACTACTTGATATGAAACATTATAGTTTATAAAGAGATATTTCCAGATTTCTGAATAACCAGAAATAATAAATAAAATTTAAGATATTGCCAATGTTGAAATAATACAAGTTATAAAATTGGGGTCTTTATTTAAAAAATAATGTTCTGTTTCTCAAATTCTCTAGAATATTGTTCATTTTTTCTTGTTTTTGCAGTACTGGAGTTTGAGCTCAGGGCCTTGAGCATGCTAGGCAAATGCTGTACCACTGAGCTATGTCCCAAGGCAATTAATTTTGTTTTTGAGACAAGGGTGTCACCAGGTTGCCCAAGATGGCCTCTGACTCTCCATCCTCTTGCCACAGCCTCCCAAATATGCCACCCTGCCTGATCTCTAGAGTCTCTCTTAGGGTTGTATATCACCAGGTATTTTAAATATAACTTTTATTGTTCTGCTGATTCAACTTACAAAGAAGAAATCACAGGTCTTCTCTCCAAAGAGCCTATTGGCTGTTCTAAGCAAGTACTTTGAGCCAGGGTTGTTCACTTGGGTGAGAAGCATTTGGAAGCCCTTATGGATGTCTTCCTGTGTCTTTAAAGACATTGCCTGTGAAGGAAATCACCAGAACTCTGTCAATTTTGATCTTAGTCTCAACAAGATTTTGCAAGCAATTTTTTTTCTAATATACTGAATAAATTTTTCTTTTGAAAGAAAGTTGATTCTGATTGAAAAGTTACACTGGTGGATAGGTGGACAGAGGGGCCAGGAAGCTGGTGAATAAAAAATATGGCTCTTGTACCTGCACAGCGCTCTCTGCATGGTTTAGAGATGAGCCATAAAAAATAAATAAATAAATAAAAGGGGCAAGAGAGGTTCATAAAAGGGACTATTCTTAAGTCCTGTATCCCACAGACACCATAAATATATCAGAAATAGACAATAACTTGCCTCAATAATTTATTTTCAACAAAAGATGAAGTTGAAAACACTAAAAATCAAAAAAAAATTGCACAGGAATGCAATCATCATGACAATATTTAAAAGAAAATAAATGTATAAAATCAGCAATATGATTAAGAAGAATAAATCTGTTCTTAAACAGTATCCTAGAAAGAGATAATATATGTGTATTATATGATACTTTATAATGCAAAGGTGTCATATTAGGTCACAAGAAGAGTTTCATTTAATTCTGAAGTATGCAAATGACACAACTTATATTCAATGACTTCAGTGTAGGAAACTAAAAATCAACAACACTACAATTAAAATGCCAACAACATGGAAGCTAACCTACTAACTAATTATTGAAAACAGTTTCTAAGGAAATAACTCTCATATGTAACAATGAAATAATTAACATGTTGTCTTTTTTTTTGGTTTTCTCAGCAAGTCCTTTTGACATTGCTTAAATAAGGGACATAGCAGCACAACTTTGGACTCAATCTTAAATGAGAGTACACTGAAAAACACCTATAAAAATGACTTTCATTTCCCAACATAATTAAATTTAAATACATACATTTCCTCAGTCTTCCAGTTGGTCAACATACTTGCTAACTTGGATAGATATTAGCCACAAATTATCAAGTAAAGTCTTATCACCTGGCAAAGATGTACAAGCAAATTGCCAAACCATTTTGTACCAACTGAACTGCCCTCTACTGGACTATATAAGGTATTCAGCTAAGAGGTCAATGTGACTTGGTTTGACAAGATAATTCAACAGAAAAAAAAAATGTAACCATTATATCCCACACAAACTCAAATTTACTGAATAAGTTAAAAAACAAAAAAAAATTGTTTTTACCATGAAAGTAATTGGCAGAATACCAATTCTACCAGTAAACAATTGAATTGTTTTGAAAATTGGTAATGGAGGTTTATGAAGTTTCCATCTTTTCAACCTTGGAGGCAGATCTGGAACAACAATAATAATAGGCAGGAGCAACAGGAATAATGTAATAGCAATCTTTACAAAGATTTGTGTATTAACACAAATCATATATTTGTTAGTCTATTCAGTCTTACAGATGTTTTCTTATGCATAAACATGAGTCACAGTGGACACATGCTGAGTAGCTCATATCTGTTAAGTATCTTGTCACAATAAGCATTAGAACTTTTTGCAGCCATTTCCTCTGTGAAAAGCCATTTTGATTAGCAAGTTGCTTTTCCTTTGTGGCTCATGCCCAGGCCTGAGATTTGCAGTACTGTAGGACCAGTTTACCATCACTGCCCAAACATCCCTCATCTGGGGGAGGAGCAAAGGACTGATTTCCATAAGTGAACAACTGTTGCAAGGCCACAAGTTTAAGGAACTTCTTGATGAAATCAATGAGTCCTTGCATGGTTCAGGTTCTATCTACAATCCACATATTTTTTTCACTATAGAGGTGCCCCGCAGCCTTTAGTAGGATGTCCATTTTTGTCTTGCTATCACTGGAAGGCTTCTCTCTCTAACTACACTTCAGCATAAGAAGGGGGTTCTGGAGTGGCCGCACCTGAGGAGACATTGGTAAATTCTTCCTGCCAGCAGCAGCAGTTGAAAAGAGTTTCCACACTGACCTTGAAGATTCTCAATAAGGTAAACACTAAAAACGTCTTCTCTTCTAAAGAATGATTCTAAGTAAATATTTAATATAATATTTAAATATGTGACTTATAATTTAGAAAATAAAATGAATGTTATATCACCAAACCAAATAATTACATCAAAAAATCATTAAACATTAATTATTTTAATGTTACAAAGGAAATAATTATATAACAAAACTCCTAATGCAAATTGTTTGAAAAGGGAGGAAAAAAATCCTAAGGAATTTAGGGAAAAACACAAAATTCTCACGAGTCCAAGAATTCATTTTATCAAAAAAAGCACACTTATCTACACAACATAGACAGAAATCACCAATTTTAAGAAATAAATTTTCAATTCTCACAAGAAAAGTTATAAATGAAAAAGAGATTACACAGTAACCCCTTCAAGCAACCCCCACAACATCTCACTGGAGGAAACTCCTCGCCTTTCTTCATTCTGTATCCTCTCCCTGAAATGGTCCAGGCTCACCCCTCCTTCCTCAACAGTTATGGAAAAACTGAAGGAGGGGATAGAAGAGAAGCACTGCAGCCCAGTCCCTTGTCCTGGGTGATAGGTGAGATTACCTGAGCTATCTGGACCTTGGTGTTCCCCTTTGCTCCCAGGAGGAACATGCCCAAGGCAGAGGAGATGCTCAGGGGAGAAAAAAACACATTTTGTGAAGGTCTGTCTTGACACAGCATCTTCAAAACCTGGATGGCAAAGGTGCCATTTGCTTTTGAAAGAGAATCCATGATGCAGGGTCTGGGGGCAAAGAAGACAGAGAAACACAATGAAATGGGGCTGAGGACACTGTGTGTGGTCTCTGCTTGGCTTTCATTTATCCTTTGAATTCAGAAAACTTCTGAGTACCATTGAAATCCTTGGTAGTAAATTAGACATGTGAGGAAGGGGCTGGTCTCTGTAGAACATCAAAGTGTAAAGGAAAGGAAGAGCAGAAAAGCAGGCAGAGAAGAACACAAGTTGACAGGTAAAAGTAAGAAGAGTGAGTAGTCAAAGCCAGAGCAAGAGGTGCTACTTGTAGCCAGAGACAGTGGATTAAACACCATGGGGCAGCTCTATGCAGTGAGAACCTCCCTCACCAGGGGAGGGCCTTAGATCCTGGAAAACCACCCTGACAACATCCCATTTCTCAAAGATCCCCCCAAATCCATGCCCAAGCAAGCCTTCAGCCCCCTCCCGAATAATTCTATCCCACTTCACTTCTCTAGCTCCTGTGATCCTGTGCCTTGTCTGAACCACCTGGCTCCTCTCCAGAGCCTGTGACCTCCCTGACCCAGAGATCCCCAGTACTATCAGCTCCTGCTCACTAAAATGCAAATCAAGTGGGCTAGGGAGCCTCAGAACATGGGCTCCCCCAATCAGGTACCCAGATGGATAGACACACAGAATACTGAAAGGGAAGTGCTATCTTGATCCTATGACCCCAACCTTAAATCTCCAGTGGCCCTAGGGAGAAGCTCAAAATGTGTTTTGTAAATGGCATCCCACCTGCATGGCTCCATTCCTGGCTACAGTCCTCCTCTGTCACAGTCTCCACCTCTACTCACCCTGACCCCCCAATCGCCTCTGAGCTTTGGCAAACACTGATATTCAATTTAAAAAGGCTCCCTACAACATCTGTGTCACCAGGCTCCAATCACTCATTGCTGGCTTCTAGGTTCAGCACCAGGAGGCCTCTGATGTCCTAGTCTAGAGCTCACTACTCCCCACCCTGACTCATCACTGCTAAGTGTAGTTCCTTGTCTCATTTATTGTTGGACCCACAAGACTGGCCTCTGTCTGCAGGAAAGGTGCCTGGCATCCTGATTTTAAGCACCTGCAAGTATGCTCAGGAAACAGCAAGTGCTCCATCAATCAGAGGGAAATTGCAGATAAATAAAGGGTGCACTGGTTTTGAACTGGATACTGGAGATTTAAAAGCACAGTGAAAGGTAAGGCAGAAATTATTCCATGACTTCCTGAGGAGAGAGGAGAGGTGAGGAAATAGGGCCAGTAGGTGGAAGCTGTGTTGGAGCATGAACACCCACCATGGTGAGGTGCAGAGCCAGC
Source organism: Ictidomys tridecemlineatus (assembly GCF_052094955.1). Lineage (NCBI taxonomy): Eukaryota > Metazoa > Chordata > Mammalia > Rodentia > Sciuridae > Ictidomys > Ictidomys tridecemlineatus. The sequence continues at coordinate 135,014,362 of NC_135484.1, forward strand.
CAGGGGCAGGCAAGAGGCAAGAAGAGAAGCCAGGAGGCTGTGCAGCATCTTTGTCTTCTTGGAACTCTGCTTCACTTCTCAGGGACCTGCCCTAAGTAAGTTCCTCCTGCACCATTGACCCCCATGATCTCCCAAGAAGCTATTTCAAAACAAAGCAATTATGTTGACTTTTTACATTGTCTTTTCTCATTTCAGCCTCCAGCATCACTTCTCCCAGTGGTGGCCTGGGGTTTCCAGAACTTGTATGCCTTGGTCTGCTGTCACTTCAGCCCCTGCACACAGAAATCCTCACCTGCCACCTTCCACACAGTCTCTCCCTCAGGTCTCAGTGCTGCTAGCCTGGAGCTGATTTCTGTATCACAGGACCAGGATACACAGCTGTGCCTCTCTCAGGTCCACTCTGGGGCCTCTGCACTCCCAGAGGCCTTTTATCTGGCCTGATTGGCTGTGGAACTTCCTGTCTTCCAATCAGCATTCAGTGCCCCAAGGAAGAAATCCAGTGTGACCTGGGTCAGGTCACTAATCCCCGTGTTCTTATTCCCCTAGCCTGGCCTCTGTCACACACTGGTTTGCATTGGAACACCAAGGGAGACACAGGGGTGAGGTTGGGCAAAGCATGTTTTCTAGAGGTTTCTGAATGTGAAACCAATCTGAAACTGACAACCAAAGGCAGTCTGCAAAGTCCCCTGGGAAAAATAGAGTGGGGACTGGGGAAGGACACAGAGCCTACAAATCTGGGCTTCCCTACTTCCAGAAAGCAAAGACAGAATGACAGGCTGAAATTTTAGGGGAGGGAAGTTCTATAGGTCTGTATTCTGACCCTCCTGCCTGACACAAATGAGAGATTCAGCTAAATGGAAGGTGTCCCTTTCCCTTATATGCTGTTGGTGGGAATGTAAATTAGCCCTATAACTGTGGAAAATGATAAGGAGTTTCCTCAGGAACTAAAGGTATTCTATCTACCACAAGCTCCAGTTATACCACACTTCTCTGTGTCCATGTGAAGGAATCAAAGTCAGCATAGTAGACAGACAGCGGCATATCCATGTTTGTCCCAGCACCGTTCACAAAAGCCAAGTTATGTAATCAGCCTAGGTACCAATAACAGATAAATTCATCAAAATAAAAAAATGTGATAAGTATATATGTACAGTAGAAATTTATTTAGCCATAAAAAGGAAGGAAATGTAATTTGCAGGAAAACAAATGCAACTGTAAAACATCATGTTTAAGCAAAACAAGTTTCAGAAAAACAAGTATATGATGTTTTCTTTCATATGTGGAGTATAGAGAATAATATAAAATGACATGAAAGTAGAATATGGACTAATAGGAAAGACAAGGGGTGAGGGGAAGTACAAAGGGGACAAGAGAGTGTTACAGGTAGAGTGGATTCAGTTAAGGTACTTTATATGCATGTATGAAATTGCTACAACTTTTTTGCATAATTACTATGAACTCAATATTATTTAAATAAATCTTTTTTAAAATATTGTTTCCAAGGGCTGTGTATATAACTTAGTTTTAATGTGCTTGCCTCATATGCACAAGACCCTGGATAAATCCCCAGCACCACAAAAATAAAAATATCAACTTTGTTTTCCAGTTTCTCCACCACTCATGATTACCAGTGTAGCTCTCTCATAGAGAACACAGTGTCCTAAATCTGAGCAGATGATCTCTTTTCCAACTTCTTGTGCTTAGGCTGTGGAACTGGTTTATAAGAAGTCCTACTCCTCATTGGCAATGTGACAGAAACAGAGACTGAATCAAAATGGCTCAGGATCTCAATTGTGTCCATCAGCAGGTTCTGAGGCAGGGACCACCTGGAGCACATTGGTTTAGTATAGTTCATGTCATCCAAGCTCCACACTCTTCCCCATCCCTCTTTGTACCAGCTTCAAGCAATTGGAAATACTTCATGTTGACATGTTGTTCCAAGAAAGAGAACAGACCAAATGTCTCTTCCTCTGAAGCAGGGAACATTTCTTAAAAGTTTGTCCATCAACAGATACATGTCTGTTTTCAAATTAATAAAAATTAGTTGTCTCTCATGAGTGCCTGAATTATGGTGAGGAAAAATATTAACAGGCCATTTTCTAAGGCCCAAGAATGAGGGCTTCCATAAACTTTGCGCCCTACGTGCCATAACACCTTTTTTTAAATAACACCTTTATTCCTTGGCACATGCTTGCAATCCCAGCAACTAGCAAGGCAGAGGTAGGAGGATCCAGAGTTCAAACCTAGCTTCAGCAAATTAGCAAGACCCTGTCTCAATTAAAAATAAAAATATCTGTGTAGGTGGTTCAGTGGTTAGGTGTCCCTGGCTTTAATTTCTGTATACAAAAAATAAATAAATGAATAAACATGAAAATAAACAGATAAATAATGCTTGTTAAAAGATGAATATGCAAACCATAATATTGATAAGAGAAGGAATCTGAGACATTCTAAATTTAGTTACCAGCAGGATGGAGGAAAGAAAGATAAAAGTTTAACTGATAGTTTCAAGACAACTCAACAAAGAGGAAAATAACTGCAGCTTATTTTTTCCCATATTTTTAAGATCAGCCATCAAGACTATTTTATTCTGCTTATCGACTCAACCAACCAAGAGCTTACAGAAACATATCTCTAGTGACTCTCTTCCTATCCCAGGTCATATCCCTCTTCTCTCTATCCATTGTACACTTAATGAAAGTAATCTGCACCTCCTGCTGCCTGAATTTTTAAGATAAAATATCCTGAGTTTTTATGACAAAATAGATCCAGTGGACATTTTTCAAGCTGCTACATGGTAATGCTGCTAGTGATTTAGGGAATTTGCCTTATTGCCAGGCTAGCAACATGCACAGCTTGATAAACCCATGTATTTCAGAGATCTCTCCATCTCAAAATTATGGTTTAACAATATTCACTCCTTTAAATCCTACAATTCAGAATATTCACAGAGCTATACAACTGTCACCACTATCTGAGTCCAAAACATTTACATCACTTCAAAAACAAATGGGATACTCATTTATAATTATTCTCCAGTCCCTCCTTTCTCCCTGCTAATATCTGGCAATCACTAATCCATTTTGTTCTCTATATATTGGCCTATTGAGAGTATTTCATATAAGAAATAATATAATATGAGGTATTTTGTTACTGCCTTCTTTCATTAACTTGATATTTTCAAGGTTCATCCTTGTTGGTTCAAGGTATGAGCATTTATCCCTTTTTGTGTTGGAAAAATATCCATAATAATATTGAGTGTATATATGTTTATTTTTAAATTCATCAATTGGGAGGCCATCATGTTGTTTTCATCATCTATCTGTTAAGAATAATGTTGTTATGAACATTTGTGTACAATTTTTTGTAGACATATTTTCTTGAATTTACCTTGAATATAGACCTAACTCTGAAATTTCTTGTTCATATGATAACTCTGTATTTACTTCTGGTGGAACTACCAAACTGATTTGCAAAGCTACTGCACACATTTAAATGCCCACTAGCAATGAGAGTTTTAGTTTCTCCATGTCTATTCTCTAATGGTTGCAATTCTAGTGGGTGTGATGAGATGTTTCATTAAACCTTCCACAATTGTATTTCCCTGATTTGTCATGATGTCGACCTTCTTCTCATGTGCTTATTGGTCTATTAAATATCTTTCTCAATGAAATGTCCATGCAAATGCTTTTGCCTAGTTTTAAGTTGGGTTAATATTTATTTTACTACTGAGTTTTTGAACTGCAAATTTTTAACTACATGAGTTCTGGTTACTTCCTCATCTGTGGGTGAGTTCTAAATTTTCCCAGGGTTAAAATATTTTTCCACTATGTAACCTGTTATACAACATCACATCATGGAATGCCATGGCATGCCATGCCACCCCACACCACACACTTGATACCACCTAGAGGCCCCAAGTTCTCAGCAGTGGCTTAGGTTGGGAAAGGCAGTAGACTGGCAGTCCAGGTTGCTAGGTCCAATAGGTCTTCACCACCATCAGATCATCAAGATGAGAGGAGGATTTAGGGTCCTTCAAGGCCTGAGCCAGCCAGTGCAGGCCTGAGGAAGCAGAGGTGGAGGACCACAGAGGGCCTGGGGGGAGCAGGCCATGCTCTAACTCTCACTAGGTGCTTTGCTGGAATACATGGGGAAGGAAAATGATTAACTTCATGATAGTGGGAAATAGCAAGAAAGGGAGTGGATTTCCACTATCCCATTGGATGGCATGACCCCAATAACCTAACTTTCTCCAAGCAGGCCTCAGCTCTTAAATGTTCTTCCAGGTCATAGAGCTGCCCCATGTAGGAAAAAAACTGAGTATGGTTACTTTGTGTGGCTGTGAAAATCCCAATGACCCAACTTGCCATTATGAGCCCTGAGCAATAGGTCCCTGTGTGGTTTCTAGCTGAGCAACGAAAAGCTTTGGAAGAGTTTTCAATTTAGGATTATTACATGTTGAATATTCCTTATCTGAAATTCTTAAATTCAGAAATCTTAAGAATCAGATATTTTTCTGATTTGAGAATACTTTCTTATATACAACAAAGTGTCTTGTGGATGGGACACAGGTTTGAAAACGAAAATCAATTGTTTCATGAATGTCTTATACACACAGCTTAAAGGTAATTTAATATGATATTTTATAATTATTTTATGAATGAAACAGTTTTTATATACATTAAATCATCAGATTTTTGGTACCATGTTGGTGCTTTAAAAGTTTTGAAATTTGTAGAATCTCAGAGTTCAGAGAGGGAATGCTCAAACTATAGTAATGGTTGAATGCCATTTGTCTTCAGAGAGCCTCTGTATGTAGAGGGTCTCATAGTGGAATTGTTGGTCAGACAAATTTTGATGAGGCCTATGAGAGATGATCTCAAGGACTTGACTGCAAATATATCAGAACATTATCCTTTATTCTAAAGCAAAAGGCTAGTTTGGAGCCCAATAATTAATGAACATGAGTCTTGGAAGAGAAGGTAGGGGTTTAGCAAGTGTGTTTCCCAAACATTAATGTACATATGAATCCCTGTGGGCTTAGTTCTGTCCCCCAGCATTTATATATTGAAGTCCTAGTTTGTAGTACCTCAGGAAGTGACTGTATTTGGACATAAGGTCTTTAGAGAGGTTATTTAGTTTAAATGAGGTCAGCAGCATGGACTTTCATCCAGTATAACTGCTGTCTTTTTAAGAAGAGAAAATTTGGACATAGACTAATAGAAAGGGAAGACCATGTATAGACACAGCAGGAAGGCTACATGCCTAGGGGAGAACCAAGGAACAGATTCTTCCTCACAACTTTTAGAAGGAACCCTGCCAACACCTTGATCTCAGACTTCCAGCCTTGAGAACTTTGAGAAAATTTTATTACCTAAACCAGCATCTAGTCTGTGCTGCTTTGTTGTGATAACCCTAGGAAACTAATCCAGGATTCTATTGGGTTTTTGTGAAAATGTAGGTTCTCATTTTGTAGGTCTGGGATTTAGCCTGAGTTTTCCTACTGCACAGGACACTAAAATAGGGACAGTCTGATTTACCTAGTTTCTCCTATGAGTTCAAAAGTCTTGTGCCACAAACCGAATATGAGATCTGTCGTAGCTCCTTATGAGAATTAGGAGAGACTGGGGACATAGTTAATGTCTGGGAAGCTGTTCCTGTAATGCTGTATGTATGTAGGCCCAGATTATGAGGGGAAGGAAAGGAACTTGCAAGTGGAAGCCTCCTCTGTATCCTTTATTCCTTGTGTATGAATGGAATAAACATAGATCTCAGAGGACTTCAAGACAGCTCCAGAGTGGGCAGTTGGCCTGGTGTGTGGTGGCAAACAGTGATTCTGAAGCAATGACCTAAAAACTCTCTGTTTTTTGTGTTCTCTACCCAGAAGCATGGCTCCACTCCTGTTCAGAGGATTACTGATCTCTTCCTCTTCAATAGGCAGAATTTTGATCTGTGACCTTTGTCTCTGCTCTCCAAACTAGTTCTTCCCTTACAGTGATGTGTATTATATCACTGTACATTTTGTATATGTGGCTATATATATTGCATAAATATAATATAAATATAAAAAGTGGTTGTTTATTTTTTTGAAATTAAAAAATAAACACCTAAAGCAAATATTGGGCAAGTGGTTCTTTTTAAAAAAATCTATGCTGGTATCAGGCATTTTTACCGCTCTTTTACACCTCCCCATAAGATTACAGTGAATGGGGAGGCACAAGAATTTGCAAAGAATCTTGGTGTGTTCATCAGAACAAAAAATCTATAGACTGTGGGAGGCCTCACCATCCACTTGATTAGGAGCCTGGAGGTGGGTAAATTGATAGGGAACAGAGAGATGTGAGCAGTGGGAACATGAGGTTAAGGGAATAATTCTATTATGTGTGTCCACAGTACCGACTTCCAAGTGCTTTATTTTTAAAAAAGCAATTTGCTTCCAGTTTTGCGTGGCCTAAGTTGTCAGAATATGTTACAATCCTCAGAATACTATCTGTTATCTGTAGGAGAAATACAGGCCAGAAATGCCAATAAAGGTTTGCAGAACTCAGTTTGCAATGCCAGTTTGCAGAACTCAGGGAGATAAGGATCATTCCCCCTAACCATGACTTCTGGACCAAATGACCTAGAATTGTAAGCATGGGGACTTTAAAATCTGATGTTATTCTATTTTCAGTGAAAACTCAAGAGGTGAACCTGGGTAGAACTTTCTATAAACTTCCCTGGGATACCCCCAAACAACTGTAGGGCAAGAGAAGAGTGCCATCCTCATTCCTTGAGAGGACACCCTTCACAAGAATGAGTGTCTTCTTTTTTCTTTTTCTGTTCCTTCTGATGAACTGATACCTGTTACTCTGAGAGACATGTCTGAAATCTTTCTGGCACAATTGTAAGAGTTGGGGTTTGAAGAAGGAACTCTGAGACTGTCTCAGCTTCTCAGCAAGCCAGTGTCCTGTAACAACATCTTCCAAAAAGAATTCCTGTTAATCCTCACATGGTGCTGGAGATAGTTCCACATTCTGTTAGTGCATATGAACTACCTGTTTTCCTAGCATAGCAGCTACTCCTTCTCAATGCTCATTAGGAACTGTGAGCATTCATTAGGAACTCTAACTTCTACTTTTTCTTCATCATTCTTTACAAATCTCTTTGTGGTGATTATCATGTCATTTATTCATTTTTCAGGAGTTTATATGAATTTAAAGTTGCCCATTTCATGCCTCCAAGTGACATGGAAGTAAATGAATGAGGTCCCCTGACCTAGAGAGCCAAGTGAAATATAGGGTGTATCATATCCATAAAAACCCATGTACACATGGTGTTAATCCCCTAAAAGCAGAGAAAAGAAAAACAGCCACAACGTGACCTCTGTTTTCCAAGGCAGCCTTTTTGTTTCCCCCTAAATTCTCAAATGACCTTCAAATGAATACAAATAAATTGGTCCCTTACACCAAAGTATTGCCTGAAGTCATCTTCTGGATTCAAACTATAAATTCAAGTTCAAATGAACTATTAAAATGATTTCCACCATGTCCTTCTTTGCCACATTTGACATACATGTCTCATTTTTAGCATCTGAAAAATTCATCATGTGTCTCAGCCACTTTTTGGAATTTTCTCTCTAGGTCCTATTTATTCTCAAGGTTTTTATCTGGATGCCACATCAGTGCCAGTTTCTGACATGCCTTCTAGATACCCTTGAGTGAGTCATGTCTCTGCACACCTGGAACTTCCTACCAACACAATGTTTTAACAAATTGCTGGCACATGTTTGAAGTCTCTGGCACAAGCAGCAGGAAGGACAAGAGGGAGCAGTGGACCTCCTAGCTCTCCTCATGGCTCCTCCCACTTTCTTCTCTGTTCCTCCTAATTTTTCATCATCTATAAATTACTTATAGAAAACTTAATTACAATCTGTTAGGTGCTAGACCATTATTAATATTCTAAATATTTTCTCATATCCTTTCCATTTTTAAAACAATATTCTTGAAAATGGTGTTGTGGAGATAAAAATTGGGTACATTTTGAAGCTTCTCCCAAGCTGGTCTCCAAAATGTTTTACCAATTTTCACTCCCATGGACACTACCATTTACACTATTAATAGCGGCCTGACATTTTTCCTGAACTGTTCTGCAGTGTCTGCTCCTGGCTCTTACTGTGGACTCACAGTTTACAACCTGTTAAATAAGCCATTCATAACACAGCTCTCACTCAAAATGTACCAAGCTAGATCATGTTCCCCCTTAGACCACATTCATTTTAGGGGACACATATTTCAAGCACTTAGAGAAGACAGCCAAGTAGATTTGGCAGAAATAAATCCACAGAACCACAAAGCTTGTAACAAAGTTTTTAATTCATTTTCTTCTCTAATTTTTAAAACATGTTCTTAAAATTTTATTAAGGTATAATTGACATGAGAAACACTTAAATGTCTAATTTCACAAAATTCAACATTGCATTCTCCATAAAACTCTCACCACCATCAAGATAATGAGTATATTTATTACACTCAAAACATTCCTTCTTTGCAATTGCTTTGTCCAACCTTCTTTGGCTCACCCAGAAATCATGCAACTCTCACAGGATAAGCCCTAAAAATATCGCCATCAGGGAGAAGGGGACCTCAACTCAGCTCAGGCAGGTTCTTGACTTTTTACACCACAGAAAGAAATTTCAGGATGCATCAAAAGACAAACAAGTAGAAAATGATTTAGGAAAGCAGGAAGATTTATTCAAAGGAAGCAAACAATAGAGCAGTATATACACGCAAAGGAGGAGGAGTGTAAGTGTGTGGAAATGAGGTAGGCATTGGCGTTTCGGGTTCCTTCTTTGATAATTTTACTGAATTCCTCTTATAAGATCTTTTTGTTTTCTCATTGTATTTTTATTATTACATATAAAAATATTATTATTAGATTTTGTAGTTATATATATTTAGTACTTACATATGAGAAAAGACCATTCTTTCTCCCCTAAATTGCAATTGCAACTTGGCCAAAAATCAATGCATCATATATATTGGGCTATTTCTCTGATGTTTTCCATTGCACTGAGACTCTGCCAGCAAGTACATCATAACCAGATAAGAACACTTGACCCCTTATCAGATATGATCCAAAGTACACCCCTCTTTTTTTCATAACAAACACAGTATGTTTTTGTATTATTAGCGACAGAAGTTGGACTAAGACATAGTACTCAGTACAATTGGTGCAGAATATCTAAATGGTTCAGACATCAGGCCATCATCAATCTCAGGGGACACAATTAGAACATGTCATTCTCTGAAAAAGAAACAAATGAGGTTTGAACCCAGAAGAAGGGTATTTATAGTCTGTAGAACTGCTCAATCTTGAGAAAGAGTCTGCAGTTAATGTACCAAATCTAGTTATTTCAAGTCCAGTTAAGGGATCTTAAATAGAAAATGTGAAAGAAGTAGTTTCCTTAATATGTAAAGTTGGTAGAAAAAGAGACACCCACTCTAGGAAGGGCATCCCAAGTGCATGAGTCAGGAAAAGATGGGTCCATCAGTCTCTGTCTCACAGAGATGGTACAGTCACCTGACATGTTACATAGTGGATAAATATTTTAACCTTGGGAAAATTTAGAACTCACCCACAGATGAGGAAGTAACCAGAACTCAGGTAGTTGAAAATTTGGTGTTCAAAAACTCAACAGTAAAATAAATACTAACCCAACTTAAAACTAGGCAAAAGCATTTGCATGGGCATTTCATTGAGAAAGATATTTAATAGACCAATAAGCACATGAGAAGAAGCTCTACATCTTGACAAATCAGGGAAACACAATTGTGAAAGCTTTAGTGAAACATCTCATCATGTCCACTAGAATAGCAACCATCAGATAATAGACATGGAGAAACTAAAACTCTCATTGCTAGTGGGCATTTAATTTTGTGCAGTAGCTTTGCAAATTAGTTCTGTAGTTCCACCAAAAGTAAATACAGAGTTATCATATGAACAAGAAATTTTACATCAAGTCTATATTCAAGATAAATTCAAGAAAATATGTCTATACAAAAATTGTATCAACTGCTCAGATTTAGGACACTATGTTCTCTATGAGGGTGCTGCACTGGTAATAATGAGTGAAGAAACTGGAAAACAAAGTTGGTATTTTTATTTTTGTGATGCTGGGGATTAAGCCAGGGTCTTGTGCATATGAGGCAAGCACATTACAACTAAGCTATATACACAGCCCTTGGAAACAACATTTTTTTTAGTTGTTCAAAACATTACAAAGCTCTTGACATATCATTTTTCATACATTTGATTCAAGCGGATTATTAACTCCCATTTTTACCCCATATACAGATTGCAGAATCACATCAGTTACACATCCACTTTTTTACATACTGCCATACTAGTGTGTGTTGTATTCTGCTGCCCTTCCTATCCTCTAATATCCCCCTCTCCTCCCATCTTCTCTCTCTACCCCATCTACTGTAATTTATTTATCTCTCTTGTTTTTTCTTTCCCCTCACTTCCTCTTATATGTAATTTTGTATAACAATGAGGGTTTTTTTCCATTACCATGCATTTTCCTTTTCTCTTTCTTTCCCTCCCCCCTCTCATTCCTGTTAAATGGTGTTCTTCTTCTCATGCTCTTCTCTCCTGTTCTGTTCTTAGTTGCCCTCCTTATATCAAAGAAGACATTTGGCATTTGTTTTTTAGGGATTGGCTGGCTTCACTTAGCATAATCTGCTCTAATGCCATCCATTTTCCTGCAAATGCCATGATTTTGTCATTTTTTATTAGTTGTTCAAAACATTACAAAGCTCTTGACATATCATATTTTATACATTGGATTCAAGTAGATTATGAACTCCCATTTTTACCCCATATACATATTGCAGATTCACATCGGTTACACATCCACTCTTTTACATACTGCCATACTAGTGTCTGTTGTATTCTGATGCCCTTCCTATTCTCTACTACACTCCCTCCCCTCACCTCTCCTCTCCTCCCATCTTCTTTCTCTACCCCATCTACTGAAATTCATTTCACTCTCTTGTTTTTCCCCTTCCCCTCACTTCCTCTTATATGTAATTTTGTGTAACAATGAGGGTCTCCTTCCTTTACCATGCAATTTCCCTTCTCTCTCTCTTTCCATCCCCCCCCATCCCCTGTTGAATGGTGATCTTCTGGTCATGCACTTCCTCCCTATTCTGTTCCTGGTTGCTCTCCGTATATCAAAGATGACATTTGGCATTTGCTTTATAGGAATTGGCTAGCTTCACTTAGCATAATCTGCTCTAGTGCCATCTATTTCCTTGCAAATTCCATGATTTTGTCATTTTATAGTGCAGAGTAATACTTCATTGTGTATAAATGCCACATTTTTTATCCATTCATCTATTGAATGACATCTAGGTTGGTTCCACAGTCTAGCTATTGTGAATTGTGCTGCTATGAACATCAATGTAGCAGTATCCCTATAGTACGCTCTTTTAAGGTCTTTAGGGAATAGTCCAAGAAAGGAAATAGCTGGGTCAAATGGTATTTCCATTCCCAGCTTTCCCACTAATCTCCATACTGCTTTCCAAATTGGCTGCACTAATTTGCAGTCCCACCAGAAATGTACAAGTGTACCCTTTTCCCCACATCCTCACCAGCACTTGTTGTTGTTTGACTCCATAATTGCTGCCAATCTTACTAAAGTAAGATGGTATCTTAGGGTGGTTTTGATTTGCATTTCTCTGATTGCTAGAGATGGTGAGCATTTTTTCATGTACTTGTTGATTGATTGTATGTCCTCCTCTGAGAAGTGTCTGTTCAGGTCCTTTGCCCATTTATTTATTGGGTTTTTGTTTTTTTATGGTTTAATATTTTGAGTCTTTGTATACTCTGAATATTAGGGCTCTATCTGAATTGTGGGGAGTAAAAATTTGTTCCCATGATGTAGGCTCCCTATTTACCTCTCTTATTTTTTCTCTTGCTGAGAAAAAAATCTTTATTTGAGTAACTCCCATTTGTTGATTCTTGTTTCTAACTCTTTGTGCTATGGGTGTGCTATTAAGGAATTTGGACCCCGACCCCACAATATGTAGATTGGGGCCAACTTTTTCTCCTATCAGATGCAGAGTCTCTGTTTTGATATCAAGCTCCCTGATCCATTTTGAGTTAACTTTTGTGCATGGCAAGAGAAAGGGATTCAGATTCATTTTGTTGCATATGGATTTCCAGTTTTCCCAGCACCATTTGTTGAAGATGCTGTCCTTTCTCCATTGCATGATTTTAGCCTCTTTGTCAAATATAAGATAATTGTAATTTTGTGGATTGGTCTCTGTGTCCTCTTTTCTGTACCATTGGTCTACCCGCCTGTTTTGGTATCAGTACCACGCTGCTTTTGTTACTGTGCTCTGTAGTATAGTTTGAAGTCTGGTATCGCTATACCACCTGATTCACACTTCCTGCTTAAAATTACTTTTGCTATTCTGGGTCTTTTATTTTTCCATATGAATTTAATGATTGCTTTATTTATATCTACAAGAAATTTCATCGGGATTTTGATTGGCATTGCATTAAACCAATAGAGAACTCGTGGTAGTGTCGCCATTTTGATAATGTTAGTTCTGCCTATCCATGAACAGGGTATATTTTTCCATCTTCTAAGATCTATTTCTCTATTTAGGGTTCTGTAGTTTTCATTGTATAGATCTTTCACCTTTTTTGTTGTGTTGATTCCCAAGTATTTTATTTTTTTTTGAGGATATTATGAATGGGGTGGTTTTCCTCATTTCCATTTCAGAAGATTTGTCACTGATATACAGGATTGCCTTTGATTTCTGCATGTTGATTTTATATCCTGCCACTTTGCTGAATTCATTTATTAGCTCTAGTAGTTATTTGTAGACCCTTTTGGGTCTCTTAGTTATAACATCATGTCAGCCGCAAATAGTGATAATTTTAAGTTATTCTTTTCCTATCTTTATGGCTTTAATTTCTTTCATCTGTCTAATTGCTCTGGCCAGTATTTCAAGAACTATATTGAATAGAAGTGGTGATAGAGGGCATCCCTGTCTTGTTCCAGGTTTTAGAGGGAATGCCTTCAATTTTTCTCATTCAGAATGATGCTAGCCTGAGCCTTAGCATAGATAGCTTTTACAATGTTGAGGTAAGTTACTGTTATCCCTAGATTTTCTAGTGTTTTGAACATAAAGGGATGCTGTACTTTGTTGAATGCTTTTTCTGTGTCTATCGAGATGATCATATGGTAAAGGTTTGGGACTATAAAAATTATGTTTCTTTATTCATAGCTATTATGCAAACTAAACATGTTCTTGCTCTTGTCAATTACATTTTGTATTTTCCTTGTAAAACTTTATAATTGTTGTCTGATTATTATGCAGAAATATAACTTCTAATATAACAACCTGAGTTAATTTGAGATAATAAACTATTCCTATAGGATAAAAAAATAAATAAAAAATACTTTCATTGTGTTCCATCAATTCTTATACGTTGTGTCTATATTTTCATTTATCTCCAAATTTTTTTTTAATGAGAGAGAGAGAGAGGAGAGAGAGAGAGAGAGAGAGAGAGAGAGAGAGAGAGAGAGAGAGAGAGAGAGAATTTTTAATATTTATTTTTTAGTTCTCGGCGGAGACAACATCTTTGTTGGTATGTGGTGCTGATGATCAAACCCGGGCCGCACACATGCCAGACGAGTGCGCCACCACCTGAGCCACATTTCCAGCCCCTCTCCAAGAATTTTTTGATTTCCTCCTTAATGTCTTCTGTAAGCCATTGATCATTCAGTAACATATTGTTCATTTTCCAAGTGATGTAGGATTTTTCCTTCCTTCTTTTATCATTAATTTCCTGTTTCAATTTATTATGATCAGGTAAAATGCATGGTATTATCTCTACACCTTTATATTTACTAAGGGTTGCCCTATGGCATAATATATGGTCTATTTTTAGAAGGATCCATGTGCTACTGAGAGAAAAGTATATCCGCTTGATGATGGTTGATATATTCTATTTATGTCGGTTAAGTCTAGGTTATTGATTGTGTTATTGAGTTTTATAGTTTCTTTATTCAACTTTTGTTTGGAGGATCTGTCCCATGGTGAGAAAGGTGTGTTGAAGTCACCCCTAATTATTGTGTTATGGTCTATTTGATTCTTGATCTTGAGGAGAGTTTGTTTTATGAACATCGAAGCACCATTATTTGGGGCATAAATATTGATAATTGTTATGTCTTGTTGGTGAATGATTCCTTTTAACAGTATATAATGTACTTCCTTATCCTTTTTGATTAACTTAGTCTTGAAATTGACTTTATTCGATATGAGGATCGCCACCCCTTTTGCTTCTGAGGACCGTGTGCATGGTATAATTTTTCCCAACCTTTCACCTTCATTTTGTGTATGTCTTTTCCAATCAGATGTGTCTCCTGAAGGCAGCATATTGTTGGATTTGTTTTTTTAATCCATGTTACCAGCCTATGTCACTTTATTGGTGAGTTTAAGCCATTAACATTTAGGGTTATTATTGATACATGGTTTGTACTTTCAGTCATGTTTGATTATTTTTTTTTAAAAATTTGCTTTGTTTCTCCATGAGTAGCTTCCCCCCCCACTCTCACTTTACTGAGGTACTTCCCACTGTTGGTTTTGGTTATTGTTTTTCATGTCTTCCTCATGTAGTGTTTTGCTCAAGATGCTTTGCAATGCTGGTTTTCTGGCTGCAAATTCTTTTAACTTTTTTTTATCATGAAAGATTTTTATTTCATTGTCATACCTGAAGCTTAATTTTGCTGGATACAAAATTCTTGATTGGCACTTATTATCTTTCAGTGTTTGAAATACGTTTTTCCAGGATCTTCTCACTTTCAGCATCCGTGATGAAAAATCAGCCATTAGCCTAATTTTTTTTATCCCTGAATATAATCTGCCTCCTTTCTCTTATAGCTTTTAATATTCACTCTTTGTTTTGTATATTGGATATCTTCATAACCAAGATTTTTGAGTTTGGTCTACTGTGGTTTTGAATGCTTGGCATCCTGTATGAATCTAGAAATTGGTCATCCCTTTCCTTTTTCATGTCTGGAAAATTTTCTAAAATTATTTCATTCAACAGATTGCTCATTCCATTGGTTTGGACCTCTATACCTTCCTCTATCCTGATGACTCTTAAATTTTTTTTTTATGTTATCCTGTATCTCTTGGACATTTTGCTTGTGGTTTCTTACCAGCCTTTCTGTGTTGGCTAGATTCTTTGAGATGATATATTTTGTCTTCCTTTTCTGACATTCTGACTTCTACTTGATATACTCTACTAGTGATACTCTTGTTTGAGTTTTTAATTGGATTTATAGTTTCCTTCATTTCTAGGATTATTGTTTGATTTTTTAATAATCTTTATCTCCTGGTAGAGTTGCTTATTTGTATCTTTAATCTGTTTATATATTTCTTTTCAATGTGTTCTTTCATTGTTTGCATTTGCTGTATAATGACCTCTTTAAGCTTCCATCCCATCTGAGGAAAGTACTCCTTGAGTTCTTTATCTGACTGTTTTTTCTGATGCCTCTATGTTCTCCTGTAGATTTAGGCTGTCCTACATTGTTTGTACTCTTTTTCTTCCTTGTTTTTCCATGAGGCTCATGTTACTTCCGGCTCTGTTTGACTGCTGAGTTACTGTTTACTCCTATAAATTTATTTTGGTTGTGTGTATCTCCAGGGCCTCTCCTTTGTGATGGAAGACTATGTCTAGAGATGTTGAGTTTTATTGTACTTTAAAGCAGATTCATTCATTTCATAAAATGTGACGAATTCTGATGGCATAAAACGTTCTGCAGTTTGGTCTTGGGACTTTATGTTTAGGTCGGGTGATGTTATGGTATAGGGGTTGGTATACCTTGGCAACATTGGAAGATTGCTCTACTGAAGGAGGATATTAACAGGAGAATGATCTGGAATATTTGGAGGTAGGTAGGGACTTGGGAGCACTATAGATCACCTCGGAGCATTTACCTATATATATTTAGTAAATTATATAAATGGAGTCGTAATGCTTGGGAGGAAAGGTATGAGAATGGGAAGGAAGAATACACTAAAGAGAATGAGAGAAAGGAGAAAATAGGTAGAATACAAGAAAATGGGAAAAAGAAAATTGGAAAGAAATGAAAAAAAAAAAAAAGACATGCAGTCTTAAAGTTCAATTTACTTCTCTTCCAGTAGATGGAGCTGTGCCCACCAGGCCAAGCTTCTCCTCTCAATACACAGGAAACAACCCCTGTGAGTCAGCTCTTCCTCCCCCATTGGGCAGCTCTCCAATCCTGGTCACCCAGGGCCTTTCCTGGTCTCCAGCCACCTCCCACTTCTCTTGCCAGCCAGGCCGTGCCGCAGTCTGTCTGGGCACAATTCAGGAGCCACTTGTCAAAAGAAACCAACTTTATTTTTAGAACACACACACCACATCACACAGCTCTTCAGGAATTCCCTCAGAGCCCAATTGCCACCGCCAGCTTCCCACAAGCCTCTCACCCTCCCCCACTCCTCCTGCTCTTGAGCCTGATTGGCTGGGTCGCATGGGCAGAACCAAAAATGTCCCCTAATGAGTAGCTCTGTGGTCTGAAAGGGCGGGGATACAGCCCAATGAGCATCCACAGAGGAGCCAATCAGCTAGCAGCTAGATGTTTGCTGGGGCTGCTGTGAGCCAATCATCAGCTGGCAGCTGAAAGTTTGCTGGGGCCCCTTCGGCTGTGGCTCTCAACATCTCCCCCTCTCTGTTTAAACAACAAGCATGTGGCTTAGGGACCGTGCCTGCCTTAGGTTGTCCAATACTACATATGGTCCTTACCCATCATCAGATGAGCTGACTTCAAGGCATCAGCCTCCTGTCTTAGTTTGGTACCATTGCAATTGGATCTTATCTGTCATTGACTACTGGTCCCAGCATACAGCCACACCTGTGGATAGGTCTTTGTACGAGCAGTGGGGTGAGGTTCTTTGCCTCACCTCTGTTGGCCCCCAAATTTTAGCTGAACGACCATCACAAGCAGAAGGGAGGAAGATACACCAAGCCAATTGATGGCTACTTTTGGAAAAATTGTACCACTGATGGCACCATCAGCAAAAATACCCCAACATTACCACAAGTCGCTGCACCAACAGATAGTTCACAATGCATACAAGTGAGTTCACAATGCATACAAGTGATACATAGTCTAGGCAAGTTCTACAAGCAGTTCAGTGATGGCTTCTTTTGGAAATATTGTACCACCAATGACACCATCATCAAAAATACCCCAACACTACCACAAGTTGCTACACCAACAGATAGTTCACAATGCATACAAGTGAGTTTACAATGCATACAAGTGATACAGAGTCTAGGCAAGTTCTACAAGCAGTGCAGTGATAGCTATTGAAGAAGCTGTAGATTGGTTATATCTTTGTCTTCACTGGCACTGGGATGAAGATAGGAATTCTGGCAATAATGGCTAAAGAAAAAATTATGTAACATTCCAGAAGGCACTAAAAGAAAACAATTTTATGAGCAATTTACATTATCTTGAGCAGAATTATTAAATATAATGTAAAGGAAAGAAGAAAGTAAACAAACAGATCTGTTAACCTCCTTTTTTGTCCACATATTAAAACAATCCTCAACAGCTGTTTACCCAATGTAAATTAAACCATTTAAATCAATTGAATAAAAATAATATTTGGATCCATTTTTTCATGAGCACTCATCATATATGATATATGGACATATGTACATAGAAACATACAACATAAAACACAACTGTGCACACATAATATAATACATACAACACATATCATAATAATAAAGGCTTTATAACTTTTTCAGGTGGAATCTCCATTGCAATGTTTAAAAACTCTATAGTCAAAAAATAGAACTGATCAGCAAAACATTAACCTAGGTCTGTATGAGCTCAAAAAACAAAATAGAACTTCATGATGTGGGAAAGGGTAATAATAAAATAGATATTGAAAAAAGCATCCTGGTTCTGTCGAAGATGTAAGGATAGCCAAACTGGAGTTCTGGATATCAGCTGTTATGTATTTGAGCCAAATCATCTTTTTGGTCTGTAGAAATCACTTTAGTTAATCTCTCTGAAATCCAAATCAGCTGCTGTTCTCCCTGTGGAAACACACAAACAGACCCCCAACTCCAGACAATTACTGGGTCAGGACCTTTCCATTGTCCTGTTAGAATATCCTTCCAAAGTAGTTTGGGCTTATGTATATTTTTGGACACATATGCCTTTCCGTAGCACTAAGCCCTGATGAATTAAAATTTTAAAAGTTTAGAGTAAAAAGGGTTATTTTAAGTTTATCTTTGGGGAATATATACCCCTTCCCAATTCCCTCTTTTTGCTTTAATAAGTACATTTTAATAGTTTAATGAGCTCTTTCAACTATGCCTTGTCCCTATGGATTGTATAGGATTCCTGTTATATGAGTAATGCCAAGTGATGAGCAAAATTGTTTAAAAGAGGTAGAAGTATAACCAAGAGCATTATCTGTTTTTGACTGTTTTGAAATACCCTGTGGAGTGTCAAAATTTTGTAAGCAATGAGCAATAATATCTTTAGTTTTTTCTCTGGCATGAAGGGAGCCCATCAAAAATCCGAAAGAAGCATCAACTGTAACATGCAAATATTTTAAATTTCCAAATTCTGGCAAGTGTGTGATGTCCATCTGCCAAATATGGTTAGGTATCAGTCCTCTAGGATTAACTCTAAGATTAACTTGTGGTAATCACAATTTTGACATTGTTTTATTATTTGTCTATCTTGTTTCTTAGTTATTTTAGAATGCTTTTGTAAAGTATTAGCATTGACATGGAACTTTATATAAAAATTTGTAGCTTCTTCTAGTGTAGAGTAAATATGTATGTCATGTGTGTATTTTATCTGCTAAATCATTCCCCAAACTAAGGGCTCCAGGCAATCCTGTATGTGCTCTGATATGTCCTATAAAGAATGGATCTTTTCTGTCCAAAATTAGACTTTGTATAGTGGAAAGCAAAGAGAAAACAGTAGAGGAAGGGATACTTCAAGGGATACTATAGCGTTAACTATATACTGACTATTGGAAAATAAATTAAATACAGAATCTTTAAACATCACAAAAGCTTGTAATACTGCATTAAGCTCTACATTTTGAGCTGATTGTTTGGGTACTAAAATGTAAAAGTTTGATCAGGTGTAAATATTGCTGCTGTACCATTATTTGACCCATCAGTGAATATATTTGGAGCATTAATGATAGGTATATTTCTTGTTATTTTTGGAAAAATTACAGGATGCAATGACCAAAAAGACAATAAAGGACTAGATGGTAAGTGGTTATCAAATGAAACATTAAATTTGCACATGATTATTGCCCAAGTGTTTAACTCATTAGCTAACTCATCAATTTGATCCATAGTATATGGAGTAATAATTTTATTGGGAGAAATTCCAAACACTCCCTTTGCTGCTTTTATTTTTTGAGTATTAATTGTCCTATAGCCTCAGGATACCTAGTAAGAATAGTGTTAGGTGAATAAGATAAATGTATCCATAATAATGGACCTTCTTGCCAAAATACTCCTGTAAGAATATTTTTTGTTGGTAGTACAATAAATAATAAGGCAAACATATATCAATTCTATCCAAATTCATAATTTCCATATATGTTTCAATGATTTTTAATGCCTTTCTTGCTTCAAGCATTAACATGCGGGGTGAATTTGGATCTGATGGACCTCTTAGGATATCAAATAAAGGTCCCAACCCTCCTGTTGGTATACCTAGATAAGGCCTTATCCAATTTATGTCCCCTAATAACTTTTGAAAGTCATTAAGTGATTTGAGTTGATCTACTCGTAATTAAATTTTTGGTGGACGGACCATTGTTGAGGATAATAGAACTCCTAAATAATTAATTGGAAAATTTAATTGTACTTTGTCTATTACTATCTCTAGATTATAATTTTTTAATAAGTTTGTAAGTGTGGCTTAACATTCTAGCAATGTGTTTTTAGTTTTGTGTGCTAATAATACATCATCCATATAGTGAAGTATTTGTAGTTCAGGATTTTGATTTCTAAGTGACTGGATTACTTTGTTAACATAAATATGACACTTAGTTGGGCTGTTAGCCATCCCTTGAGGGAGTACTTTCCATTCATATCTCTAACCAGGACCTTCATGATTCAGTGCAGGGATAGTAAATGCAAAACGTGGACTATCCTCAGGATGAATTAGAATTGAAAAGGAAAGAATCTTTAATATCTATAACTAAAACATACCAGGTTTTTCACAAAGCAGACAATTGAGAAATCCCCAATTGAGCAGGTCCCATAATAACCATCTCATTACTAATGGCTTTTAAATCTTGCAATAATCTTCATTTACCAGATTTCTTTTTAATGACAAAAATGAGAGTATTATAGGGAGATACGAAAGGTTGTATATGACCCTTCACTAATTGTTGTTTGACCCGGTCATGGGCTGCTTGTATCTTTTCTTTAGTCAGGGGCCACTGAGGAACCCATACTGGTCTTTCCGATTTCCAAGTAATTTTTATTGTCTCGGTGACCCGTTCTGAAAATCCAACCCATGTCTGTCTGTTCCTTGATCTATTTGTATTGGTGCTGCTATAACTTGTTCCTGTTCTTGTAATCTTTTTTCTTTCCTAAAAACTTGTCTAGCCATAATAGTGGGCTCATTTGGATTGATGTTATTTGTTAATGTTAGTCCTAATTGATGTAGGACATCTTGTACCCATAAATTTATGGGAAGATGATCCAATACATATGGCTGTATAGTTCCTTCACATCCTTCAGGATCCTTCCAATCTAACACCATTGCACTTCTATGGGGATTAGTCATCACTCCTAGGCCTCGAACCGTTTGAGTGGCTTGTTGTAATGGCGAATGTTTTGGCCATTCTTGACGAGAGATAATGCTAAATTCTGCACTTGTATCCAGTAGCCCATTAAATTCATGACCTTGAATATTTAGTTTTAGCATGGGTTGAGAATCTAAATTTAAAGAAAGCATAGCCCAATCTACACCTGTGGAGCCTAATCCCCTGGAACCTCTTTCTACAGTATGACTGAAAAATTTATCATGTAAGCTGGGTATTATTAGTAATTGTGCGATTCTATCTCCTGGTGAAATTACTGATATACCCTTTGGAGAACTGGCTATAATTTTTATTTCACCTTCATAACCGGGATCAATTACCCCAGGACTTATCATAAGTCCTTTTAGATTAGAAGAACTGCATCCCAATAATAAGCCTACTGTTCCTTTAGGAAGAGGTCCTTTTACTCCTGTGGGAATGATTTGAACTCCCATATCTGGAGTTAGTACTGTTCTGGTGGAGGCACAAATGTCCAATCCTGTGCTTCCTCTGGTTTGTCTAGTGAAGGATTTAATGGACAGTGTGTCCTGGGCACTACCCTTATGGGGTTGCTGGGTTCGTCCAGTGCTCTGTATATTTGTGGTCTTGGGCCCTGGAGCATTGGGCCCCTCTGTCCATTATTTGGAAATGGAGCCCGATGCCTTTCTCCATGATATCGTGGATAAACACCTGGTCCTTGTTTGTTTTTTGATAAGTACCCTCTATGGTGATTTGAGAACAGCATTCATTAGCTCAATATCTTTCTCTATGGCATCGTGGGCAAATACGAATTTTTTTTGAAGTACCCTCTATGGTGATTTGAGAACAGCATTCATTAGCTCAATATCTTTCTCTATGGCATCATGGGCAAATACCTGGTATTCTACTCCTTTGATACCTAGTTTCATTAAACCCTTCTCCTATGGGGCAATTCCTTTTAAAATGTCATGTTTGTTCACAATTGTAGCATGTTTTTGGCCTGGCATCTAAAACCTGTTTTACTGCAGCTGCCACGACTTGCACTTGTTCATTAATGTCTCTACATAATTTAATATATGTGTTTAAATCTTCATGTTTCCATGGTCTAATGACTTCTCTGCACCAATGATTCGCTTGCTCATAAGCCAGTTGTTTTATTAATGGCATTGCTTGTTCTGTATTCCCCAAAACTCTGGTAGCTGTTTGAATAAACCTATCTACAAATTCAGTGTAAGGTTCATTAGCTCCTTGTATTACCTTAGATAATTAACCTTGTAAACCTCCATGTCCTTGTAAAGTCTTCCATGCCCTAACCACATCAACAGCAATTTGTAAGTATACGCCAGGATCATATGCAATTTGTTGCTGCTGATCTTCATAAGGTCCCTTTCTAACAACATATCTAGATTTCTCTGAGGATAACCAGCTGCTGCATTTTGCCTAGTCATCTCCTTGCAAAATTCCTCATTGGCAACCTTCCATAACAGGTATTGTCCTCCATTTAGCACAGCTTTACACATATTAGCCCAATCTTCTGGTGTCATGTTCTTGTTGGTAATGGATTCGACCATGGTTACAGTGAACGGTGCTTGAGGACCATAGGTTGTTACAATCTCTTTTAGCTACTTCACTGTTTTGAAATTTAAAGCATGGTGAATTCGTTGCCCTCCTGCCTGCTCAAATACAGGGCATATTAATATTTGAGGTCCTGTCTCAGGTTCCCATCTATCAACTATGGGAGTTGGGGGCCTCCCAGTAAATGAAGGTGGCACTGTTGGTTGGACACTTACGCCTTCTGGTGATAGAAAGGTGTTAGTAGCAGTCTCCTGTAGAGGTGGCACTGTTGGACACTTACGCCCTCTGGTGATAGAAAGGTGTTATTAGCAGTCTCCTGTTGTAACTTTTCCCCTGATGGCTTTTTCTGCTCTAAACTTTCTTCCTCTGTCTTACTAGTTCGAGAGACCTTCTCTTTTACTTGAATTTTTATGTCTTCTCCTTCCTCTATCATTGTCTGAACTGAAGGCTTTGGACTAAGCAAACAAGATACAAATGTCCACAATGGCAGTGTGCCAACTGTCAGAGTCCCTGGGCTTTTCTTTTCTATTCTTATTAAATCTTCACCATGATGGTTCCATTGTGATATATTTAACAACTCCTGCTTAAAAAGCCAGGGGCTACTTTTTGTATTGTATCAATGTATGCCCTGACTGCTCTTGAGTTTACTGGGATGCCTTCTTCCTCTAACAATTTACTTAACACTCTTTTGGTTTGTTTTTTACTAATTTCTTATCCCATATTTCTACTATAACTATAATACAACCCAACAAGATAATGCCAAACAAAACCAAAACAGAATGAAACAAAAATTGAACAACAAAAAATCATTATAATAGCCTTTCTATCCTCCTGAAATGTCCATCCGTCCTTTCTCCCTATCTGTTCCTCAGATGTGAGTGGTTTTTCTTCCATCTTACACATCTCCAGGGACAGGCAACTTAAAACAGAAGTGAAACAAAACAAAAGAAGAATCTTAAAATGGCTACTCATTCTCTCACCCTGTCCTCAGGGGAGAGCAGTTTACCTTATCACTTACCCTCAGTCATTCCCCTTGCCGGCCACCAAATTCTGCAGTTTTGCTGGGCACAATTCAGAAGCCACTTGTCAAAAGAAATGAACATGATTTTTAGAACACACACAACGCACCACACAGCTCTTCAGGAATTCCCTCAGAGCCCAACTGCACCACCAGCTTTCCACAAGCCTCTCAACCTCCCCCACTCCTCCTGCTCTTGAGGCTGATTGGCTGGGTCGCATGAGCAGAGCCAAAAAAAAGTCTTCCAATTAACAGCTCCGTGGTCTGAAAGGGCGGGGAAACAGCCCAATGAGTATCACAGCAGAGGAGCCAAGCAGCTGGCAGCTAGAAGTTTGTTGGGACCCCTTCAGCTGTGGCTCTCAACAAGGGCCCACTCACTGGTGGTGTTCACCACAGAACTAGCTACATGCCAGGCCTGCTGATCCCTAGGTGCCCTATTTTCTTGAATGACTGGGCACTCTCTGTTTGCCATTCACCCACACCCCAAGGTTGTGGTGTGCGGGGCTGCGGTGCATCAGCTTATTTTGCCTGATTCCTTCGGTAGCCACGCCCTCAGGAGGTTGTGAAAGAGGCCTTGGTTGTCAGCGCTGGTGGGAGTGGTAGCTGGGGGTCAGGTGCCCCTCCTGGCACCCTTGGGTCCGACAATCACGCTCATGGAGAGCTAGGGAGGGGCCCTTGAGATTTCCCTGCTGTGTGGAGAAGGAGGGCTGAGGGTCACAAACCTGTAGTCGTGGGTCTCCCTGAAGAGCTATCCCATCTGCCGAATTCTGGTGATGTCAGTTCTCTGCCATTGTGGATGCCGTTATCTCTGCCAGGGTGTCAGATGGGAAGTGTGGGTCTGGATCATCTCTCCCAGGTCCCACCTCAGCTCTGGGCCCGCTGGCCTATGGAGGCTCAGTTGGCATCACCTCAAAATGTTCACAAAGGAACTGAAGTGGCGTTTCTCTATTCTGCTGGAGCATCTCTGTAGCACTGAGTTGTTTTGGTTTGGTGGTGGGTTGCAAACAATCAGCCAGAAACTGCTTGTGGGCATCCTGAATTCACCCGCGCTGAGCTCAGTGTGGGCTCTGAGAGGCTCAAACTGCTTGCCCAAGATCCTCTTCAGCCCAGCATTGCAAAATGTTCCTGAGCAAACAGCATTCAGTTGGGCTGAAGTCTCTCTTTGTCGGCACAGCTGAGGAGGTCACAGGATTGATCCCTCTGAACCCGCCACCATGTTTACTCCATGAAACAGTTTCTTGATATGAAAGCAAGAGAACAAGTTAGATCTACTGGAAAAAATATTTTCTCTATCAGAATTTTGACTAAACACCTCTGGAATTTAATAAATGAAACCAATAGATTTCCTGCACCCTCTGTGGGGCTCATAGAATGGCCTTAGAAAAAATCTCAGAGCCAGGTGTGGTGGAAGAGGCCATTTCCTGGCTTTAAGGATGCTTAGTGTTCCCTCTGTAGTTTTTTTCAGCTTCTGTGTAGCACAGAAACCTGAGGCTCCAGATCCTTTGCTGGCTTTCAGGGTGCCAGGTGTACTCCACAGGGATCTTGCAGCCCTGGGACTTCTAACTACAGGAGAGGGAGACTAGAGGTAAATTCCAAGAATGGCCAACTCCAAAGGCAGAGGCTACACCACTGTAGATAGCCTTTATAATGTTGAGATATGTTCCTGTTATTTCTAGTTTTTCTAGTGTTATGAATGATATTCTATCTTCCAGGTGATCAAGTATGTTGGTGATGCTTTCTATTGAGTTTTTTATTTGGATTATTGTTTCCTTCATTTCAAGTATTTCTGATTGTCTTTTTTCCCCCACAGTCTCTATCTCTTTCTTGAAGCCATCTTTTGCTACCTATATTTGCTGTATTATCTCATTGTTGGAGTGATCAATTTTTGCCTGTATTTGCTCATTTAGATTTTCTGTAATTCACAGATCATTTCAATTATGAACATTCTTAACTTTTTATCTGATATTTTATCAATTTCACTGTGTATTGGATTTGTTATTGTAGTATCCTGGTTTGTTTGGGCACTTTCCTCCCTTTTTTTCCGTATTTTCTATGTATCTTCCTTTTTGGCAGTGTGGATCTGAGATATTACAGTTTCTACCTTATAATCTTGTAGTATCCATGCAGATTATCTGTACCTCACCTTGATGCTGAACTTCCAGACCCTGCTGGTATCCTTCAATGTATGCTACTGCACCTAAAGTTGTTGGCAGCAATAGCAGAGGTAACTTGAGGTAGCAGCGGAGGTGCCACAAGATGGATGCAACGTCTTTCAGAGTTGGGGCTGATATGATGGGCTGTACAGTGGTTTGGGGATACCTTCTTCAAGATGCAGCTGCTTCTAGGCTCTGTCTGTTGTTGAAAGGTAAAGGCCCCTGTATGGGATAGACTATCTCGATGTCTGCAGTGTCCCAAGATGGAAGTGGGTTAGGCTTGGGCTGGTGAGGGTGATGGACCCAGACTTATCCTGGGCCTGGGCCCCACGCAGGTGGGCAGAAGCAGATCTAGTTGTGGCCTGAGCTCTAGCAGAGGTCTGCTATTTGGAGGAGGTGGTCCTATGCTGGAACCTAAGTTCTGGTGGTGTCTGCTTGTGGCAGGATGGACCTAGGCCTACCCTCTCAATTTTTTGACTTGTTTCTTTTGTTTCAATTTTATTGATTTCAGCTCTGATTTTCATTATTTCTTGCCTTTTGCTTATTTTTGTGTTGATTTTTTCTTTATATGGGGCTTTGATATAAAATGTTAGGAATTTATTTATTCATTTTCTATTTTTTAATTAATGATCTCAATACAAAGAACTTTTCTCTTAGCATTTCATCATAGTTTCCCAGAGATTTTCATGTCATATTGCTATTCTCATTTACTTCCTAGTATTTTTTCATTTCATCCCTGATTTCTTCTGCTTTCCATTCATCATTCAATAGAGTATGATGTTATAGTAGTTTCTAGTTTTTTAATCTTAGCATTGATTCCTAATTTCACTCCATTATAACCTGATAGAATGCATGGTACTCTCTCTATTTAGTTTTATTCATTAAAAGTTGCTTTTAGTAAGTATTCATGTGCTGTTGAGAAGAAAGTGTATTCACTCACTGATGGATGAAATTTTCTATATATGTTTGTTAAGTCTAAATTATTGATTGTATTACTTAGTTCTGTAGTTTCCTTGTTTATGTTTTATATGGAATATCTATCCAGTAGTGAAAGAGGTATGTTAAAGTCACCCAGTATTACTGTGTTGTGGTCTATTTAATTCTTGAGTTTGAGAAGGGTTTTTGATGTATGTAGATGTTCCATTGTTTGGGGCATAAATATTTATGATCATTTTGTCTTGCTGATACTTCCCTTAAGAAGGATCAAATGTTCTTCTTTGTTACCTCATACAAATTTTGTCTTGAAGTTCACATTATCTGATGTGAGGATAGAAACCCCTGCTTGTTTACTCCATCCATGTGAATAATATGTTTATTTCATTCTTTCACCTCCAGTTTAGGGATATCTTTGCCTTGGAGGTAAGTCTGTTAAAGACAGCATATTGTTGGATCTTTCTTTTTAATCCAATCTGCCAGTCAATGTCCTTTGACTGATGAGTTTAGGCCATTAATGTTCAAAGTTATTATTGAGATATGATTTTGTTCCTCATCATTTTGGTTTATTTCTACTTTTTAATTTGAAATATTTTCTCCTTTGGTTTACTACTCCTTTAGTGTAGTTCTTCCCTTTGCTTTTTTTTTCTTCCCATTTCATCTTTTTGGAGTGTTTTGAGAGCATATAGTGCAGGCATTCTAGTTGTGTATTCTTTTTAACTTTTCTTTCTCATAGAAATTTTTTATTTCATTTTCAAATCTAAAGGTTAATATTGCTGGATGTAGAGTTCTTTGTTAGCATCCATTTTCTATTAGAAATTGTATGTATTTTCTCAGGACCTCCTAGCTTTGAGGATCTGCATTGTGAAATTATTTGATTTAAATTGTTTTCCCACTACACATAATCTGATATTTCTCTCTCTCAGTCTTTAAAATTCTATCCTTATTCTGTATGTTAGGCATTTTTGTTGCAATGTGCCTCGATGTGGGTATGTTGTAATTTTATACATTTGGGGTCCCATAAATCTTTTGCATTTGATTGTCTCCATTTCCTTCTCCAGTTTGGGAAATTTTCTGATATTCTTCCACTGAAAAGATTGTGCATTTATTTGGTTTCTTCACTTCTTCATCTATTCTGATAAATCTTAAATTAGATTTTTTTCATGTTATCTCATAATTCTTGGAAATTTGGTTCATGGTTTCTTACCATACATATTCATGGTCAATATTATTTTCAAGATTATATATTTTGTCTTCATTGCCTGAAGTTCTATCATCCAAGTGGTCTAGTCTGTTGGGGTGATACTTACTATTGAATTTGAATTTTGTTTATTTATTCCTTCATTTTGCAGGTTTCTTCTTGATTTCTTTTCAGGATCTGTATCTTTATTGAAATTATCTCCTGTAATTTATCTCTGATTTCACTACTTACATCATCCTTTACATTGCAGATCAGTTTAATTGTGTATATTCTGAACTCCTCCTCTGACTTTTTTTCTACTGTGAAGTCCATAGGTTCTATTATTGGATTATCTTTGTTTGTTTGGGGCACTTGGGTTTTTTTTTTTTTCATGTTGCTTGTGAGTCTGCCCATCCAACAATGTGGATCTGAGGCAGTATAGTTTCTATTCTGTTAACTTATTGTGTCCCTGAGGTTTCTAATTCCTCATCTTTAAGGGGAAGGCAAACAATAACAGTACCCAATGCAAATACTATATAGCCATAAACCAAATAGGTCCTACTAAGACATCTAAAGTTTTTTGTAACAAACAGAAATGGTTTTATCAATTATTGCATGCAATAGAAACAATATGTTTGCAAAAGGACTTAAAACGGTAGACAAAAAACAGTAGTGATTCAGGTTGTGATGGTTATGAAGAGGTGAGAAGATAGAAGTAAAAAAATTAGAGGAAGAGTCAAGAAGGAATAAATAGAGGTTGGCTGTTAGCATGAGAAAAGAGAGAAAGAGAATCAGAAAAGTTTGAGGAAAATATACATAAGTATTTTTTTAATACCCTAAAAATAAACAGAAAAAAATTAAAAATAAAAGAATACACAATGAAACTGTAATATAATATTCAGACATCCCGGGTCTTAAAAAATTGGTGCATGAAAAATACTTGATTTTAAAAATGGTAGAAATGTGAGGGAAAAGGGGAAAAAAGAAGATCTCAATGAAAAATTATATATTTATTTCAGTTGGAATTCAAAATTTTCTTAGCAGTCAAATGGTGTTGTCTGGAATTTGATTCAAGCTCCACCCTCAGGATGGTTGGAGATTGCTAGGGTGAGAGGGTAGTCATAGAGGAAGAACTCATGGAGACAGGATGTAGGCTTAATTAAGTATTCTTCGCACCATTTGGTGCCTATTAGTATGGAGATTTAAGTCAGAGCACCTCCAAATCCCAGCAGTTCTGGTCCCTCCTGGAAGGCTGCACGCAGAAATCTCCTTCAGCTTTCACTCCTGGGGTGTGGGAACCTCTTCTCAGCCCACTGCTTTGCGTTTCCACCCCATGATTCCTGTTCTCTGCTTCAGTCTCTTAACTTTGTCTCTACCAACTCTGCCATTTCAAATTCTGGTCCATCACTTCTCTCCCAGCCATTCCTGCTAGCAGCCAGACTGGATGGTGGTGGGGAAGCCAAGTGGGTTTCCAGGACCAGTATTCCCCTATGTAAACCTCTTCCCACACTTGATTTTCTCTGGGTCACTTAGGCCTACACTCAGTCACACAATGTGGGTTTGTGCAACTCACTTTTTGACCAGACTCAGTTCTGCCAGTAATCAGCTCCTCCAGCTACTGGCCCCTGGGCCATGGTACACAATGATTCTTTCTGCTGTGTTCTGTACACACTGCCATGGCTTCTCTCCCATACAGGGATGCTGTGCAGTATGGCTTATTGTTTTTTTTTTTTTTTGAGCACTGTCTCTGATCTCTAAGCTCTCTGAACCCTGACATGCCTCATTCTTACCAGGAGTGAGGGTTCCTTTAATTCCTTTATGACTTTACTATGTTCACATAGGGAATGTTCTGGTTTGCAACTATTGGAGTAGTTATCTTTCCTCCTTATTTTAATTATACAAGATCTCCTG
This sequence comes from Ictidomys tridecemlineatus, assembly GCF_052094955.1. Lineage (NCBI taxonomy): Eukaryota > Metazoa > Chordata > Mammalia > Rodentia > Sciuridae > Ictidomys > Ictidomys tridecemlineatus. The sequence goes on from NC_135484.1 coordinate 135,044,008, forward strand.
AGTCTCTGATCTGTTTTGAGTGTCCAGTATGCTTCAGTAAATTAAATTCCAATAAAGACATCTTTATTTTGGGGTAGAGGGGTACCAAGGATGGAACTTGGGTGCACTCAAAACTAAGCCACATCCATGTTCCTATTTTGTATTTTATTTAGAGACAGGGTCTCACTGAGTACCTGGCCATTGCTGAGGCTGGCTTTGAACTTATGATCCTCTTGTCTCAGCCTCCCCAGCCACTGGGCTTACAGGCATTCAACATAGCACCTGGCTCCTCTCTAATTCTTGATCATTCACACACCTTGTTGAAAAACTGCCTGTCTTCTTATCTTGGTTCTTGGTGAAGCAACTCCTCTATTCCACAATCTTCCAAAATCTCTCTTAAAATTCTTATAATAAATTATTTAATGACTTTTCATGGGTGGCCGTACAAGGAGTGTGCTAGACACATGGCCAAACCAGCTTTAATATCAGACCAACTTTCACGATAATACATTAACCCAGAATTTTCTTGGTTTGAATGGTTTAAATTGGTTTGGATTATCTTGATGTTGTTCATTGGGTTGGAACCTAATGAACATATTAAATGTCTCACCTGGTCCCTCAACCAAGAGTATCAAAATGGCATATGAGAACTGACAGTAAAGTGACATCCAGATTACTATTCTGAGAATAAAAAAATGCAGAGAGAAAATTTAAACAAGTGTGTGAGCCATGTAAGGATTTTCCCAGATGGTAAAAAAGACATCTATGGCAAGTATGGCAAGGAAAGCTTCTGTGATGTAGGAGGTGATGGAAGTCATTTTATAGTCCATTTAATAAGATTTCACTTCCCATTGCAAAATCTGGATGATGACTTCAGTCAGTATTATGGTGGAACAGACCCATTTTCATGACACTCATCTGAGAATTACTTGAGGATTTTTGGAGAACCAATAGGGTGCCCTGGAAGGCAGATGCCAAGTTGTGGCTGGATTTTTCCTGTTTTCAGGGGATTAACATCATTTGGAGGTGATTTTCTTGATTTGATAAAGGTTTACTTGGCTCACTAGGTCAGGGGTGCCTCACTTCATTCTCTTCTGTGTCATTTGGAGTCATGGGATGGGGACTTCAAATTTATCAATGTCTGCTAAAATAACATATGTCAGGAAAATTCCCCCAAGGGAATTGTCACGTATCATCAAGAAAGAGTACAAGTTAGAGATGATGGCTGGAATCCTTAATGATCAATGGTAAGGAGTAGCTGCTGTTTTTGGATAACAAGTAATTCAATGCATGCATTTAATGGAAATGTGAAACTATCACAAGCACCACTTTAGAATTAATATGAACTTGTTCTTAAGATTTTATAACAGGGCAGTGGCCTGCTCAGAAGCTGAGGTAATCTCAGAGATGCCCTGATTAGCTTTTTCTCTGGGGGTCGTGTTTCAGAAGCCTGCAAGCTGTGTGGTTCCCTTGATTTGACATTCTGCTGTCCACATCCTGAAATCCAAACAAGAGGCCTTTCATTTGTACTTTGCACTGGGCCTCATAGATGGCACAGCCAGTCTTGGAACTAGGTGCAGGGCAAACAACCCTAGGAAACCCTTCCCCTCAGGAAGTTTCCCAACTACTGCAGGCAGATGGAGTACAGCTCAATTTAATCTAGTCCAATAAATGTAACTCCTGCAAAATAATCAATCACATGGGTGCTGGGATTTCTTTAACCTTGGCAAGGATTAGTGTGGGTTAGCCAGTGATAGGGAGGGGTACAGGATATTTGAGGAAGGGAAGAGTAGAAGGAAAAGATTTCTAGAGAGAGGTGGTGTGTAGTTTGGGTTTGGGATGTTCCCCCAGGCCCATGGGCTGAAGGTATAATCACTAGCCTGTGACTCTGGGAGGTGGTAGAAAATTTGGAGGTGAGTTTTAGTGGGAGTAAGTTAAGCCATTGGTGGTGTGTCTTTGAAAGGAAATTCAGGATATAAGCCACTCCCTCATTTGGCTATGATGCCACAATGATTTAGTATCTTTGCTCTATCCCTTACTGTGTCCATGATGAATTGTCTTGCCATAGGCATTCAAGCAAAAAAAGAGGTCAACCAAGCCTGAAATATCTTAAACCATGAGATTGTTGGAGAACCAAATGGGTGCCCTTTTGGTTTACTATTTTATGTTGATTAACACAAGGATTGTGCCTCAAGAGGTCACATGCTGGCAAGTTGTTCAGAAGACTTAGGACCTTGTCCTCCTATTCCTACTTGTGTTCACCGAAAGGCCTATTCTTATGAAACTGTAGAGGGACTTTGGGAACACTGAAAGAGAAAAACTCTCCATGCAGTGGAAGTACAACTCTTAAGGAGATGAGAATCTGCCACAGAACAGTAGGGTGTTGGTTTGGTTTTGCCTGATGAAGAAAAGGAAGGGGTGGTCAGCACGAAACATTGGTATACATGGTAAGCAGTCTTCCACAATGCCTATGGCCATGGTTGCTGCAGCCTCAGTGCCTTCCTCATTCACCTCCATGACTCTCTTGTGCACAAACTTAGACAGACACAGATCTGTGTCAGTTGACATTGCAGACAAGTCTGCCTCCCCTGTTGGAAGGCATCAACCATTTTAAAATGCTGAAGCACAGTGTCCATGTAATAATCCCCCTGCAGTTTAAATCTTGGAAGGAAATCTTCATCTTCACTATAGTACATAAAATCTGGCTTGGTCCAGGCTATGAATTTCTCAAAAGTAAGGTTATTTTCAACCTGAAAGACAAGAATTACCAGTTTCCATTCAGACTTCAGTGAGTATCTACAAACACACAAGACATTTCCGTGAACATTTTATGTTGACTGTCCACACAGGATAGGCAGCTCCTTCAGCTGCCAGAAAAGTTATGAGGGCTCTGACTCATCCACTACCCCATGTGCTATCCCATGTGTGACTTCCCTGCAGGGAGACTGTGTCTACCCCTCCTTATCCATTCACTATTGAATCATGTTTCCTTCTGAGATGTGTCCATGCCCAGTGGATGGTGGTTTTCTGGTGGTATTTTTTATTTGAATAAGGCTTAGTTTTGAAGACTAGGGACCACTGATGGAAAGAAAAAATTTTACAGGAAAAGGAAGGGTTCTCAGTGTGAGCCACTCCAGGAGAGTACACCTGGTCACATGGTGTTTGGCACTCTTTGTGGAAACTCCTCATCACAGTTAGGGAGATATACAAAGAGAGAGAACATGGGAGCTTTTTTGCTCACAGAGACCCCTTAGATCATGACATTCACTGCCACCATTGAGAAGATGGTTGACTCTCTTGCTATGGGATCATATTTCAAGGAAGCAAGAGGGACAAGGATGGGTGATTTGGCCTGTTGGGTTGTAAATATTGTGAAAACTGGGCACAGGTTGGGTTGTAACCAATTATTCCCACAGAAATTCTGCATGCAAAAGAGTGCCACCCACTCTGACTCAACGAACTGAGGTCCACGTGCTCCTCTGGGAGCAGAATTATCATGCTCAACTTGGTGCCAGCATAGGGCAGCTCCAGCACCTGTATCTGGGCCTCACTGATGTAGGCAGTGCTAAAATCAGCTTCCTAATGTATCATCTGCACTGGTTTTTCTTCTTCCTGAGAAGAAGGACCACACAAACACAAAATTTAAAACAGTATGAAAGGGGCAAAAAAACTCTCAATTCTACTGCTAAAATTAATGAATAGTTTTCTAAAAGATGCCTTAAAAAGAGAGGCGAGTAGTTTAATACATAGAAGCTTCTTTGTTGCATTAAATTGTATTTTCAGAGATTAGGGAGTTTCACAAACTATTCTAATTAAACTGATTTAATTGAAATTAGACCTCATAGTCAACTAAGGCCTTTGCCTCTCATGTTTCATGGTAGGAAGCTGCAGATGCTGAATCAATAATAAGTTATTATTAACAACACTTCAAATGAAAGCTTATTTTAATTTTAAAAACAATTGATTGAAAATATGGAGTGTGGCTCAGTGTTACAATGCTTAGTTCACATACACAACTCCTACAGTTGATGCCCCACTACACAAAAACATAAAAACAAAACCAAACCCTTCATTCAATAAGAGTGTTATCACATTCCCTGTGTAAACCCTGCCTCATGTTTGATATATATATATATATATATACATACATACATACATATATCACCTCTTTTTGCTTTCTATCTAAGCTACTTGTGTCTATAGAAAGATCTTTGTGTCCAGAGTGAGTTTTAGCCAATACATGTATGAGACTTTATCAGAAAGACAGTGCTAATAGGTTGAAACCATAACAGACAGTAAGTATTATTTATTCATATATTTTTTCCAATGAGGTTAAAATTCATTAAGAGAGATGATAAGTTTGAAGTTATTATTATCCATTTAAGCCTTTACAAAGTTAACCTTTTCTATTCAAATTCTTCTTTAGACTATTATGATTTTTTAAAAAGTTTCTCCTACCTGGTTTATTTTGAAAGGCATTTCTTTTCTGAATGTTTTGTCAAACTGTTTCTTTGAAGTAGCTGGCATTGACAAATACCAGCTGAGCCTGCTGCTCAATTGAAACAGTTGGAAGCAACTCTTGAATTTGAACTTTAAAGACAAGCAGAGATTGTATCAGTTGTTTTTCTGAACCTGTGGTGAAAAAGCATGACATGATGTCTTGGAAATCCAAACATTCTGGTTTCAAATGTGCTGAGTTTGGATGGTTAAGTACAAAAGTTAAAACTCCATTTATGGGTTTGTATTTATGACAACAACCACTGCAAGGTACACCAAGTTGAAGATGGTGAAAGACTTCTAAGTCACTGGAGGAAAGCAGGTTGACATAAAGCAGAAACTTCACACCAGGATAGAGTAGAAGACAAGCCGTAAATGAGAGAGGGGCTGTGTAGGAGCTGACATTACCTGCTGTGGGTAAGAGCAGTGTCAGGTCTAAGGCCCTGTGGTCAGGTCCAGTTCTAATATTGTACACATAGCAAAATTTCAGCAGCAGATGATATTGAATAGCTCCAGATCAGGAGCATAGGAAGAGTTTTGGGAAAGTACTAGAAGAGATATTATGATTGCATCCTCCTGGCACCTGGTATCCCTGGAAGAAATAATGATTTGGGTAGGTGAATTACATCCATTTTAACCTGGATAACAAGTGGTAAATTCCCCCCAAAATAAATAAATAAAGAGCATCCCTAGAAATTTTCTGCCTCAAGTGGATAACAAGGAATAAAATTTCCAAGAAGAAATAGTGGAAAGGACTACCTCTATTTTTATGGTCCCATTTATTAGCAGAAATAGGGATGTTCTGAGTGGTGCATAAGTATCTGGATGGTTTAAACATCAAACCATCATTGATTATGAGGACCAAAGTTAGAACTTATCACACTCTTAAAGATCAGTGGGTAAATTTTAGCCCCACATGGATGGTATTTTCAGTGTGTGGAATGGATCAGCCCTGAGAAAGGCTATGTAGCTGACTAATCATGTCCAGGCTCCTCAAGTCTAAATGAAGGGTGCTTACGTGAGAGGAAAGAAGCAGTAGAAGTCAGGTTCACATGTAAAAGTTGGAGGAATGCAGTCCAAACTTACCCCAAGAACAAACGGAACTCCTTGCCAAGGGCATGACTTGGAGAATATCTTTCCATTGATCTTCTCCCAAAAGTGCCAGTCACCTGCCATGTAAACATTACAGACAAGTGACAATATGTTCTGTTCTTGTGTAAAATATTAACCAGGAAATCTGGCCTATGAGTTTCTTTAACATTTGTATCAGCCACTCTGTTCCCAGGAGAACAGATACTATTAGTCTTTTGGTTGTGAAAACATAAGGATTGATCAGACCTTCTGTGAGCCCATTCAGGTTCACACACCATGATGCTCAGCCAGGCAACCCTGTTCTGACCTCCTTCAACACCAATGACATTAGAAGTGACAAGGAGGGGGAGAAGAGGAGAAGGGAGGACAGAGCTCTGATGGGAGGAGAAGGGAATGACCCGTAATTCTGACCTTTTGTCTCTTTTGAGACCCATGTGTTTTTATGCTTCCTGGACTTCTCTGTAGCTTTGGCAAAGGACAGAAGCTCCAGTTCTGCATGATATCACTGAAGACAGGACTCCTTAAATGTCTTTGGAGAGAGTAGTGTTCAGTGAAGCCATGTTGCTAAATGAAATTGCCAGTGAGCTTCAAAACAGTCTGCGTGCTAGCTTTAGGATTCTTTTAAAATTAAGAACATGTTCAAATTTTATAATTAGAAGTTGAGTCATTTACATTTGTAAAGAGATGTCCTGAGCCCTGGATAACCAGAGAAAACAAATGACATTTTAGGTATTGCCAATTTTGAAATAATACAAGGTATGAGTATAGAATTGGGATCTTTATTAAAAAATAGTTTACTATAAGTTTCTCAGTTTCTATAGGGTTTTGTTCATTTTTGATCAATGAGTCCAAGAACTTAACTTCTTGATTTCTTTGAATTTGATTCAAAGAAAGCACACACATCTATACAAAATGGACTACATCAGAAATCATAAGAAAAAAATTTAAATGTGCTCAGAAAGAAAGTTATAAAAGAAAAAGAGATTACCCAGCAACACACCTCCTACACACACACACACACACACACACACACACACACACACACACACATACAACACACACACACAAAATCTCATTGGAGGAGAACCCTCACCTTCCTTACTCCTGCAACCCCACCTCCCTGAAATGGTCCAGGCTCACCCCTCCTTCCTCAACAATTGTGGAAACAATGAAGGAGGGGATAGAAGTCAAGCCTTGCAGACCAGTCCCTCCTCCTGGGTGACAGGTGAGCTTACCTGAGCCATCTGCATCTTGGTGTTCACCTTTACCCCCAGGAGGACCATGGCCAGGGCAGAAAAGATGCTCAGGGGAGGGAAAAAAAGAAAAACCAATGATGTTTTGTGAAGATTTGTCTTGACACAGCATCTTCAAAACCTGGATGGAAAAGGTGCCATTGGCCAGAAACAGAATCCATGATGCAGCATCTGAGGGCAAAGAAGAAAGAGAAATAGCATGAAATGGAGCTTAATGGTGTCTCTGTTGTGTTTTCATTTGTCTTGCAAACTGAGAAACTATATTAGTGCCTTCAAAAACCATGGGAGTAGATTCTGCATGTGAGGAAGGGAACGGTCCCTGTAGAACAGCACACTGGCAAGGCAAGGAAGAGCAGAAAGGCATGCAGAAAGGATAGAAGGTGACAGGTTAAAGATACAGCAGGGAGGTGGTAGGTGAAGCCAGAGGAGGTGGACTGAAAACACCAGCGGGCACCTCAATGCAGTGAGACTGTCTCTCACCAGTGGCTGATCTTGGACCCTGGGAAACATTCTTGACTCCTTCTTATTTCTCTCAAGTACCCCCAAATACATTTTCTAGACCTGCCTTTAGACCCCTTCAAAATTTTTCTACCCCTCTCCACTTTCCCAGGTCCCCCTGTGCCTATTCCAAACCACCTGGCTCTTCTGCAGAGTCTCTGACCTCCCTGCTGCTGTACTCTCCATTGCAGTCAGCCCTTGCTCACTAAGATGCAAATTAAGTTGGCTGGGGAGCCTCATGGTCTTCTCCATCAGGATGCCAGATGGACAGATATGTAGCATCGTGAGAGGGAAGTATTATTTTGATCCTATGACCCCTCCCTGAAGTCTCCAGTAGCCTTGGGGATAAGCTCCAAAAAGCCTTTTCTAAATGGCTTCCCATCTGCCTGATCCCATTCTTTGTTCCAGCCTCCCAGCTCTCACAGCCTCCATCTCTATCCTCCCTGATGCCCCAGTCACCTCTGAGCCCTGTCAAACACTCTTATCCAATTATAAAGACTCCCCACTGTCACTAGGCTCCAATCACTCACTCTTCCCTCCTAAGCTTTCCACTAGGAGGCCTCTGATGTCCTATTATGGAGTCCCACCTCCCCCAACCCTGATTCATAACTCCTTATTGTAATTCCTCCTCTCATCCTTTGTTGAACCCACAAGACTGCCTGTTCTCTGAAGGAGAGGTGCCTGGCATCCTGATTCTAAGCACTGGAAGCATGCTCAGGAAAAACAAGAGCTCCATCAATTCAGGGCACATTAGGGAAAAGCCTCAGATGAATAATGAGTGCTGGGATTTTGAACTAGATACTTGAGATTTTAAAAGCACAGAGAAGAGGTAAGGCTGAATTCATGCTGTGACTCTCTGAGGAGAGAGGAGGGGTGAGAAAATAGGGCCAATAGTTGGGAGTGGTGTTGGAGCATGAACACTCACCAGGGTGAAGGCCAGGACCAGCAGGGGCAGGCAAGAGGCAAGCAGAGAAGACAGGAGTCTGTGCAGTGTCTTTGTCTTGTTGGAATTACGCTGCCCTTTTCTGAGACCAGCCCTGATCAAGGTCCAGCTGGACCACTGACAGCTGTGATTGCCCAAGGAGCTATTTCTGTAAACACAGTGTGGCACCAACTTCTAGGGTTATCTTTTTTTGTCTTTTCAGTTTCTGGTTCCTGTGACAGCCTGGGATTTGCAAAACTTGCCTCTCTTGGTGCCCTGCCACTCCTGGGCCTGGTCATAAAAGCACTCACCTGCCACCTTCCACACAGCCTCTAACTCAGGTCTCATTACTGTTAGCCTGGATTCTGACCTCTGAATCACAGGAACAGGAACTTGCAGCTGTGCCAATTTCAGGTCCACTCTGGGGTCTCTGCACTCCCAGAGACCTTTTATGAGCCATGTTTGGCTGTGGGATTTCCAGTCTGCAGGGCACTGCCCCAGGGAGGACATTCAGTGTGACTTGGGTCAAGGTCAGGAAAGGGTCTCCTCACTACCCAGGGATGGGTCACTATCATCTGCTCACTCCACTTTTTCACCTCTTCCAATGAGCAGTGTACACTAGAACACCAGGCCAGATTCAGGGTTGGCCACTCTTGTTGGGTACCACATGCTGTGTATAAAGATTTGGAAACTAAAAAGTGCTCTGAAACTGACAACCAAAGGCAGATGGCAAGGTCCCTTGGGGCATTGGCTGGGAAAACACAATGTGGGCTGGGGCAGGGCATAGAAGTTAGAACTCTGGGCTTTCCTACTTTTAGAAAGTAAAGGCAGAATGACAGGCTAGGATTTTAGGGGAGGAAAGTCTTGTAAGTCTGTATTCTGAGTCCCTGCCTCACACAAAGGAGTGATTCAGTGAGATGAAATGTGTTTGTTCTCCTTATGTGCTGTGATATTATGAATTAAACCTAGGGCCTTATGAATATTAGAAAAGTATTTACCACTGAGCAGTTTTTATTTTATATTCAGATAAGTTCTTGCTAAGTTGCCCAGGCTGGCCTCCAACTTGTGATCCTCTTGCCTTAGTCTTCCGGGGAGCTGGGCTCATAGGCATGTGCCATCATGCTAAGTAGAATTTTAAAAACAATCAATTTAATTCTAACATATAAATACTATGTTCATGGTCATTTCAATATGATGATCTCAATAGATACAGAAAAACATTAAAAGATTGGACATTGATTTTTTTTAATAATGCAAAACCCTCAGCAAACTAGAAAAAGATGATTACTTCCTCACCCTAATAAAGGAAATCTATAAAAAAAGCAAAAGACAATGAAAATACTACAGCTAACATATTTAGTGGTGAAAAGCTGAATAATTTCACTCTATGAACAAGACCAAAGGGAGAATTTCTGTTCTCATAATTCCTTTTCAGTATTGTAGTGTAAGATTTAACCAATTCAATGAAGCAAGAAAAAGAAAGGCATCTAATTATGCAGCAAAAACTAAAATTGACCTTTTTCATGCATAACATGACCAAACATGTAGAAAATTCTAATAAATATTCAAGAAGCTACTGAAACTACTATTTAACAAAATTTCATTAAAGGCAATAGTCTGCATAAAAATCAATTATATATCTATGTATACATAATGAATAATCAGAAACTGAAAATATTTTTTTTAAAAATAACTTTCTCTAGAATTAGTGTGAAATACTTAGAAATAAATTTGTTGAAACATATGTAAAACCTGTACACTGAAAACTACAATCAGCTTTCAGAGAAAGGATTTAAAAAATGGGAGGCTGTACTCATTGATTGCAAGATTCAATATTGTTAACATATCAATTCTCCCTAAATTAATCTGTTCATGAATGTAATTCCAATCAAAATCTCAGCAGCCTTTTTATAGAAATTTAGAAACTCATTGTAAAATTTACATGGAAATGCAAAGGACCTAGGATTATTCTATTTGAGCCACTTAGAAAATAAGTAAAAAGTTGAAAGCTTTAAACTATCTGATTTTAAGTCATAAAAATGCTTCAGTAATCAAAAACGTGGTACTAAAATTAAGGAGATATATAGATGTCTACAAATATGTCTATATCTTATATACATGTGGAAGAGAATAGAGAGCCCAGATATAGACCCACACATGTACAATGAATTGAAAATAAATGTGCTAAGATAAATCTATGGGGAAAGTACAATCTATAATCTCTTCAATAGGTAGCCATGGGATAATTGGACGCAAATATGCAAAAATGTGGACCTCAATGTTTATTCCCTTTATGTAATTTTAATATCAAAAATTTACTACAATCTCGTCTGCTCCTTCCTCCTCCAGTTGGGCGTCCCCTGCCCACCAGTCCCAGGAGACAAATGGGAAGATGAGAACAGAAATCCCAGGAGAGATCTAAGGCACGTTATATCTCACTCTGCAAAGAAAGCATGTAACAATGAGGACAATGGAGGGAAGCCATATAAACTTAAACTGAACAAAACATCTTTAATTTCTTGTACAAGTGTTCAAAGACAAGCATCAGTGCACACTGTAAATGAATCTTATGAATGTCTGACATGTGGAAAAAAATGCAGTTGTTCCATATATTTTCAAAAATACCAACAATCTCATACTGGAGAGGTAACCTACAGATGTAATCAGTGTGGGAAAGCCTTCAGTCATTCCTCTTACCTTCAAGTACATAAACGAATTCATACTGGAGAGAGGCCCTATGAATGTAAACAATGTGGGAAAGCCTTCAGTTGTTCCTCTTACCTTCATAGACATAAACGAACTCATACTGGAGAGAGGCCCTATGAATGTAAACAATGTGGGAAAGCCTTCAGTTGTTCCTCTCACCTTCATAGACATAAACGAACTCATACTGGAGAGAGGCCCTATGAATGTAAACAATGTGGGAAAGCCTTCAGTTGTTCCTCTCACCTTCAAAGACATAAACAAGCTCATACTGGAGAGAAGCCCTATGAATGTAAACAATGTGGGAAAGTCTTTGTTTATTCTACTTCTCTTTGGCAACATAAATGAATTCATACTGGAGAGAAGCCTTATGAATGTAAACAATGTGGGAAAGTCTTTGTTTATTTTGCTTCTCTTTGGCAACATAAATGAATTCATACTGGAGAGAAGCCCTATGAATGTATGCAATGTGGAAAAGCCTTTACTAATTCCTCTCAACTTCAAACACATAAACGAACTCATACTGGAGAGAAGCCCTATGAATGTAAACAATGTGGGAAAACCTTTGTTTGTTTGAGTTCCCAAATGCAACATGAACGGATTCATACTGGGGAGAAGCCCTATGAATATAAACAATGTGGGAAAGCCTTCAGTTGTTCCTCTTACCTTCGAAAACATAAACGAATTCATACTGGAGAGAAGCCCTATGAATGTAAGCAGTGTGGGAAAGCCTTTACTCATTCCTCTCAACTTCAGACACATAAACGAATTCATACTGGAGAGAAGCCTTATGAATGTAAACAATGTGGGAAAGTCTTTGTTTATTCTGCTTCACTTTGGCAACATAAACGAATTCATACTGGAGAGAAGCCCTATGAATGTATGCAATGTGGAAAAGCCTTTACTAATTCCTCTCAACTTCAAACACATAAACGAACTCATACTGGAGAGAAGCCCTATGAATGTAAACAATGTGGGAAAGCCTTTGTTTATTTGAGTTTACAATTGCAACATGAACGAATTCATACTGGAGAGAGGTCCTATAAATGTGAACAGTGTGGGAAAGCCTTCAGTCATTCCTCTTACCTTCAAAGTCATAAGCAAACTCATACTGGAGAGAAGCCCTATGAATGTAAACAATGTGAGAAAGCCTTCAGACGTTCCTCTTACCTTCAAAGACATAAACGAACTCATACTGGAGAGAAGCCCTATGAATGTAAGTAATGTGGTAAAGCCTTCACTATATCTTCTTATCTTCAAAGACGTAAACAAAGTGACACTGTCGAGAAGCCCTGTTAATGTAAATAATTGGGAAAAGCCTTCACTACTTCCTTTACATTTAAATACATAAACAAACTCAAACTTGAGAAAAACCCTATGAATGTAAACAATGTAAAAAAGTCTTTGGTAGATCCAGTCCGCTTCATTCACATGAACGAACTCATAAAGGAAAAAAAATCTATGGATGTAAATAATGGAAGAAAGTCTTCTATAGATCTTCTCACCTTCACAGACATGAAAGACCTCATTCTTCAGAAAAGCCCGATGGATGTAAACAATGTGGGAAAGCCTTCAGTAGTTCCTCTTGCCTTCACGTACATGAACAATTTCATAAAAGAGAAAAGCCTTGTGGTCATAAACAATGTAGGAAGGCCTTCAATACTTCTGCTTACCTTAAAATGTGTGAATTAACTCATATTAGAGAGAAGCCTTTCTAATGGAAGCAGTGTGGGAAATCCTTCACTACATTGAGTCACTTTTATTTACTTGAAAGAACTCATGCTGGAGAGATGCCTTGTGAATGTAAACAATGTGGGAAAGCCTTTGCTTGATACAGTAACATTTTAAAACATCAAATAACTTATACAGGAAAAAATCCTTACTAAAGAAAAAAATGTGAAATGACTTGATTTTTGGGTTCTGTTTTAAACCTGAGAGTAATTGTATTGTAGAAAAGCCCATTGAATGCAAATAAATGAATAAATAAATTAAAAAAAAATTACTACAAAAGAAAGCAGAGATCCAGGGGGCTGCGAATATGGTTCAGTTGGTAGAGTGCTCACCTCCATGAAAAAGGCCATTTTTTCAATCCCAGCTCCAAAAAGAAAGAAAAGAAAGAAGCAGCTAAAAAAAATTGCATCGTTTTCAAAATAAAATATAAGAAAAAAATTTGAGTAACATTGAATTTGTGAAAGAGATTTTAAACATGGTATCACAATTAAAGGATCAAATTATAAAATAAAAGCACAATATATTGGATTTTATTGAAACAAATCGAAACAAAACAAACACTCTTTGCTTTTCAAAAGCAAGCCATAGGCCAGGGCAAAGTACTTGTAAGATATATATTTGAAAAAAACTATTTTTGTCTAGTGTATAAAACACGTTACACAGTAAGAAAAAAACACCCCAAATTTGTGAAGTGGGCAGAAAGATGTGAACAGTCCCTACAACAAGGAACACACTAAAACACTGTTCAATGTCATTAGTCATTGAAACCAATGATTAAAATGGAAAAGATTGTCCATACAGCTGGTGGAAATGTGAACTAGCACACTAACTGATTTGGAAAACAGTTTCCTAAAATGATAAAAAATAAACCTGATATAAAACCAAGCCATTTAACTTTAAGCTATGTACTAGAAAGGAAAGCATATGCCTACCCAAAGATTTGTAGAGAATAGTTTCTAAGTTTTACCTGTATAGCAAAAATTGAACAGAATTGATCAAGTCTCCCTCCTGCCTTTGTGAGTGAGTGTCAATCAGCAAAGGAATAAACAAACTGATATATCCGTGTGGCACAATAATACTCAACAAAAAATAAATAGTTGATTATTGATATACTCAATAACAAGGATAAGTCTCAAACTAAACTATCTTAGTCAATCTCCTGTCGCTATATCATCGCAAAACACATTGGGTGGTTGCTAAACAATACCAGTCTACTTGGCTCACAGTTCTGGGAGTGGGAGGTCCAAGAGGATGGTGCTGGCTTCTGGTGAGGGCCTTTGTGCTGCATCACAATATGACTAAGGGTAAGTGAGCACAAGGACAGGAAGGATCCTGAATTTACCCTTTTATCAGGAGTCTGCTCCCACACTGATAGCATTTATCCCTTCATGAGAGCATAGCCATGGCCTCTTAAAGTCCCTCCCTCTTAACACTGTTACAAATGTAGTTCAATTTCAATATGACAACTTGGTTGTTGCCACAGGTTTGTAATCCCAGCAGCTCCAAAAGTGAGGCAAGTGAATCCCAAATTCAAGACAGTTTCACCAATTTAGCAAAGCCTTAAGCAGCTTAATGAGGCTCTAAGCAACTTAGTGAGATCCTGTTTCAAAATAAAAACTAAAAGGGCTGAGATATGGCTCAGTGATAAAGTACCCCTAGGTTCAACCCCAATACCCCCAAAACAAAATAAATTAATATGAATGTTGGAAGAGACATTCAAATAATAGCATATGGCTGAGATAAAGAATCCAGCCCCCCTGCAAAAAGAATAACATTGTATGATTTAATTATACAAAATTCCAATAATTTCAAATCAATCTGCAGTGACAGAAAGATCAATGACTGCTTGAGGATTGGGCTCCAGAGAAGGATGGCGGGATTATAAAGGGAAATAAAGAAATTTGGGGGAGTTGTGGATCCATTCACTATCTTAACAGTAACATTGATTTCTTGGATGTAAAAATGTATCAAAATTCAGCCAATTTTATACATTAAATATGTTTAATATCTTATATGCTAATGCATTCAACAAAGCTGCTCTTAAAATCCCTCTGGCTCACTCCTTCTTTGCCATTTCATTGAAACCACCTAGGTTGAGGCCCCCTCACTGTAACTCACCTCTGCTATACAGTTTTGCAATTTATGTGTGTGTGTGTATATGTGTGTGTGTGTGTGTGTGTGTGTGTGTGTGTGTTATAAGGATCTAGCTTCACTTGACTACATTCACCTTGGTTATAACCACCATTTTGCTATAAGGTGACCCTGGCATGCATCCCAGACCCTATAGGACAAACCAGATCATTAAGATAGCTGAGCAAATGGTGCTGGCCTCTGATGCCTGGATTATTTCTTAAAATGATGTTGTATATTTTAATAGTTTTTGAGAAAAGACTCGTGCATTCCAGTGGTCATGGCCTCTCTTTGTCTAGCTTAGCATTTCCCCCTTCTTCCTGCCTTGGGGTGCAGGGATTTGCCTGCACTGCTTCTGCCCCAAACATGCTTCTGTCCATGAATCCTTACCCACCAATCAGACTAACCCTGCTGGCTCACATGATCCTTACCCACCAATCAGAAAGCACCCCATGCCAACTGAAAAACCTTTCAATCATTAAACTGTCATAACTGTCAAACCATCCCTGGCTCTATAAATATACAGAGCTGTTCCTCAATAAAGGGGCATTTTCTCTGATGACAAGCCTTGTTCATTCTTTCATTGGTGCCGAAACCCGGGAGGGGGAATTCCTCACTGCTCAAGGGCCCCCTCTCTCAAGGCTTGCCGTCCTCCTTCACTTTTTCGAGCGCTGCTACTACTCACAAAACACTGGCTCTTCAATAGGTGAGTTCCCCTTTTGGATATCCAACTTCAGTCGGGCTATGCAGGGGCTTTGACTGTGATCGTCCAGCAAACATTTGATGCCCAATCTGGAGGAGAGAACGCACCCCACCTCGACCTTCATGGTCATGGTGGACTCTCTGAAGCCTGGTTCATGCGCAGGAAGTACTGAGGGGTGGAAGAACAGGCACTCCTCTCTCTCTCTCTCTCTCTCTCTCCCACCCTTGTCCCTCTCCTGACCTATGGGAGCCTCTTCTTCCCTCCCTGCAGACCACCTCTTATTAAATTCTGCACGCAAGATTGGCCTTACTATCAATTAGACAATCAAAGTCAATGACTCCTAGGAGGATCCCTAGATCCTGCAATTCTCAGAGATCTGTTTAACTTCTGCGAGTACTCAAAAAAGTGGAAGGAGATCCCCTATGTTGAGCCTTTTCCTCTTCTTCATTCTCACCCTGACCTATCTGGCAGATGAATCCCCTTCTTACCGACCTCCCCCGTCAGCTCTGTCAAGCCCCTCAGGTGCTCCCCCTAACTTGGCTGACATCTTTTGTCCCCTCAAACTAGGTCCCGCTCCCTAGTCCCACAAACCATGGCCACATTAAGAGAGGTTGCTAGACCTGAGGGCATTATCTGGGACATGTCCCGTTCTCTATGAGTGACATCACACAACTCCAACCTCTAGGCATGGCAATCAATTGATGGACAGAGTCTTGGGTCCTTGTCCCTGCCTGTAATGATCAATAGACAGGAACCCAGGGTGATGTGGATTCAGGTCGATAAGTGCAAGGTTGACTTTCTCCATGATACCGGGGCTACCTTTTCAGTCCTGACAGAATTCTGGGGGCAAACAGTGCCATCCACTTCTCCTATTGTTGGGGTAGGAGGAAAGACCATCTATCCAAAAAAGACTCCCCATTACTCTGTTCCATAGACAACTTCCCACACAAGCTTACCTTTGGCTCTCCACTAACCATCTCATCTCATCACCATCTAAAGGATTTCCTCACTTACAAGGGGCTACAGTCACTTCCTCCTTCCAGGGTTCTACCCCTCCTTGTCTCATTCCTTGAAAATCCCTCCATCTCTTTTAAGTCCTGCTCTCCATTAAACCTCCCTCCTCCCATCTTCTCCCCCACAAGATCCCATCCACAAATGCCTGGAAATATTAGAGATAATTTTACCCTGCCCTACCACCATTTCTGAGGGACCCCTGCCCTCTTTGGACCTCCTCTGGTCCTCAGATGGTAGCTCCTTTATGTACAAAAGGTTTAAAGTGGTGGGGTATGCTGTCTTTTCCCTCTCATCTATCATAGAGGCAAAACCTCTCCCACCCAATACCACCAACAAGCTGAACTCATAGCTGCTACAAGGGCATTCGAGCTAGTGGAGGGAAAAACCCTCTCCCTATATACAGATTCCAAATATGTCTTTCATATCCTGATCTCCCACACAAGCACTTGGAAAGAAAGGGGGCTATTGACCAACCACCAGAGGGATGGCAGTCATTAATTCCACACTTATTTCTGGCCTACTACGAGCCTCCAGGCTGCCTTCACAACTGGAAATAATCCATTGCAAGATCCATCAAACTGACTCCTCCCTTACTACTATGGGGAATTCCAAGGCTGATCATGTGGCTCAATCAGCCACACTATAGAGCTTTACCCACCAATCAGACTAGCCCTGCTGGCTTACATGATCCTAACCCACCAATCAGACTAACCCTGCTGGCTCACATGATCCTAAACCACCAATCAAACCAGCCCACTGGCTTACATGGCCCTTACCCACCAATCAGAAAGCACCCCATGCCAACTGACAAACCATTCAACCATTAAACTGTCAAAACTGTCAATCAACCCCTGGCTCTCTAAATATACAGAGCTGTTCCTCAATAAATGGGCATTTTCTCTGATCACGAGCCTTGTTCGTTTTTTCATTATTTTAAAACAGAAAGCAATGGACATTACATTTTAAACAGCTAACAGAGATAGACATAATACTAAATGGTCAGCAATCTGGGAAAAATATTAATAATTTTAGACATTTTATTGACTTATTTATTTATTTGGAGGGGCGGTAACAGGGAGTGAACTCAATGGCACTTGGCCACTGAGCCACATATCTAGCCCTACTGTTTTATTTGAGACAGGATCTCTCTGAGTTGCTTAGTGTCTTTCTTTTGCTATGCCTGACTTTGAACTCAAAACCTCCTGCCTCATTTTCTGGAGCTACCAGGATTATAGGTGTGAGCTAGTGCTCCTGGCAAATTTTGCACATTCTGAATTTTATCATACCAACAAATTTAAATTAGATTTTTATGAGATGTCTACTTATAATAAATTCTACTTATGAGAGAATAATATGGTAATATATACTTATTGACTTATAAAATGAGAATTGAGAAAAATTACATTCACGAGAAACTGAATCAAGCCAGGGTCATCTGTTCATATGACTGTTGTCATTTGGATATGGAATGTTCCCCAAATGCTCATGTGTCTGTTGACTCCACTTGACCAATTTGCACCAGTTTTATTCATAATGATAGATTTAAGAGCACTACAAAACTTATTTTCTTGATGAAGTTTAAGATGCCTTGATTTTGGTAGGAGATTCTGTACTTGGAAAGTAAGAACTCTAAGTACCTTTCTACATTTTCTTTTCCTTTTAAAATTTATTTTCCAAAATGCCTCTTCAGTTTTATTCAAGGGAACATTTACTGTTGTACAATCATGCTCTGGTGGTCTAGTTGTTTACAGGATATTCAAAAATAAAGGGACTCTGAAAGGTTTTCATTGAATATAACCTGCCATAATATGATGCAAATTATGCTTCTCTATGATAAATATACACTTCTATTCCAGGCAGCCTATACAATAATGTAATTAATCTAACAAACTTGACCTTAATTTTTAACACTTCCATTGTTCAAAAATACACATAGGAAAAAAAAAAACCCTATATACTTACAATGCACATAGAGTGCTTTAATAACAACTTTTTTTGTTTTGAATTCTTTACATATATGTTATTCTCATTTAGTACCCTCTTTAACCAGAGTCTCATAACTCCTTCATTTTTGTGATAACATTTAATTTCCATATTTACATATACTGGCCCTGCTAAAATAGAATAGAACATCTTTTATATGATAGGAACCAACAAAGAAATTTTTATTTAACTTCTTCTTTACATTTTATGATAAGTAGCTAGTGGAAAATGCATTTATAGATCATTACTAGGAAAATTGGAAAGCTAATGACTGACTTGTTTCTGCCTATATGCAGTCTCTTTGTTTTATTAGCAATGGGCAAAGTTACTATTCTGTATTTAGTTGCATCCATACTACATATAATCAAATTATTAATTACTGCACTATAGCATGTAGAATATAATCACAAATCTTAAAAACTTTAAGGCCTAGTCAAAAGACTAATAATAAAAATGATTAATAAATAAGCAATGCAAGTATTATTTGCAGTTATTGAGAAAGTTCAAAGATTTACATGTGGTTATAAAAAATGAGAAAATTTCTTGAAGAAGATGACATTTGAACAGAACTTTAAGGGATAATGGCATTTAACTGTTTGTGTTGGAGGTAGAGAAATGCAATACCACCAGGCAAGGTATCCTAGCTGCAAGGGGGCTACATGGTAGTTCAAAGATATTCACCTGTCAAATCGGATTGTCATAAACACTGTATAAATTGGGAACACACATTAAAGAGCATTTGTCAAAGGACCATGCCTCTAACTCCTTGTGTTCCTAGTATCTATTGCAATGAAGAAAATATGGTGAATGGTGAATGGCAATGATAGACAAAATTAAAATGTGCATTAAAGTTTTTTTTATATATGGACAAAATATTTTTATTTTATTTATTTTATTTTTTATGTGGTGTCGAGGGTCTAACCCAGTGCCTCGCATGTGTTAGTCAAGCACTCTACCACTGAAACACACCTCCAGACTAAAATTGTTTTCTCTTTAAACTAGAATGGCAGTAACAGTATATACCAACATTTATTATTATTGAGGCATTCAGGCTAAGGCAGCTGTGTGACAAATTTGAAGTTCCAGGAAAGCAGGAATTGCATGTGGAATGAGTGGGAAATGTGTTTGGGGCCATCTAAGGGAAAGTTTGTAAGCTATCAAATTGCCTCTGTACTGCACACATCCTAAGTACAACAGGGAATCAGGACAGCTTATTGGCCATTACCTAGTTCTATTGTACAAATGAGTGGGCAGTATGGGGACAGCTCAGTGTGGTGCACCATGAGATCACAGTGGCAAGTGGTTCAGAAGGCTTAGGACACTGCCCTCATTTTTCTACTTGGTGTTCAACTAAAGGCCCATCCTTGTAAACTGTAGAGGGAATTGGGAGACATGGAAAGATGGAATTCTCCATGGTGGGGAAGTACAACCCTTAGGGAGATGAGAACTGCCACAGAACAGAAGAGCGTTGGTTCTGTTATGCCTGATGAAGAAAAGGAAGCGGTGGTCAGCATTGAATGTTGGTGCACAAGATATACAGTCAAAGATTGTGTCAATATCTATAGCTGCTGCAGCCTCAGTGCCTTCTTCATTCACCACCACACTCTTGTGCAGAACTTTGGATAGACACAGTTCTGTCTCAGTTGACATTGCAGAGAAATCAGCCTGGCCCTGTTGGAAGGCATCAACCATTCCCAAATGCTGAAGCACAGACTCCATGTCATAATCCCCCTGCAGTTTAAATCTCAGAAGGAGAACTTCTAATTCAATATTCTGCAAAGAGGCTGCCATAGTCCAGGCAATGAATTTCTCAAAAGTAAGGTTATTTTCCACCTGAAAGACCAGAATCACAGGTTCATATTCAGACTATGGCATGTATCTATGGACACACAGACATTTCCTTGAACATTCCATGTTGGCTGCCCACACAGGATGGGTAGCTCCTTCAGCTGCCCAGAAGCTTGTGAGGGCTCTCACTTGTCAACCACCCCATGTGCTATTCCGTATGTGATTTCCCTGCAGGAAGACTGTGGCTGCTTCTTCTTATCCATCCACCAGCAAACCATGTTTATTGTGAAAGTCATCTAGATAGGTCAATGGTGCTTTTCTAATTGTATTTATTGGTTTGAAGAAGGCTTTAAGTTTTAACACAATGAACCATTTCTGGCAAGCAAAAGAGACTGAGAAAAGGAAGATCTCTCAGTGTGAGCCGCTCCAGGAGGCCTAAGGTGGAATGAGGCACTGTTTGTGGAAACTCATCCTCACAGGTAGGGACCTGGAGAGAGGGAAAGCCCATGGGAGCTGCTCTGCTCACAGAGACCCTTTAGGTCATCACAGTGCACAGCCACCCTTGAGAGGACAGTTGACTCTCTTGCAATAAGGATCATACCACAAGGAAACAAGGAGGTCAGGAATGGGCCATTTGGGCTTTGAGTTGGAGATACTGTGAAACAAAGAGCATGAGGTATACCTGATTCTTCCCACCAAAATTCTGAATTCAAAGGTGTGCAGCACCTCCTGATTTACCACACTGAGGTCCATGTCCTCATCTGGAAGCAGGATGATCATGCTCATCATCTTGCCAGCATAGGGCAGCTCCACCACCTTTGTCTGGGCCTCAATGTTGTAGATGAAGTTAAAATTGGCTTCCGGCCACATCATGTGAACTGGCCTTTCCTCCTCCTGAGAAGAATAACAACAAGCACAGCATTTATAACAGTATGAAAAGCAGAAAGAAAACTCTCAACTCTGCTGTGTTCCAGCACTCTTAGAAATTAATAAATAGTTATCTGAAATATGCCTTATAAAGAGGGAGAGTTTAATACATACAAGCTTCTTTATTGTATTACATTGTATTTTAAGGGATTAGAGAATTTGGCAAATATTCTAATATCTGTTTTAATTAAAGTTATAACTCACAGTTGACTAGGGCCTTTGCTACTCATGTTTAATGATACAATGCAGTGAATGCTGAATCAATAATAAGTTATGATTAACAATAATTCAAATGTGAGATTTTTTTAAAAAATATTTTTAGTTGTAGTTGGACACAATGTCTTCATTTTATTTATTTATTTATATGTAGTCCTGTGGATTGAACCTAGAGACTTGCACTACTAAGAGACCACTATACCATTGAGCCACACTGGTTTGATGTTTGAACCAGTCCCTAAATTCTGATTCAGGAAGTGTTTTTTTCACACTCCCTGTTTACACCCTGCCTTTTGTCTGATATATATATATATATATATATATATATATATATATATATATATATACAGCTTCATTTGCTTTCTATGTAAGCAACTTGTGTCTATAGGAAGATATTTGTGACCAGAATAAGATTAAACCAATACATGTATGAGAGTTCATCAGAGGCACTTAGAGAGCTAATAGGATGTAAAACATAATAGACAGCAAGTATTATTTATTGCATCATTTTTTCAATGAGTTTATAATTCATTAAAAGAGATAATAAGTTTGAAATTATTATTAAACACTTATAATTTTTGAAAGTCTTTCTCTACCTGGTTTACTTTGAAAGCCATTTCTTCTGTGCATTAGTTGTCAAATGGCTTGTCCCACATTCCTTGGAAGTAGATGGCAATTACAAGAATAAGCCTGACCTGCTCATCAATCAAGTTCACTGGTAGTTACTATGGAATTTTACCTTTCAAGACAATCACAAACTCTATCATTTGGTTCTTCTGAATCCATGGTGAATAATCATGACATGATGTCTTGGAGATCCAAACATTCTGTTTTCAAAATGTGCTGAGTTTGGATGATAGGTATAAAAGTCAAAAATCCCAGCTATGAGTGGTATTCATGATGACAGACATTGGAATATCCACCAAGTTGATTATGGTGAAAGACTTCAAATTCACCGGAGGAAATCAGGTTGGGACCAAGCTGAAACTTGACACCAGGTTAGGAAAAAAGACAAGCAGCCAAGGAGAGAGGGGCCCAGTAGAAGCTGACATTACCTGCTGTGGGTAAGAACAGTGTCAGGTCTAAGGCCCTGTTGTCAGGCCCAGTTCTAACATTGTACAGGTACCTGGCAACATTCCTGAGGCAACAAGAATTGAATAGCTCCAGAACAGAGACATAGGAGGAGTTTCTGGAAACTACTTTATGATTGCACCCTCCTGGAACCTGGAAGCCCTGGAAGAGATAATGATTAGGGTAGGTGAATGTATGTCCTTCTTTCCCTGTATATCAAGTGATATGTTTCCAAGGAACTAAGAGTATCCCTGCCAATTAGCTGCCCCTTGAGGGCATAAAAATAAAAGGTTCCAAGAGGAAATACTGGAAGGAACTCTCTGTAGTTTTTTTACTATCTCATATGTTAGCAAAAATAAGTATGTTTGTGTTGGTGTGTAAATGCCTGGATAGTTCAAACATCAAACCATTATTGATCTTGAGGACCAAGGTTAGAACTTGTCAAACTCTAAAACAGAAATGAGTATGTTTTCACCTCACAAGCAGCATGTTTTCAATCTGTGGAATGGATCAGCCCTGAGAGAGGCTCTGTAGTTGACTAATCAAATCTAGGCTTCTCAAGTCTGTGATGGGCACTTAAGTGAGAGATAGGAAAGAAAAAGTAGGAGAAGTCATCTTAACATGTAAAAGTGGGAGAAATGAAGTACAAACTGACCCCAGGAAGAAGAGGGCCAAGGTCATGACTTGGGAAGATGTGGCCATTGATCTGTTCCCATAGATGAAAGTCACCTGCTGTGTGAACAATACAGGCCAGTGACATGTAAAGTATTACATGGGAAATCTGACCTATGAGTTTCTGTTGACACTTGCATTAGCCATTCAAGCCCTGGGAAAACAGACAGTATTAACTGTCTGGTTTTGAAAACCTGAGCATTGATCAGATCTTCTGTGAGCCACTAAGGTTCACAGGAACCAAGAGGCTCAGCCAGGCAACCTTGCTTTGTTGGTTCTGCAACACCAGTGACATTAGCAGTGAGGAGGAGAGGTAGAGGAGAGAAGCAAAGAGAACAGAGGTGGGGTGGGAGGAGAGTGAAATAACTTATTATTCTGACCTTTTGTTTCTTTAGAGACACAAGTATTTATATGCTCCCTGGACTTCTCTGTAGCTTCAGCAAAGGACAGCTGCTCCAGCTCCGAGTGGTAGAACTGAAGACAGGACTCCTTAAATGTCTTTGGAGAGAAATAATTCAGGTGGCCAGGTTGCTCAATAAAATGACAGTGAGCTTCAAAGCATTCTGAATGCTAGCTTTAGGCTTTTCTTAAAATTAAAAACATGATCAAATCTTAAGCTACTTGATGGTGAAACATTTTAGTTTGTAAGAGATATTTTTTGAGCCTTGGAAAACCGGAGATAATAAATGAAATTTGAGACATTGCCTAAATTGAAATAATATAAGTTATGATTGTAGAATTGGGGTCTTTACCAAAAATAGTTTACTGTGAGTTTCTCAAGTTCTCTAAAATATTGTTATTTTTTTTTTTGCTTGATTTCTCAGTACTGAGGATTGAGCTCAGGGCCTTGAGTATGCTAGGCAAATACTGTACCACTGAGCAATGTCCCAAGGCAGTTTTCCATTTTGTTTTTGAGACAAGGGTGACACTAGGTTGCACAAGATGGCTTCTAACTCTCCATCCTCTTGCCACAGTTTCCCAAGTGTGTTATCCTGTCTGGTCTCTAGGGTCTCTCTTCTGGGTTGTATATTTCCAGGTATTTTAAATACCACTTTTTTTTGTTCTGTTGACTCAACTTACTGAGAGGAAATCATAGGTCTTCTCTACAAAGAGCCTGTTGGCTGTTGTAAGCAAATACTTTGACCCAGGGTTGTTCACTAGATTGAGAAGCATCTTGAAGCCCTTATGGATGTCTTCCTCTGTGTTTACAGACATTGCCTGTGAAGGAAAGCAAGATTCTCTCAACTAGGATCTTGGTCTCCAAAAGAATTTGTAAGCATTTTTTTCTTCTCAAATACTACTTAAATTTATTCTTTGAGAGGAAGTTGATTCTAATTCAGAAGTGTCACTGGTGGGATAGGTGGAGAGAGGGGCCAGGAGGGAGCCTGTTGAGTAAAAGATACAGGTTTTGTATCTGTACAGAGATTTTTGTATAGTTTAAAGGTGAGTGAGAGAAAAAAAATACAAGGGGACAGAGAGATTCAGAAAAGGGACTATTCTTAAATCCTGCATCCCACACACACCATAAATTAGTCAGAAGTAGAGAATAACTTGCCTCTATTTATGTGAAAAAAGAAGCAGTTTAAAATACTAAAGTAACTTGCCTCTATTTATTTACAAAGAAGATGTGGTTCAAAAAACTAAAAGTCCAAGAAAAATATGGACAGGAATGCAATCATCATGATAATATTACAAGAAAATAAAAGTATAAAATGAGCAATAGGATTGATAAAAATAAATAAGTTCTTAAACCGTATCCTAGAGAGAGATATAATATATGTATATTATATGATATTTATATTTCAATAAAGGTCATATTACATCACAAGAAGAGTTTCATTGACTCTGAAATACACAAATGAAACAATTCATATTCAACGACGTTAGTGATGGAAATAAAAAATCAACAACATTATAAATAAAACCAACATGGAAATCAACCTACTAACTAATTATTAAAAACAATTTCTAAAGAAATAACTCTCTATGTAACAATCAAATAACTAACATATTGTCTATTTTTTTCTTTAGGTTTGCTCAGTACTAGCTTTTGAGATTGTATAAATAAGTGACAGAGCAGCAAAACTTTGGGATTGAATCTTAAATGATAGTACTAAAAAAAGCTATAGAACTAACTTTTCTAGAATTTGTAAAATGACTTCCATTTCCCAACATAATTAAATTCAAACAATGTATATTTTCTCTGTCTTCCAGTTGGTCAGCATACCTGCTTTCATGAGTAGATATTAGCCAGAAAATAACAAAAAAAAGGCTTATCACCTTGTAAAGATGTACAACCAAATTATCAAACCTGTTGTATCAGCTGGACTGCTCTCTGCTGGATTATATAAGGCATTCAGCTAATAGGTCAATGTGACTTGGTCTGACAAGTTAATTCAACAGAAAAAAGTAAACATCTTATATCCCACACAAATTTTAGTTTCCTGAATAATTTACAACCAAAAGGAAAAACCTTTTAGTAAATTAATTTTTACCATTAAAGAAATTGGCAGAATGACAATTCTGTAAGTCACCAATTTGAATCATTTTGGAAATTGGTAATGGAGGTTTATGTAGTTTCGTCTTTTCAACTTTGGAGGCAGATCTGGAACAACAGTAATAATAGGCAGAAGCAACAGGCATAATGTAACGGCAATCTTTTGGTAATATTTGTGTATTAAAATACTTATAATTTTGTTAGTCTATTCATTCCACAGACGTTTTCTTATGCATAAACATGAGTCACAGTGGACACATGCTGAGTAGCTCATATCTGTTAAGTCTCTTCTCACAATAAGCATTTGAAATTTTTAGAGACATTTCCTCTGTAGAAAACCATTTTGAGTAGCAAGTTGTTTTTCCTTTGTGGCTCATCCCCAGGCCTGAGATTTGCAGTACTGTAGGACCAGTTTACCATCACTGCCCAAACATCCCTCATCTGGGGGAGGAGCAAAGGACTGATTCCCATAAGTGAACAACTGTTCCAAAGCCACAAATTTAAGGAACTTCTTGATGAGTCAATGAGTCTTTGCATGGTTCAGGTTCTCTTTACAACCCACATTTTGTTTTCATTTTAGGGATGACCCATAGCCTTTAGTAAGATGTTCACTTTTATCTTCTTGTCACTGGAAGCCTCCTCTCCCTGAAAAGACTGCAGCAGAAGATGGGGGCTCTGGAGTGGCTGTATCTTGAGTAACATCCCTAAGTCCTTCATGCCAGCAGCAGCAGTTGAAGAGAGTTTTCACACCAATCTTGATGATTCTCAATAAGTTAAACAATAAAATGTTTCTTCTCTTTTAAAGAATGATTCTAAGTAAATATTTAATATTATATTTAAATATGTGACTTATAATTTAGAAAATAATATGAATGCTCTATTACCAACCCAAATAACTTCATCAAAAATAGTCAAACAGAATTAATTATTATAATTCCACAAATGAAATAATGATATAACTAAATTCCCAATGCACAATGTTAGAAAAGAGCAAGAAAAAATCCTAAGGAATTCAGGGAAAAATGCAAAATGCTCAATGAGTCCAAGAATTGATCCTTTCAAAGAAAGCACACATCTACCCAACATAGACAGACATCAGCAATTTTAAGACAAAATAAAAAAATACTTACAAGGAAAGTTATAAATGAAAAAGGGATTACACAGTAACCCATGCAAGCAACCCCCACAACATCTCACTGGAGGAAACTCCTCACCTCTCTCCTTCCCTTCACTCTATACCCCCTCCATTAAATGTTCCAGCCTCACCCCTCCTTCCTTGCACACCAGTCCCTCCTTCTCAATGACAGGCAGGCTTACCTGAGCCATCTGGACCTTGGTATTGCCCTTTTCCCTGAGGAGGACCATGGCCAGGGCAGAGGAGATGCTCAGAGGAGAAAAAAACACGTTTTGTGAAGGTCTGTCTTGAAACGGCATCTTCAAAACCTAGATGGCAAAGATGCTATTTGCTTTTGAAAGAGAATCTATGATGCAGGGTCTGGGGGCAAAGAAAACAGAGAAACATAATGAAATGGGGCTGAGGACACTGTGTGTGGTCTCTGCTTGGCTTTCCTTTTTCTTGTGAATTCAGAAAATTTCTGAGTACCAGCGAAAGCCATGGGAGTAGATTAGATATGTGAGGAAGGGCCTGCTGTCTGTAGAACATCAAACTATCTAGGAAAGGAAGAGCAGAAAAGCATGCAGAGAAGAACAGAAATTGACAGGTCAAAGAAAGAAGAATGGATGACTAGTCAAAGCAAGAGCAAGGAGGTGCTACTTGTAGACAAAGAAAGAGGAGTGTAAACACCATGGGGCAGCTCTATGCAGTGAGACCCTCTCTCACCAGCGGCTGGCCTTAGATCCTTGAAAACCTCTCTGACAACATCCCATTTCTCAGAGATCCCCAAAACCCATGTCCAAGCCTGCCTTCAGCCCCCTCCCAAATTATTCTACCCCACTTCACTTCTCCATCCACTGTAATCCTGTGCCTAGTACAGATCACATGTCTCCTCTGCAGAGCCTCTAATGTCCATGACCCTGAGATCCCGAGTACCATTCGTCCCTGCTCACTAAAATTTGTAAATCAAGTGGGCTGGGGAGTCTAAGAACATGGGCTTCCCCCATTAGGACCCCAGATGGATAGACACACAGAATACTGAAAGGGAAGATGGAAGTGCTATCTTGATACCTTAAGCTCTCCCTTAAATCTCTAGTGGCCCTTGGGATAAGCTCAAAAATGCCTTTTCTAAATGACTTCCCATCTGCCTAGCCCCATCCCCTGCTCCAGCCCCCCACCTCTCACAGCCTTCACCTCTACCTACTCTGACCCTGCGAATCACCTCTGAGCCTTGGTAAACAGTGATATCCAACTTAAAAGGCTTCCTACTCCATGCCTGTCACCAGGCTCCAATCACTCCCTCCTCCCTCCTAGGCTCAGCACCAGGAGACCTCTGATGTCCTAATCTAGATCTCTCTCCTCTCCGACCCTGACTCATCTCTCCTTATTATAATTCCTTGTCTCATCCATTGTTGGATACATGAGACTGGCTGCTCTCTGATGGAAAGGTGCCTAGAATTCTGATTCTAAGCACCTGCAAGTATGCTCAGAAAACAGCAAGAGCTCCATCAATTAGGGGGAACTCTCAGATAAATAGAGGGTGCACTCGTTTTGAATTGGACACTGGAGATTTTAAAAGCACAGAGAAGAGGTAAGGCAGAAGTCATGCTGTGATCCCTGAGAAGAGAGGAGAGGTGAGAAAATAGGGCCAGTAGGTGGGAGTGGTGTTGGAGCATGAAAACCCACTAATGTTAGGGCCAGGAGCAGCCAGGTTCAGGAAACAGGTAAGCAGAGAAGCCAGAATGCTGTGCAGCACATTTGTCTTCTTAGAATCCTGCTAACCTTCTCTGTGACCATCCCCAAGCAAGGTCCAGCAGCACAACTGACCCCTATGATCTCCCAAGAAGCTGTTTCTCTAAATACAGAAATGACACTGCCTTTTGGGATTCTCTTTTCTCATCTCAGCCTTTGGCATCCCTTCTCCCAGTGGTGGCCTGAGGTTTCTTACACTTTCCTAACTTAGAACACTGTCACTTCAGCCCCTGCACACAGAAGTCCTCACCTCCCACCTCCCACACAGTCTCTCCCTCAGGTCTCAGTGTTGCTAGCCTGGTGCTGACTTCTGAATCACAGGACCAGGATCTACACCTGTGCCTCTCTCAGGTCCACTCTGGGGCCTCTGCACTCCCAGAAACCTTTATTAGGTCTGTTTAGCTGTCGGAATTTCTACCTTCCAATCAATGAGTCACTTCCCCAGGGAAGAAATTCAGTATGAACTGGGTCATGACAGGGGATAGGGTCTCCTCCCTGCCCAGGGATGGGTCACTAATCCCCCTGTTCTTGTTCCCCTAGCCTAGCCTCTGCAACCCACTGGCTTGCACTGGAACACCAAGGGAGACACTGGGGTGGAGTTGGGCACAGAATGTTTTCTAGAGGATTCTGAAAGTGAAAGTACTCTAAAACTGACAACCAAAGGCAGGCTGCAAAGTCCCCTGGGAAAAACACAACGAGGACTGGGTAAGGACACAAAACCTACAAATCTGGGCTTCCCTATTGACAGAAAGCAAAGACAGAATGACAGGCTCAGGTTTTAGGGGAGGAAAATCCTGTAGGAATGAGTCCCTTTCTCTAAAATGCTGTTGGTGGAAACGTAAATTAGCTCCATCACTATGGAAAATAGTAAGAAGTTTCCTCAGGAACTAAAGGTAGTGCTACCTAACACATGATCCAGTTATATCACTCTTCTTGTGTACACGTGAAGGAAACAAAGTCAGCATAGTACAGAAACAGCTGCATACCCATGTCTGTCCCTGCACAGTTCACAAGCCAAATTATGAAATCAGCCTAGGTGCTCATTAGGAGATAAATTGATCAAAATAAAAAATTTGGTAAGAATATATTTATAATAGAGTTTTATTTAGCCATAAAAAGGAAGGAAATGGGATTTGCAGGGAAATTGATGAAACATGAAAACTTCATGTTAAACAAAATAAATCTCAGGAAAACAAGTATCTCATGTTTTCTTTCATATGTGGAATCTAGGGAATAATACAAAGTGACATGAAAGTTGAAGATGGACTAATTGGGAAGGTAATGGAGGGAATTGTACAAAGGGGGGATAAGAGGGTTTTACCGGTAGGGTGGATTCAATTAGAGTACTTTATATGCATGCATGAAATTGCTACAATTACACAACTTTTTGTATAATTACTGTGCACTCATAATTATTTAAAAAAATTTTAAAAATGTTGTTTCCAGAAAACAGATGTGAGGAGAGGATCCAACATGGCAGCGGGTGCAGAGAGATTAATTCTCTGACCTCTTCAGCTGTGCGGGCAAAGGGAGTCTTAATCCGTCTGAATGCTGTTCTGGCTGATCGACTGCGTCTGGCAGACAAACAGCCTTGACTCAAAAACAACTCATCGGCTCCTCAGTGAAACTTTTGAGGTTAATACCAATCGAGCCTTCATAGGCAGTGGCCACAGGATTGAGACGGGGCTTGGGAGAGCCAGTCCGGACCCACCTGTTGCATGGGACACTGGTAAAGGGAGCGTACAGCTGCCATTCGCATGGGACATCACCATGGCAGAGAACTGCTGTCACTAGAATGCGGTGGAGGAGATAACTTCATTGAAACCAGCAGCTACAGGTGTGTAACCCCCTTGCCCTTCCTCTCCACACAGTGTGGAAACCTCAAGGGCCCCTCCCAGCTCTCCCGTGAGTGCCATAGTGAGACTGAGGGAGTCAGGAGCGGCATCAGAGCGTGGGACCCCTGGCTTCCGCTCCCACCAGTGCTGACAACTGAGGTCTCTTGCACCAGCTCCTGGGAGCGTGGCTACTAGAGGGCAGGCAAAATACGCTGACGGTTCTCAGTCCCACACTCCACAACCTTAGGATCTGGGGGAATGGCAAGCAGGGAGAGTGTGCCCAGCCATTCAAGAAAATAGGGCTCCCGGGACCAGCAGACCCTGCGAGTAGCCAGTATTGTGGTGAGCATCACCAGTGAGCGGGGCCTGGCTGGACGAAAAGTGGGGAAGTGACTAGACACAAGAAAAGGCCCTAGACACTCAGGATTGGAGAGCTGCCCATTGTGGAGGAGGAGCCACTTCACAGTGATTGGTTCCTGTGTATTGAGAGGAGAAGCTTGGCCTGGTGTGCACAGCGCCACCTACTGGAAGAGAAGTTAATCGAAATCTAAGACTGCATTTTAAAATTTTCTTTTTATATATTATTTTTAAATTTTTTTAAAACTTATTTTTGTGTCTTTTCATTTCTTTTCAATTTCTTTATTCCTCCTTTCTTGAATTCTACCTGTTTACTCTTATTCTCTTAGGTGACTTCTTCCCTCCCCTTCTAATACGTTTCCTCCCAAGTATCACGAAGCTTTTTATGTGTAATTTACTAAATGTGTATAGGTAAATGTTCCGAGGCATTATATAGTGCGACCAATTCCATAGCTACCCCCAAATACTCCAGACCATTCTCCTGTTAATATCCCTTGTTAGTAGAGAGTAGAGCAATCTTCCAAGGTTGCCAAGATATACCGACCTCAATACCATCACATCACTTGACCTAAACATAAGTCCCAAGACCAAACTGGAGACCAGTATATGCTATCAGAATCTGTACATAGTTTAGGAAATGAACGAATCTGCATTAAAGTGCAATAAAATTCATCATCTCTAGTCATAGTCTCCCATCACAAAAGAGAGACTCTAGAGATACATAAAAACAAATAAATTTATAGGAGTAAACAGTAACTCAGCAGTCAAACAGAACCAGAAGTAATATGAGCAGCATGAAAAAGCAAGGAAGAAAAGGAGTACAAACAATGCAGGACAGCCTAAATATACAGGAGGACCTAGATGCATCTGAAAAATGATCAAATAAAGAAGTCAAGGAATACCTTATATAGAAGGAATGGAATCTTAAAGAGGATATGAGACAGCAAATTCAAACAATGAAAGAACACATTGAAAATGAATTACATGAACAGATAAAAGAAGCAAATAAGCAACTTTACCAGGAGATAGAGATTATTAAAAAATCAAACAATAATCCTACAAATGAAGGAAACTAAACCCAAGTAAAAACTCAAATGAGAGTATCACTAACACAGTGGAGCAGGTAGAAGCCAGAACGTCAGACAAAGAAGACAAAATATATCATCTTGAAAAGAGTCTAGCCAACTCAGAAAGGCTGGTAAGAAACCACGAGAAAAACATCCAAGAGATATGAGATAACAACTTAAAAGTCATTGGGATAGATGAAGATATAGAGGTCCAAACCAAGGGAATGAACAATCTGTTGAATGAAATAATTTTAGAAAACCTTCAAGATATAAAAAAGGAAATGGATGTACAAATTTTAGATGCATACAGGACACCCAGCATACAAAATCACAGTATACCAACACCAAGACACATTGTTATGATGATATCCAATTTACAGAACAAAGAGAAAATATTAACAGCTACAAGAGAAAGGAGGCAGATTACATTCAGGGGTAAACCAATAAGGTTAATGGCGGATT
This sequence comes from Ictidomys tridecemlineatus, assembly GCF_052094955.1. NCBI lineage: Eukaryota > Metazoa > Chordata > Mammalia > Rodentia > Sciuridae > Ictidomys > Ictidomys tridecemlineatus. Next base: position 135,076,271 of record NC_135484.1, read on the forward strand.
TTTCATCGCAGATGCTGAAAGTGAGAAGATCCTGGAAAAACGTATTTCGAACACTAAAAGACAATGGATGCCAACCAAGAACTTTGTATCCAGCAAAATTAAGCTTCAGGTATGACACTGAAATAAAAATCTTTCATGATAAACAAAAGTTTAAAGAATTTGCAGCCAGAACACCAGCATTGCAAAGCATCTTGAGCAAAACACTACATGAGGAAGAAATGAAAAACAATAACCAAAATCAACAGTGGGAAGTACCTCAGTAAAGTGAGAGTGGGGGGGGGAGCTACTCACGGAGAAACAAACCAAATTTTAAAAAAAGATAAATAATCAAACATGACTGGAAGTACAAACCATGTATCAATAATAACCCTAAATGTTAATGGCTTAAACTCACCAATAAAGTGACATAGGCTGGTAACATGGATTAAAAAAACAATATGCTGCCTTCAAGAGACACATCTGATTGGAAAAGACATACACAAACTGAAGGTGAAAGGTTGGGAAAAATCATACCATGCACACGGTCCTCAGAAGCAATAGGGGTGGCCATCCTCATATCGAATAAAATCAATTTCAAGACTAAGTTAATCAAAAGGGATAAGGAAGGATATTATATACTGTTAAAAGGAACCATTCACCAACAAGACATAACAATTATCAATATTTATGCACCAAATAATGTTGCTTCAATGTTCATAAAACAAACTCTCCTCAAGTTCAAGAATCAAATAGACCACAACACAATAACAATGGGTAACTTCAACACACCTCCCTCACCATGGGACAGATCCTCCAAACAAAAGTTGAATAAAGAAACTATAGAACTCAATAGCACAATCAATAACCTAGACTTAACTGACATACATAGAATATATCAACCATCATCAAGCGGATATACTTTTTTCTCAGTAGCACATGGATCCTTCTCAAAAATAGACCATATATTATGCCATAGGGCAACCCTTAGTAAATATAAAGGTGTAGAAATAATACCATGCATTTTACCTGATCATAATGAAATGAAACAGGAAATCAATGATAAAAGATGGAAGGAAAAATTCTACATCACTTGGAAAATGAAAAATATGTTACTGAATGATCAATGGCTTACAGAAGACATAAAGGAGGAAATAAAAAAATTCTTGGAGATAAATGAAAATACAGAAACAACATATCGGAATCGATGGAACACAATGAAAGCAGTTGTTTAAAATTTATTTTTAATTTATTTTTTTTATCCTATAGGTATAGTTTATTATCTCAAATTAACTCACGTTGTTATATTATAAGTTATATTTCTGCATAACAATCAGACAACAATTATAAAGTTTTACAAGGAAAATACAAAATGTAATTGACAACAGCAAGAACATATTCAGTTTGCATAATAGCTATGAATCAAGAAACATAATTTTTATAGTCCCCAACATTTACGTAGCTACATATTATATTCACTGTTTGAGATCACAGTAATCTTTACAACAAAAAAATGTATCTATGCAAGCAGTTTTAAGAGGGAAATTCATTGCCTGGAGTCCATACCTCAAAAAAAGTAAAAAACAAAAAATAAATGAGCTCACACTTCATCTCAAAGCCTTAGAAAAGGAAGAGCAAAACAACAGCAAATGTAGGAGAAGGCAAGGAATAATTAAAATCAGAGTGGAAATCAACGAAATTGAAACAAAAGAAAGTATGGAAAAAATTGACAAAACTAAAAGTTGGTTCTTCGAAAAACTAAATAAGATCAACAGACTTTTAGCCAAGCTAATGAAGAGAAGAAGAGAGAGAACTCAAATTACTAACATACAGGATGAAAAAGGCCATATTACAATAGATGCTATAGAAATACAGAAGATAATTAGAAATTATTTTGAAAACCTACATTCCAATAAAATAGAAGATAGTGAAGACATCAATAAATTTCTTAAATCATATGAGTTGCCCAGATTGAGTCAGGAGGATACACACAATTTAAACAGACCAATATCAGTGGATAAAATAGAAGAAGAAATCAAAAGACTACCAACCAAGAAAATCCCAGGTCTCGATGGATATACAGCAGAGTTTTACAAAACCTTGAAAGAAGAATTAATACCAATACTTTTCAAGTTATTTCAGGAAATAGAAAAAGAGGGAACTCTTCCAATTTCATTCTATGAGGCCAACATCATCCTGATTCTGAAACCAGTCAAAGACTACAAAAAACACAGACCAATATCTCTAATGAAACTGGATACAAAAATCCTCAATAAAATTCTGGCAAACTGGATAAAAAATATCAAAAAAAATTGTGCACCGTGATCAACTAGGATTCATTCCTGGGATGTAAGGTGGGTTCAATATATGGAAATAAATAAATGTTATTGACCACATCAGTAGACTTAAAAATAAGGACCATATGATCATCTCGATAGACACAGAAAAAGCATTCGACAAAGTACAGCATCCCTTTATGTTCAAAACACTAGAAAATCTAGGGATAACAGGAACTTACCTCAACATTGTAAAAGCTATCTATGCTAAGCCTCAGGCTAGCATCATTCTGAATGAGAAAAATTGAAGGCATTTCCTCTAAAATCTGGAACAATGCAGGGATGCCCTCTATCACCACTTCTATTCAATATAGTTCTTGAAATACTGGCTAGAGCAATTAGAGAGATGAAAGAAATTAAAGGCATAAAGATAGGAAAAGAAGAACTTAAATGATCACTATTTGCAGCTGACATGATCTTATACCTAGAAGACCCAAAAGGGTCTACAAAGAAACTACTAGAGCTAATAAATTAATTCAGCAAAGTGGCAGGATATAAAATCAACATGCATAAATCAAAGCCAATCCTGTATATCAGTGACAAATCTTCTGAAACGGAAATGAGGAAAACCACCCGATTTATAATATCCTCAAAAAATAAATAAATAAAATACTTGGGAATCAACCTAACAAAAGAGGTGAAAGATCTATACAATGAAAACTACAGAACCCTAAATACAGAAATACAAGAAGATCTTAGAAGATGGAAAAATATACCCTGTCCATGGATAGGCAGAACTAACATCATCAAAATGGCGACATTACCAAAAGTTCTCTATAGGTTTAATGCAATGCCAATCAAAATCCCGATGGTATTTCTTGTAGATATTGATAAAGCAATCATGAAATTCATATGGAGAAATAAAAGACCAAGAATAGCAAAAGCAATTCTAAGCAGGAAGAGTGAATCAGGCGGTATAGCGATACAAGACTTCAAACTATACTACAGAGCAATAGTAACAAAAACAGCATGGTACTGATAACAAACCAGGTGGGTTGACCAATGGTACAGAATAGAGGACACAGAGACCAATCCACAAAATTACAGTTATCTTATATTTGACAAAGAGGCTAAAATCATGCAATGGAGAAAGGACAGCATCTTCAACAAATGGTGCTGGGAAAACTGGAAATCCATATGCAACAAAATGAATCTGAATCCCTTTCTCTTGCCATGCACAAAAGTTAACACAAAATGGATCAAGGAGCTTGATATAAAAACAGAGACTCTGCATCTGATAGAAGAAAAAGTTGGCTCCAATCTACATATTGTGGGGTCGGGCTCCAAATTCCTTAATAGGACACCCATAGCACAAGAGTTAGAAACAAGAATCAACAAATGGGAGTTACTCAAACTAAAAAGTTTTTTTCTCAGCAAAAGAAACAATAAGAGAGGTAAATAGGGAGCCTACATCCTGGAAACAAATTTTTACTCCTTACACTTCAGATAGAGCCCTAATATTCAGAGTATACTAAGAACTAAAAAAATTAAACAATAAGAAAACAAATAACCCAATCAACAAATGGGCCAAGGACCTGAACAGACACATCTCAGAGGAGGACATACAATCAGTCAACAAGTACATGAAAAAATGCTCACCATCTCTAGCAGTCAGAGAAATGCAAATCAAAACCACCCTAAGATACCATCTCACTCCAGTAAGATTGGCAGCCATTATGAAGTCAAACATCAACAAGTGCTGGCGAGGTTGTGGGGGAAAGGGTCCACTTGTAGATTGCTGGTGGGACTGCAAATTGGTGCAGACAATTTGGAAAGCAGTATGGAGATTCCTGAGAAAGCTGGGAATGGAAATACCATTTGACCCAGCTATTCCCCTTCTCGGACTATTCTCTAAAGACCTTAAAAGAGCGTACTATAGGGATACTGCTACATTGATGTTCATAGCACCAGAATTCACAATAGCTAGACTGTGGAACCAACCTAGATGCTTTTCAATAGATGAATGAATAAAAAAAATGTGGCATTTATACACAATGGAGTATTACTCTGCCTTAAAAAATGACAAAATCATAGAATTTGCAGGAATATGGATGGCACTAGAGCAGATTATGCTAAGTGAAGCTGGCCAATTCCTAAAAAGCAAATTCCAAATGTCATCTTTGATATACGGAGAGCAACCAGGAACAGAATAGGGAGGAAGAGCATGACCAGAAGATCACCATTAAACAGGAACGAGAGGGGGGAGGGAACGAGAGAGAGAAGGGAAATTGCATGGTAAAAGAAGGAGACCCTAATTTTTACACAAAATTATATATAAGAGGATGTGAGGGGAAAGGGGAAAAAACAAGAGAGTGAAATGAATTGCAGTAGATGGGGTAGAGAGAGAAGATGGGAGGAGAGGGGAGGGGAGGGGAGGGGGGATAGTAGAGGATAGAAAGGGCAGCAGAATACAACACACACTAGTATGGCAGTATGTAAAAAAGTGGATGTGTAACCAATGTGATTCTGCAATCTGTATATGGGGTAAAAATGGGAGTTCATAATCCGCTTGAATCAAATGTATGAAAAATGATATGTCAAGAGCTTTGTAATGTTTTGAACAACTAATAATAAAAAAATGTTGTTTCCAAGGGCTGTGTATATAGCTTAGTTGTAATGTGCTTGCCTCATATGCACAAGACACTGGCTTAATCCTCAGCATCACAAAAATAAAAATACCAACTTTGTTTTCCAGTTTCTCCACTCATTATTACCAGTGCAGCACCCTCATAGAGAACACAGTGTCCTAAATCTGAACAGTTGATACAATTTTTGTATAGACATATTTTCTTGAATTCATCTTTAATATAGACCTAACTGTAAAATTTCTTGTTCATATGATAACTCTCTATTTACTTTTGGAGGAACTACCAAACTAATTTGCAAAGCTACTGCACACATTTAAATGTCCACTAGCAATGAGAGTTTTAGTTTACCATGTCTATTATCTGATGTTTGCTATTCTAGTGGACATGATGATATGTTTCACTAAAGCTTTCACAATTGTGTTTCCCTGATTTGTCAAGATGTAGAGCTTCTTCTCATGGGTTTATTGGTCTATTAAATATCTTTCTCAATGAAATGCCCATGCAAATGCTTTTGCCTAGTTTTAAGTTGGGTTAGTATTTATTTTACTGTTGAGTTTTTGAACACCAAATTTTTAACTACATGAGTTCTGGTTACTTCCTCATCTCTGGGAGAGTTCTAAATTTTCCCAAGGTTAAAATATTTATCCACTATGTAACATGTCAGGTGACTGTACCATCTCTTTGAGACAGCGACTGATAGACCCATCTTTTCCTGACTCATGCACTTGGGATGCCCTTCCTAGATTGGGTGTCTCGTTTTCTACCAACTTTACATGTTAAGGAAACTACTTCTTCCACATTTCCTATTGATGATCCCTTAACTGGACTTGAAATAAATAGATTTGGTAGCTTAACTGCAGACTCTTTCTCAAGACTGAGCAGTTCTACAGACTATAAATACCCTTTTTCTGGGTTCAAACCTCATTTGTTTCTTTTTCAGAGAATGACATGTTCTAATTGTGTCCCCTGAGATTGATGATGGCCTGATGTCTGAACCATTTAGATATTCTGCACCAATTGTACTGAGTACTATGTCTTAGTCCAACTTCTGTCGCTAATAATACAAAAACATACTGTGTTTGTTATGAAAAAAAGAGGGGTGTACTTTGGGTCATATCTGATAAGGGGTCAAGTGTTCTTATCTGGTTATGATGTACTTGCTGGCAGAGTCTCAGTGCAATGGAAAACATCAGAGAAATAGCCCAATATATATGATGCATTGATTTTTGGCCAAGTTGCAATTGCAATTTAGGGGAGAAAGAATGGTCTTTTCTCATATGTAAGTACTAAATATATATAACTACAAAATCTAATAATAATATTTTTATATGTAATAATAAAAATACAATGAGAAAACATAAAGATCTGATAATTGGAATTCAGTAAAATTATCAAAGAAGGAACCCGAAACGCCAATGCCTACCTCATTTTGACGCACTTACACTCCTCCTCCCTTTGCGTGTGTATACTGCTCTATTGTTTGCTTCCTTTGAATAAGTCTTTCTGCTTTCCTAAATCATTTTCTACTTGTTTGTCTTTTGATGCATCCTGAAATTTCTTTCTGTGGTGTAAAAAGTCAAGAACCTGCCTGAGCTGAGTCTCCTTCTCCCTGATGGCGATATCTTAGGGCTTATCCTGTGAGAGTTGCATGATTTCTGGGTGAGCCAAAGAAGGTTGGACAAAGCAATTGCAAAAAAGGAATGTTTTGAGTGTAATAAATATACTCATTATCTTGATGGTGATGAGGGTTTTATGGAGAATGCAATGTTGAATTTTGTGAAATTAGACATTTAAGTGTTTCTCATGTCAATTATACCTTAATAAAATTTTAAGAACATGTTTTAAAAATTAGAGAAGAAAATGAATTAAAAACTTTGTTACAAGCTTTGTGGTTCTGTGGATTTATTTCTGACAAATCTACTTGGCTATCTACTCTAAGTGCTTGAAATGTGTGTCCCCTAAAATGAGTGTGGTCTAAGGGGGAACATGGTCCAGCTTGGTACATTTTGAGTGAGAGCTGTGTTATGAATGGCTTATTTAACAGGTTGTAAACTGTGAGTCCAAAGTGAGAGCCAGGAGCAGACACTGCAGAACAGTTCAGGAAAAATGTCAGGCCGCTATTAATAGTGTAAATGGTAGTGTCCATGAGAGTAGAAATTGGTAAAACATTTTGGAGACCAGCTTTGGAGTAGCTTCAAAATGTACCCAATTTTTATCTCCACAACACCATTTTCAAGAATATTGTTTTAAAAATGGAAAGGATATGAGAAAATATTTAAAAAATTAATAATGGTCTAGCACCTAACACAATGTAATTAAGTTTTCTATAAGTAATTTATAGATGATGAAAAATTAGGAAGAACAGAGAGAAAAGTGGGAGGAGCCATGAGGAGAGCTAGGAGGTCCACTGCTCCCTCTTGTCCTTCCTGCTGACTGTGCCAGAGACTTCAAACATGTGCCAGCAATTTGTTAAAACATTGTGTTGGTAGGAAGTTCCAGGTGTGCAGAGACATGACTCACTCAAGTGTATCTAGAAGGCATGTCAGAAACTGGCACTAATGTGGCATGCAGATAAAAACCCTGGGAATAAATAGGACCTAGAGAGAAAATTCCAACAAGTGGCTGAGACACATGATGAATTTTTCAGATGCTAAAAATGAGACATGTATGTCAAATGTGGCAAAGAAGGACATGGTGGAAATCATTTTAATAGTTCATTTGAACTTGAATTTATAGTTTGAATCCAGATGATGACTTCAGGAAATATTTTGGTGGAAGGGACCCATTTTTGTTATATTCATTTGAAGGCCATTTGAGAATTTAGGGGGAAACAAAAAGGCTGCCTTGGAAAACAGAGGCTACGTTGTGGTGTTTTTCTTTTCTCTGCTTTTAGGGGATTAACACCATGTGTACATGGGTTTTTATGGATGATACAGCCTATATTTCACTTGGCTCTCTAGGTCAGGGGGGCCTCATTCATTTGCTTCCATGTCACTTTGCATCATGGGATGGGCAACTTTAAATTCATATGAACTCCTGAAAAACTAATAAATGATATGATAATCACCACAAAGAGATTTGTAAAGAATGATGAAGAAAAAGTAGAAGTTAGAGAAGACAGCCAGTTCCTAATGAGCATTGAGAAGGAGTAGCTGCTATGCTAGGATAACAGGTAGTTCATATGCACTAACAGAATGTGGAACTATCACCAGCACTATTTGAGGATGAACAGGAATTCTTTTTGGAAGATGTTGTTACAGGACACTGGTTTGCTGAGAAGCTGAGGTGGTTTCAGAGTCCCCTCTTCAAACCCCAACTCTTAAAATTGTGCCAGAAAGATTTCAGACATGTCTCTCAGAGTAACGGGTATGAGTTCATTAGAAGGAACAGAAAAAGGGAAAAGAAGACACTCTTTCTTGTGAAGGGTGTCCTCTCAAGGAATGAGGATGGCACTCTTCTCTTGCCCTACAGTTGTTTGGGGGGTATCCCAGGGAAGTTTATAGAAAGTTCTACCCAGGTCCACCTCTTGAGTTTTCACTGAAAATAGAATAACATCAGATTTTAAAGTCCCCATGCTTACAATTCTAGGTCATTTGGTCCAGAAGTCATGGTTAGGAGGAATGATCCTTATCTCCCTGAGTTCTGCAAACTGGCATTGCAAACTGAGTTCTGCAAACCTTTATTGGCATTTCTGGCCTGTATTTCTCCTACAGATAACAGATAGTATTCTGAGGAATGTAACATATTCTGACAACATAGGCCACGCAAAACTGGAGGCAAATTGCTTTTTTAAAAATAAAGTACTAGGAAGTTGGTACTGTGGACACACATAATAGAATGATTCCCTTAACCTCAAGTTTCCACTGCTCACATCTCTCTATTCCCTATCAATTTACCCACCTCCAGGCTCCTAATCAAGTGGATGGTGAGGCCTCCCACAGTCTATAGATTTTTTTTTCTTACGAACACACCAAGATTCTTTGCAAATTCTTGTGCCTCCCCATTCACTGTAATCTTATGGGGAGGTGTAAAAGAGCAGTAAAAATGCCTGATACCAGCATAAATTTTTTGAAAAGAACTACTTGCCCTAAATTTGCTTCAGGTGTTTATTTTTTAATTTCAAAAAAATAAAAAACCACTTTTTATATTTATATTATATTCATGCAATATATATACCCACATATACAAAATGTACAGTGATATAATACTCATCACTGTAAGGGAAGAACTAGTTTGGAGAGCAGAGACAAAGGTCACAGATCAAAATTCTGCCTATTGAAGATGAAGAGATCAGTAGTCCTCTGAACAGGAGTGGAGCCATGCTTCTGGGAAGAGAACAGAAGAAACAGAGAGTTTTTAGGTCATTGCTTCAGAATCACTGTTTGCCACCACACACCGGGCCAACTGCCCACTATAGAGTTGTCTTGAAGTTCTCTGAGATCTATGTTCATTCCATTCATACACAAGGAATAAAGGAGACAGAGGAGGCTTCCACTTGCATGTTTCCCTCCCTTCCCCTCATAATCTGGGCCTTCACACATACAGCATTACAGGAACAGCTTCGCAGACATTAACTATGTCCCAAGCCTCTCCTAATTCTCATAAGTAGCTATGGCAGATGTCATATTTGGCTTGTGGCAAAAGACTTTTGAACTTATAGGAGAAACCAGGTAAATCAGACTGTCCCTACTTTAGTGTCCTGTGCAGTAGAAAAACTCAGGCTAAATCCCAGACCTACTAAATGAGAACCTACATTTTCACAAAAACCCAATAGAATCCTGGATAAGTTTCCTAGGGTTATCACAACAAAGCAGCACAGACTAGATGCTGGTTTAGGTAATAAAATTTTCTCAAAGTTCTCAAGGCTGGAAGTCTGGAGATCAAGGTGTTGGCAGGGTTTCTTCTAAAAGCTGTGAGGAAGGATCTGTTCCATGGTTCTCCCCTAGGCATGTAGCCTTCCTGCTGTGTCTATACATGGTCTTCCCTTTCTATTGGTCTATGTCCAAATTTTCTCTTCTTAAAAAGACCGCAGTCATTCTGGATGAAAGTTCATCCTGCTGACCTCATTTAAACTTAATAACCTCTCTAAAGACCTTATGTCCAAATACAGTCACTTCCTGAGGTACTACAAACTAGGACTTCAATATATGAATGCTGGGGGAACAGAACAAAGCCCACAGGGATTCATATGTACATTAATGTTTGGGAAACACACTTGCTGAACCCCTACCTTTTCTTCCAAGACTCATGTTCATTAATTATTGGGCTCCAAACTAGCCTTTTGCTTTAGAATAAAGGATAATGTTCTGATATATTTGCAGTCAAGTCTTTGAGATCATCTCTCATAGGCCTCATCAAAATTTGTCTGACCAACAATTCTACTATGAGACACTCTACATACAGAGGCTCTCTGAAGACAAATGGCATTCAACCATTACTATAGTTTGAGCATTCCCTCTCTGAACTCTGAGATTCTACAAATTTCAAAACTTTTAAAGCACCAACATGGTACCAAAAATCTGATGATTTAATGTATATAAAAACTGTTTCATTCATAAAATTATTATAAAATATCATATTAAATTACCTTTAAGCTGTGTGTATAAGACATTCATGAAACAATTGATTTTCATTTTCAGACCTGTGTCCCATCCACAAGACACTTTGTTGTATATAAGAAAGTATTCTAAAATCAGAAAAATATCTGAAATTCTTAAGATTTCTGAATTTAAGAATTTCAGATAAGGAATATTCAACATGTAATAATCCTAAGATGAAAACTCTTCCAATGCTTTTAGGTGGATAGACTTGAGCTCAGCTAGAAACCATACAGGGACCAATTGCTCAGGGCTCATAATGGCAAGTTGGGTCATTGGGATTTTCACAGCAACACAAAGTAACCATACTCAGTTTTTTCCTACATGGGCATCTCCATGACCTGGTAGAACATTTAAGAGCTGAGGCCTGCTTAAAGAAAGTTAGGTTATTGGGGCCATGCCATCCAAGGGGATAGTGGAAATCCACTCCCTTTCTTGCTATTTTCTACTATCATGAAGTTTATCACTTTCCTTCCCCATGTATTCCAGCAAAGCACCTAGTGAGAGTTAGAGCATGGCCTGCTCCCCCCAGGCCCTCTGTGGTCCTCCACCTCTTCTTCCTCAGGCCTGCACTGGCTGGCTCAGGCCTTGAAGAACCCTCAATCCTCCCTTCATCTAGATGACCTGATGGTGGTGAAGACCTATGGGACCTAGCAACCTGGACTGCCAGTCTACTGCCCCAATCCTGCCCTTCCCAACCTAAGCCACTGCTGAGAACTTGGGGCCTCTAGGTGGTATCAAGTGTGTGGTGTGGGGTGGCATGGCATGCCATGGCATTGCATGATGTGATATTGTGTGTCATGTTACATAGTGGAAAAATATTTTAACCCTGGGAAAATTTAGAACTCACCCAGAGATGAGAAAGTAACCAGAACTCATGTAGTTAAAAATTTGGAGTTCAAAAACTCAGTAGTAAAATAAATATTAACTCAACTTAAAACTAGGCAAAAGCATTTGCATGGGCATTTCATTGAGAAAGATATTTAATAGACCAATAAGCACATGAGAAGAAGCTCGACATGATGACAAATCAGGGAAATACAATTGTGAAAGGTTTAATGAAACATCTCATTACACCCACGAGAATAGCAACCATCAGTTAATAGACATGGAGAAACTAAAACTCTCATTGCTAGTGGGCATTTAAATGTGTGCAGTAGCTTTGCAAATTAGTTGGTAGTTCCACAAGTAGTAAATACAGAGTTATCATATGAACAAGAAATTTCAGAGTTAGGTCTATATTCAAGGTAAATTCAAGAAAATATGTCTACAAAAAATTGTACACAAATGTTCATAACAACATTATTCTTAACAGATAGATGATGAAAACAACCTAATGGCCTCCCAATTGATGAATTTTAAAATAAACATATATACACTCAATATTATTATGGATATTTTTCCAACACAAAAAGGGATAAATGCTCATACCTTGAACCAACAAGGATGAACCTTGAAAATATCAGGTTAGTGAAAGAAGGCAGTAACAAAATACCTCATATTATATTATTTCTTATATGAAATACTCTCAATAGGCCAATATATAGAGAACAAAATGGATTAGTGATTGCCAGAGATTGGCAGGGAGAAAGGAGGGACTGGAGAATAATTATAAATGAATATCCCATTTGTTTTTGAAGTGATGTAAATGTTCTGGACTCAGATAGTGGTGACAATTGTACAGCTCTGTGAATATTCTGAATTGTAGGATTTAAAGGAGTGAATATTGTTAAACCATAATTTTGAGATGGAGAGATCTCTGAAATACATGGGTTTATCAAGCTGTGCATGTTGCTAGCCTGGCAATAAGGCAAATTCCCTAAATCACTAGCTTGAAAAATGTCCACTAAATCTATTTTGTCATAAAAACTCAGGATATTTTGTCTTAAAAATTCAGGCAGCAGGAGTTGCAGATTACTTTCATTAAGTGTACAATGGATAGAGAGAAGAGGGATATGACCTGGGATAGGATGAGAGTCAGTAGAGACATGTTTCTGTAAGCTCTTGGTTGGTTGAGTCAATAAGCAGAATAAAATAGTCTTGATGGCTGATCTTAAAAATATGGGAAAAAATAAGCTGCAGTTATTTTTTTTTTCTTTGTTGAGTTAGCTTGAAACTATCAGTTAAACTTTTATCTTTCTTTCCTCCATCCTGCTGGTAACTGAATTTAGAATGTCTCAGATTCCTTCTCTTATCAATATTATGGTTTGCATATTCATCTTTTAACAAGCATTATTTATCTGTTTATTTTCATGTTTATTCATTTATTTATTTTTTGTATACAGAAATTAAAGCCAGGGACACCTAAACACTGAACCACCTACCCAGATATTTTTATTTTTAATTGATACAGGGTCTTGCTAATTTGCTGAAGCTAGGTTTGAACTCTGGATCCTCCTACCTCTGCCTCCCTAGTTGCTGGGATTACAAGCATGTGCCAAGAAATAAAGGTGTTTTTTAAAAAAGGTGTTATGGCACGTAGGGCGCAAAGTTTATGGAAGCCCTCATTCTTGAGCCTAAGAAAATGGCCTGTTAATATTTTTCCTCACCATAATTCAGGCACTCATGAGAGACAACTAATTTTTATTAATTTGAAAACAGACAGGTATCTGCTGATGGACAAACTTTTAAGAAATGTTCCCTGCTTCAGAGGAAGAGACATTTGGTCTGTTCTCTTTCTTGGAACAACATGTCAACATGAAGTATTCCCAATTGCTTGAAGCTGGTACAAAGAGGGATGGGGAAGAGTGTGGAGCTTGGATGACATGAAATACTAAACCAATGTGCTCCAGGTGGTTCCTGCCTCAGAACCTGCTGATGGACACACTTGAGATCCTGAGCCATTTTGATTCAGTCTCTGTTTCTGTCACATTGCCAATGAGGAGTAGGACTTCTTATAAACCAGTTCCACAGCCTAAGCTCCAAAAGTTAGAAAAGAGATCAGCTGCTCAGATTTAGGACACTGTTCTCTATGAGAGAGCTACACTGGTAATCATGAGTGGTGGAGAAACTGGAAAACAAAGTTGATATTTTTATTTTTGTGGTGCTGGAGATTTATCCAGGGTCTTGTGCATATAAGGCAAGCACATTAAAACTAAGTTATATACACTGCCCTTGGAAACAACATTTTAAAAAAGATTGTTTTTAAATAATTTTGAGTGCATAGTAATTATGCAAAAACATTGTAGCAATTTCATACATGCATGTAACGTACTCTAACTGAATCCACTCTACCTGTAACACTCTCTTGTCCCCTTTGTACTTCCACTCACCCCTTGTCTTTCCTATTAGTCCATCTTCTACTTTCATGTCATTTTATATTATTCTCTATACTTTACATATGAAAGAAAACATTATATACTTGTTTTTCTGAAACTTGTTTTGCTAAAACATGATGTTTCACAGTTGCATTTGTTTTCCTGCAAATTACATTTCCTTCCTTTTTATGGCTAAATAAATTTCTACTGTACATATATACTTACCACATTTTTTTATTTTGATGAATTTATCTGTTAATGGGCACCTAGGCTGATTACATAACTTGGCTTTTGTGAACTGTGCTGGGACAAACATGGGTATGCCGCTGTCTGTCTACTATGCTGACTTTGATTCCTTCACATGGACACAGAGAAGTGTGGTATAACTGGATCATGTGGTAGGTAGAAGTACCTTTAGTTCCTGAGGAAACTCCTTACCATTTTCCACAGTGATAGGGCTAATTTACGTTCCCACCAACAGCATATAAGGGAAAGGGACACATTCTATTTAGCTGAATCTCTCATTTGTGTCAGGCAGGAGGCTCAGAATACAGACCTATAGAACTTCCCTCCCCTAAAATTTCAGCCTGTCATTCTGTCTTTGCTTTCTGGAAGTAGGGAAGCCCATATTTGTAGGCTCTGTGTCCTTCCCCAGTCCCCACTCTATTTTTCCCAGGGGACTTTGCAGACTGCCTTTGGTTGTCAGTTTCAGATTGGTTTCACTTTCAGAAACCTCTAGAACACATGCTTTGCCCAACCTCACCACTGTGTCCCCCTTGGTGTTAAAATGCAAACCAGTGTGTGACAGAGGCCAGGCTAGGGGAATAAGAACAGGGGGATTAGTGACCTGACCCAGGTCACACTGGATTTCTTCCTTGGGCAGTGAATGCTGATTTGAAAACAGGAAGTTCCACAGCCAATCAGGCCTGATAAAAGGCCTCTGGGAGTGCAGAGGCCCCAGAGTGGACCTGAGAGAGGCACAGCTGTGGATCCTGGTCCTGTGATTCAGAAGTCAGCACCAGGCTAGCAGCACTGAGACCTGAGGGAGAGACTGTGTGGAAGGTGGCAGGTGAGGACTTCTCTGTGCAGGGGCTGAAGTGACAGCAGACCAAGGCATGCAAGTTCTGGGAACCCCAGGCCACCACTGGGAGAAGTGATGCCAGAGGCTGAGATGAGAAAAGACAATGTAAAAAGTCAACATAATTGCTTTGTTTTGAAACAGCTTCTTGGGAGATCATGGGTGTCAATGGTGCAGGAGGAACTTACTTAGGGCAGGTCCCTGAGAAGTGAAGCAGGATTCCAAGAAGACAAAGATGCTGCACAGCCTCCTGGCTTCACTTCTTGCCCCTTGCCTGCCCCTGGCTGGCTCTGGACCTCACCATGGTGGGTGTTCATGCTCCAACACAGCTCCCACCTACTGAACCTATTTTCTCACCTCTCCTCTCTCCTCAGGGAGTCATGGAATAACTTCTGCCTTACCTTTCACTGTGCTTTTAAAATCTCCAGTATCCAGTTCAAAACCAGTGCACCCTTTATTTATCTGAGATTTCCCCCTGATTGATGGAGCTCTTGCTGTTTCCTGAGCATACTTGCAGGTGCTTAGAATCAGGATGCCAGGCACTTTTCTTGCAGACAGAGGCCAGTCTTGTGGGTCCAACAATAAATGAGACAAGGAACTACACATAGCAGTGATGAGTCAGGGTGGGGAGTAGTGAGCTCTAGACTAGGACATCAGAGGCCTTTTGGTGCTGAGCCTAGAAGCCAGCAATGAGTGATTGGAGCCTGGTGACACAGATGTTGTAGGGAGCCTTTTTAAATTGAATATCAGTGTTTGCCAAAGCTCAGAGGTGATTGGGGGGTCAGGGTGAGTAGAGGTGGAGACTGTGACAGAGGAGGAATTCAGCCAGGAATGGGGCCATGCAGGTGGGCTCCCATTTACAAAACACATTTTGAGCTTCTCCCTAGGGCCACTGGAGATTTAAGGTTGGGGTCATAGGATCAAGATAGCACTTCCCTTTCAGTATTCTGTGTGTCTATCCATCTGGGTACCTGATTGGGGGAGCCCATGTTCTGAGGCTCCCTAGCCCACTTAATTTTCATTTTAGTGAGCAGGTGCTGATAGTACTGAGGATCTCTGGGTCAGGGAGGTCAGAGACTCTGGAGAGGAGACAGGTGGTTCAGATAAGGCACAAGATCACAGGGGCTAGAGAAGTGAAGTGGGATAGAATTATTTTGGAGGGGGCTGAAGGCTTGCTTGGGCATGGATTTGAGGGGATCTTTGAGAAATGGGATGTTGTCAGGGTGGTTTTCCAGGATCTAAGGCCCTCCCCTGGTGAGGGAGGGTCTCACTGCATAGAGCTGCCCCATGGTGTTTAATCCACTGTCTCTGGCTACAAGTAGCACCTCCTTGCTCTGGCTTTGACTACTCACTCTTCTTACTTTGACCTGTCAACTTCTGTTCTCCTCTACCTTCTTTTCTGCTCTTCCTTTCCTTGACAGTTTGATGTTCTACAGAGACCAGCCCCATCCTCACAAGTCTAATCCACTTCCATGGATTTCAATGGTACTCAGAAATTTTCTGAATTTACAGGAAAAATGAAAGCCAAGCAGAGACCACACACAGTGTCCTCAGCCCCATTTCATTGTGTTTCTCTGTCTTCTTTGCCCCCAGACCCTGCATCATGGATTCTCTTTCAAAAGCAAATGGCACCTTTGCCATCCAGGTTTTGAAGATGCTGTGTCAAGACAGACCTTCACAAAATGTGCTTTTTTCTCCCCTGAGCATCTCCTCTGCCTTGGGCATGTTCCTCCTGGGAGCAAAGGGGAACACCAAGGTCCAGATAGCTCAGGTAAGCTCACCTATCACCCAAGACAAGGGACTGGGCTGCAGTGCTTCTCTCCTATCCCCTCCTTGAGTTTTTCCATAACTGTTGAGGAAGGAGGGGTGAGCCTGGATCATTTCAGGGAGGGGATACAGAATGAAGAGAGGTGAGGAGTTTTTTTCCAGTGAGATGTTGTGGGAATTGCTTGCAGGGGTTACTGTGTAATCTCTTTTTCATTTATAACTTTTCTTGTGAGTATTGAATATTTATTTCTTAAAATTGTTGATTTCTGTCTATGTTGTGTAGATAAGTGTGCTTTGTTTGAAAAAATCAATTCTTGGACTTGTGAGAATTTTGTGTTTTTCCCTAAATTCCTTAGGATTTTTTTCCTCCCTTTTCTAACATTGTGCATTAGGAGTTTTGTTATATAATTATTTTCTTTGTAACATTAAAATAATTAATGTTTAATGATTTTTTGATGTAATTATTTGGTTTGGTGATATAACATTCATTTTATTTTCTAAATTATAAGTCACATATTTAAATATTATATTAAATATTTACTTAGAATCATTCTTTATAAGAGAAGACGTTTTTAGTGTTTACCTTATTGAGAATCTTCAAGGTCAGTGTGGAAACTCTTTTCAACTGCTGCTGCTGGCAGGAAGAATTTACGGATTTCTCCCCAGGTACAGCCACTCCAGAACCCCCTTCTTATGCTGAAGTCTAGTTAGAGAGAGGAGCCTTCCAGTGATACCAAGACAAAAATGGACATCCTACTAAAGGCTGCAGGGCACTTCTATAGTGAAAACAATATGTGGATTGTAGATAGAACCTGAACCATGCAAGGACTCATTGATTTCATCAAGAAGTTCCTTAAACTTGTGGCTTTGGAACAGTTGTTCACTTATGGAAATCAGTCCTTTGCTCCTCCCCCAGATAAGGGATGTTTGGGCAGTGATGATAAACTGGTCCTACAGTACTGCAAATCTCAGGGCTGGGCATGAGCCACAAAGGAAAAGCAACTTGCTAATCAAAATGGCTTTTCACAGAGGAAATGGCTGCAAAAAGTTCTAATGCTTATTGTGACAAGATACTTAACAGATATGAGCTACTCAGCATGTGTCCACTGTGACTCATGTTTATGCATAAGAAAACATCTGTAGACTGAATAGACTAACAAATATATGATTTGTGTTAATACACAAATCTTTGTAAAGATTGCTGTTACATTATTCCTGTTGCTCCTGCCTATTATTATTGTTGTTCCAGATCTGCCTCCAAGCTTGAAAAGATGGAAACTTCATAAACCTCCATTACCAATTTTCAAAACAATTCAATTGTTTACTGGTAGAATTGGTATTCTGCCAATTTCTTTCATGGTAAAAACAAAAAAATTTTCTTTTTGTTTTTTAACTTATTCAGTAAATTTGAGTTTGTATGGGATATAATGGTTACATTTTTTTTTCTGTTGAATTAGCTTGTCAAACCAAGTCACATTGACCTCTTAGCTGAATACCTTATATAGTCCAGTAGAGGGCAGTTCAGCTGATACAAAAGGGTTTGGCAATTTGGTTGTACATTTTTGCCAGGTGATAAGACTTTACTTGATAATTTGTGGCTAATATCTATCCAAGTTAGCAAGTATGCTGACCAACTGGAAGATTGAGGAAATATATGTAGTTTAAATTTAATTATGTTGGGAAATGAAAGTCATTTTTTATAGCTGTTTTTCAGTGTACTCTCATTTAAGATTGAGTCCAAAGTTGTCCTGCTATGTCCCTTATTTAAACAATGTCAAAAGGACTTGCTGAGAAAACCTAAAAAAAAAGACAACATGTTAATTATTTCATTGTTACATATGGGAGTTATTTCCTTAGAAACTGTTTTTAATAATTAGTTAGTAGGTTAGCTTCCAAGTTGTTGGCATTTTAGTTGTAGTGTTGTTGATTTTTAGTTTCTACACTGAAGTCATTGAATATAAATTGTGTCATTTTCATACTTCAGAATCAAATAAAACTCTTCTTGTGACCTAATATGACACCTTTGCATTATAAAGTATCATATAATACACATATATTATCTCTTTCTAGGATACTGTTTAAGAACAGATTTATTCTTCTTAATCATATTGCTGATTTTATACATTTATTTTCTTTTAAATATTATCATGCTGATTGCATTCCTGTGCAATTTTCCTTGGATTTTTAGTGTTTTTAACTGCATCTTTTGTTGAAAATAAATTATTGATACAAGTTATTCTCTATTTCTGATACAGTTATGGTGTCTGTCCCTTTTATTTATTTTTTATTGCTCATCTCTAAACCATGCAGAGAGCACTGTGCAGGTACAAGAGCCATATCTTTTATTCACCAGCCTCCTGGCCCCTCTGTCCACCTATCCACCAGTGTAACTTTTCAATCAGAATCAACTTTCTTTCAAAAGAAAAATTTATTCAGTATATTAGAAAAAAAATTGCTTGCAAATTCTTGTTGAGACCAAGATCAAAATTGACAGAGTTTTGGTGATTTCCTTTACAGGCAATGTCTTTAAAGATACAGGAAGACATCCATGAGGGCTTCCAAATGCTTCTCACCCAAGTGAACAAGCCTGGCTCAAAGTACTTGCTTAGAACAGCCAATAGGCTCTTTGGAGAGAAGACCTGTGATTTCCTCTCAGTAAGTTGAGTCAGCAGAACAATAAAAGTTATATTTAAAATACCTGGCGATATACAACCCTAAGAGAGACTCTAGAGACCAGGCAGGATGGCATATTTGAGAGGCTGTGGCAAGAGGATGGAGAGTCAGAGGCCATCTTGGGCAACCTGGTGACACCCTTGTCTCAAAGACAAAATTAATTGCCTTGGGACATAGCTCAGTGGTACAGCATTTGCCTAGCATGCTCAAGGCCCTGAGCTCAAACTCCAGTACTGCAAAAACAAGAAAAAATGAACAATATTCTAGAGAACTTGAGAAACTTACAGAACATTATTTTGTAAATAAAGACCCCAGTTCTATAACGTGTATTATTTCAATATTGGCAATGTCTTAAATTTTATTTATTATTTCTGGTTATTCAGGGATCTGGAAATATCTCTTTATAAACTATAATGTTTCATATCAAGTAGTTTAAGATTTGATCATGATTTTAATTTTAAGAACAGCCTAAAACTAGATTTCAGAATTTTTTGAAGCTCACTGTTATTCTATGGCCAGAATCTGAACTTTTTCTCTCCCAAGACATTTAAGGAGTCCTGTCTTCAGTCCTACAACATGGAGCTGGAGCTGCTGTCCTTTGCCAGAGCTATAGAGAAGTCCAGGAAGCATATAAATTGTTGGGTCTCAAAAGAGATGAAAGGTCAGAATTATAAACTATTTTACTATCCTCCCACCCAACTCTGTTCTCTTCTCCTCTCTCCTCTACCTCTCTGCCTCACTGCTAATGTCACTGGTGTTGCAGAACCATCAGAGCAAAGATGCCTGGCTCAGCCTCTTGGTGCCTTTGAAGTGACTCACAGAAGTCACTTAGTGACTCACAGAAGATCTGATCAATGCTCAGGTTTTCAAAACCAGAGAATTAATGCTGTCTGTTCTCCTAGGACAGGAGTGACTGATACAAGTGTCAACAGAAACTTGTAGGTCAGATTTTGCACATAATAATTTACTTGACACTGGCCTGTATTGTTCACATGGCAGGTGACTATCATCTGTGGGAACAGATCAATGGCCTGATCTTCCCAAGTCATGCCCTTGGCCCTCCTCTTCATGGAGGCAGTTTGGACTTCATTCACTTTTACATGTTAGGGTGACTTCTCCTACTTCTTCTTTCCTATCTCTCACTTAAGCACCCTTCATCAGACTTGAGAAGCCTAGACTTGAGTAGTCAGCTACAGAGCCTCTCTCAGGGCTGATCCACTCCACAGACTTAAAACACCTTCCATGCAGGGTTAAAACTTACTCATTCATGTTTCAAAGTGTGACAAGTTCTAATCTTGGTCCTTAAGATCAATGATGGTTTGATGTTGAAATCATTCAGATAATTTATGCACCACTAGGAACATGCTTATTTCTGCTAACAAATGAGACCATAAAAATAGAGGTAGTCCTTTCCACTGTTTATTCATGGAATCTTTATTTCTTGTGTTCTTCTTAGGCAGCAAATTAGCAAGGATGCCCTTAGTTTTTTGGAATCATACCACTTGATATCCAAGTTAAAAATAACATACCTTCAACTACCCAAATCATCATCTGTTTCAGGGATTCCAGGTGTCAGGAGGGTGCAATCATAATCTCTCTTCTGTAATTTCCAGAAACTCCTCCTAGGTTCCTGGTCTGGAGCTATTCAATTCTATCTGCCCCAGGAACGTTGCAGGTAGCTGTACAATGTTAGAACTGGGTCTGAACACAGAGCCTTAGAGTTGACACTGTTCTTCCCCACAGCAGGTAATGTCAGCTCCTACCCAGCTCCTCTCTCCTTTGTTGCTTGTCTTATTCTCCAACCTGGTGTCAAGTTTCTGCTTTGTCCCAATCTGTTTTCCTCCAGTGACTTAGAAGTCTTTCACCATCTTCAACTTGGTGGCTCTTCCAGTGCCTGTTGTCATGAATATCACTCATAGCTGGGATTTTTAACTTTTATACGTATCATCCAAACTCAGCACATTTGAAACAAGAATTTTTGGATCTCCAAGACATCATGTCATGATTATTCACTAAGGATTCATAAAAAGCAACTGAAAGTGTTTGTGCTTGTCTTGAAAGGTAAAATCCCAGAAGTGCTACCAAAGAACTCAATTGATGAGCAGGCCAGGCTGGTTCTTGTCAATGCCATCTACTTCAAAGGAACATGGGATGAGCCATTTAACAAGTCATATGTGTGCAAAATGCCTTTCATAATAAACAAGGTAGGGAGAGACTTTCAAAAATTATGCTAGTCTTAATTTAAATTTAACTTTGTAAAGGCATAAATGGTTAATAATAATTTCAAACTTATCATCCCTCTTAATGAATTTTAATCTTAGTGGAAAAATGATTTGAATAAATAATACTTGCTCTCTATTATGGTTTATAACCTATTAGCATTCTAACTGCCTCTAATGAAGTCTCCTACATGTATTGGTTTAATCTCATTCTGGAAACAAAGATCTTCCTATTGACATAAGCTGCTTAGATAAAAAGCTAAAAGAGGTGATATATGTATATGTGGATGTTTATGAATGACACAGGGAGAATGCAAAGAAGGAATTTGACAACACATATCTTGAATCAGAATTTTTTTAAATGTTATTTCGCAATGAGAAATCAACCTCAGTTCTTGTGCATGTTAACCAAGTTCTGTACCCCTGAGCTACTTCCCAGATTTTCCATCTATTACTTTTTAAATTAAAGTAATCTCTCATTTGAATTGTTGTTAATCATAACTTATTACTGATTCAGAATCTGCATCTTTATACCATTAAAAATGAATGGCAAAGGCCTTAATCAACTGTGAGCTATAACTTTAATTAAAACAGATATTAGACTAGTTCGCTAAATTCTCTAATTCTTTAAAATACAGGGTAATGCAATAAGGAAGCTCTTATGCAGTAACCTCCTCCCCTCTTTATAAGGCATGTTTATGAAAACAATTTATTAATTTCTAGCAGTGCTAGATCACCCCAGAGTTGAGATTTTTCATTATCTTCTTATACAGTTTTAAATGTTGTGCTCATGTGGTCATTCCCCTCAGGAGGAGACAAGGCCAGTGGAGATGATGTGGAAGAAAGCCAATTTTAACTACATCTACATCAGTGAGGCCCAGACACAGGTGTTGGAGCTGCACTATGCTGGCAAGGAGCTGAGCATGATCATCCTGCTCCCAGATGAGAAAGTGGACCTCAGTGTGGTGAGTCGGGAGGGGCTGCACTCCTTTGAACTCACAATTTCTGAGGAAAGAATTGGGTACACCCTGTGACTCTCTTTCACAGTATCTCCAACCCAAGAGCCCAAATGGCCCTGCCCTGTCCTCCTTGCTTCCTTGTGATATGATCCTTATAGAAAGAGAGCCAACCGTCTTCTCAAGGGTGGCAGTGCACTGTGATGACCTAAAGGGTCTCTGTGAGCAGAGCAGCTCCCATGGGCTTTCCCTCTCTCCAGGTCCCTAACTGTGAGGATGAATTTCCACAAACAGTGCCACATTCCACTTTAGGCAGATGTCCCTGTCCTGGAGAGGCTCACACTGAGAGCTCTTCCAGTCTCTTGTGCTTGCCAGCAATGGTTCATTGTGTTGAAACTAAGCTTCATTCAAACCAACATATACCACAAGAAAAGCACCACTGACTGGGCATAAATGTTTTTCAGAAATAAATATGTTTTGCTTGTGGATGGATAAGGAGGGGCAGCCACAGGGAAATGACATATGGGATAGAGTGTGGGATGGTGGACAAGTCAGAGCCCTCACAAGCTTCTGGGCAGCTGAAGGCAGTGCTCATCTTTTGCGGATGTTCATGGAAATGTCTGTGTGTCCACCGATACCCTCCATAGTCTTACTATGAACCTGTGATTCTGGTCTTTCAGGTGGAAAATAGCCTTACTTTTGAGAAATTCCTAGACTGGACCAAGGCAGCCTCTTTGCAGAATATTGAAGTGGAAGTTCTCCTTCCGAGATTTGAACTGCAGGGGGATTACAACATGCAGTCTGTGCTTCAGCATCTGGGAATGGTTGATATCTTCCAAGAGGGCCAGGCTGACTTATCTGCAATGTCAACTGAGACAGACCTGTGTCTGTCCAAGTTTTTGCACAATAGTGTCTTGGAAATAAATGATGAAGGCACTGAGGCTGTGGCGGGCTCAGGCATATACAATAAAAATTTCAGCTTTTCATATTTACCATTTTTCCATGCTGACCACCCCTTCCTTTTCTTCATCAGGCACAATGAAACCAACACTCTTCTATTCTGTGGCAGGTTCTCATTTCCCTGGGGGTTGTAATTCCTCTCCATGGGGAATTTCTCTCTTCCATGTCCCCAAGTTCCCACTACAGTTCATAAGGATGGGCCTTTAGGTGAACACCAAGTAGGAAGATGAGGGCAGGGTCCTAAGCCTTCTGAACAACTTGCCAGTGTGATCTCATGATGCACACACTCAGCTGTCCCCACACTGCCCACTCACTGTACCACAGAACCAGGTCATGGCCAATAGGCTGTCCTGATTCCCTGTTGTATAAGGATGAGTGCAGTATAGATGCCTAGGATAGCTTACAAACTTTCCCCAGATGGCCCTGAACACATTTCCCAGTCATTTCACATGCAATTCCTTCTACTTATCCTGTGCTTTCCTGTATTTTACACTTGTCACACACCTGCCTTAGCTGAATGCCACAATAGTAATAAATGCTGGTATATACTGTTACTATTATTCAAGTTTAAAGAACAACAAGTTTTAGTCTGTGTCTCAGTGGAGGTTTGTCTCAGTGGTAGAGCACTTGCCTAGCATATGTGAGGCACTAGGTTTGACCCTGAGCAGCACATAAAAATAAAAATAAATAAAATAAAGACATTGTGTTCATCTACAATGAGAAACCACTTTAATACAAATTTTAGTTTTGTGTATCTTTGGCATTCACCCTTCATCATTCAGCACATATATGATAAGAATTGTAATAGATAATAGGGACACAACAGGACAGAGTCATGGTCCTTTGATATCTGCTCTTTAATGTGTGTTCCCAATTTATATAGAGTTTATGACAACCAGATTGGACAGTTGAATGGCTTTGAACTGCCATATACCCCCATTGCAGCTAGAACACCTTGTCTGGTGGTATTGCATTTCTCTACCTCCAGCCCAAAGAGTTAAAAGCCATTATTTTTTAATGTTCAGTTCAACTGTCATCTTCTTCAAGACTTTACATCTTTGAACTTTCAATATAACTGCCCATGATAGTTGCATTGCTTATTTATTACTCATTTTTATTATTAATCTTTTGACTAGGCCTTAAATCCCCAGGATTTGTGATTATATTCTACTTATCTTCATGTTATAGTGCACTAATAAATAATTTGATCATATAACCACTGTAGTGTTTCTTTAGTTGTTGAATATCACCAAGTTTGTTGTTTCTTTTAGACATTTTTATTCCAATGACATTCACATGTACAAAGTCCAGTGCCATCTAATACATGGCTCAAAAATGTTGTGCAACCATAAGGTTTACTGTGTACCCAATGGTTTTCATTGCCTCCAAGAAAAACCCATGTTTTCTAAGCAGTGAATTCTCATCCCCTCCTCCCTCTAGCCCCTGGCAACCATGAATCTGCTTTTTTTTCCCATGGATTTACCTGTTCTGCATATTTCATGTAAATTGAATCATAAAATATATTACCTTTTGTGTCTGGCTTCTTCACTTAGTGTGATGTGTTCTAGGTTGAGTCTTATTGTGGCATGTATCAGTATTTTATTTCTTTTTATGACTGAATAATATTCCAGTACCTGAATATGACACAATTGTTTTATTCACTCATCCATTGATGGAAATTTGGATTTTTACTCCGTTGTGGTTGTTTTTAATAGTCCTGCTATGAAACTGCATGTATGTGAATTTGCTTGAATAACTATTTACACTGTTCTGTGTATATATACAGATTTAGCAATAGAATTGTTATTCATAAGATAATTTTATTTAACTTTTTGAAGACTCACCAACCACAGTGGCTGAACCATGTCACATCCCTATGATCAATGTATGAGATTTCAATTTCTCTTTATACCTTTATTTAAAAATCACGAACATATTAATGGTAATTCTTTCCATGGTGTCAGATGCTCTGCCTCATCCCTGGTCCATTGCCCTGGAGCTGGCCAACCATGGATGGAGACTCTGCAACTGTGAGCCAAAAGGAAATCTCCTTCTCCTGGTCATTCTGATCAGATGTTTTGGCCACAGCAATGAAGAGCTGAATAACACAAAGGCCCACAGCTGATTGAAAAATGCCTAGAATAAGTGATCCAGCTACATTCCTGCTAGAGGTAGACCTCTCTCTGGTGTTCAGAATTGATAGTTTTCCATTGATTTTAGGATAAAGATTAAGCTCCCTTTTGAGAGCTCCCCAATAGTTCCTGATATAACCTTTTCTCCTGTCCCTCTTTGCCATTTCTCAATGTCAATCCTTCACTCCAGCCTTATAGAATTATCTGCAGTTCCTGACTATTCCACACTCTGCCTTTTCTTTCGGGCTATACAGTTATGACCAATGATAGTTAGCTTCCCATTACTGTGACAGAGTACTTGTGATAATCAACACAAAAAGAGGAACCACTTATCCTAGGTCACAGTTTCAGAGGTTTCAGGCTTGTTTGGCCTCTTTGGTTGCTCTTGGGCCTGTGTCAGGACAGTTCATCATGGTGGCAGTAAGTGATGGAGCAAAGATGCTCACTCACTGTGGCCTGGAGAGCAATGGAGGAGGTGGCTGGTGTCCTGAATATTCCATTCAAAGACACACCACCCATGGCTTAACTTTCTCCACTAGGTCTCACCTCCAAAAGTTCCCCCACTTCTCAGGAGCCCCTCAGGCTGGTGAATACACTTTCAACTCAAGCACCTCTGGGAACATCCCAGATTCAAATTACAGTGCCATCTTCTTATAAAACCCTTCCTTGAGATGTGGCTCAAGTGGTAGCATGCCTGCCTGGCATGCATGAGACACTGGGTTCAATCCTCAGCACCACATAAAAATAAAATAAATACGTTATGTCCAACAAAAGCTCAAAAATAAATATTAAAAAATTCTCTCTCTCTCTCTCTCTCTCTCTCTCTCTCTCTCAAAAACAAACAAACTAACAAACAAAACCTTTCCTTTCCAGTAATCCTCTCCCACCACCTCCTTGCCTTGCCCCCTCACTAGCTAAACTTCACTGGTCCTTTCCAGGGTTAAAGACTCCCCCTGTGTGCTCAATTATTTTGCAGTAGAAGTATTTAGCACAAGGCAGGGCAGGGGAGGTTGAGAGGAGCTCTATCCTATTATACACACAGGTCTTCTACAAAGGGCACTAAAGCTTCCTGCAGGTGGTAGGCATTTCCCATTGGCCAAATAGAGTGTGTTCCTCTGGTTCTTAGTGATATAGAAGGAAGAGGTCCTGCTGGAGGGTCGCTGCTGGTTCCAATCTCATTTCTCAAGGGCTTCTCTCACCTTCCAGAGTGGTTAAGGCCTTTGCCTTGTTGGACAAGGTGTGGTCTCCAGGAGCCAGCAGGAGTGGTCACTGAGGGCCTGGTCTACGCGGCTCCACACCCTAACATGTGGGTGAGCTCTTGGACACCCACACACCTTCTTGAACCCTGCAAGCCCTGGCCAGCCTCTGTGGAATGACGCCATCCATGCCCTTCCTGCTACCTCCTGAAGGTGCCAGGTCCTCAGCATTGGCTTTGGCTGGGATGGGCAGCAGTGGGCTAGGAGACCAGCAGCCCACAGGTTCCTGGGTCCTGGGTCAGAGCAGTCACCGCCACCATCAAGTTATCCAGGGAGGGTGGGGGGAAGGAAGGGGAGGGAGAGGGAGGGGAGTCTTTCCCATCTTTCAGAGCCTTGGCCAGCCTCAGTTTTCAGCCTCCCTTCCTTGTCCCTGCCCTGCTCACCCATCATGGCTGACTAGATACTTGACACCCTGGTCCCTGGTCTTGTCTTTTCCTTTCAATGTTCTAGGTAACTGGTTCCTAAACCAGTAAAATCATCCCCCCCTTTACTGACTCCACTTTATTCTCTTCCTCCCCAAGCTCCATTTATGTCCCGTTCATTAATGATTTTCCTTCCCTCACCCCTGAGGGAACCAGCTGGGGAGACCCATCACCTTTATCTTCTGGTCTGTGTCTTAACTGCAGCTTCTGGTAAGTGGTGGTTCATGTCCATTTACTTTCTTCAGAGCCTCTCTTCCTGTGCACTCTTCTGAGTCCAACCCTGGCTCCTTCTTGCCCTTGGCTATGGTCTTCTAAGTACATTCTCTTCCATCCCCCACTCCCCTCATAATATGAGCAGCTGGTTTTCAGATTCTAGGTCTCTTTGTCTTTACCCTTTTCTGATAAATCAGAGGCAGACAGAAAAATATCTGGGCATTTGTGAGATCAGAGCCTACACTAAGTACACAGGCAGAAGAAATTCTCTTTTTGGGGTCTTTCCATGGAAGATCCTTTGATTTTTGGTGCCAGATCCTATGTCATACTCTGAGATATTGGGATATCTTGTGTGTTTCTGATGTGATCTTGAAGTGCATTCTGGCTTAATGTCTTCATTTTTTGTGTTATTATTTTAACATCACAACATTGTTTATTATGTAAACTTTTTAATAAAACAAAAATACAGCAACATAATATATGGATGCAACTAAATACAGAATGGCAACTTTTTTTTTCTCTTTAAGAGACCACGATGCCCAATGCTTGTAAAACAAAAAGACCCATTATAGACAGAAACAGGTCGGTGATTAGCTTCACAATTTGCCTAGAAGTGATCTATAAATGAATTTTCCACTGGCTACTTACAATAAAATATAAAGAGAGAGTTAAAGGAAAATTTCTTTGTTGGTTCCTATCATATGAAATGTCCTATATTCTATTTTAGCAGGGCCAGTATATGGAAAATAAGGAAATTAAATGTTATTACAAAATGAAGCATTTAAGAGATTCTGGCTAAAGAGGGCACTAAATGAGAATAACATGTATGCAAAGAATCCAATACAAAAAGCAGTTGTTACTAAAAAGCTCTTGGTGCATTGTGAGGATATTGGGTTTTTTTCCATGCGTATTTTTAAACAATGGAAGTGTCAAAAATTAGGGTCAACTGTGTTAGACTAAATTACATTATTGTATAGGCTGCAATGAATGGTACTGTATTATAATTATCCTAGAGAAGCATAGTTTGCATCTTTTTATGGCAATATATCCTTGAAAAAAAACCTTCTGGAATCCCTTTATTTTGAAATATCCTGTAAACAATTAGACCACCAGAGCATGATTGTACAACAGTACACTGTTCTATTGAATTACATTGAAAAGATCTTTTGAATAAAAATTTCAAAAAGAAAAGAAAATATAGAAAGTTACTTACATCTGTTAGTTTCTAAGTACACAATCCACTACCCAATTCAAGCCATCTTAATCTCCATCAACAATAACAACAACAACAACAAATTTTTGTCTGCTGTTAAATTCATCATTATGGATGAAAGTGGTACAAATTGGTCAAATGGAGCCCACAAACACTGATGTCCAATCTGGCATATTGGCAACTAACACATAACAGGAGATCAATAGAGAGTTTAAAAGATCTTCCCTTTCTTGGTCCTTTTCAAGGTCCCTGAGGAGTTATGTTGCTCTAAAGTTCACTGTTGAACTTCCCAGTTTGCTTTCTCCTTCACAAACTGACACCATTTCCTCTCTAGTTCCTTATGTTGGGCTTCCAAATTCTTTTTCATTGGCTCATGCCATCACTATACATCGGCTTTAAAGTCCTTCAGTGTTTTAACTTTTTCTTGACTTTCATCTCAAACACCTGCTTTATCTGCATTTCCACCTTCTTCATCTTGGCTACATGCTCCTTCCTTTCTCCTTCTCTTTGTGCCAGAGAGCTCTTCATAAGCTGCCCTTTATTCTTGTTTTATCAACTCCATTGTAAGTTCCAGCTGCAAGTATTGTGCTTCGGTCATTCTCATAGTGTACATTATTAGTAACATTTTTCAAGTCCTGCATCTATGTTCTTATCAACATATTTCTTAGTGTTGTAAAATCAAAATGCTCACCATTTCCAACTTCAGCCACACCTCAAGGATATGCTGCCTCTTTCTGACCCTTTTGCCATTAACTTCACTAATAGTATTACTGCCTCCTACAGCAAGAATTAAATGGTCCTTTATTTTTTTAACTGGCTTATTTTCTTCCTCATTATCTGTTTCTGGAAATTCATATGTTTTGATTTCATGTTCCTGAATTTCTTTCATTATCTGTTTTTTAAACTTTTGGCATTCCTCAGTGGGAGTGTGTCTGCTTTGGAAGTAAGTGGAATGCTATTCACTTTTTCATGCAAACACTTCATAAACTCAAAATCCAGTTTTGAAGGAGCAAGGAAGTGTAACTATACTGTACTTCTGTTATCAGCCATCTGATGTCTGTTCACTAACATTCTGCATTTAGGTAATCCTCATATTTACTATCAATGTCACCAATAACAGGCTGCCAGCAATGACTATTGTCCATGGCATCTCCAAGCCCTGGGGTATCAACTATTGTGAACAGCAACTGAGCACCACCTACTTTGATTAAAACTTTGGGTTGTTCCACCAGCAGTCTGGATACTCAGGAAAATACAAATCTGTGAGGAATGATGAGTTGATTAATCTTTATTTTCCCAGTCCAGATTCACCTACTACCATAAGTGAATTCAGACCCTCTCTTCTCTGAGTTTCCATAAACATGATTTGGGAGATTGGTAAATCCTACATAGCCTTCAAGGTTCTTCATTTTAGCTACTCCCTAGTTGTGGATAGTTGGGCCTCTTTATATGTGCCTTCAACAGTATCTCTAATGCTTACTTTATTTCATTTGTCTATGAATATCCTGGAGACATGGGGGAATATTAGGTGGGGTATGAGGGTGGGGGTTTTTATCTATTAGTTTGGATCTGTGTTTTTGATAGGGGCTAAGAGATGTATTTGATGGCTTCAGTGACAGTCCTGTTATTTCACCGACTCTGGCTCCAGCACCCAAGAGCCCTCTCACAAAATGAGTTCTGGAGATAACACTGAACACATCCTAATCGAACATTCACCCAGGTCAATTGCCCCTGGAATTCCTAGGGCTAGGATATACCCAGCTGTTTTATTTTTGACAGATTTTTTCCCAGAATTATTTTATATTGAGCTCACCTTCTATTTTATGGTCCCTCTTATCATAAATTTATTTTTGTGTTATGCACACTTAAGTGATACTCTTGTTTGACCAACATGCCTAAGTTGAAACATTTCTATGTGCCCTTCAAAATTATTTGTGTGTGTGTGTGTGTGTGTGTGTGTGTGTGTGTGTGTGTGTATAACTTGGGATTAAACCCAATGGTGCTTTACTACTGAGCTACATTCTCAGGTTTTTTAATTTTTTATTTGAGACAAGGTCTCTCACTAAGTTGCCCAAACTGACCTCCAACTTATGATCCTCTGGCCTCAGCCTCCTGAGTGTGGGTATTACATATGTGGTCCACCACTCGAGGTTTAAAATGATTTCTAAACTGCAATCTTAATCATAACATGTAAAAGCTTTTGGCTTTATAGCTATCTACCTATATTTATCTCTTTGGCTTTCTGTTTATACTAAGATAGGAAGTTATTTGTGTTGCTTGGAGGTTTTTTGTGTTTTGGTTTTTAATCTCAGCCCACTTGCAAAATGCAATCAAAGAATTAACTCTTTACCTTGTTTGAGACTGAAGTAAACAGAGATTAGATTAGAAAGTTTTTTTCTGTATAAGCTGTTTCATGTGGAAATTTTGACTCAAATCTTAGATATGGTGTGCAAACAAAAAAAATCATAATGTTTAGTTGTTTTATTAGTTTTTTTATTGTTATAATCAAAATATCCAAAAGAGGAAGAAGAATTTATTCTGGCATATGGTTTCAGAGATATCATTTCTTGGTTGGCTTGCTTAGAGCAGAAATATCATGTTAGAAAGGCATGGCAGTGGAAAGATGCTCAGCTCATGGCAGCCAAGAAAGAGAGAGGGGCATGGGAGGGTCAGGGATAAGAAGTAGTTTCCAAAGGCACATCCCTCTCCCACCCTCCCAACCTTCCTATAGTTTGTAACTCTTCCCAGTAGTTCATTCATGTCATGAATCCATCAAATGCATTAATCCACTAATTAAGTCAGAATGACTATGAGTACATCACTTCCCCAAAACCTGACCTCTGAACAATGTTGCATTGGGGACCAAGCCTTCAACGTGTGAACTTTTGGGGGACATTCCTGATCCAATGACAACAGTCATATTGAGAGACCCCCAGATCCCCCAACCCAGAATGGACCACGCGAGACACTGGATGCAAACAGCAGGAGGATTTATTCTCACACAGGCGCCCGTGGGTGCACAACAAAACCTCAGCTGGAGCTTTGGTGACTGGCACACCCAGGCTCGGGGGTACAGAGTTTTTATAGGAAGCAGGGGGCAAGGTTTCAGCCTAGCACATTAACAGTTATTCTATTGGTTTATCTAAGTTCCTCTAGGTCCAGCCCCTTAGGTCACCTGGGGGGTAAACTTGTTTTTTCCACTTTATGTTCTCAGAAAAGAAACCCATAAATTGCATCCTATTCTTTTAGTTCCTGTTTTTACTCTATTTGCTCAAGCTTGGCCTTCCCAGGATTATCTATATGGAACATCTGGTGGTGGCATTGTATAGAGCTTGGAGTGTTATGTGCAGCTGGGAAGTGCTACGTGCAGCTTGTGGGGTTTTAACATGGGGGTTGTACATGGGAACATCCTGTAGGGCACAGGGGTTAGAATTCCTAATGTTGGGTTTGGGGCCCTGTAGTCCTTCAATATAAACATATGACCTTAGCTTGGTTCAATTTTTTTGTGAATATAATTTGTATTCAACTCTCATTTTACAAATTAATAAGTTTATTAACATATTATTTATTTAATTTATTTAATAAATTAATAAGTACATATTAACATATTATTCTGTCTCATAAATAAAATTTAATGTAAGTAGATATATCACAAATGAGCTAATTTAAATTTGCTGGTAAAATAAAATTCAGAATGTCTAAAATTAGCCATGAGCAGTGGCTCACATCTGTAATCCCAGAGGCTGGGAAGAATGAGGCTGGAGGATTGTGAGTTCAAAGCTAGTCTCAGCAAAAGTGAGTCACTAAGCAACTTAGTGAGACCCTGTCTCTTGCTGTGAGCCATAGCCAAGCAGGAATGATGCATGGCAATTTCCTTGTCAGCCAACCCAATGTTGCTTAGAGGGAGGACTCTCCATTGTGAAAATGGGCTTGCCTTGGACCCAGGTCATTTGCAGTGACATTGCATGAATGTTTGATAGTTTTGGTTTGAAAGACAGCCTTGCTCAGGGATTAGGGCAGCTCCGGGTTTAGGGTGGATCCTGCTGGATTAGGGTGGCTCCAGGTTTAGGGTGGATCCTCCTGGGAATAGGGCATATCCTGCTGCCTCAGGCGCCCGCTCCTTGAGTTCCTGTGGACTTCTCCGGGGTTCTGAGAGTATTTGGTATGCAGAGCCCAGTGGAGGGAGTGGATTTTCCCAGAATGTGCATGTAGAGTGCCAGTGAGAGTTCAGGAATAAAGAAATGCTGTTTGAATCTACAAGGTGTGGTGGCTCGATTATTTTGTGCCCAGCCAGACTGTAGCAGTCTCTAAATAATATAAAAAATAGGGCTGAGGATGTGACTAAGTGGCTGAGTGCCCTGAGTTCACTCCTTGGTACCCACCCACAAAAATAAATAAATAAATACATAAAAAGATAAAAAGTCTAAAACTGCTAACATTTTCTTTTCCCCTCATGTTCCTAGCCATTCAGGATAATATTTATTTATCTTTATCTTTTAGGTGTTCAAGACACAATGTCCATTGCTTTCTATGTTTAAAATACAACAGCAACTTTTAGGTTTGACAAAGAAATAAGGTGTTAACTATGCTGGTCTTATATGTTGGTTTTCATGAGTAATCTAAAAATGGGCAAATTAGTAAATATAAGAAGGAAAATGTTTATATAGATGGAGATAAAACATCTGAATCATTTACAAAATACTCATAAATCGATTGCTAAATATAAATTCAAGAAGTCTTAGCTTTCTAAATTATACCAAGTATCTATCTGTTAAATGTATTTTTATAAACTGTTAATATATAGGAAAATAACTTTTCCCTGGATCTTTACTTAAAAATAAGACTTTACCAGGTGCAGTGGCACCCACCTGTAATCCAAGTGGCTGGAAAACTGAGAGGGGAGAATTGCAAGTTCAAAGCCAGCCTCATCAATTTAGCAAAGACCTAAGCAACTTATTGAGACCCTGTCTCTAAATAAAATACAAAAAACTACTATATGTGGCTCACTGGTTGAGTACCTGTGGGTTCAATCTCGGTTACAAAAAAAAAAAAAAAAAGGCTTTTAAGAGTGAATGTTCTAATTAACATGTGCAATTCTATACAGAAAGAAAGAGAAAGGGAGAAAAACTTTTAAGCTGCATTTTAATGAAAATATTCAGGAGTGTAGAATTTTTTTTAAAAAAGAAGTAATTTTTCTAAATTTTAAAAATTTATATGTTTTGTTTCAACCTGTAAATTTTAAAAGAGACAAAAAAAGTAGAACAAATATTTTCTCTTATTTTAAACAAAAAAATTGAGGTGAAAAGATACAAACAAAGTTATAAGGATTAGGATATGTCTTTTAGAGAGTGTTTTGGAATGAGGAAAGATATTGTATGGTAAAGTATGATGTTTGTCCTAAAGTAAAATGACTGTATTCTTTCAAAATGGGAAGAAAGATAGGCCAAAAACTCAAAAGCTAAATGTTTAAACAAGTTGCAGATAATCTAAGCAGGTTGCAGGTTTGTGAAGGACCAGTGTCCTAAAAGGAAATGTACTTGTAATTATGCTGGCTATAATTAAGATAAATTATTTGCAGGGTTTTCAAAAATAAAAATTTAATCCACTGGATGTAAAACCAGAATCTAGGTTTCTACATTTTTTAAAAATTTGTTTTGTTCTGTTACCAGGGTTTTTGTTTTGACTTCAAGTGCACCACTGAGCCACATGCTCAGCCCACATTAACCTTCAGGATATATAAAAAACTCAAAACACTTAACACCAATAATAATAAAATAACCCAACCAATAAATGGTCTAAGAAACTGAATAGACACTTCACAGAAGAAGAAATACAATTGATCAACAAATATATGAAAAAATGTTAAACATCTCTAGCAATTAAAGAAATGCAAATCAAAACTGCTTTAAGATTTTATTTCACTGCAGTCAGAATGGCAATTATCAAGAATATAAGCAACAATAAATGTTGGCAAGGATGTGGAAAAAGGTACACTCATACATTGTTGGTGGGATTACAAACTGGTGCAACCATTATGTAAAACAGGAAGATATTCCCCAGAAAACTTGGAATGGAACCACCATTTGACCCAGCTATTCTACTCTTTGGTTTATACATAAAAAATTGAAAATCACCATAAGACAGCAACACAGCCATTGTTTATAGCAGCTCAGTTCATAAGAGATAAACTATGCAACCAATCTAGGTGGCCTTCAATAGATGAATGGGTAAACAAAGTGTATATATACACAATGGAAGATTACTTAGACTTACAGGACAATGAAATGGCATTTGCAGGTAAATGGATGGAGCTGGAGGATATCATGCTAAGGGATGTAAACCAATTCCAAAAGACCAAAGGCTGAATATTTTCTCTGGTATGTAAATGCTAATTCACCATAAGGTGGGGGAATCCTAGAGAAGAATAGAGTTTCTTTGGATTAAACTGGGGACTGAAGGGAGCGGAGTGGGCATGGGGGTAGGTGAGGGTAGTTAAATGAATCAGAAATTTCCATATGAGCATATATGATTACACAACAGGTGTGATCCTACATTATGGCAACAGAGAAAAATGAGAAGTTATTCTCCATTTATGTATGATGTGTCAAAATGCATTCTCTGATCATATGTAACTAATTAGAACAAATTAAAAGTTTCAAAAAAAAGGCTCTCTCTCTTAAAAAGAGTAAAAATACTTTAAGGCATTGTTATAAACTGAACCATGTCCTACCAAAATCCATATGTTGAAACCTTAGCTCCTATAATCTCAGAATGTGACTGTTTTTGGAGAGAAGCCCTTTAAAGAAGTGATTAAGATCAAAAAGAGATTTTTCTATCCTTTTTAATTTAATTTTTTAAGTTTTGAGAGAGGATGTTGCTAAGTTGCTGAGATTGGCCTTGAACTCAAAATTCTCCTACCTCAGGCTACCATTTTGCTGGGATTTCAGGCATGTGCCACCATGCCCAGGTCAAAGAGGGCTTGAGTGGGCCCTAATCGTATAGGACTGGTGTACTTATCAGAGGGAATTAGGATCTACAGAGAGACATGTGGGATGTTCAAGCATGGGAATAGTTCATGTGAAAATACTGAGAAGCATCCATCTGCAATCCAAGGAGACAGGTCTCAGGAGACTAATGCTGCTGACCCCTTGATCTTGGACTTCCAGTCTCTAGTACTGGATAATATAAATTTCTTTTGTTGAAGTCACATAACCTGTGGTATTTTCTATGGTATCCCTAGCAGCTAACATGGTGGCTTAAAACAGTTGAGTGCCATTTGGATCCACATTAACCTTGCCCTTCCTGTGAGGCCACCCTCCCTTGCTCATTTCCATCCAGCCACACTGGTCTTCTCTGGTTTCCAGGCTTTTGGCCTTTACATGCACCATTTCTTCTCCATAGAACTCTGGTCTTCCTGCTTTTTAAGTAGCTGAATCCTGGCCCCACAGTCTCAGCTCATGTATCATTTTTGCAGAGATGAAGAACCACCCCATATAACAGAAGTATCCCCTGATATTTTCTATGCCTGGCCATGGTGTGCTTCTTTCCTAATTTTATCATTATTTTCAATAATTTCATTTGTTTACTTTTGTGTCTTGTCTTTCCCAGTAGAAGACTTAAGCACCACAGTCAGTAACAAGTCTGTATTATTTATAGTTATGACCAGTGGCCTAACAAAAACTTAGACCTTTAATAAATAAATTCTGAGAGGAAAAAATATGTTGGTGAGGATGTGGGGGGAAAAAGTACACTCATACATTGTTGGTGGAACTGAAAATTGCAATCAGTATGGAAAACAGTATGGAAATTCTTCAGAACAATTGGAATGGAACCACCATTTGACCCAGTTATCCCATTCCTCAGTTTATGCCAAAAGGACTTAAAAATAGCATCCTACAGTGATGCAGTCACATCAATGTTTATAGCAGCTCAATTCATAGTAGCTAAATTATGGAACCAACCTAGATGCCCTTTAACGGATGAATGGATAAAGATAAT
Source organism: Ictidomys tridecemlineatus (assembly GCF_052094955.1). Classification (NCBI taxonomy): domain Eukaryota; kingdom Metazoa; phylum Chordata; class Mammalia; order Rodentia; family Sciuridae; genus Ictidomys; species Ictidomys tridecemlineatus. The sequence goes on from NC_135484.1 coordinate 135,112,912, forward strand.
GTGGTATATATGGGCATATATAAAATATTACTCAACCTTAAAGAAGAATGAAATTATGGCCATCTCTGGGTAAATGGATGGAACTGGAGAATATGCTAAGTAAATAAACCAACCCCCAAAACCCAAAGGCTGAATGTTTTCTCTGATATGCAGATGATAATTCACAAAAGGGGGGGGGACTGGAGAAGAATAGAGGTATTTTGAATTAGGCAGAGGGACTTGAAGGGAGGAGAGGGGTGATGGTGGGGGTAGGAAGGATAATAGAATGAATTGGACACTAGTACTGTGCATAAATGATTACATGACCAGTGTGATCCTACATCATGTACAGCCAAAAGAATGAGAAGTTATACTCCATTTATGTATGATGTGTCAAAATGCATTTTACTGTCATGTATAACTAATTAGAACAAATTAAAAAAAGAGCAAACTGGTCAGATTAAAATTAAATACTGTGAACTGTTAGCAAAGTGTGGGGTTGTTATCATATGTCCAATAGAGAAAATGGGATCTCTTGTTATGGGGTGATTATGGGTGGAGGTTGAGACACCTGGGAGTCTTCAGAATTGGAAGTCAAAAGGTGACACAGGTGTCTAGCTTGGGGGGGAGTGTCATTTGTGAGAAAGTAATTGGGAAGGAGTAAGGCATTGTTGGGAGGTTTCTGACTAGGGACTTGACCTCTCACTCCCCCCCCCCTTTAGTCTCTGCTAAGACTTTCATGAAAGAGTTTGAAGTTTCTGAAAAAAGAAAACTCCCAGACAGTGTGATGAGTATAATTCTAGGAACTGTAAGAATCTATAGAGGCCACGATTATGTAAATGCAGGCTTCCAACTGTCCTAGGTGTTAGCTTTTTTTATTCCATGAGAGGGTGATGCTTTCAGATACATAGAGACTATTTCACAATCATCATAATGTACTTGACGCCAGGGGCCTACAATTCCTAGCTGGGCAATGGTATTTATTACCAACAGATGTAGGCATAAAATGCAGGCTCAAGCAATCTCTAGGGCACATTGCTATGCCCTGTAGTCTAGTTGTGTTCCTTAATCTTTTATAAAATTTTATTTAAACACTTGAACATTGTAATTGAAATACTTTATGTCAGAGAGAAAATTCACTAATAATAGCCATGCTCAATACTGTCTCCTGGGAGAACTCTCCTGATCAGAAAGAACCAACAAACAAAGGTTATTATAGCACTTCTCAGGGTGTGCTTCATATTTTCATCAAATTACCAGGATCTGAAAAATACCAAGATGAATAAGACATGGTTCTGTCCTCAAGGAGCTTATGGTCAGTCTCTGCAACTTTCAGACAGGAACACCAAAGGTAACTCAAAGAAGTATGTTATAAGTGTTAAAGGAGGTGCCAGATAAAGCAACTAAGGGTCAAGAATGTGAATGAGGATAACTCTCAATAAGTCAAGATGCAAATAGAGCAGGCCTTTGATAGGGGACTTAGAGGGTAAGCAGGGTGTCAGGAGGTGCACATGGTAGAAGCAAGAATTCTAAGGAGAAGAAGAGGCTTCAACAGTTTTGCCTCTCTAGAACACTGGGTTTTTAAGTCATAGCACTATTGGCACTTTGAGTCAGACCAGTTTTTGTTATAGGCAGAGTCTAATGTGTTGTTGATTTGTAGCAAAATTGTGACCTCCACCCACTAGATGTCAGTGGCACATCTGCCCCCAATAATGACAACCAAGAATGTGTCAGGAACTGCCAAAAGTCCCCTAGGGTTTGGGGATAAAATTACCTTGGACGAGAACTATTGATATGGATATATGTTATTGGTATAAGAGCAGGCTCCTGATAAAAGGGTAAAATCAGGATCCTTCCTGTCTGCTGTGCTCACTTGCCCTTAGTCATATTATGATGTAGCAGGAAGGCCCTCACCAGAAGCCAGCACCATGCTCTTGGGCCTCTCACTCCCAGGACTGTGAGCCAAGTAGATTTGTATTGTTTACTAATTACCCAATGTGTGTCACCATGATATAGTTACAGAAAATGGACTAAGATACTTTATTATGAGATTCATCCTTGTTATTGAGTGTGTCAATAATGGACTATTCTGCTGCATAGATATACCAGTTTGTTTACTCCTTTGTCTGCTGATTGAGATTCATTCACCTATTGATAAATTCTGTTCAATTTTTTGCTATTATAAGTAAAACTTATGAACTATTGTCTACAAATCTTTGTGTAGGTATATGCTTTCCTTTCTAGTAAATAGCTAAAAATTAATGGCTGGGTCCTATGGCAGGTATATTTTTAACATTTTTTTATTTTTATTTTTATTTATTTATTTGGTACTGGGGATTGAACTCAGGGACACTTGACCACTGAGTCACATCTCCAGCCCTATTTTGTATTTTATTTAGAGACACGGTCTCACTGAGTTGCTTAGTGCCTCGCTTTTTGCTGAGGCTGGCTTTGAACTCTCAATCCTCCTGTGTCAGCCTCTCAAGCCACTGGGATTACAGGTGTGTGCCACCATGCCTGGCTATTTTTATCATTTTAGGAAATTGCTTTCCAAAGTAGTGCACTAGTTTACATTTCCACCAGCTGTGTGATCAATCCTTTTTTTTTTAAATCATTGGTTTTAATGACTAATGGTATTGAACATTTTTAGTGTGTTTGTATTTCCTTGTTTTAAGAACTGTCCACATCTTTTCCTCCACTTCATGAATTTGGGGTATTTGTCTTTCTACGCTGAAATATGTTTTATATACTAGGAAAAACTTCCTTTGCTAAAATATATGTTTTACAAGTATTTTGCCTGGCCTTAGGCTTGCTTTCAAAAAGCAAAGAGTTTTTTTTTTTTTGTTTTCATTTCTTTTAATGAAACCCAATGTATTGTGCTTTTATTCATAATTGGATACTTTTGTTTTTTATGTCATGTTAAAAATATCTTTGACAAATTCAATGTTATTCAGATTTTTTTTCTTGTATTTCATTTTGAAAACCATGAATTTTTTTTAGCTCTAACATTTGGATCTGTGCTTTCTTTTGTAGTAAATTTTTGATATTAAAATTGCATAAAAGGAATAAACATTGAGATTCAAATTTTTGAATATTTGTGTTCAGTTGTCCCATGGCTACCTGTTGAAGAGATTGCACTTTTTCCAAGAACTTGCCTTGGCACATGTGTTTTAGAGTGATTCATTGTACATGTGTGCAGTCTATATTTAGATTCTCTATTGTGTTCCACATGTCTACACAATATAGACATATTTGTAGGTATCTGTATATCTCCTTAATTTCAATACCACACCTTCTTGATTACTGGAGCTTTAATATGCCTTAAAAAAGATAGTTTTAAGCTTTCAAGTTTTAACTTAATTTCTAAGTTTGCTTAAATAGTGTTATTCCATGTCCTTTGAATTTTCATGCTAATTTAAGAATGAGCTTCTAGATTTCTATAAAGCAGGCTGCTGAGATTTTGATTGGAATTGCATTCATCAAAAGAGTAACTTAGGGAGAATTGAAAAATTAACAATATCAAATCTTCTGATCAATAAGTAAGTTCTCACCTTTTATTTTAGTGTATATCCATTCTCTGAGCTATGATTGTAGTTTTCAGAGTGCAGGTTTTACATATATTTCAACAATTTTATTTCTAAGTATTTCATGCTAATTCTATAGAAAGTGATTTTTTGAAAAATGTTTTCAATTTCTAGTTATTTGTTAGACCAGGACACAAGAAAAGACCACTGACTCCAATTAAAAATCAAATTAAAGCAAGCTTATTATTTCGACCAGCCAGGCTGCCTTTCCCTCCCAAAAAGGCGGGAACAAGACAGCAACCCCAGCTTTCCTGCAGCCCAGCTTTATAGCCCAGAAAGTTACACAAAGGGGGGGTACAGATAACAGAACTCTGACAAGCATCACACTAATGGTAGTTTACATGTTTTGCTGGCCCCAACATCAGAATTTATGAGGACCATTAGAGCCTCAGAGAGGGTCATTGTCTGGCCAGGGAAGGCCAATATTTATGAGGTGTCACTAAAGTTTCAGAGAGGGCTGCTATCTGGTCAGAGAGCCAGGCATGGGTGAGTTTAAGGCATGGGCAGGCATTCCAAGCAGGTTCCAAATTTGCAGTAACTTATAGTAAAGCCAAAATTATCTTTTCATGGCTTTGTGGCGAGATGGTTCCCAATTTTAAGAAAAGATTGGGTTGGGTCTATCAATTCAGTGTCCATGTATAGATACATAATTGATGTTTTCACATACTAAAATTTTGTTAAATATTAGTTTTGGTAGCTTTTTTCATATTTCTTAGAATTTCTACATAGATGGTCATGTTGTCCATGAATAAATGAAACTTTAGCTTTTGCTGCACAATTGGATGCCTTTAAATGATTTTTCTTGCTTCATTGCATTAATTAAAACTTCTAGCTCAATACTGAATAGAAATTATGAGGACCGAAATCCTTGCTTTGGTCTTGATTATACAGTGAAACTATTCAACATTTCCCATTAAGTATTGTAGTTGTGGGTTTTGGTTTTCTTTTGCTTTGTTTTTTGTAGATGTCTTTTATTAGATTGAGATAGTCCTCTTCTTGTTCTAGTTTGCTGAGGGTGGTCTCCTATAGTTGCAAACCCTGCACCTAGCTCCAGGAATGGCTGTGTCATCTATGAGGCTCAGTGCAAAGTGCAAATGAAAGGCCTTCTATTCAGATTTCAGGGTGTTAATTAAGGGGACCACATAGCTCACAGGCTCCTGAAACAGGTTTCCTGAGGGAAAATGCTAATCTTGGGAGGTCTCTGAGACTGCCACAGCTTCTCAGAAAGCCAGTGTCTTGTAACAACACCTTCAAAAAATTTACCTTAATCTTCAAATGGTGCTTGTGATAGGTTCACATTCTATCAATGCATGCATTGAATTATTTGTTATCCAATCATAGCAGCTACTCTTTACCAATGATCTTTAAGGATTTTGAACATCTTCTCTAACTTTTTTTTTTTTTACAATTCTAGAACATTTTCTTTGAGGTGATTTTCTGTCATTTACTTTTAGAAGAAGTTGAAGTAAAGCCTGTATCAAAGCAAGGTAATCCACCTTCAAATGCTGCTTATCCCCTGAAAGCAAAGGAAAAACCAGTTGTATCAGGGCTTCTGCTTTCCAGGCCACCCTTTTGCTTCTCTGAAAAATCATCAAATGTATCTTGAAATGAGTGTATTGAAAATGGGCCCTTTCCACCAAAATATGGCCTGACATCATCATCTGGATTCTGAAATGGGAAGTCAAATTCAAATGATTTGTGACAATGACTTCCACCACATCTTCTAAAAATTTACCAAGCTAGACCATGTTCCCCCTCAGACCACATTAATTTCAGGGGACACACTTTCCAAAGTGGATTTGGCAAAAATAAAAAAATAAAAAAATAAAAAAGATCTAGATCTATAGAATGGCAAAGCTTATAACTGAGTTTCATTTATTTTTTCATCTCATCCTCTAATTTTTAAAACACATTGTCACATTTTATTAAGGTATAATGCTTGAATTACAATTCAATAAATTTTGACATTGTATTCTCCAGTGAAACATCACCACCATCAAGATAATGAACATATTCACTACCCACAAAACATTAATCTTTTCAAATCCCTTTTCCCACTCCTCTTTGCATCATTAAACCCACATACTTATAGAAATCATGCAACTGTCACAGGATGAGCCCTGAGGATGTCCCCAGAAGGGAGGAGACTTCAACTCAGCTCAGGCAGGCTCTGGACTTACACCATGGAAAGAAATTTCAGGATACATCAGAAGATGAACCAATTGAGAATTACTTAGGAAAGCAAGGAGATTTATTCAAAGAAAGCAAACAATATAGCAGGATATGCACCCAGAGGGAGGAGTGTGGTGCTCCAAAGTGAGGCACATATTGGGTCTCAGTCTCCTTTTATAATTTCACTGAATTTATTAGATCTTTTTGTTCATACATTGTGCTGGTGGAATTACAGGTGGTGCTGCCACAATGGGATCTCTCTGAAGATATTTTTGTCAAAGTTGTTTAGGCTGTTTTTGATCCTTTCAATTTCCCTGAGTATTTGAGATTCAGCTTGTCTGTATGTAAAAATGCCTAATGGGGTTCTTGTAGCCATTGTGCTGAATCTAAACTTGAAAGTGGACAGAACAGCTGTCTTAACAATATTTAAACTTCAAACCCATAAACCAGACATTTTTCTCCATTTTGTAGCATGTTCTTTAATTTGTTCACAAAGTTATTTTGTAGTTATGTATTGATATTCCACATCATTTCTCAGGCTTTTTCCAAGGATATCCTGCCTTTGGTGCTGTTATAAATGATGTTATTTTTATTTGATTTTCTGATTATGTGTTGCTGGGAAAATATATAAATAGATTACATTGGATTCCCTATATAGATAGTTTTATTATCTCCAGCTAATATAGACACATTTTCTTCTTAATTTCCAATTTGAATGACTTTGTTCCCATTTCCTGCTCTATTGCACTGGGAAGAAGGCAAAGCACAGCATATAGTCTTTCATCATTATTTGTGATGTTAGCTAATGTGTTTTCATATATGTTTTTATCAGGTTGAAGAAGTTTCCTTCTATTTCTAATTTAATGTGGATAGTTAAAAATAACTTTTAAGTTCTTTCTTTCTGTATTTATAATGTGGTGCTGAGGATTGAACCCAGTGCCTAACTCATGCAATGTAAGCACTCTTCCCCTGAGCTACAACCCCAAACCAATAATGAGGTTTTTAAACAGGAATGGATGTACAGTTTTGTCAAGTGCTATTTCTGTATCTTCCAAATGATCATATTTTCTTCCAAATTGGTAATAATATAAATTATATTGCTTAATTTCCCAACATTCAACCAGTCTTGCGTTACTGAGTCACTTTTGACCTTTTGGATTTGAACAATTGGATTATAATGTACCTTGGAGTATATTTCTTCATGCCTTTTGTGTTTGGGGGTTATTGAGGTTTTTGGATCAATTGTATGTACTTTTTATCAAATTTGGACATTTTAGTGATCATTTCTTAAAACAATTCCTCTGTCTCCCTCCTCCCTAGCAGATATCTGTTTCATACATATTAGACTACTTAAGGTAGCCTGATACTGACTTTCCCTCTAGATATCAAGTGGTGCCTTGTCAATGATATAAGAGCATGCAAGCTAATACACTGTCTTAAGAGGACATAAATGGTAAAGATTCCACCTAAAAATAAGAAAAATAATTGCTCAGTCCCAAGGGAAACACTACCCTTCATCTTTTACGTTTCCTATGTTAATAGAAAAATGAATATTCCTAGTGGTTCTCTAGGGCTTGAGTGGGGTTTATCTGCACCCTCTGGAATTCATGTTGAATGAATTCTCCTTGTAAAGTATTAAGAAATGGAAGCTGGTGAGACATTTAGTAGGTTCATTTAGTTCCAACCTAATGAACCAAATTATTATTCCATTCAAACTAAGACAACTCTGAATTAATGGATTATCTTGAGAGTTGGTCTGATATAAAAGCTGGTTTGGGCATGTGTTTAGTGTGTGCCTTGTTTCCTCTTGTATTTCTCCCAAATGGAAAGTCATTAAATACTTTATTATATGAATTGTATAATAGAGCACAGAAAGGTAGTATGAGCTTTAAGAACATTTGCTGAAATTTACTGAGAATTTACTTGGTGCCAGTTGTTAGTTTCTCACAAGATTTTTAAAAATGAATCCCTTATCAGTAAAATTTTAAGATATGGCACATGTGATCATTAGTACCTCTATTTACAGTATATTGAATTTTTGTATTTTTCATAATTTGTTTGACATAATATTACCTGTTACTGACAAAACAGAGACTAATGTTATTTCAAATCTGAGCATGGCATCACAGAGAAATTCAGGGAGTTACTAAAGTCACATACCATAGCAGTGGTGGCACCTGAATTCAAGGATTCTCAACTACACCAGTATTTCCTAAACTTTAATTGGTTCACATACTACTGTCATAATTACTGCTATATATTCACTATTCTTTATAAAATACCTTTCCTTTGATTCTCCCTTTTTAAGATAAAATATGGTTTTAAAGGAAATACAGTTTTGTCACATAGACTGGACACCAAAATTATTTTTTCATAAATACACAGTAAGTGGAGAAATACATTGAATAAAACAAAGTGATCTTATTAAATTCTAGTTAGATATTGCTGTCTACTGATATTCCTGAGTATGATATTCTAGCTTTTTCCCTGTAGAGCGGAGATGGAGGTCAAGTGCCTTGGGCATTCTAATGTGCTTGTGTGACCCAGCATAATTCCCAAGGGAAAATATAAATCTCCATGCTTAATATGGAGTGAATACCCTCAATTAATTCACAAGTGGCCTCCCTAAATGGTTAGACTGACTCAAGTGGATAAACTGCCTTGTTATTGATATATAATAATCCATTCTGATTTTTAGATTTCATCATGATATAATTGATAGACCCAACCTGATTTTCTCTTAAAATTGAGAGTCATCTCACTACAAAGACATGAAAAGCTAATTTTGGCTTTACTATAAATTACTAAATTCTGAACCTGCTTGAAATGCCTGCCTGTGCCTTGAACTCACCCATGCCTGGCTCTCTGACCAGATAGCAGCCTTGTCTGAAACTTTAGTGAGGCCTCATAAATCTTTGCCTTCTCTGGCCAGATAACAACCCTCTGTGAGGCTCCCATGACCTTCATAAATTCTGATGCCAGGGCCAGCAAAAATGTTATGCTTGTCAAAGTTTTGTTATCTCTAACTGCCGAAGTCTGGCTTGGCACAAATCAGGAGCCACTTGTCAAAAAGAAACTAACTTTATTTTTAGAACTACAAACGCCAAACAAAACAGCTCCAGGGAAAAACCCTCAGAGCCCAACTGCCACCACCGGCTTCCACAAGCCTCTCTCCCCCACACCAGCCTCTCAACCTCCCACAATCCTCCTCTCTTGAGGCCGATTGGCTGGGTTGCGTGGGCAGAGCCAAAGAAGTCACCCAATGAGCAGCTCCGTGGAGGAGCCAATCAGCTAGATGTTGCTGGGGCCGCTGTGAGCCAATCATCAGCTGGCAGTCTGAAGGGCAGGGAAACAGCCCAATGAACATCACCACAGAGGAGCCAATCAGCTAGATGTTGCTGGGGCAGTCTGAAGCTTGCTGGCAGCTGGAAGTTTGCTGGGGCCCCTTTGGCTGTGGCTCTCAACATCTCCCCCTCTCTGTTTAAGCAACAAGCATGTGGCTTATGGACCGTGCCTGCCTTAGGTTGTCCAATACATATGGTCCTTACCCGTCTTCGGATGAGCTGACCTCAGGGCGTCAGCCTCCTGTCTTAGGTTGGTACCATTGTAATTGGATCTTACCCGTCATTGACTACCGGTCCAGTATACAGCCACACCTGTGGAGAGGTCTCAGCGGGGGGGGGGGGTGAGGTTCTTTGCCTCACCTCTGTTGACCCCCAAATTTTAGCTGAATGATCATGACAAGCAGAAGGGAGGAAGATATACCAAGTCAATTGACGGCTCCTTTTGGGAAAATTGTACCACCGATGATATCATCAGCAAAAATACCCCAACACTACCACAAGTCGCTGCACCAACAGATAGTTCACAATGCATACAAATGACACATAGTTCTGTAAGCAGTTCAGTGCAAGTTCTGTAAGCAGTTCAGTGATGGCTATTGCAGAAACTGTAGATTAGTTTTATCTTTGTCTTCACCGGCACAGGGATGAAGATAGGAATTCTGGCAATAATGACTAAAGAAAAAATTAGGTAACATTCCAGAAGACACTAAAAGAAAACAATTTTCTTAACAATTTATATTATCTTCATCTGAAGATAGAAATTCTGGCAATAATGGCTAAAGAAAAAATTAGGTAACATTTCAGAAGGCACTAAAAGAAAACAATTTTCTTAACAATTTATATTATCTTCATCTGAAGATAGAAATTCTGGCAATAATGGCTAAGGAAAAAATTAGGTAACATTTCAGAAGGCACTAAAAGAAAACAATTTTCTTAACAATTTACATTATAGTGAAGAGAATTATTAAATATAATGAAAACGAAAGGTGAGAGTAAACAAACAGATCTGTTAACCTCCTTTTTTGTTTACATATTAAAACAATTCTTAACAGTTATTTACCCAATTTAAATTAAACCATTTAAATCACGTGAATAAAAAAAAAAATTTGGATCCATCTTTTCATGAGCGCTCATCATATATATGAAAATACATACATTGGACATACATACATTCAAACATATAACACAAAACACAAGTGTGCACACATAATATAATACATACAACACATAACATAATAGTAAAGGCCTTATAACTTTTTACAGGTAAAACCTCTATTGCAATGTTTAAAAACTCTATAGTCAAAAAAAAAAAATAATAGAACTGATCAGCAAAACATTAACCTAGGTCTGTATGAGCTCAAAAAAATAAAATAGAACTTCATGATATGGGAAAGGGCAATAATAAAATAGATATTGAAAAAAGCATCCTGGTTCTGTCGCAGATGTAAGGATAGCCAAATTGGAGTTTTGGATATCAGCTATTATGGATTTGAGCTAAATCATCTTCTTTTTGGTCTGTAGAAATCGCTTTAGTTAATCTCTCTGGAATCCAAATCGGCTGCTGTTCTCCCTGTGGAAACACAAAAACAGACCCCCGACTCCAGACAATCACTGGGTCAGGATTTTAGTTAATCTCTCCGGAATCCAAATCAGCTGCTGTTCTCCCTGTGGAAACACACAAACAGGCCCCCGACTCCAGACAATCACTGGGTCAGAACCTTGGTTAATCTCTCTGGAATCCAAATCGGCTGCTGTTCTGGGTCAGAACCTTGGTTAATCTCTCTGGAATCCAAATCGGCTGCTGTTCTTCCTGTGGAAACACACAAACAGACCCCCGATTCCAGACAATTACTGGGTCAGGACCTTTCCATTGTCCTGTTAGAATATCTTTCCAAAGTACCTTGGGCTTATGTACATTTTTTGGACACATATGCCTTTCTGCAGCACTAAGTCCTGATGAATCCAAATTTAAAAAGTTTAGAGTAAAAAGCGTTATTTTAAGTTTATCTTTGGGGAATATATACCCCTTCCCAATTCCATCTTTTTGCTTTAATAAGTACATTATTAAATGTACTTATTAAATTCAACTATGCCTTGACCCTGTGGATTGTATGGGATTCCTGTTATATGAGTAATGCCAAATGATGAGCAAAATTGTTTAAAAGAAGTAGACGTATAACCAGGGGCATTATCTGTTTTTAACTGTTTTGGAATGCCCACAGTGGCAAAATTTTGTAAGCAATGAGCTATAACATCTTTAGTTTTTTCACCGGCATGAAGGGAGCCCATCAAAAATCCAGAAGAAGTATCAACTGTAACATGCAAATATTTTAATTTTCCAAATTCTGGCAAGTGTGTGACGTCCATCTGCCAAATATGGTTAGGCATCAATCCTCTAGGATTGACTCCAAGATTAACTTGTGGTAAAAAGGTCACACAATTTTGACATTGTTTTATTATTTGTCTAGCTTGTTCCTTAGTTATTTTAAAACGCTTTTGTAAAGTATTAGCATTGACATGGAATCTTTCATGAAAATTTATAGCTTCTTCTAGTATAGAGAAAATATGTATGTCACGTGTAGTTTTATCTGCTAAATCATTGCCCAAACTAAGGGCTCCAGGCAATCCTGTATGTGCCCTGATATGTCCTATAAAGAATGGATCTTTTCTGTCCCAGATTAAACTTTGTATAGTGGAAAACAAAGAGAAAACAGTAGAAGAAAGGGAAATTCTACCAGCATCTTCAAGGGATACTATAGCATTAACTATATACTGGCTATCAGAAAATAAATTAAATACAGAATCTTTAAACATCACAAAAGTTTGTAATACTGCATTAAGCTCTACCTTTTGAGCTGATTGTTTGGGTACTAAAAATGTAAAAGTTTGATCAGGTGTAACTATTGCTGCTGTACCATTATTTGACCCATCAGTGAATATATTTGGAGCATTCATGATAGGTGTTTTTCTTGTCATTTTTGGAAAAATTACAGGATGCAATGACCAAAAAGACAATAAAGGATTAGATGGTAAGTGGTTATCAAATGAAACATTAGATTTGCACATTATTATTGCCCAAGTATTTAACTCATTAGCTAATTCATCAATTTGATTCATAGTATATGGAGTAATAATTTTATGGGGAGAAATTCCAAACACTGCCTTTGCTGTTTTTATTCCTTTGAGTATTAATTGTCCTACAGCCTCAGGATACCTAGTAAGAATAGTGTTAGGAGAATAAGATAAATGTATCCATAATAATGGACCTTCTTGCCAAAATACTCCTGTAGGAATATTTTTTGTTGGTAGTACAATAAATAATAAAGGCAAACTTATATCAATTCTATCCAAATGCATATTTTCCATATATGTTTCAATGATTTTTAATGCCTTTCTTGCTTCAGGCGTTAACATTCGGGGTGAATTTGGATCTGATGGACCTTTTAGGATATCAAATAAAGGTCCCAATTCTCCTGTTGGAATACCTAGATAAGGCCTTATCCAATTTATGTCTCCTAATAACTTTTGAAAGTCATTAAGTGATTTGAGTTGATCTACTCGTATTTGAATTTTTGGTGGACGGACCATGGTTGAGGATAATAGAACTCCTAAATAATTAATTGGAAAATTTAATTGTACTTTATCTATTGCTATCTCTAGATTATAATTTTTTAATAAGTTTGTAAGTGTGGCATAACATTCTAGCAATGTGTTTTTAGCTTTGTGTGCTAATAATACATCATCCATATAATGAAATATTTGTAGTTCAGGATTTTGATTTCTAAGTGGCTGGATTACTTTGTTAACATAAATTTGACACATAGTTGGACTGTTAGCCATCCCTTGAGGGAGTACTTTCCATTCATATCTCTGATCAGGACCTTCATGATTTAGTGCAGGGATAGTAAATGCAAAACGTGGACTATCCTCAGGATGAATTGGAATTGAAAAAAAACAATCTTTAATATCTATAACTAAAACATACCAGGTTTTTGGCAAAGCAGACAATTGAGGAATCCCCGATTGAGCAGGTCCCATAATGACCATTTCATTGTTAATGGCTCTTAAATCTTGCAGTAATCTCCATTTACCAGATTTCTTTTTGATGACAAAAATGGGAGTATTATGGGGAGATACAGAAGGTTGTATATGTCCTTCCGCTAATTGTTGTTTGACCAGATCATGGGCTACTTGTGTCTTTTCTTTAGTCAAGGGCCACTGAGGAACCCATACTGGCCTTTCTGATTTCCATGTAATTTTTATTGTCTCAGTGGCCCTTTGTGAAAATCCAACCCATGTCTGTCTGTTCCTTGATCTATTTGTATTGGTGCTGCTATACATTGTTCTTGTCTTTCTAATCTTTTTCCTTTCCTAAAACCTTGTCTAGCCATAATAGTGGGTGCATTTTGATTGATATTATTTGTTAATGTCAAACCTAATTGATCTAAGACATCTCGTCCCCATAAATTTATGGGAAGATGATACAATACATATGGCTGTATAGTTCCTTCACATCCTTCAGGATCCTTCCAATCTAATAGCATTGCACTTCTATCGGGATTAGTCGCCACTCCTAGGCCTCGAAGCGATTGAGTGGCTTGTTGTAATGGCCAATGTTTTGGCCATTCTTGACGAGAGATGATGCTAAGGTCTGCACCTGTATCCAGTAGCCCATTAAATTCATGTCCTTGAATATTTAGTTTTAGCATGGGGCGAGAATCTAAATTTAAAGAAAGCATAGCCCAATCTACACCTGTGGAGCCTAATCCCTTGGAACCTCTTTCTACAACATGACTGGAAAATTTATCATGTAGGCTTGGTATTATTAGTAACTGTGCTATTCTATCTCCTGGTGAAATTACTGATATACCCTTTGGAGAACTGGCTATAATTTTTATTTCACCTTCATAATTGGAATCAATTACCCCAGGACTTATCAAAAGTCCTTTTAGAGTAGAAGAGCTGCGTCCCAATAATAAGCCTACTGTTCCTTTGGGAAGAGGTCCTTTTACCCCTGTGGGAATGATTTGAACTCCCATCTCTGGAGTTAGTACTGATTTGGTGGAGGCGCAGATGTCCAACCCTGCGCTCCCTCTGGTTTGTCTGATGAGGGATCTGATGTGCTGGGCACTACCCTGATGGGGTTGCTGGGGTTGCTGGGTTCCTCCAGTGCTCCGTATATTTGTGGTTTGGGGCCCCGGAGCATTGGGGCCCCCTGTCCATTTTTTGGCAACGGAGCCCGATGCCTTTGTCCACGATATTGTGGATAAACACCTTGTCCTTGTTCGTTTTTTGATAATGGAGTACCCTCTATGGTGGTTTGAGGACGGTATTCGTTAGCCCAATATAATGGAGTACCCTCTATGGTGGTTTGAGAACGGCATTCATTAGCCCAATGTCTCCCTCTACGGCATCGTGGGCAAATACCCGGTATTCTACTTGTTTGATACCTAGTTTTGTTAAACCCTCCTCCTATGGGGCAATTCCTTTTAAAATGTCCTGTTTGTTGACAATTGTAGCATGTTCTTGGCCTGGCATCTAAAGCCTGTTTTACTGCAGCTGCCACAATTTGCCCTTGTTCATTAATGTCTCTGGCATCTAAAACCTGTTTTACTGCAGCTGCCACAATTTGCCCTTGTTCATTAATGTCTCTGGCATCTAAAGCCTGTTTTACTGCAGCTGCCACAATTTGCCCTTGTTCATTAATGTCTCTGGCATCTAAAGCTTGTTTTACTGCAGCTGCCACAATTTGCCCTTGTTCATTAATGTCTCTACATAATTTAATATATGTGTTTAAATCTTCATGTTTCCATGGTCTAATGATATCTCTACACCAACGATTCGCTTGGTCATAAGCCAGTTGTTTTATAAATGGCATTGCTTGTTCTGTATTCCCAAAAACTCTGGTAGCTGTTTGAATAAGCCTATCTACAAATTCAGCGTAAGGTTCATTAGCTCCTTGTATTATCTTAGATAATTGACCTTGTAAACCTCCAGGTTCTTGTAAAGTCTTCCATGCCCTAACTGCATCTACAGCAATTTGTAAATATACACCAGGATCATATGCAAGTTGTTGCTGCCGATCCTCATAAGGTCCCTTTCCTAACAACATATCTAGATTTCTCTGAGGATAACCAGCTGCTGCATTTCGACTAGCCGTCTCCTTGCAAAATTCCTCATTGGCAACCTTCCATAACAGGTATTGTCCTCCATTTAGCACAGCTTTACACAAACTAGCCCAATCTGCTGGCGTCATGCTTAAGTTGGTAATGGATTTGACCAAGCTTACAGTGAAGGGTGCTTGAGGACCATAGGTTGTTACAGCCTCTTTTAGCTCCTTCACTGATTTGAAATTTAAACCCTGGTAAGTTCGCTGCCCTCCTACCTCAAATACAGGGCATACTTGAGATCCTGTCTCAGGATCCAAACTATCAACTGCGGGGGTTGGGAGTCTCTTAGCATATGGAGGTGGTGCTGTTGATTGGACACTTATGCCCTCTGGTGATAGAGTGCTGTTACTAGCAGTCTCCTGTAGAGGTGGCGCTGTTGGTTGAACACTTACGCTCTCTAATAAAAGGGTCTTATTAGCAGTCTCCTGTTTTAACTTTTCCCCTGATAGATTTTTCTGCTCTAAACTTTCTTCCTCTGTCTCACTATCTCGAAAGACCTTCTCTTTTACTTGAATCAATATGTCTTCTTCTTCCTCTACCTCTGTCTGAACTGAAGGCTTTGGACTAAGCAAATCAGATATGTACGTCCACAATGTCAATGTGCCAACTGGCAGAGTCCCTGGGCTGTTCTTTTCTATTCTTTTTAAATCTTCACCATGATGGTTCCATTGTGATATATCTAACAACTCCTCCTTAAAAAGCCATGGGCTATATTCTTGTATTATATCAACGTATGCCCTGACTGCTCTTGATTTTACTGGGAAGCTTCCTTCCTTTAACAATTTACTTAACACTCTTTCGGTTTGTTTTTTACTAATTGCTGATCCCGTATTTCTACTATAATACAACCCAGCAAGATAACAGCAAATAAAACCGAGACAGAATCCAATAAAAAGGGAACCACACAAAATCATTATAACAGCCTTTCTATCCTCCTGACATATGTATCCGTCCTTTCTCCCTATCTGTTCCTCAAACGCAAATAGTTTTTCCTCAGATGTGAGTGGTTTTTCTTCCCTCTTACTCATCTCCAGGGACAGGAAAGTTAAAACAAAAACGAAGCAAAACAAAAGAGGAGACTTAGAATGGCTCCCCATCCTCTCGCCCTGCCCTCAGGGGCGAGCAGTTTACTTACCCTCAGTTGCTCCCCGTGCGAGCCACCAAATGCCGAAGTCTGGCTTGGCACAAATCAGGAGCCACTTGTCAAAAAGAAACTAACTTTATTTTTAGAACTACAAACGCCAAACAAAACAGCTCCAGGGAAAAACCCTCAGAGCCCAACTGCCACCACCGGCTTCCACAAGCCTCTCTCCCCCACACCAGCCTCTCAACCTCCCACAATCCTCCTCTCTTGAGGCCGATTGGCTGGGTTGCGTGGGCAGAGCCAAAGAAGTCACCCAATGAGCAGCTCCGTGGAGGAGCCAATCAGCTAGATGTTGCTGGGGCCGCTGTGAGCCAATCATCAGCTGGCAGTCTGAAGGGCAGGGAAACAGCCCAATGGACATCACCACAGAGGAGCCAATCAGCTAGATGTTGCTGGGGCAGTCTGAAGCTTGCTGGCAGCTGGAAGTTTGCTGGGGCCCCTTTGGCTGTGGCTCTCAACATCAACCCCCCCCTTTGTGTAACTTTCTGGGCTATAAAGCTGGGCTGCAAGAAAGCTGCTGGGCTGTCTTGTTCTTGTGGTTTTGGGTGGGAGAGGCAGCCTGGCTGGTCAAAATAATAAGCTTGCTTTAATTTGATTTTAATTGGAGTCAGTTGTCTTTTCTTGCATCCTGGTCTAACAATAATGTAATGAAAGGATGCTCAAATCTTCTCTTTTCAATTAATACAGTCATCCCCTTTGCCCCACACACAATTTTTTATTTTTGTGAGTGGTACTTGGGATTTTAACTCAGGGCCTTGTGCATGTGAGGCAAGCATTCTACAGATGTACTATACCTCCAGTGCCCCCACCCCCACAATTTAACTGATATAAAGCAGTTAAGAATGGGACAATGGACAGGGCAAGGTGGCAGCTGCCACTTGTGGCACTGCACACCAGAGTGTAGCATCATTGAACAGACCACCCAACAAAGTCACATGGCCCATACTTTCAGCCCCATCTTTGAAAGTGGTTGTCTCTATCTTGGGACACTTCCCACCACCATTTTGGGTTATCTTCATTGCCTCCTCTTCCATCTTTAGTTGTGGCAGATTCCATCATGGGACATCAAATGGTGCCTGGAAGCATAATATCAAGGTGCCTATAGGCTTGATGCTACTGCTGCCACCAACTAGGGACATGGCTGCTTCCATCTAGTGACAAAAATCAGAACCTGGAAGACCATCACCAAAGTCCCCATGAGCATGGTTGCATCATAGTTATCCCTACTGGTTGTGCTAACCGACACCATCCTGTTGTGGAGGCAACAGGGAGCCTTGCTTGGGGTTGAATTTCTCTTTTTTCTCCTGTTAATATCCAACTTCTTTTGATTCCCCTTTCACTTGTTGTATAATCTAATACCTCTCTGTTCTCACATCTTACATCATAAAAATCAAAACCACTTCCCCATTCTCTCTTTGTCCACAATTAGAAATGGTAAACCCTTATGCAAACCTACTGGTTATATGGTAGAAGATAATCCAAATCATCATATTTGTTTATAGCAAAAAAACTATAAATGTCTCAATAGAAGCTAATTAATCTATGGCTGCATATTGGTTGCATTGTGTTGGGGTTTTTAGCCCCCTCCTTCCCTCCTGACCTGTGAGAGATATTGGGGAGAACATGCCCTGACCAGGATGAGCCAAGAAAGAAAAAGGTCGACTGACTGCCTGCACCCAGCCCTCCCTTCCACTCCCTCCCAGAGGACAATCAGATGCATCAGGAAGACCAGTCAAAGCAGGATCTCAGTTTATTGAGAAAACACACACAGCTAATATAATATACAGGAGCCAATCAGGATAAAGGTCAACAGGGTGGGGAGAGTTCATGTGTATACCCATCCTACAGGCATGAAGGCAGAAGTGTTCTAAGCCTATCTTAGAGGTGGTCAGATTTTTCGTCACAACCTCAGCAACTCCTTCTGGCTGATCACCAGGAGTTATCTTAGCCACATGTGGCCCCAGGACTGACAGGAAAGTGGGTAGCAAGTTAGGTTTCATCTTTTCTGATGCAACATGCCCCACATGTTACATCATGCCCTACATCATTGGGTGCTGTATAAACCTTGATCTCCACTTTAAAGATGAAGTATTGGTAACCTGAAGGGACACTACAAGATTATAGGGTAGAATCTATGATACCTCACAGCTGCAAGGGAAGAGAGGAAGACATAGAAATATGAAATAACAAGGGAGAAATTTCCCCCAAACAAACCAAGGTACTATAATAATAAAATTCATTGATAGAACAGTAGATAAAATGTTAGAAAGAGGTTCAGAAGGTACATAATTAAATGACCTGCAAATTAAACAATGACCCAAGAGAGAAAAATGCAGGCAAAAATTGATTACTCCAACAGAGATTTAAGAGATCAAATAAAAGTAGCAAAAGATTATTTCAAGAAAGAGATAGAGATTCTGAAAAAAAAAAAACCTCAGAAATTCTTGAAATGAAGGAAACAATAAACCAAATAAAAAACTCTATAGAAAGAATCACCAACAGACTAGATCAGTAGAAAGACAGAACTCATTCAAGGAAGACAAAATGTACAACCTTGAAAATAAAGTTGATCACACAGTGAATGTGGTAAAAAACCATGAACAAAACATTCAAGAATAATGGGATAACATCCAAAGAACAAATCTAAGACTTACCAGGATAGAGAAAGGTATAGAGATACAAACCAAAGTAATGCACAATCTCATCATCAAAATAATATCAGAAAATTTTCCAAACATGGAGAATGAATTGGAAAATCAAATACAAAAGGAGCACAAGACACCAACTGTACAAAATTACAACAGATCTACACCATGGCACATTATAATGAAAATGCCTAGCATACAGAATCAGGATAGAATTTTAATACTGTAAGAGAGAAAATCAGATTATATATAGGGGGAGACCAATTCATATCTGAGCAGATATTTTAACTCAGATCTGTTAGACTGGGACGCAAGAAAAGACCACTGACTCCAATTAAAATCAAATTAAAGCAAGCTTATTATTTCGACTGGCCAGGGTGCCTCTCCCACCCCAAACCACGAGAACAAGTCAGCCACAGCAGCTTTCCTGCAGCCCAGCTTTATAGCCCAGAAAGTTAGACAAAGGGGGGTTACAGATAACAAAACTTTGACAAGCATAACACAAATGGCAGTTTACATTTTTGCTGGCCCTGACATCAGAATTTATGAAGGTCATTAGAGCCTCAGAAAGGGTTGTGGGAAGGCCAAGATTTGTGAGGCATCACTAAAGTTTCAGAGAGGGCTGCTATCTGGTCAGAGAGACAGGCATGGGTGGGTTCAAGGCATGGGCAGGCATTCCAAGAAGGTTCAGAATTTGCAGTAATTTATAGTAAAGCCAAAATTATCTTTTCATGGCTTTGTGGCGAAATGGCTCCCAATTTTAAGAAAAGATCAGGTTAGGTCTCTCAAGATCCTCAAATTCAGGCAATCCTGGAACAACATATACCAAACTCTGTAAGAAAATTGATGCTAACCAAGAATCTTATGCCCAGCAGAATTGGGCTTCATATTTGATGATGAAATAAAAAAAAAACCTTGATAAAGAAAAGTTAAAAAAATTTACAGCGAGAAAGCCTACTACAGAACATTCTTGGCAAAATATTCCATAAAGAGGAAATGATAAACAGGAATGAAAATCTGCAGAGGGAGGAACTATACTAAAAAAATGCCAATGAAAGAAGAAACCAAGTCAAGTGAAAAAACAAAAATAAATCAATGACCAGGAATACAACACATATCTCAATGATAACCCTGAATGTTAATCACCTAAGCTCATCAATTAAAAAACATAGACTGGAATATTGTATTTAAAAAAAGACTCAACAATATGCTGCTTTCAAGAGACTCACCTTATAAGAAAAGACATCCACAGACTGAAGGTGAAAGGATGAAGAAAAGCATACCCTTCAATTGGACCATGTAAACAAGCAGAGGTTTCCATCCTCATAGCAAATAATGTAGATTTCAAAGCAAAATTAGTCAGAGGAATAAAGAAGGTCATTTTCATGCTACTTAAGAGAATCATATATTAATTAGATATAAAAATTGTAAATATCTATGCCCCAAACAATGGGGCATCTATGTATATCAAACAAACCCTTCTCAATTTCAAGAATCAATAGACCACAGCATGATAATACTGGGAGATACTAACATACTTCACTCACGACTGGATAGATCTTCCAAAGTATAAGTAAAGAAAATATAGAACTCAATAATTGACAATCAATAATTTAGTCTTAACATGTATGTGTGTGTGTGTGTATATATATATATATAACCTGCATTCTATCTGATCTTAATGAAATAAAATCAGAAATCAATGATAAGAGAAAAAAATAAAAGCTACTTCAACACCTGGAGACTAAGCAATACAGTATTGAGTCACACATGGGTAACAGAAGACATAAGGAAGGAGATAAAAAAAATTCTTAGAGATTAATGAGAATGCCAATATAACATATAAAAATGTCTGGGACATAATGAAGGCAGTGCTCTGAGGAAAGTTTATCATATTAAGCTTATTCACTGAAAGAATAAAAAGTCAACAAATAAACAACCTGATATTACATTTGAAAGCCCTGGAAAAAGAAGAGAAAACCATCACCAATATTAGTAGAAGACAGGAAATAATTAAAATCAGGGCTGAAATCAATGAAATTGAAACAAGAGAAACAATTGAACAAATTGACAAAACAAAAAGCTTGTTCTTTGAAAATATAAATAAAATGCCAAACCCTAAGCTTCCCTAAAGAAAAGGAGAGAGGAAATTCAAATTAATAAAATTCATAATGAAAAAGCAAATATTACAACAAACACTATTGAAATAAAGAAGACAATGAGAAACCACTTTGAAAATTTAGACTTCAGTAAAATAGAAGATCCTGAAAACAGGGTCAAATTTGAGCTGGGGATGTGGCTCAAGTGGTAGCGCACTCGCCTGGCATGCATGTGGCCTGGGTTCGATCCTCAGCACCACATACAAACAAAGATGTTGTGTTCGCTGAAAACTAAAAAAATAAATATTAAAATTCTCTCTCTCTCTCTCTCTCTCTCTCTCTCTCTCTCTCTCTCTCTCTCTCTCTCCCTCTCTATTAAAAAAAACAGTGACAAATTAATAGAGGCATATGATTTACCCAAACTGAACCAGGAGGACATACACAATTAAACGGATCAATTTCAAGTAAGGAGATAGAAGATGTCATCAAAAGACTACCAATGAAGAAAAGCCCAGGACTAGATGGATTCTCACCTGAGATCTATAAGACCTTCAGAGAAGAATTAATACCAATATTCCTGAAGTTATTTCATGAAATAGAAAAGAAGGGAAACCTTCCAAACTCATTCTATGAAGCTCATATCATTCTGATACCAAAACCAGACAGACACCTCAAAGAAAGAAAATTTCAGAGCAATATCCCTGATGAACATTGATGCAAAAATTCTCAATAAAATTTTGTCAAATCAAATACAGAAAAAAAAATTAAAAAGACACTCCACCATGATCAAGTGGGGTTTATTCCAGAGATTCAAGATTGGTTCAACACATGGATATTAATAAACATAATTCATCACATCAATAGACTTAAAGATAAAAATCATATGATTATATCAATTGATAGAGAGAAAGCATTTGATAAAATACAGTGCAAGTTCATGTTCAAAACTCTAGAAAAACTAGGGTTAGTGGGAACATACCTCAGCATTGTAAAAGCTATTTATGCTAAATCCAAAGCAAATATCATTCTAAATGGAGAAACATTGGAAGCATTGTCTCTAAAAACTAGAACAAGTCACTACTTGTTTTCAGCACTTCTATTCAAACTAGTCCTTGAAACTCTAGTTAGAACAATTTAACAGACAAGGAAAATAAATGTATTCAAATAGAAAAAGAAAAACTCAAACTATTATTATTTGCCAATGACATGATTCTATACTTACAGGATCCAAAAAATTAAACCAGAAAACCCATAGAATTAATAAATGAATTCAGCAAAGTAGCAAGATACAAAATCAATATCCATAAATCAAATGAATTTCTGTACATCAGTGATGAATCCTCTGAAAGAAATATTAGGAAAACTTACAAATTCACAATAGCCTCAATGGAAATAATAATAAAATACTTGGGAACAACTTAACAAAAGAAGTGAAAGTCCTCTATAATAAAAACTACACAACACTAAAGGAAGAAATAGAAGACCTTAGAAAATGGAATTATCTCCCATGTTCTAGGATTGGCAGAATTAATACAGTCAAATGGCCATACTACCCAAAGCACTATACAGATTCAATGTGATTCCAATTAAAATCCCAACATCATTCCTTATAGAAATAGAAAAAGCAATCATGAAATCCAGTTGGAATATAAGAGACCCAGAATAGCCAAAGCAATCCTTAGCAAGAAAAGTGAAACAGTAGGCATCACCTTATCAAACTTAAAGGGTACTCAAAAGCTATAGTAACCAAAATGGTGCATGGGCTGTCTGTTGTTCAGCAAGGGGGTCCACAGAACAGGGTAGAGAAGAGTGTGGCAGTGGAGTTGCTAATCAAGACCTCCGGAGACCAAGCAGAAAGCAGGTCTGATTTTATTGCGCACTTACCATGTATATATACTCAGGCAGTAGCTAAGCAGATTACAGGCAGCCACCAATACAATTTCTGGCTAATTGTCCCTGCAGCAACCAATAGAGGAGTGGGCTGTGGAACAAGTGCAGAGATTACAACATGCAGCCTCACATCCAGTGCTGTGCCTAGAGGGTAAGCGGTTTGCCACTCACATGCCTAGCATGGGGTGGGGGGGTGGTTTGCCATTCAGATGCCCTTTAACATATGCCATGTATGCAGTACTCCATGCACTTGTCCCCACAAAATGGCATGGTGTGGCATAAAAATAGACATGTAGACCAATTGTACAAAATGCAAGACAGAGAAACCCATATAAATACAGTTATCTCTTACTGGCACCAAAAACATACATTGGAGAAAAGATAGCCTCTTCAACAAATGTTGCTGGGAAAACTAGAAATCCATATGTAGCAAAATTAGTTGAGTTTCATGCATGATAAGAGATAGGGTTTTAATTTTAAAGTGTATCAAAGACCTAGAAATTAGATTAGAGACCCTCTGCCGCATAGGAACAAAAAAACGCTTTTTAGTTTGTATCCATCTCATTTATTGACTCTTGATTTTATTTCTTGTGTTTTAGGAGACTTGTTAATGAAGTTGGCGTCTAGTCCATCATGATAATGATTTGGGCTTACTTTTCTCCTGAAGAGAGAGGCTACATTTTGGGAGCAAATTTTGCCACATGCACATCAGTTGAAGCATCAATCTCCAAGATATATAAATAAGTAAAAAACAAAACAAAAACTTAATACCAAAAAACAAAAACAACAACAACAACAACAAAAATAACCCCACTAACACCTCAATCAATAAATGGGCTAAGGAACTGAATACACACTTCTCAGAAAAAGATATACAGTTGATCAACAAATATATATATATATATATATATATATATATATATATATATATAAATTCAACATCTCTAGTAATTAGAGAAATGTAAGTCAAACTACCCTAAAGATTTCATCTCATTCCAGTCAGAATGACAGTTATCAAGAATCAAGCAGCAATAAGTGTTGGTGAGAATGTGTGTGAAAAGGCACACTCATGCTTGCTGGTGGGACTGCAAATTGGTGCAGCCAATATGGAAAGCAGTATGGAGATTCCTTGGAAAACTGGGAATGGAACCACCATTTGACACAGATATCCCACTCCTCAGTCAAAGGTCTTAAAAATAGCATACTACAGCGATGCAGCCACATCAATGTTTATAGCAGCTCAACTCACAATTGCTGAACTAGATGCTCTTCAATATATGAATAGATAAATAAACTGTGGTACATATACACAATGGAATATTCCTCAGCATTAAAAGAGAATAAAATTGTGGCATTTGTAAGTAAATGGATGGAGTTGGAGTACATCATGCTAAGTGAAATAAGCCAATGCCCCCAAACCAGGGGCCGAATGTTTTCTGTGATAAGTGGAGGTGAATCCACAATGTGGGGGGGGGCATGGGATAAGTGGAGAAATTTTGGATGAGGAATAGGGGAGGGCGTAGGGAATAAGGGGGTTGAAAAGATGGTGGAATGAGATGGGCATCATTACCCTGTGTACATGTATGATTGCACAAATGGTGTGACTCTACTTCCTGTACAACCAGAGAAGCAAACAATTCATTTACAATGAATTGAAGAGTTTTCTACTGTAACATATAACTGATTAGAACTAAAAAACTAAAAAAAAATTATCACTAAAAAAATTGAATCTTTTTTGCTGATGACTTTTAAAAGACTTATGTTGACATTCATGGAAAAATTAGTGATGTCCAAATGAAGTCAGAATATTAGTTAATAACAATGAATTAATGTTGGTGTCTTAGATTTGGCAAAGGTATCATGGCAATATAAGATGTGACCATCAGGGGAAATTGCATTGGGAGAATATGGGGGTTCCTTGAACTATTCTTCCAACTTTTCTGGGATTCTAAAATTATTCCAAAATAAAAATTATATTTAAATAACTATTATGTATAAAATTTGAATTACATGAAAATCTCTGCTTTTGAAAATCTTAGGAACTAGGTGGGTGTGGTGGTACATGCCTTCAATCCCACCAATTTGGGAGGCTAAGATAGGAAGATTGCAAGTTTGTAGGCACCCTCAACAAGTTGGTGAGACCCTGCCTCAAACTAAAAATTGAAAAAAGGACTAAGGAGATAGATTAGTGGTAAAATATTTCAGGGTTCAATCACTAGTATAAAAAAAATTATGAACTAGAAGAATAAATATCTTGTGTAACTATTATTATTTTGGTATCAGGGATTGAACCCAGATGGTGGTTAATCTCTGAGACACATGCAAAGTCCCCCAGCCCCTCACTTTTTATTTGAAACAGAATTTCCTTCAATTGCTTAAGGCCTCACAAATTTTCTTAGGCTGGCTTTGAACTTACTAACCTCCTGCCTTAGCCTCAGGAGTCACTGGGATTACAAGTATATGCCACTGCATAGGGAAAATTTCTATTATTTTATGTCACTGTATATGCTGTGAGTTTTAAGAACATAGTCTTAGTAATACTAAGATCTTACCCAAAATTGTTTTTGTAAGTTTTTCAAAAAACCCTAATACAGAATTTATTTTTGGTAATCCATCAGCTATTATTCTATTTTTAGATGGATTATATTAATCTAGATTATTTTTTCATATCCATTGATAAAACGAGACTCGATTAGACATGGACAATGTATAAATTAGTACAAAAGTGTCTATTTTCTGGGTCAAATCTTGGTCTTGTATTACAAAATTAAAAAATCGTTTTGTGCCTTCACACCAAAAATAGAAAATTATAGCAATTATTTTACAATATCTTTAAGAAATATTTTGCATATATCATTATGTTGCATTTAGTATTACTAGAAAAAGTCTTTTTTGTTCTAAAAAATTAGAAGTTGTGTATCTTTGTGAACCAAAAGAGAAGAAAGTAACAAATAATTCCAGACTATGGAAACAAAGCTGGAATGAAGGAAGACCACCACTATACTATACTATCTCAGAGGCTGACAATTACAAGATCTTAGACATGCTATATTAAATTCAACAAACCTATTTTTTAAAAAAAAGATCATTGTAGAAGGTTCAGATCAGTAAGATTCATTCAGGCAGTCATTTACTGTGTCAGTCACTGTTTGGGGCCCAGAGAACTCACTGCCCAACAAAAGCAGATCCTGGCCACCTGTTCCCCTGGAGTCCTGGAACTTATCAACAAATGAGGGAAACAGATTCAAATGGGAAGCTGATGTCAAAAATGACTACAAAATAAATTGTAGTCTATGCAAACCCACACATATGAATATGTGTGTTTGTGCACATTTAAATGTCTCAATCCAAGAGGCTAATTGTGGGAATTTTGTTGATGTTACATTTTCTCCTTCTTTAGTACAAATGTATAGAGCCTGTCTTTTTGATTGTTCATTGGTTATACATACATATTTTCTTTAAATTATTATTATTATTATTATTATTATTATTATTATTATCATTATTATTATTATCATCATCATTATATTTTTTAGGGCCACAGTAGATGATAATCATTCTCTGTGAAATCATTTGTTGCCAGGGAAAAGTAAAACTCTTTCAGGATTGTGTCAGAAGGGATCTCACTTGCTATTGGAGTTGTTTTTGTGTCCAAGGTTGATTTTTTTCCACCAACACTTCCTTTGCTAATAATTTGGTTTTATTTTTGTGAAAATATTATAGATGTTTGTAGATATTTCTACAAATATATATGTTAATGTACACATGGGTGCCTGGGGGAGAAAGGAGAGGCACATTTCACGCTTTACTTTCTGTAAGTCAGGATTTCTTGACTTTGTTACAAGGACACATATTGTATTTATAACACTTTTAAAGTGTATATAGTGCAGTCCTCTGTGCTGAGATTGGTGTGGAGGGGGAGAGGCTCACATTTAAAGAATTAAAAACCCAATGGAAAAATTCTGTGGCAAGATGGTAAGCAAGCATTTGAAGCTTTGCCATCTGCAATCCTTGAAACAGAAAATGTTTTAAAATATACATGAATGCTAATCCCACTAGAAAACCATAAGGGAAGCTCTAGTGGGCTGGAAAACCTCCCAGTTAATACTAAAAACACAAAAAGCTTTCCAGAACTGTGGCTGACAATGATGTGTGGATTTAGGTTCATCCACTTTAGCATATGTTCCACTCTGGGGTGGGGGATCAATTTTGCTGTGGACCTAAGAGTGCTCAAAACAAACAAACAAACAAACAAACAAATAAATAAATAAGGTGTGTCTGTTTAAAATGGAAAGCTGGGATCAACTCAACTACACTATGGATCCAAACATTCACAGAACACTATAAAAGATGGAGAGAGATCCAGGAAAACTCTGGGCCAATTCCAGCATGCACTTGGGCCCCCAAGTCATGTTTTATCACCCAGGGTGTTTAGTTAGGAACCTTAGCAGCCAGACAGGAAGATCAGCTCTGGAATTTGAGGTCTGTTTCCCCAACCAAGGTGAATAGTAAGCTTTACCATATTTATTTGGCACACATTGAGAAGAATACACTAAAGTGACTGACTACAACTTCAGGATGCATACAATATTTTAATGATCTGCATTTGATACTGGAAACTTTCCTGTTGATGTTTAATTATTTATATCTTCTGTTATTTTGGAAACTTCTATAAAAATGGTCTATGGTGGAGGGGTGTTGTGAAGGGGCAAAATTGTGATGTATGCAGTCAAGGGAGAAATAATGTTCACACGCTTCTGCCCCTTTCAATGCTTTATTCACACAAATTACTCAATAGAATTCCACTCTATAGGTTCTTAAACAAGAAAACAACAATCCTTAATGCTAGGCACTGCAGTAGACATAATAAATTCACAGCAAACATTCTAGATTAATTAATTCAAAGCAAACAATTCTAGATTAATTATAAGTACTGTAAAAAACACTTAATCATGATAGGCTAATGACAGACATTTCCTCTGCATGCTAAGTTCAAAAATCTTAAGCCTTAGGCTTTATGTCCAGCAGATGCACACTCACTCAGACCAAGATGACCAGGTCTGGAACCAAGGCAGGCTTTTCCTGGCACGGAGTGGATGGCCAGTTGAGGAGAGGGTTATAGGGAGAAGTTGAGGCTCTCACCAAGGTCCAGATGAGGCATTAGAGTCTGAGAGCCATGAGGATCATGCAGAGATCAGGAAACAATGACAAGTGATTGAATGTCAGGTCCTCATCAGGCTCTTCTGCTTGAGTGAATCCTTGTTTCATCTGGCTGAATCCCTGTTCATTTGCTCTATTATTTATACTAAATTTTGGGGTTCTTTGACCCCCCTTTTAATTGTTATCAGCTACCACTGGATTTCCCAGTGACATCATTTACCCTAGGGTCAGAAACATCTGATCTGGTGGTCTACATCCTTTTCTTCTTGCCTTTCCCTCTTATCAGGCAAGAAGAGCCTGCCAGGGTCTTTACTCTTTTTATCAGGATGAGGGGAAGTAACTTGTTTGAGGCCCTACTGGAGAGCTCTGTGGGTGTGTCTAGTGAAACTGCAGGTTTCAAAGTGGAGTTTTTAAAATGGAGTTGCTTAGGCTCAGGCCTAAGGCCATCCTAATAAGGGGAGATCTCAATTATCTAATAGTATGGTGTACCAAAGTTCTCACTTGACCCTCTTTTATGCCCTTGGAGCCCTAGTGATTCATTCCAAGTGATCCTTCTTTGAAGCTCCTCACAGTCCCTGGTGCCCTGGACTCCAGCTCTACCAATCCCATCCCTTAGTGGATACAGCCCCACTACCTTGGACCTCTAGAACCATGAGCTATGTAAACTCCTATTCTGTATAAAGTTTCTGGACTCAGCTATTCAGTTCAAACAACAGTAAATAGACTAAAACAGAAACATTGAAAGAAAGTGAGCTGCTCACCTTTGTTTAAAAAGATGAAAATATTCTGGCCACCCTTAACCAAGGAAGAATAACGAACATGTTGATCTTGTGCCTCCTTCTTTGGTCACTCAGTAATGCCCAAGCCTGCAATTTGAAATTAAACTTCTTACCCTTCGTGTCAAATCCAAACACATCTTCAATGAGATCCTGTCAAGGGCAGCATTGAGTTTGATCAAGGAGGCACCCTTCTGAGCCACCCTGATCAAGACCATCTTACTAGAATTCAAGTTTCAAAATGTACCCACAGTGCAGGGATGGCAAGGTCTAGAGGGGCTTGGTGCTCTATGGCTTTAAACCATAGGAAAACTGAAATTTGTATCATAATCTTTGAACCTATTCTCACTAGGTTTTGTTTCCTTTATCTTTAGTTTCAGGAATTTGACTGTCACAGGGCCCTGGATAGGACTATTCTGGTCAAAAAGACAGGCTTTCTCTCTCTCTCTCTCTCTCTCTCTCTCTCTCTCTCTCTCTCTCTCTCTCTCTCTCTCTCTCCCTTACCTGGGAATTGATCCCAAAGGCACTTTATTACTGTCCTACATGCCAGCCCTTTTCAATCATAATTTTGAGAGGGGATCTCACTAAGTTGCTTAAGGTCACATTAAATTGCTGAGGCTGACCTTGAAATTGCAATCCTCTTGCTTCAGCTTCTGGAGTCACTGTGATTTCAGGTATGTGCCACCATTCCCAGCTCATGTTAGATCTCTCTACTTTGGGCTTTTAAATTATGGATCTTGAGCTCTTTAGTAAATTTTCTAGTTCCCTTGAGCAGTGGCCTAGAACTGTAGGGCAAAGCTGCCCTGTCCTTTCCTGATCCAGTGGGCACTGGCTCACTTGGGTCTCCACTTGCATTTTTAAAAGGATCACCCAGTAATTCTAGTCCAGATTAAAAAGATGAGTGTCTTTTATTATAGAAAAAGAAAGAGAAGGATAATCCTGCTATTGAACCAGGTCTGTTTTTTTTCTACAGCTAAGAATGCCTAAAAATGAGTTTTTGCAAAAGAGAATTTATTCCCAAAGTGGCTGAGCATAGACCAGAAGACCAAGCCTCAAACATGCTTCCCTGAGGATGAGTTTTAGGTGCATTTGTGGGATAAAAAAAAGCAAGATGATTAAAGGTGTGGGGAAAGGTGATTGAAGCCATTGGATTAATGGTGATATAAGTTAAAGGTGAGGGGGCTGGGGATGTAACTCAAAGCAAACTATCTGAAAAAATAAAAATAAAATGATAAAAACTTGTTAGCATAAAAATAAACAGCATTGCTTTCCTTTACCATTGTACTCTCGAAAAAGTAACTACTTTTTCCTTTAAATCAGACAAGTTACTCATTTCCTAGTATTTTGCTAGTTATTTCTGAATGTCAGTATTGATGAATGTCTGAGGCCACCTTTGAGCTTGGCCTTGGATCTAAGGAGATTTGGGTCTGGCATTGCAAGTCATTTTGTGGCTTATAATGCAAAGCACATGACCTTAGTCTTCGCAGAGCTAGAGATGCTGCTCTGTAGCTCCCGACTTGGGTGTTACCCATTAGGCTTAGACAGCCCACTTCCTACCTTATCTGGCAAAAGAATATTCCATTGAAATCCTTTGAATCCCCCTTGCATTAAAAACAAAACAAAACACGGGTTCTTTGCTCTTTCTCTCTCTCTCCTTCAGTGTGGAAGGATGCAGGGCCCCTAAAGTGCCAAAGCCGTCACACCCTCACTTTTCAAAATTATTGTGTCATGTGATTTTTTGCCATATTTCTCAGCCAGCATATTTCACGCAAGGGAAACCCAACTTTCATCGCTCATGCAGGACATGGGTTAGTAGTTTAAGATTTGAGAAATGAGACAAATGACATGCTCAACTCTGTTGTGTCCTTAAAACACAATCCTTTTTCCAGCCCACCTCCAGCTCTGGGTGGCAGTCCAGCTCTCATTCTTCACAGCTAAATTTCCTGGGTATTCTAAGAGGCTTCCTCCATGTGTCAAAAAAATAAAATTAATCTCAGACTTAACACCAGAATCTAGATTTTTATGATTTTATTTATTTATTTTTATTTTTGTACCAGGGTTTGGCCTCAGAAGCTTTCAACCACTGAGCCACATCCCCAACCCCTTTTTACTTTTTATTTTGAGGCAGGGTCTTGCTAAGTTGCTGAGGCTGGCATTGAACCTACCAACCTCCTGCTTCATTCCCCTGCACCACTGAGATTACAGATGTGTGCCACCATGCCCATCTTTTATGTTTTGAACTATAAATTTTCTTAAAATATGGATCTGCCCTTATTAAAATTTTCAAAGAATTGGCTTGAAGACCAAACATTTTCAATTTAATCAAGCCTCAGCATGGTCACTCTCTTCCTCCACACATGGGGCCAGGGCTGCTCTCCTCCTCTGACCGCCTGGCTGGGTCTGACTCATGGATTTGTTCCTGATGATTTTACTTCATCTTTCTAGATCCCAGTGAAGGAAAGGAATATATTTACCATTTGTTATGTTTTTCATTAAACGAGCATGAGGGAAAGAGAAAAGAATAACAGAAAAGTTCTGAGACAGTAAGCAATAGCATTTAGTCTTTATTGTGAGTGGTTACTTTTATTGTCTATATGGAAACTGATTTGCCAAGAGTCAGATTACAGATTGCCAGCACAGCAACTGTGGGAGTGAAGCTCACTGGTAGAGCATGCACTTAACACATAGGAGGCCCTGGGTTCAATCCCCAGCATGAAAATAAAGAAAGCAAACAAAACAGAAAAACATGGAGAATCCAGCACCATCACCACACCATTTTCTGTAGTAAATGGCCAAAAAGAGAGGAAGAAAGGCCTTATACGCATCTCTGATGGTGTCACATCAAACTGATTTTCATGTTGGGTTATAGACAACCATAGACCTAGGCCTTGTTATCACATGAACACCAGAACCACTTATTCACTAAAATAGTTCTCCAACTATGTACTACTATCATGTATGATTAAAAATCTGGTTACTTTTGATTTTGATTCTGTTTTATACTCTAAGCCTTTTAGGATTGTGTTACTAAAAGTGGGGAAAAATGTGCCAAAACAACTTTATGCTAAAAAAAAAAATTTAGAAGGTTTCTGAGCTTCATGTTATTCACCTATGTGACTTGAAAATATTAATTTAAATAATTAAAATCAGTCTTTAAAATTAGAACTAGTCCTAGAACCAGTCCTTCATGGATTTTTGCAGACATCAAAATCTGCATCAGTTTGAGTCACTTATATAAAATGGAATAGTATTTGCAGAGTCTATACTTCTCCCATGTATTTAAATCACTTAAGGTTACTTTTAATACCCAATACAATGTAAATATTGGGTAGATAATTGTTATAATATACATTCTCAGTATAGACACAGTTTCCTTCCCCCAATTATTTGGTCAATATACCCAGAAGACCTTGCTTAGAACAGCTATATTAAGGTACAAATGTTAATTCACAAAAAGAAATTTATAAAGTCATGTATATATACATGTATATGTAAAAAGTAATGTATGAAGTCCCTGTTTTAATATTTTATTTAGATACAGGGTCTTGCTGAGTTGCTTAGGGTCTCACAAATTGCAAGCATGTGCCACCACATCTGGCTGGCTTTGAACTTGACATCCTCCTGTTTCAGCCTTCCAAATTACTGGGATTACAGGCATGTACCACCATGCCCAGCCCCCCCCTCTCGTTTTAAACTAGAGCTAAGTAAGTTGACTCTCAAGTTTGTGTGGGGGGAAAAAGGCAGAAAGGACAGCCAGAAAAACCTGAAACAGAAGAGCAATTAAGGGGACTAGCTCTGAGATATTAAGCCATATCTTTAAACTTCTGAAATTGAGAGTGTGATGAAATATAAAGTCCAGAAACAGACTCAAGTATATATAGCAATTTGGCATGTAAGAAAGCAGCATGTCAAACTAATAGTGAAAATATTATCTTTTTAATAAACAGACATGGGAAAACTGGAAAGCCATTTAGAAATGAGTTAAAAGTCAGACTTCTATTTCTGATGAGTCAGAATACACTCTAAATGAACCAGCAATCTAAATATAAAAAGTGAAGCCGTATACTGGGGGAAATAAATGATGAATTTGGCAATCTAGACAGAGAATTTCTAACTGTGACTCAAATCCAGAAACAATAAAAGAAAGTCACTAAATGTGATTTCATGAAAAACTGTATGCCAAAGTCACCAGAAGCAACATCAGAAAAGAGATGACTTGTGGGATGGGGATTGAGGAGTATGTGATTCAGACAAAGCATTAAATATACTTATACATAAGGATGTACAAAGTATCAAAGAAGATTCTTGCACATGTTTGTAATCTCAGAAGCTCAGGAGGCTGAAGCAAGAGAATCACAAGTTCAAAGCCAGCCTCAGCAATTTAGCAAGGCCCTAAGCAATTTAATGAGACTCTTTCTCTTAGAAATACAAAAGCAAAAAATGGGCTGATGGCCTGGGTATGTGGCTTAGTGGTTACGCACCTCAGCTTCAATCCTAGGAACCAAAAGAAAAGCAATAATTTTTAAAAGAGAACATAGGTCAGGAATAACCCAAAAGGAAAGATAAACAGAAATGAGGTGATGTTTTTTAAATACATGAAAAAATGTAAAGTTGTTCAATCCTTCCCACCCCCAGGACTGAAGATTGAACCCAAGATGCTTTAGCACTGAGCAACATCACCATTTATCTTTTTAATTTTGAGACAAGATCCCTTTAAATTGCTGATGGTGGCCTTACACTCCTTATCCTGCTGCATCAGCCACACCAGTCACTGGGATTACAAGCATTTGCTACCACATCTGGCCCATTCTCACTCCTAACAACAAAATGTTAGGGCTGGGGTGGGAGTTTAGTGCTAGAGTCCCTGTCCAGCCTGTGAAAGACTCCAAGTTTAATACCCAGCACCAACACAATAAATATCATTTTAAGAGATAAAGAAAAAGAAAATGTTTACTAGACTTACACTGATTTACTATTTCTCTGCTATCAAGTTGGCAAAAATCAAGAAGTTTGACAGTAACTCTATTAGTAAGGTTGGGGATACAGCTGGTGAGAAAATGTTGGAGAAAAGAGTATTCAATGATATTTGTAAAACATGGAAAGAAAAACTTTATCCATTAAGTACTAGATATGAGTGCAACGGAGTTGTACAGTAGAGTAAGAGAAATTGAGTTCAATTCTGAATATGGCATGTGCAAGTGAGTATTTATAGTCTAGAGTAGTGTGGAGGCTGGGGATGGAAAATTCCTAGGAGGAAAAATCAGGGTAAGGGGTATTTTGGCTGAACTGACCTAACAGGATTCTTGTTGAAGACAGGTACTAAGGAAACTGTTCAGATCAAGGCATAGACATTGAAGATCTAACCATAGACATTGAAGTTGGTGATTTCTGGCTAAACTGATTTGGCAGGATTTTGGTTAAAACTGAATTTGACAAGGTAGGAGAAAGTTCAGAAGGCTGAGTAAGATTTGGCCAAGCAGATAATCTTTGTTAAGAACAAAATGACACCGCCTCTGTGAAGGGAAATTTTGGTTTTGGAACCAGGGATTGAATCCAGGGGTGCTTTACAATGGGCCACATACCTAGCCATTTTTATTTTGAGATAGGGTCTTGCCAAGTTGCTGAGGCTGGCTTTGAACTTGCAATCCTCCTGCCTCAGTCCCCTGAGCTGCTGAGATTACAGGTGTGTACCACCAGGCCAGGCTATGAAGGGAAATTTGACACTTAAAACATGAGTATTTATCTTTTGACCTGAAAATTTCCTTTTAGGAAACTGGTAATCTGGATTAGTGGATAATTCTCCACTGTTACAAAATCATATTAACATTAAGAGCTTGCCATTCAAAGTTAGGTCTGTGGACCAGCAGGATGCTAGTCAGAGATGAACTTGTTAGAAATGCCCAATCTTAGGATCTACTTATTGGCATCTGCATTTTGACAACATTTCAGATGATCTGCATGTGCCCTAAAGTCTGAGGAGAGTTTCACTGGGTTACTTATGGTGGCATTATTTTAAACAGACAAAAGGTTGGAAACACTCCAAAAGGCAGAGGAATACTATGCCCTCAGGAAACAGAAGAGGAAAGATCTTTTACCAGATTAGAAGGATTTTCATAGCATATGGAATGGAAAAAACAAGATAAACAGTTATTAGCTCCATTTGCATACAATGAATCAAATGCATTCCGCTGCCATGTCTAACTAATTAGAACAAATGCAAAAGACAAAAGCGCAGTGGCTACCTGTGCACACTTTGGACCTCTCCCTTCTTTCCCTCTCCAGGCCTCCCTCTGTGGAGGCAGCTGCTGGCCCAGTGGCGCGCAGGCTCTTTCCAGTGCCCCACCCTCATACACATCCTGCCAGTATTTGAAGCCAGGAAGTCCCTGGGTCTTCCTCCTTTGGTTCTGCTCCCTGTGGGTCGCTGCGCAGAGAATCTGGGGTACATGTTTGACGGGAATCCCTGTGGCACTTGGGGGTGGCCTATCCGCTCCAACTCGGGAGACGCTGCGTCGGGAGTTGCAGCTGGGAAAGCGCGGGGCTGGGACACAGAGACCCGGAGCCTGGAAAAGAGGGGCAGGGCTGGGCACCAGGCCCCAGCTCAGGTTACCTTCTGGATCACTGTGGCAGCCTCCGACCTTGTGGCCACCGCGGCCAGTTCTTGACCACCGGGATCGGGTCGTGCAGGCTCAGCGACACAGGGTGAGGCTATTGCAGCAGGGTGGGTGGGCGGGAAGCCCCAGCAGCAGCTCCCAGAACCGAATTGTAGGTGCCCCCGCCTGTCCTGCCGCCAGGGGAGATCGCTACCTCCTGGAGACCTGGAGGCCTCTGGGTCCTGAAGCAGGGAGCTGGGCATTGGGAACCCAGAGGGCTGGAGGCTAGAGAGGTGGGTGCCTAGAGGCCAAGGGGTCGGTGCCAAGGGTGGCTGCACCGGGCTCCCTCTGTGCCGCCTTTTCTGTGCAGGAGCCATGGTGTCCCCTCTCATGCTAGCCTGGTCCGCACACCTAGACATTTGTTCTAACACACACAGGGCGTGTGGTTTTGAGGTTTTCAAGCTTGCAAAGATAATCTTGAGGATCCTTTCACAACTTGAAAAGGCTGTTTTTTTTTTTTCTTAATTAAATTTACTCTAGGCAAAATGTTATAAGATTTGGCATATTGAAGGATAAGATGATATGGGGAAAGTATTGGCATCAGATCAACTTTGGCATCAGATTCACCATTTTAGGTCAGGACACATTTTATCTAGAGGCTCCAAAGATTCCATTCTGAGGCATGCTGCTGAACTTCCTTAAGGACATGTGCCTGCTAAGATCAACCCCACCCCAGTTTATGACACAACTCCTAAGCATCTTATGAAAAATCTCTTGAGAGTTATAAAGCTGCTGTGTGAGTGCCTGCATGGTAGGGTTCACTGCCTCAGAGGGACAGCCTTGTTGGTTTCTTTGTGCTACTGACAACAAATCTCTTGCATGAGGTTTGGGTGTGTGGCCTGGTCTTTGGATTTTGCATGGACTCTGCAAGCGTCCTTTTAGAAAGTTTTACTTCTGTTTGGGGTTTGTGTGTTGGATGAAATTGGCACTTAGTTTCTACTCACCTTTAAGCTCAATTTTGACAGAGTTTATGGAAGACTGACATTTACATGGAGTCAGGAATACTCAGATGCCAGAGGGAAGCTGGGTCTGCTTGGCACCTTGTTGCTTGGGTGGGGTGCCATTGCACTGTTGTAAAGAAAATGATCCTGGTTGTCTGCTTCCTTCCTGCTGTGGGTTAGGATTGCTGGGAAAAATTCAGATGAATTAAATAACTTTGAATTCAGGGTCAGGGTGGGGGGGTTGTATTTCAGTGCTGAGGCTCAGTGACATACACTGGGATTACCCTAAATGACTGCAGTTTTCAGTAGATACTGGGGGTCTACCAGTGGTTCATAACTACTCTTTAGTAATTGCATCTGTTATGATTTGGTGCCTTGACAGAGAAAGGGAGTACTTGGTTCCATAAACAAAATATAGTTGATGCTGCATATCCGCAGGTTACCTATCCACAGACTTAACCAACAGTGGATGGAAAATATTCAGGGGCGGGGACTGATACTCTACTGAATATATGCAGCCTTGTTTTCTTGTTATTCCTTAAACATTATGGTTTATCAACTCTTTATAGAGCATCTATGTTGTATTAGCTGTCATAAGTAATCTAGTGGTGATCTGAAGACTACAGAAGGATGTTCACAGGTTACATTAAATATTATGTTATTTTATAATAAGTAAATGAGCATCTGAGGACTTTAGTTTGCATGGAGGTCTTGGAACAAATGCCCCTCAGATACGTAGTAATTACTGTATTTAAGACTCCAGTCCAAGGCAATTTTTTACAGGTCAGCAAATTACATTTATCTCAGACCAGTAACAGCAGAATGAAATTAGAACAAACAGCATCAATGTTATCCTCCTTATATCTGATCATAAGGTTAGCCACATGGATGTTGTAGGATCACATGGAAGAACACACACCTTACAGTTCCAGGCTTGCTATACCATAGATTGGGCCAAGAAAACACCAGAAGAAAATTATGTATACTTATTACCTATTAGGTATCAGCTTCTCAGAGAAGTTACACTCAGCCACACATACCCAGACACACCTATAACTGCTCAAGAAGCAAAGCAGAGACAAAGGAGGAACCCAAGTTTCCATTTAAAATTTCCAATTTTCCATTCTGAGGCATGCTGCTGATCTTCCTTAAGAACCTGTGCCTGCTAAGATCAACCTCACCCCAGTTTATGACACATAGTGTTTATATAGTATATAAATACTGTGTTATAAAATAACATTTAAACCAACCCTTTTCGTGGTTACACTTTATAGGAAATGAATGCATCCTTAGTTAAAGAAGTAAAGAAAAAATTAAAAAGTGACACCCTAAAAATTTTTAGACTTGATCAGATGAATAAATTCAGTTGTGAACATGAACTGCTCAAAGTTACTGGTTATGATTCAAGGAATAAAATGACCCTAGGATAGATTTATTAGATTTTTAAAATATGTATAGAATTATACATATTTTTCATTAAGAAAAACTTATCTCTTTTTGTCAATGATTACATTTTTATTTGTAAAAGAAATACTATTTTCAAAGCAATAATTTTGAACTGCATAATAAATTTTGTGTGTGTGTGTGTATGTGTGTGTGTGAAGTGTCCACATCTTATTTTCTATAGCTGTAGAAGTAGGCACTTGGAAGGCCATTGTTAGGCACTGGGTTTGCAATGCGATCTGTGAAATATGTATCCTTGTTACTGGCATATCAATAGGTAAGAGAAAGACCTTAATTAAAAAATCTTACTAGGTTAATGACTTCCTTTGTTATTTGGAATATTTTAGTTATTAGTAAATTTTTAATTTGGATTCTTTTTTCAGGATTCGAACTCTCCAATCCTTTTTTAACTGACTGTTATGGATTTATATGTTATTGCAAGGTGAAAATGAAAATTGTTTTATGATTACATAGTAGTGCAAGGTTATTTTCAAATTCACGCTTCAGGACAAATAAAGATTTTAACACATGGAATTTAATGCTTAGACATGTTTCACAGTTAAAAGAGAGACTAAGTAATACCAGAAGGAATATGGTTTTAAACATTCACATATATTCTACTCTGCTCACAAAAATAGTTTGTATATTTGTGGCTATATGTAGTCATCTTCTTGCACATAAAGCCCTGCTAACCCAACAGACAAAGAGCCTTTTTAATCTTAATCCCAAGGACAAGACAAGGAGAGAGGAGTTGAGCAGAGGACAAGAAATGCCAGCAGATTTTTGAGCAGGAAAGTGGCTAGAGGAAGGAGCTCAGTGTCTCTGGAGGCAGGAGGTAGGAGCATCCCAGAGGAGCTGACAGTCTCAAACTTGGAGTCCCTGGAGAGGGGGAGTGAAATGCAGGTGGCAGCAGGGCCCTTGGTAGAAAGTCTTTTTATGGAGTGGCTTGAACCTCAGATGCCATCCCCTCTGCTTTGGAAACCAGGCAGCCCCCTTCTTTTCTAGAAGCGCCTGATAGGAGGTCAGGTCTCAGCCCTGCAAGAACTGATGAGAAAAGCACTGGGCTGAAATGAGGGGAGAGGAATCCAGCAGAAGCACCCCAGGCCCCACTCCAGCTACTTACACATCAGAGCCAGCAGCCAGACCAGGTTTTTTTTTTTTTTCTATTTGCCATTCTTCAGCAGAAAAAGCTATTGTGACTCCTTGATCACATCAGCAGAAAGCCCACAGCACACGCGTCCCACTTGTGTAAACAGAATTTCCAGGCTTTGGTGGGCACTTTTGGGAATACTAAGCATGAAAGAGAAACCTACATAGAATAAAACAATCACCAACCCCCACCACAACAACAATAGCAAAACACAAGGGAAAGACAAGGCAGGGTGCAAAAGAAGCTCAAGAGAACTGTAGTGGATGTTCTTTGATAATTGGAATCAGGGAGGCCTTGGAAATTAAAAAGTGTAACAACTGATATTAACAAAAAAAATCAATAGAAAGATTGGAGGACAATGGCCTTTCTCCAGAAAATGGAACAAAATGTAATTGTGATGAAAAAGGCAAGCAAAGTAAAAGGTGTGAGTAGAACTTTTCACTGTGTTTTGGGGCATTGTCAAAGTGTTGACCTCTCCAACTCAGGGCAGCTGGAGGGGGAAGCCTGGTGGCTGGAGATTTGAGCTGGACACCTCTACAGCAAGTAACCTTGTCCCAAATTGTAGTACTAGTATCATTCTTTGTGTGTGCTATGACATTCAGAAGGTTGGAAAGTCCCAGATGAGTTCATTCCAAGAGTTTTAGTGCCTGACAAACAGGAAGTAAAAATCAGAGAACAGAGATTCTGCAGGAAATGAGAAATCACTTTAATTTGTTTTCCCTGAGTAGAAAGGAGAAATGTTTAAATTGCTACATTGAAAGGGCCCTCCAAATCTCCACCAAAAAGAGTGAACTGGGTCCAGAAAAGGACACATCACTGGGACATTTCTGGATATCAGGGATGTGGATAAGATTTCCTAAGCTTCAAAGAGTCGGGGTGTTGTGAGATAGATGAAGCTGGGGTCAGAATGTTAGGAAAGTTCTTAACAACAGAGCTGGAGGTAGGGAAGCTATGAACTGGTACTTCAAATCTTTGGATGTAAAATCCTTCCAGCTCATTATAGACCTACCTAACTCTCATTGGCATGGAGTAGTAGAGTAAAGACATTTTTAGACATGCAATAAATCAAAACACCTGTCTTTTTTCTTAGAAAGCCATTGGGCCCTTTTTTTCCATCAAAATAAGAGAGGCAGCCATGAAGCAGGAAGACATTGGGTACAAAATGAAGGATGTTATTGCCTAAGGGATAAGTCTGCCCAGGGGCCTGGGCAGTACACAGAAAGATGGATCCATAAAGAAGTCCTGTCAGAAATGTGTTGCTAAACACTGGTTGGTGCAACACATAGGTGTAATGAAAGAAGAGTAGAGTTGAGTCCTGATGAAAGCTGCTAAGGGCATTCATGTTTTAGTAGAGTCAGGTTCATCTTTCAGTGGTGATCTAATTTATAGCATGATACATCAGGGACTAAAAGGGAAATATCTGTCCCAGCTTGCCACTGATGTGCCCAACAGCATCAACTCTATTTTCTATCAGCACCAGTACTCATCTGCTTCTCGAGTATTCAGATTTTGTACTTCACAATCCTTGATTGAGAGAAACCAGGAGATAGGTTATAGTGTCACTGGAAGAAGTCTGAGGAGTTTCTGGAGAGGTGGTCCTGAACTTAGTGTGAATTGGGTTCTTGATAAATGTGCAGAAATGAATTGAACAACATGTCTAAGGCAGAGATTGATTAAGAATGTGACTCATCTTGACAGAGATGTTTTTGGGAGTTCTCAGTCTCTTTTTAAGGAATTTGGTGAGGGGTGAACATCGGAAAGTATTTGAGGATGACATCAGTTTGGTGATCACAAGATGATTTAGGATGGATTCTTAGACTGATGTGGTCTATGTTAAGTGACCAATAAATCACACTGGAAAGTACTCTAGGTTATAAGTTTCTTAAAATGTTGTCTCTCTCTCTTTGCTTAATCTGTTTCTTACATAAGACACTCTACAGTGCACAAAATAATTTTCATAACTGAATGAATTTCCAATAACTGTAAGATTGCCCAGAAATTTGGGAGTGGAATTAGCCCAGTTGGCTTGGGGAGTGACAGACCTGGGAAGAAACATATGCAAAACTTTAGCATCAGGCATGAGACTTTCAGATTAAAATCTCTTTTTAATCTCTCTTTGTCCTTCCTTTTGTCCAGTTTTTACCTATCTTTTAGTTTTTCTATCCAATCTCAATACCACATTGTTGGACTAGAACAATTCAACATGTGCCCATCAGGCCCTGTTGTTGCCATAAAGCAAGGATATTTGAGACCAACAGCTGGGGATGAAATAACCAATTTTAAAAGCTCCCCACTAGCCAAGTTAGGACAATTTGAGCACCAAGAAAAAATGTCAGTTAATTGAAATATATTGTTTATAAAAAGCCCTAAGTCCATTAATCAGTTCAGATGAGGCAAACAAGGCTTAAAAAGTAACAGAATTCACCCAAATCTCCATCATGTTGGATTAAGCTCCAACTTTCTTAATAAGACTCCTTTGGTGATAGAATTAAAAATCAAGAATCAATAAATGGGGAATTCAAACTAAAAAGCTTCTTCTCTACAAAAGAAAAAATCATTGAGGTGAATAGAAAGCTTACATCTTGGGAGCAAATTTTTACCACTCGCACATCATATAGAGCAATTATCTCTAGGGTATATAAAGAACTAAAAAGCTAAACACCAGAAAAACAAATAACCCAATGAACAAATGGGCCAGTGAACTGAACAGACACCTCTCAGAAGAAGATATACAATCAACAAACAAATATATGAAAAAATATTCAACATCTCTAGGATTAGAAAAGTGGAAATCAAAACTACTCTAAGATTTCATCTCACTCCAGTTGGAATAGAAGATATTAAGAATACAAAAAACAAAATGTGCTGGCAACGATGTGGGGTAAAAAGCATACTCCATTTCAGCCTGTACAGGGCCCAGGCTCACCCCTCCACTGGTGGGGCAGACACTTGCTAGACTAGCCTCTGGAACAGGGCCGCCCCTTTCAACCAGGAAACTACCACTTGAGGTCAAGCTCAGGGGCCCAGATCTACCCATACCTGCCTGGGAAAGACCCAGGCTCATGGTAGGCCTGGGTCCACCCCTCCACCAGCAGGGACTACCGCAGCCCAGTTTCTAGCACAGGACTGCCTCTTCAGACCAGCAGAGTATCAGGTCTGGCCTAGATCTGTCCATATTGATTTGTGCAGGACCCAGGTCCAGGGTAGGTCTAAGTTCGCACTCCCTAAACCCACCTGGGAGACTAAGCCTAACCCACTTCCATCTTGGGACACTAGAGTCATCACCATAGCCTTCCTCATATAGTAGCCCCTAACTTTTTTGACAATAGACAGGGCCTACAAGCAGCTGCATCTCAGAGAAGGCATCCCAAAGGGAGTGTGAGGTCCACTGTTGCAGCCCCATCTCTGTAAGATATTGCTTCCATCTTGGAACACCTTAAATATTATTTCAAGTTACCTGGGCTATTGCCGCCACCAACCTTAGATACAGTAGCACACACTGAGGGACACCTGCAGGGTTTGGAAGCTATTAAGAATACAAAAAACAAAATGTGCAGGCAACGATGTGGGGTTAAAAGGTATACTCCATACCAGCCTGTACAGGGCCCAGGCTCACCCTTCCACTGGTGGGGCAGACACCTGCTAGACTAGCCTCTGGAATAGGACTGCCCCTTTCAACCAGAAAACTACCACTTGAGGTCAAGCCCAGGGGCCCAGATCTACCCATACCTGCCTGGGAAAGACCTAGGCTCATGGTAGGCCTGGGTTCACCCCTCCACCAGCAGGTACTACTGCAGCCCAGTTTCCAGCACAGGACTGCCTCTTCCGATCAGTAGTCACTGCAGATATCGGGTCTGGCCCAGATCTGTCCACATTGATTTGTGCAGGACCCAGGTCCAGTGTAGATCTGAGTTCACACCCCCTAAACCCACCTGGGAGACTAAGTCTAACCCACTTCCATCTTGGGACACTAGAGTCATCACCATAGCCTTCCTCATACAGTAGCCCCTAACTTTTTTGACAATAGACAGGGCCTACAAGCAGCTGCATCTCAGAGAAGGCATCCCAAAGGGAGTGTGAGGTCCACTGTTGCAGCTTCATCTGTGTAAGATATTGCTTCCATCTTGGAACACCTTAAATATTATTTCGAGTTACCTGGGTCATTGCCGCCACCAACCTTAGATACAGTAGCACACACTGAGGGACACCTGCAGGGTTTGCAAGCACAACATCAAGGTGAGGTTCAGACAATCTGCATGCGTACTACAAGAATATAAGAAAAAAATGTAATATCTCAGATCCACACTGCAAGAAAGGAAGACACACAGACAACATGAAAAAACAAGGGAAGAAAGTTCCCCAAACGAACCAGGACACTATAATAACAGAACCCATGGAAAGTGAAGTTGATGAAGTGTCAGAGAAGGAGTTCAGAAGGTTCATAATTAAAATGATTTTTGAATTAAGGTATGACCTAAATGAGCAAATACAGGCAAAAATTGATAACTCCAAGAAAGATATAAGCCAGCAAATAGAGGTAGCAAAAGATTACTTCAAGAGAGAGAGATATAGACTCTGAAAAAAAGGTCAGAAATCCTTGAAATAAAGGATACATAAATAAAATAAAAAACTCAATAGAAAGCATAAAAAAACAGAAGAGATACCTTTGAAAAAGAAGTCAGATAATGAAGACAAAGTATACAATCTAGAACATAAAGTACATCACACAGTAAAGATAGTAAGAAACCATGAACAGAACATCCAAGAATTTTATGGGACAGCATCAAAAGAGAAAATCTAAGAGTTGTTGGGATAGAGGAAGGCACAGAGTTTCAAACCAAAGGAATGCACAATCTCTTCAATGATATTAGAAAATTTCCCAAGCATAAAGAACAAATTGGAAAACCAAACACAAGAGGCTTATAGGACACCAAATGTACAAAATTACAACAGATCTACACCAAGGCACTTTATAATGAAAATGCCTATCATAAAGAATAAGGATAGAATCATAAAAACTATAAGAGAGAGGAATCAGATCACATGTAGAGGGAGACCAAAGCATACACAGCAGATTTTTCAACCCACAAGACCCACAAAGCTAGAAGATCATGGAAAAACATATACCAATATCTTAAAGGAAATGGATGGCAACTAAGAATCTTATACCCAGAAAACTAAGCTTCAGATTTGACAATGAAATAAAAACATTCCATGACAAACAAAAATTAAAAGAATTTACAAATAGAAAGCCTACACTAGAGAACATCCTCAGCAAAATATTCCATGAATAGGAAATGAAAAACAATGATGAAAATCAGCAGAGGGAGGGATTACACTAAAGGAACATCTGATCAGAGGAGAAACCAAGTCACGTTAAATACCAAAAATAAACAAAAATGGCTGGGAACACAAATCAGTTCTCCACAACAACCCTGAATGTTAATGACCTAAACTTAGGAATCAAGAGACATAGACTAGCAGATTGGATGAAATAAAAAAGACCCAACAATCTGCTGCCTCAAAGAAACTCATAGGAAAAGACAGCCACAGACTAAAGGTGAAGGGTTGAGGCAAATCCTAGCACTCAAATGGACTTTGGAAGCAAGCAGGGGTTTCCATTCTCATATCAAATAAAGTAGACTTCAAACTATAGTCACTACAAAAGGATAAAGAAGGATGCTGCATACTGTTCAATACACCAACAAGTCTTAACAATTATAAATACATAGGCCCC
Source organism: Ictidomys tridecemlineatus (assembly GCF_052094955.1). Taxonomy (NCBI): domain Eukaryota; kingdom Metazoa; phylum Chordata; class Mammalia; order Rodentia; family Sciuridae; genus Ictidomys; species Ictidomys tridecemlineatus. The sequence goes on from NC_135484.1 coordinate 135,157,796, forward strand.
AAACAATGGAGCATCTACGTTTATCAAACACCCTTTCTCAAGTTCAAGAGTCAAAGAGACCACAACACAATAATTTTGGGTAACTTTAACACACCTTGTTCATCACTACATAGATCTTCCAAACAAAAGCTGAAAAAAGAAACTATAGAACTCCATAATACAATCAATAACTTAGACTTAACTGACATATCTAGAATATTTCATCCTTCAACAAGAAAATATACTTTCTTCTCAGAAGCACATGGATCCTTCTCTAAAATAGACCATATACTATGCCACAAAGCAACTTTTAGCAAATATAAAAAAGTAGAGATACTACCCTGCATTCTATCAGATCATAATGGAATGACATTAGAAATCAATGATAAAATAAGAAATAAAAGTCACTCCAACACCTGGAGACTAAATAATATGTTACTGAATGTACAAAAATGTGCTGCAAAGACATCAAGGAGGAGATTAAAAAAATTTTAGAGGTGAATGAGAAAACAGATACAACATATCAAAATCTCTGGGACACTCTGAAAGCAGTACTAAGAGGAAAGTTCATTGCATGAAGTTCATTCTTTCTAAGAAGAAAAAGTCAACAAATAAATGACTTAACATTACATTTCAAACACCTAGAAAAAGAAGAACAAATTAACATCAAAAGGAGAAGACAGTAGATAATTAAAATCAGAGCTGAAATCAATGAAATTGAAGCAAAAAAAAATCAATTGAAGAAATTGGATCTTTGAAAAAATAAATAAAATTGACAGACCCTTAGCACTGCTAACAAACAGAAGGAGAGAGAAAACTCAAATTACTAACATACGTGATGAAAAAGGAAATATCACAACAGACACTACAGAAATACAGAAGATTATTAGAAATTATTTTGAAAACTTGCACTCCAATAAAACAGAAAATATCAAAGGCATCAACAAATTTCTAGAGTCATATAATTTGTTCACATTGAATCAGGATGGTATACACAATTTAAAAAGATCAATTTAAAGTGACTAAAGAGAAGACACAATCAAAAGTCTACCAACCAACAAAAGCCTAGGACTGCACAGATACACAAGTAAGTTCTAAAGATCTTTAAAGGAGAACTAATACCAATACTCTCCAATTTATTTCAGGAAATAGAAAAAGAGGAACCACTTCCAAACTCACTTTGTGAGGACAATATGACCCTGATTCCAAAACTAGGCAAAGACACATCAAAAAAGAAAACTTCACACCAATATTTCTAATGAATATAGGTGCAAAAAATTCTCAATAAAACTCTGGCAAATTGGATACAAAAACACATCAAAAATATTGTGCACCATGATCAAGTGGGATTCATCCCAGGGATGCAAGGTTGATTCAACATTCAGAAATCAATAAATGTAATTCATAATGTCAATAGACTTGAAGATAAAAATCACATGATCATCTCAATAGATGCAGAAAAAGCAAATGACAAAATGCAGCACCCCTTTTTATGTTCAAAACACTAGAACACAACTAGGGATAACAGGAACATATCTCAACATCATAAAGGCTATCTATGCTAAGCCCCAGGCCAACATCATTCTAAATGGAGAAAAATTGAAGACATACCCTCTAAAAACTGGAAGAAGACAGGGGCCCTCTTCACCACTTGTATTTAACAAAATTCTTGAAACAGTGGATGGAGCAATTACATAGATAAAAGAAATTAAATGGATTCACATAGGAGAAGAACTCAAACTGGCACTATTTGTTAATGATATGATTCTATACCAAGAAGACACTAAAAATTCCACCACAAAACTTCTAGGACTAGTAAATGAATTCAGCAAAGTAGCAGGATATAAAATCAACACCCATAAATCAAATGCATTTCTGTATATCAGTGATAAATCCTCAGAAATGGAAATGAGGAGGACTACCCCATTTACAATAGGCTCAAAAAATATTTGGGATTCAATTAATTAAAGAGGTGAAAGATCTATATAATGAAAATTATAGAACCCTAAATAAAGAAAGTTAAAGAAGACTTTTGAAGATGGAAAGATCTACTGTGTTCTTGGGTTAGCAGAATTAATATTATCAAAGTGACCATACTTCCAAAAGCACTATACAGATTTAATGCAATTCCAATAAAAATCCCAATGACATTTCTCTTATAAATAGAAAAATTATGTAATTCATCTGGAAAAACAAGAGACCCAGATTCGATAAAGCAATCCTTAGCAGGAAGAGTGAAGCAGGTGGCATCACTATACCAGAACTCAAACTATATAATACAGAGCAATAGAAACAAAACCAGCATGGGATTGGCACCAAAACAGACTGGTAGTCCAATGGTACAGAATAGTGGACACAAAGAATAACTCACAAAACTACAGTTATCTTATAGTAGACAAAGGCACCAATAACATGCATTGGAGAAAAGATAGCCTCTTCAACAAATGGTGCTGGGGAAACTGGAAATCAATATGCAAGAAAATGAAATTAAACCCCTATCTCTCACCATGTACAAAACTCAACTCAAAATGGATCAAGGACTTAGGAATAAAAGCAGAGACCCTGTGTCTAATAGAAGAAAAAGTAGGCCCTAATCTCCATCATGTGGGATTAGGCCCCAACTTCCTTAATAAGACTCCTTTGGTGCAAGAATTAAAATAAGAATCAATAAATGGGATGGACTCCAACTTTCTCAGCAAAAGAAACAATCTGTGAGGTGAATAGAGAGCCTGCATCTTGAGAGCAAATTTTTACCACTCACACATCAGATAGAGCACTTATCTCTAGGTTATATAAAGAACTCAAAAAGTTAAACACACACACACAAAAATAACCCAATCCATAAATGGGCCCAGTACCTGAACAGACACTTCCGAAAAGATGATATAGAATCAATCAACATATATAGGTAAAAGTGTTCATCAATGCTAGAAATTAGATAAATGCAAATCAAAACTACTCAGATTCCATCTCACTCCTGTCAGAATGGCCTGTATTATGAAGACAAACAACAATAAGTGTTGGCAAGGATGTGGGGAAAAAGGTACACTCATACACTGCTGATGAGACTGCAAAGTGGTGCAGCCAATATTGAAAACAGTATGACATTTCTTGGAAAACTAGGAATGGAACCACCACTTGACCCAGCTGTTCCTCTCCTCAGTCTACACCCAAAGGACTTAAAATAGCATACTACAGGGACATAGCCACATCAATGTTTATACAGGCACAATTCACAATAGATAAACTGTGGAACCAACCTAGATGCCCTTCAATAGATGAAAGCATAAAGAAACTGTGGTATATATACAAAATGGAATATTACTTAGCAATAAAAGAGAATAAAATCATGGCATTTGCAGGTAAATGGCTGGAGTTAGAGAAGATAATGTTAAGTGAAGTTAACCAATCCCAAAAAACAAATGTGGAATGGTTTGTCTGATATAATGAGGCTGATACATAATGGGGTTTGGAAGGGGACCATGGGAGGGTTAGACAAATTCTAGATAGGGCAATGGGGTGTGAGGAAAATGGAGAGGGAAAGGGGGTAAAAGATGGTGGAATGAGATGGATATCATTACCCTAAGTACATGTATGAAGATACAAATTTTGTGAATATACTTTGTATAAAACAAGAGATGTGAAAAATTATTCTCTATATGTATAATATAAATTTCAATGCCCTCTTCTGTCATATATAACAAATTAGAATTAAAAATAAATAAAAAGTAACAGAATTCAGTGATGTTTGCATTCCATCTAGGATTTCTGTATAAACAGTTTAATTTTTACCGGTTCCCAGTGAATGAAAAGTCCATAAACCAACCTAAAGGTATAAACAGTTAAACCAAAAGACTCAGAGCCAAGGTATGTGCTAGAACTGCAAGCTTTGCAACTCAGATGCAGACAAACCCAAACATTACTTTCCTTTAAGGCAACACACAAATTACAAGAAATTGCAATTTGGTGTTTGGCCAAGGCCTTGTCGATACCATTGAAAGTGAGACTGAAGCCCAGAGATCAACTAACTAGACAAATGTGCTTGATTATAAAAAGTGTGAGCACCCATTGTCAAGCAAAGCTGGGAGGAGGGACACAATGACCATGAACCAGTAAGACCTGCTCCTTTGTTTTTGTAGACAGGAAATGGTCCCCTGAAGTTAATTCAATCCCAGGAAACCATCACATTAAAGCATGGGTATAAAATAATATTTGCTCAGGAGCTTAGTTTTTTTTTTTTTTTTTTTGGTACCAGGGATTGAGTTTGGGGGCAATTTACCCCTGCACCACATCCTCATCCTGTTTTATGTTTTATTTTGAGACAAGAGCTTGTTAAGTGACTGAGGCTGGCTTTGAACTTGTGATCTTCTTGCCTCAGCCCCCTAAGCCACTGAGATTACAGGCATGTGCCACTGCACCTGGCTGCTTAGCTCTGACAAGTTCCCTCTTGGTCTCATCCTCTCCAGTCCCATGAGTTTTTGATTTTCATAGTCTGTCCACCATGGTTTGCAACCCTTTGCTAATCTCAATGTAAATCTTTGTCCTAGAGAGCCTCTCTCTGAATTTCTTTCCTTTTTTATTCATGTTGACACCCCTCTTTTATAAACTACGTGTGACTACATGATTACATTTGGGAGCCACCTGAATGGTCCATGATATTCTCTCCATCAGAAGATTCTTAATCACAGCTGCAAAGTCTCTTTTTGTCATATGAGGGAATTTTCACAGGTTCCAGGGATTAGGACCTAGATGTGTTTGGGGACCTTGTTCTATGGACCACAGCTATATGAATGGGATACTATACAAAGGGATGCTTCATGTCCTTGTCACAGTCCCTTATTTAGGTACACCTTCCCACTCCTGTGTACTCTGAAACACTCATTTCCTCTTGTTCTGAGGGTTTCCACCCACTGCTCAGGGAAGTCATGGGGACTGTCTTAGAACGTTGGCATTCTGCTGCTGGGGAAATGAGTTTGGTAAACATCTGTGAACCATGTTGGAACAGACAGGTCCTGTGCCCACAGTGCACCTGGCCTTTTCCACTGCATGTGTAGACTTCCTGGCTGATTGAGCCCTTTCCTTCCTCTTGTCCTCTCACCTGATTCCTTCCAGGCTCTTTCTGAAATTCATGACTTCTCAAAGTGTATTAAAAAGACTCAGTCCGACTGCTCCTCAGCTGCAATCAATTCACCCTGGTGAACTTCATGATCCCTGTTGAAAATGGAAAACTGTGAATAGGGATCACTGAAGTCCTGCTGTGCTACATAACATTTTGTGATGCTGTGATTCCAACTGGCCTGAAGACACCTCTACCCCACTCACTTCTGACTGGTTAACTGTGTTCCTGCCCTTGACCTTGCCAGGGCAGCCAGGGTATTGCCAAATGTGCTTCTGGAAAAGCTCTAGACACCCCTGAGCTCTGAATGTGTGGAGGTGGACATGGGTAGGCACCACAGACCAGAGATGAGGAAGAGTTGTGAGCACATGGGCCAAGGGCTCTTGCCTGTGACAGCATAGGCCCTTAATATGGCCTTAGATTTTGGCTTTATCACATGCATAGGTTCCCTAGAAGAATTGAGGATTAAATGTTGTGCTGCTGAGCACACCTGAGTGAGCACCCTCATTTGTTGGGGGAGATGGGTGGGTATTTAATTCAGAGGAGAGAAAGGTCTCATGTGGCTTTACCTCCCAAATTTATTTTAAGGCTTCAGGTTACCCTAAAATGGGGAACTCTCCCATATTATAAAAACACTTGTGTATCTTGTCTTTGTAACTTTGCAAATAAATTTGTAATTTTAAATGATTTTCAAATTAAATGGTGATACAATAAGTTCTTACAACACACCAAAGAATACAGACATGGAAGCCAAAGTCAATCACCCTTTCTCTTACCCACTCCAGAAAGTGACTGCAGCAATGTGGTGCCTGTGTCCTCCCCCCACACCGGACTTTGCCCATGCACACAAAAAGAAGTGTGCTTATACAGGTCTTCACACAACAGGATCATAGAATTAAATTTTACTCTTCTTTTTCATTTAATATTAGGACATAAAATAATCTTGAGACCCCAAAAAGACCCTCAGAGTTCTGTGTGCTTCTGTTTGCTTATTGCACCACAGCAGCAGTGGTGTTAACGGGAGGGAAAGTGCAGTTGGCCTGTGAGCCTGTGTTCATGTGATACTGATCTGAAGTCCATTGTTCCAGGCTCGCCATCATGGATCCTCTGTTGGAAGCCACCAGCACCTTTGCCTTAAACCTTCTGAAAAGGCTGGGGGAAGACAGTTCAAAAAATGTGTTTTATTCACCCATCAGCATCTCCTCGGCCCTGGCCATGGTCCTCTTGGGGGCAAAGGGAACCACCGCAGTCCAGATGGCTCAGGTACCTGGTGTCCTTTGGGAGTAATAGTAAATGCTGACAGTTATCAATTGAGCTGATTCTCCACACTTCAAATCCCAAAGGGATTGCTGTGGATGGACATCAGAGGGTATCAGAGGGGTGTGGATGGAGACTTGACAAGAAGCACATGCTACCCCTGCTGAGCACCCCTGCTGAGCACCCCTGTGAGCACATTGAAGTCCTTGAACTGTAGCAATTTCCAAATCCAGCCAGGTGCATGTGCCAGGTTCCTCTGCCCTCAGGGTGGGAATATTTCTTGATTGGCTCCACCTGGGTTTCCTGGGACTCATTCCTGGTCCCTCACATGTCAGGCCATGGCACCCCCCTGTGCATTCTGGGCTTAGTGCTTGACAACTCCCGACTTTTTCCAGAAGAAATGGGTCATATTTGAAGTGTGTTGCTCTCTTAGCCTTCCTCCTACCAAAAGAGAGTTGGGTTTCAAGGGCCTCTCTTCACTTTGAATTGTCTCACCTTTTAGTTACAAGGTTTTATAACTCCTTAAACCATTGTAGGATTTCTGTGTCTCAAGTTTCAGCCTTCTGAACTGGACCAAGCCACATGCACAAGCCTGTTTGAGACAAGACTGTGTCAGGTTGGAAGTAAGGGTGCTGTGGGGCAATGTCTGTGAGTTAAGAAGCCCCTTTGTCTACAGGTCTATGAGATGCTGCCTTTGTTGTCCCAAGGTTTTTACAAAGTAGATCTTCATCTTGGTCCTGAGGCCATGGATCTGAGCTCTACCTGGAGGCCATTTCTTAGGTTGAGAATTATGTTTTCAACTGGAGAGGGAGCTCCGAGATAAGAAACACCTTTATGTTCTACCCATCAAGACCTGGGTTAGAAATAGTTCCTTGAAATTCTGCTTGCAAATGCAATAATTCTTTCTTTAGCTCATCTCTCTCTTCCCACACTCTAAGTTAGGCAGCTACAAGGAAGATATGCACTTCTTAGACAGCTGTGGGTATTCAGGGGGAACATGTCCTATCTTACCTCTTGCTACAGTGCAGACTGCGATAGTAATGTCACCCCTGTCCCTCCAGCCTCTGTCAACCGCGCATGTTCAAAGCCAGCATCAAGTTGTTTATTTTTGTTATGACAGAACCCTTCTGCATTGCTGAACATGTTATCTGTTGCTGCAAAACAAACCATCCCCAAACTTAGTGGCTTGAAATAATAATGGTGGATTATTTCTCAGATCCAGTGGCCTCAGAGGCAGTTGGTATGCTCCCTGTGATGACAGCTGGGGTCACTCAGGCTACTGTTGCAATAGACAGCTGGATTGTAAGGTCCGAGGAGGCTTTCTCTCACATGTGGGGTCTTGGTGATGGGTATTGGCTGGGGCTTTGGTTCTCTTCCCAGCAACGCAGCCTGTGTGGTAGCACATCCTCCAAGGGGACACCTTGGACTTCCTTCCATCATGGCAGCAGGGTTTCAAGATACTTTTTGTCTCTAGTTGGATGGTGGTTAGAATCTGCACAGTTCTTAGGCCAAGTGTACCATAGTTTGCTTGTTCCCTGTAGTCAGTGCCTACTGCAATGGTGTGTTTTTGTTGTGTTTCTGATTTCAGGCACTTTCTTTAAATAAAAGCAGCAGCAGTGGAGGTGGAGATGTCCACCAGGGTTTCCAGTCCCTTCTCACCGAATTGAACAAGAGGGACACACAGTACTTGCTTAGAACAGCCAACAGGCTCTTTGGAGAAAAGACTTATGATTTTCTCTCAGTAAGTCATACTCACTTCTTTTGATGAAGCAAGGTGGTGGGGAGGAGGGGGACTCATGGTGCAGCTGAAAGAGCCTGGGCTGTGAATTCACTCAGGTTTCTGGTTACTCATGTATTTGTTCACACCTTTTCATTTAAAAAATCAAGAAACTACTCAAGTCACAGGTGAGTACATTTTTGTGCAGAATGCAATAAAGCCAGCAAAGCAAGAGCCACATTAACCTCTTTCCCACAATCCATCATCCCGCCCAAAATAAGAGCTTTCATAGATTTGATATGTATCCTCCTGCACATGTAGTGATCTTGTTTTGTAGTAATTTTCTCTGCATTATGCCTTTATCCAAAACACGTTGTTTTGAAATACATGTCTCTTGTTCTTCCCATCTCAGTGTATGTGGATCTACTTCAGTGTTGTTATCATGATCATCATCATCACCATTATGTGGCACTGGGGATTGACCCAGGACCTCAAATATAAATAAGCATGAGCTCTACCACTGAGTGCATCCCCAGCCCTACATCACTATTATGAAACATCATCTGATAATTCTAAGTTGGACACATTGTAACATAGAAAGCTATTTGCTCATGGATGGGCTTTAGGTCATACCCAGTATGGGCTGTTACAGACAGTGTTATTGACTGTGACTTTTGTGCATGTATGTGTGTGTGTGTGCTGCTCCCAGGTGGATTTGTGGAGGGAGGAAGGATATAGAGCATTGAGATTTTAATATATATTACTCAATGTCTCTCCAAAGTGATGTATCTGTTTCTTTCAGGGATATAAGCAGAATGTTGGTTTCCATCTACCATGATCAACACTGCATGTTTGTAGCTTTTGAGTCTTGATTACTTATGAGATTGAACTTAAGCCCTTTGAGCATGGACAAACTGAGTATCCATAATTCCAAAATCCAAATTTGGAAAGTGCCAAAATGTAAAACACTTCAGCGCATGTACATTTTGGGATATTCAACCTGTATATGTTTTCTGCACATTGTTTATTTGCATATTCTGTGCACCTTTTTCTATTGATCTGTATTCCCTTTTCTTATTGATTTATAAGAGTTTTTGTATGTATAGGATTTCAATGTTTTCTATGTTTTTTCCCTCATTTTTCAAACCTATTTTAAATTACATTAATTGTTTTAAAGGAAGTGTTATAAAATGAACATAAACACGCATGGGTTCAAATATTGGTACCAACTATTCTCACAGTATGATTTTTTATAATCTGTTTAATCTGTCTTTTATATGTTCAGAAATTCCAACACACTCACATGATTGGCTGATTTTATTTTCTTTCATGTTATTTTTCTGGATATTTTAAGAAAACTAATGATATTTAAAAATTTATATCAGTATATAAAATAAGGAAATTAGAAATATTTTCCATTCATGAATTTAAACTTCCAAAAATTGAATACCAACCATGATGTATAGTTACATATTTCTTGAGTTTGATTTTTCATTGTTTGTATAAGAGTTTCTTGAATAGCAGGTAGTTATTTCCTAGGATGTTTAAAAGTTGTAAAAATCACTCACAAGTGTGTGGTAAGTTATCAATATTTGAGTAGCTGGTTTGCTTTCAGACTATTTTTTTAGATTGAAAGATTTAAAATTTTTCAGAAACAGAACAATGAATTTGGTAAAGTAATAACTCTGTGAGAATGAAATGGAATGATACAGGAAGTTCTCCTTTTAAGTGCCCACAATATGTTGAGAATTCAGTAACATTACATAAACATATATACTGAAAGTAACTCAGCTGGGCCTCAAAGTAACTCTGGGAGCTTCATACAGCCAGTGCTGCCTCATTTACAGGCAAAGGATTAGGCAGAGACACTAATTAACCTTTTTAAGGCCACTCAGCTAATAAATCAAAGAACTTGTGTTCCTAACACCTGTGTCTGTGCAATACTGAAGGAGAAATGTGAAATCTTGCCTTATAACGAGAAATTAAATATGGAGCCATAAGTTGTTCAAAAGGAAGATTAGGAAATAATTTCATAGTGCATTGCCAATATAATGAGTTTTAAGTACACTTATATTCCACAAATTTTCTATTTTAACATGGTAGAATGTATGTGTTTATCAATGTCATTATCATTTCATAGGATATATTAGTAAAACACTTTGAACTTTTTTTTCCTTTCTTTTTTTTTTTTTGTGATTCTGAGGATCGGACAAAGGGATTTTCCCATGCTGGACAAATGCTTTACTACTGAGCCAAATGATACCCCTGGTCGTTTTTGTTTTGTTTTGTTTTGTTTTGTTTTTTGAGAATTGCTTACTACCCCAAAGTGAGATGTTCAGCAGCACTGGCAATCTCTAGACATATGTAATTAATCAAAATAAAATAAAAGACAATATTCAGTTCTGCAGCTGCACTGACCTGATCTCAGGTGCTCTGTAGTCACCTGTGATACCATTTTTGATGGTGCTCATTTTTCTGTTATCTCAGGAAGTTGTGGTGGCAGGGTGGTGCAGAATGGCTCATTTTCCAATGGTCTACTTTCTGTGTTCAGTATCCCTTATTCCAGAGTGCAGAGGAGTGGTAGCTCTTGCTGGGTTAACTTTCTCTCCATAGTTATTGCAGTTCAGCTTCTTCCCAGTTACCTCTTGAGGCTCAGCAACTCCCATAAAGTTCCAGCCATTCATGAAATTTATTTGATATTAGGGACATTAAAGATGGCCCAAACTGAGTAGGTTGATTTTATGTTTATTCTACATATTTATTTGTAAATAACATCTTTAAATCAGCACATTTTTTTTATTTTCTTCTTTGGTACATGAAAGAAGTACACTTGTTAATTATTTTGGAACCATGCAATTATGTTGCTCTGCCTTAGTCTTTTAAAGATTCCTGCGAGAATTTCTACCAAACAGAGATGGAAGAGCTTGATTTTCTGAATGCTACAGAGCAGTCCAGAAAACATATAAACACCTGGGTAGCTAAAGAGACAGAAGGTAAAAGCATAGTTTTTGTTTGTTGTTTCTGTTGATGGTGGGATTATTGTTGCTTTGTTTGCAGTGCTGGGGATCCAACCCAGGGCCTTGGGCATGCTGAGCAGATGCTCTACCACTGAGCTACAGTCCCAGCCTGTTGTTCTGTTTTTAATAGTATTTGCATCAGTCTTATTGTCAGTTCCTTCACAAGATTGTCGAATATGAACAGGAATGATGTTTTTGTTCTCAAAATAATTTCAGACTTTAAAAGTTTGCTTCTGAAATACTGTCAGTGGATGACATTTTCTCTAGCTCTTCCCTGCTCTTCTTAGTGTATCAGTGATGTTTCCCCATAGTCAGCACCCCTCTTCTAGAACAATCCACACTGTAATGTCTTTGCTGTTGTTTGTTTCTTCTTTACACCAATAGCATAAAGAAAAATTAACCTGACAGGTCTCAGCTGCGTCCTCTCTAGTGTGAGCTCATGCACCCCAGTTTTCATGCATTGCTGCAAGTTGCTTGGTGGTATCATCATGTACCTGTGGTTTTCAATGTAAACTGTGTGTTTTGTTTTTTCTTTTCAATTTTGGTACCAGGGATTCAAACCAGAGGGACTTAAATACCAAGCCACATTGTCAAATAATGTAATGGGATATTTGTCCTAAATAAATATTTTATTTAGAGACAGGGTCTTGTGAAGATGCTTAGGGCCTCAGTTGCTAAGGCTGGCTTAGAATTTACAATCCTTCTGCCTCAGCCTCCCAAGCCTCTTTGATTACAGGCATGTACCACCATGTATGGCTAAACCTTGCTTTACATTTGTAAAGAGCATCTTGTAACAGATCATCTTTTTAAAATCTGAAATATTTTTAGTTGATAATAACAAAATCATATATATTGTACAAAAATAATATTGTTCAATATGCTGGACTAGAAATAATAACAAAAATATACATGATGCTTCAATTCATATATGTGTAAGTGTAATGTTTAAATCAGAGTGAACATATCTAGCATCTCAAACATTTAAGTTTAAATTTATAATCACTTCTTGTAACAATATTTTTAGTTCTTTAATTTGTAGGCACCAATTATTTCTTTCTATCTCATGTGGTATGAATTCGCTTACTAAGATCTACTTTTTCCTTTTACATTTTATTCAAATGATGGTATGTTTCTTCCTAGAACATGTATTTCAATATCAGGGATATTGCTTTGTTTTGATGACAAGTATCTATTTATATTACTTGGAGAATATGTGATCCTTTATCTCTGTGCTTGACCATTGAGGAGGTGGGTCCCTCTCTGTATCGTCACTGAAACACCCATCAGAAAACTCTCAGCTAACTGGTTCTTTAATCTTCCTTTTAGATAAAATTACAGAGTTGCTGTCTCCAGGTTCATTGGATGAAATCACCAAACTGGTTCTCGTGAATGCCATCTACTTCAAAGGAAACTGGGATAAACAGTTTGACAAACAGCTCACCCGGGAGAGACCATTTAAAGTCAGCAAGGTGAATGTTGCATAGTAACAACGGAGATTCCCAGACATAGGGCCTGTGTTTGTTGGTTTCTAGATCATGAAGGCCACCACATGGACCTGTGCCTTGCATGGTGTAGGGTAGCCCTGAAGCAAGGAATCCCCATGCCTTGGTGCCTTTCTCTCAAGAGTTCCCTCCTTTTGTAAGTCACCAAGGGTTCCCTTCTGTTTAGCCCCACCCCTACCCCCCCCCCCGCCCCGCCCGGCACCACTGTCACCTGTCCTACTTTCTCTGGTGTGTTAATCTACAAGGCAAATCTGATGGTGTAGCTCTCAGGCTAAGTTTAGGTTTTTCTTGGCTTCAAATAACTTTTGAGATAAAGTTCAAACTCCAAATTTCATGTATGAGGGTCCTCGTAGACCTGGATCCTCCCCATTCGCTTCAGTACCTTCACACTCCTTAACTGCTGTGTCCCCACTGGAAGCCCCACCAGGCATCTGCCCCTTTATCTAAGCTGTTACTATGCCCCCTGCTGGTCTCTAGTAGACATAGCAGTGGTTGAAGGACTTTTTACTTTTGTTGAAAAACCATCTCAAGGCAGATGGCTGTCATATAAGTGCTTGACCTGTAGGCAGTTGGAAGTTATCGAGGAGTTATAATAGCTGGTGCTCAGGAAATACTGAATCAATCATGATCTTCAGTCTTCCTTTGTTTGTAAGGGTAACACCAGTACATATTTTTGTTTAAAAACAAGCAAAGGGAAACATACACAGAATTAGACTCTTCAGTTTAACCACCTTCAGCTTGGAACATGTGTGCAGATAGCCTGGTGTCTTTCTCTCACAGAATCCATTTTTTAAAAAGTCTTTTTAATTACCGAGGGTTTTTTTTGTTGATATGCTGCAGAGCAGACAGGGTGGACTAATGTTTTCTTGATCACTGACCATAAGTTAGATCTTCCTTGTCCACTTGGATCTGAACCTTCAGTTTTTCAAGACATACATTTTGTGCTGAGATGTATTCTGAAACGAACTGTCTTGTTTTCCCCTAAAATATGATTTTTTTCTCCTTGAAATTCATCTTTAACAAGATGTATGTTAGGGCTTCATTCAACTGTAAGCAACGGAAACCCCAGATCTCTGCAGTTTAGCTCACAGCTCATCTCACCACCCAGGAGGCCCAGAGGAGAGGAGAACCCAGGGCTGATGTGGCACTGGGATGAGGCTCTTGGGAATCAGCTCTCCCTGCTCTGCCCCCTCAGCCTGTGGCCTCTTCCTTGTGCTCACAGGAGGGCTCAGATACAGCCTCCACTGTCCAGGCAGGATGGAGCAGGAAGGACAGATGATGGCGAGCAAAAGGCCTTCTTTAAAAGTTCTGCCATTGTATTCAGAGGGAAACCAGAACTGCTCTCATGTGGCTTCTGCTGGATACAGAGCAGTGAAGCAGTTTACCTTGCTTTCTGCAGTAGAGAGAGAGAGGGTGGAGCTGCAGCAGGGGTTGACTGTACCAGCCCACAGAGTGTGTGGCAGGAGTGTCTCCAGGGGCATGTATTTTGAGTTGATAAGGATTTTCATTTGGATTCCTCATTTCTAAAGGTGATTAAGCTTACTAACATAATTATGTATTTAGTGAGTCATTAAATTACCAAGATTGGATTCTTTTCTATTATAAGATTGGAGAGACCATGGGTCCTGGAGGGGAATGCAGAGAAATTAAATAAGGTGGGGTCAGCACCCTGAGGCCTGTGGGCCAAAGCTGGCCCATATCAAGTTTATCAGATAAAGTTTTGTTGGTGCACACACATACTTACTTGTTTATACGTATCACAACAGTAGAATCCAGTAGTTATGATAGAAACTCTCTGTAGCACAAATGCCAAAATATTTACTGTCCTCCCATTTATGGAAAAAGTGTGCCAAGTTCTGGCCAAGGACATGGCTGAGGAGCCAAGGGCAGGAGACTGTTGGGGCTGAGGTCTAGTTCAGGAAAGATCGACAAGGTGGACACAGAAAGTGACAGCAGATATGTCTTTGGTTTACTGCATTTGATCTGGAATGGTGTGCTGTGCCAGAGATCTAGGGAGCTCCCTCAGCTGTTCCTGTTGCATGGAATTAGAAACAACTTCATAGAAGCTGCTGGTATCAAACTGAGGAGTACTCATGACTTAAGCAGTATTGTAGGGTAGGATGTGGTCACTGTCCTCTATCTTTTTCTCAGGGTCTGAGGATGGCCCTTGGCTACTTCTGCTCATCAGTTTATTTATTCATTTATTCAGCTGATGTTAATTGAGTGCCTACTATGTGCCAGGAATTGACTAGCTGAACATGTCTGCCCCATGAAAATTACATTTTCTTTTGGGAGAGACCAGAAGCTTAAATAAGACATTAGTAGTTGTTAGGCAGTGGTACGTGCTGCAGAGACACAAAGGAAGCAGACAGGAAGCTGTGGCTGCAGGTACAGTTGCAGGTCAGGTCTAACAAGGAAGCATTCACTGAGAGGGTGATACTTGAGTAAAGACCAGGAAGAGGAAAGGCTGTACCCTCTAGGTTTTAGGGATGAGTGGACAGAGGAGAGATAGAATGACCCTGATTTTCCATAGAGACCCCTGTGAGTGTAGGAACCAGCAGAGGGAGAGTAGTAGGAGGTGAGGAGAGACAAGGAATGGGAGATGAGCTGTTGTGATTATAGGATGTACTGAGCACTTCAGATCTTGCTCCTAAGAGAGGGGTGTCATGGCAGGGTGTCCAGTCAGAGGGGTGTGATCTGACTTATGTTTCACTGGGATCCCTCTGAGGGATGGAGCATCTCTGTATTCCAGGGATAGGGTGATGGCAGTGGAAGAAAGAACAATAGATGAGGTTTTGGTTCTACCTCAAAGGTAGAGCCACCATAATTTGCTAGGGAGTGAGATGCAGAGTGTAAGAGAAAGACATGAGCAAGGACACACCGTGGCTTTTGACAACTGGATGCATGGTGTCACTGCCAACTGTGATGGGCAGAGGTGTAGGTCGAGCAGGAAGGGGACATAAAAAGCCCACAGTCATGTGTGACACTAGGACTTTCTGTTGGTCTAAGTGTGGGTGTCAAGCAGCCAGTATTATACATGAGCCTGGAGTCCAGGGGAGAGGACCAGGCTAGAACTGTAAATTCGTAGATTAAATTCAAAGTAATAAGAAGAGGTGAAGTCACCAAGAAACATGTTGGATATGAGTCTGGGCACGTTGGTGTTGGGAGGTTTGTTAGTCAGCATTCTCTCAGTGGGCCAAATAATGAGATAATTTACTTATAAAGGGACAGATTCATCTGAGCTCAAAATTTAAGTTTCCCATCCATGATGAGGCAGACCCTTTGCTCTTAGGCATGGGGGTGGTGGATGGCAACGTTGGGAGCAGTTGATCAAGCAAAACTGGTCACCTGAGTGAGGAAATGAAGGAGAGAGGAAGGGCTTGGGTCTCAGAGTCCCCTCCAAGGACTTGCCCCAAGGACCTAACTTCTACTAGGCCCTGCCTTTCAAAGGTTCCACCGCCTCCCAATAGCTCCACACTGTAGATAAAACCTTTAACACGCTGGCCTCTGGGGACACTTGGTGTCTAACCATAACAGGGTTCAGGAGGAACCTCATGACCTGTCCTAGAAGCTGGGTCAAGAGTGTTCCTGGGGCCCACAGGGGCTGCCTCTGTGGAGTTAGTCCACTGTGCCAGCTGGGTCATGTTTCTACTTAACAGTTGTCCATTTCCTTCCAGAATGAGGAGAAGCCTGTGCAAATGATGTTTAAGAGGTCTACTTTTAAAATGACCTATATAGGGGAAATATGCACCAAGATTCTGGTCCTTCCCTACGTCAGCGAGGAGTTGAGTATGATCATCATGCTGCCCGATGAACACATTGACTTGAAAACGGTAAGGAGCACTAAGCCATAAGGAGGCCGTGATGGCAGGGGAAGGGCATTGGGTTAATGGTGTAGCTGCTTTCCCCAGTTCCCCGTTAGCCTTTTATTTTTTTTAATTTAATTTAATTATATTGTTTGTGTCTATGTTGGGGGTAGAACAAGGATCTTGCAGATGTTAGGCAAGCTCTCCTGCTGAGCTGTCCCTTGGTTACCTTGGTTACCAATAGCACCACCTCTGGCCAAGGCGAGGCTCCCACTCACAATGTGGAACATCTGTATAACCACATGTGGCCCTGTGTGACAGCATGTGCTAGGCCTTGACCCGTTCAACTCCCTTCTAGGTGGAGAAGGAACTTACCTATGAGAAATACATAGAGTGGACCAGCCCAGACAAGATGTACAAAAAGGAAGTGGAGGTTTTCCTCCCTCGGTTTAAGCTACAGGAAAATTATGATTTGGAGGAAGTCCTTCGCAGCCTGGGCATGACTGATGCCTTTGATGAGGCCAGGGCAGACTTTTCTGGAATGTCATCCACAAGAGACCTGCATCTGTCCAAGGTCGTGCACAAGTCCTTTGTGGAGGTCAATGAGGAGGGTACTGAAGCTGTAGCCGCCACTGGCACTATCATGAGGATGAGGTGCGTGGGGTTCACTGTGCGCTTCTGCGCAGACCACCCCTTCCTCTTCTTCATCCAGCACAGCAGGACCAGAGGGATTCTGTTCTGCGGCCGAGTTTCTTCTCCGTGAGGAAACAGTCATCCCTGGGTGCAGTCCTCTGCTTTCACCCTCTGACCCACTTTTCTTCCGACACTTCACCATGTGCCTGTGACCCAAGTGACCTTATCAGTGCAGTGTAACAATTCAGAAATAAAAGGCCCATTTTGGTGTCCCATGTTCACTACTGTTTGCATGTGAGATGTTTTTCCAGGATCTGAAATTGCCCCTCTCTGTGGGTCTGTGGTCATGTTGGATGCTGGTTTCATTCATCCCTGCCTGGATATGCTGTCACCCATCCCATTACAGCTGGGAGGGACCCTGTGGCTTCACTGTGGGCAGATAACTGCCATCACCATTGGCCCTTCTCCAGGTATAAGAACATAAGTGGTGCTTCTCTCTTCTCCACTGTGGCATGAAAATCTCATCCCATTTTTAGTGGGAGTCTAGAGTAGAATGCAGAGCTGTGAGGAGGGGTGAGGGGTGAGGGCTCATCTCAGGAACTTCCTGTGGGGAGCTCAAAAATCCCCAAATTCTGTGAGCTCTCCAGAAGACTCCATGGAGGTGGGAGAGTGGATAACTTGGGCCAGTGAGAAATCAGTCCCTTTTCCACATGCATCTCTACTTTCCTCTGTTGTGATGGGGAATAGATATATTCACACACACACACTGCCCCCTGCCTTGTAAAGTTAAATTGCTCCCAGGGGTCAGAGGTATACCTAACCATTCACAGTAAGGTGGTTTACAACAACTGTGTGGTTACATACCAGGTTGATTTCTTCATGGCAAATATTATTACAAAAAAAAATGGCTAAGTTTTCTGCAGCCAGTTGCGTTACTTGCTGGCAATGCAGTTGTAGCATTCAGCATAGAAACTGAGGGGCTAGGTTCTGTTTTTCAAGGCATGATGGGGAGGACGAACACTGTCAACCTCTGACTTTACTGCTGCTAGTCTCATGCTCATTCTGCACCTGGTCCTCTTTCCCTATGATGCCCAAGCTATAGCGACAGAATGGAATTGTTGAACATCATGGAACATGGAAATAAGGATTGAGGTGAGGAAAAGAAGTTGGGTAGGAAGACAGGGCTTGCTGGTTTCACACTCATCTGTTGTCTTAGTTTGTTTTCTGTTGCTATAATGAAAGCCTGAGACTGGAAACTGGAATTTTTTAAAAAGCGGGACTTTAATTCACATTTCTGGAGTCCCAGAGCGGAGTGCTCCCTTCTGCTTGGCTCTGGCGAGGGACTCATGGTGACTCAGAACATAGCATTGGGAGCATATGTATAAGTGCCAAGTGGAGGGTGGAGGTGCCAGATTCCTGTGTAACAGCCCATTCTCACAGGAACTAACCCAGTTGCCTGAGACCTGTGTTAATCTTTTTCAAGGTTGGTGCCCTCATGACCTGATTGCCTCCTGTGAGGCCCCACCTCTTAAAGCTTCCCTCCATCTCAACATCTCCACACTGAGGACCACGCCTCCATAACAGGAACCTTTGTGGTGATAAATCACATCAAACAATATCATCCTTCTCCCTCCTCTGTATGACACTCTGGGTATTTTCTGAAGAAATAAGGGCACTGGAACAAGGATTTCATGGGGGAGTGTGATCAGTTTATATCATGATTTTGAGAACTTTGGGGACAAAACATGAGACAATAACGAACACCTGGGTACAATAAACTGTCACCCTTTGTAGCATAGCATATTTTCTCTACTCTTGTGTGCTTTTGACACAGATCTATCATCAAGACTGATGAAAACAGAAGCTGAATATTTACACAAGATGGAATTATTACTAGGGGAATAACTGAAGCCAAGCCTCTAGCTTTGCCTGTTCCTAGTCAACTTAAAAATCACTAATTTTGGAGATCACACAACTGAGTGGATTCGTTATTGGTTTCCTAGTAGCTTTACTGTAGATAACACCTCTGATGTGGGTTATAATGATAAAGGTGGCCTAGGTCACTTTTCAGGGACCTGAGGGCCACTTCTGTTGAAACATTGACTTCATTGGGCCTGCAGTAGGTGTCTGATAGGTGACTGGGATGGAATGAAGAGGCTGGTTATCTCTGTCTTCATACTAATCTCTGCCCCCTTTGCTGCCTTAGTACTTGGGTCAATTCCACTCACCTCTGCTTGTAGACATACTGATTGGTGGTGGGAGCTGCTATGTGTTTTCTTCTACTCTGCAACCCTGGTGCTTTTCCACCAGCTGTAGCAGTACAAGCATCCAAGGTCCTTCTGTGCTATTCTAAGACCCAGATCAAGCCACAAAGACAGGACATTTGTACAGGATGATGGTGGCAGCTTCAAGCATAGCTCAACAGATCCTGGTACAACTCTACTGGTACTACATGGTGTCTGAGTCTCATTCAAACAATAGTTTCAGGAACTATGCCCTGAGCCAGTGCTAAACTACCAGACCCTAGCCCACCCCAGCATATCAATTAAAACCTTCCATCTCCCTTTGTTAGGGAAGCTGTCTGGTTCCTCCATCAGTGCTGTTTCCCTTCAGTGGAAATCCTACTTATTCCACAATTAAAGCCCTGCCTGCAAGTGCTCCCACACCTTGGCTCAGTTTTGTTCCTAACATTTCTGAATCAAAAGTTTGCTTTTCTATTACATGGGGGCAGGCTATTCAGGAAAGATCATCAGAGGAAGTGTGAGGAAGGTAGGGTGCTGTGGTCTGAGCTGAAGGGTGAATCTGGTGCAGCAAGAGGTTAAGGTGAGCAGTCTGAATGCCAGAACAGCATTTGTAACTGCTTGTGTGTTTAACCTCATTCCCACCATCTACATGGAAGCCTCCATTGGAACAGATTTTGTTATGAATGTTGAGGTCCAGTTCAAGAAAATCAGGAGATTTGAATTAAGCATTTGGGAAGACTTTATTAGTGATGAGGCAGATGAAAGGACTTCTAATGGTGCACATTTTGCAAGATACCTTGTCCCTTACTCTGTTCCCATCAAAGCAGGAAAGCTCATCCACAAAATACTGAATGCAAACCCCAAGAAGGGCCTATGATCAAGCAAATCTTACAGCCCCCATGACTGAGGCTGGGTGAGCCATATGTACCCCATCACTGTAGTGAGGCACTACCCAAACACAAACACCCAGACCCCGCAATCATGACCATCCTGTTTGACATGACCCATACGAAACGTGGGTGTTTCTGGACAAGAGGAAATTCCAAGTGGCCCTGGCAATCTACCTAATTCTCCAGCACCAGAAAGGCCACGTGGGAGGGGACACATCCAGGGGAAGCCTGTGCCTCCCAGGGTCATGCCTCATCCATGCCCTGAGGATCTCTCCCATGGCCCTGCCCTCCCCAAGAGGAGCGCCAGTGAGCATGCCCTACAGAACTGCCCCTTGCCCCCTGACACTCAGCTGCCTGAGGAGGCTCAAGAGCCAGGCCACAAGGGCATCAGATGCACCAGCCTGCCTGCCATTCCTCTCCACTTCCTGCCTGCAGGGCCCCACTCCCAGGGAGCCTCCCAGTCTGACTCTGGGTCCTAGACGTCCGATCCCTGGATGATGTTCCCTAGGTGGGCCAGGACAGGCAGCAGCCACTCCTCCCAAGATACACCCACAGGCCCAGGCCATGGCCACAGAAATGCCTGGAAGCTGGTGAGGAGGAGGACCGCTACCTGTGTCTGAAGCCTCTGCTGCTGCAGGCCATGTCAGCAATCAAGTGGCTCCAAAGACAAGGAGAAGAAACATGCCACATCCATAAACAACGAGGATCCAAGGAGTGCAGAGCTGAGCAAGGAGATGCCAGCCCAGGGCCTGAGTCTCCTCTGTCTCCACCTGTGGAAGACGTCAGACTGTTCTGCCTGAGACACTTTGCCCTGCCCTTCGTCCTTTTCCCCATTCTTCTGAGATGTTTCTGAATAAATTTGTTTCAGACCAATTGTATCATAAAATTCTTGTTCCAAAGATTAAAATACTGGCTGATTTAAAGAAAGGTGGAGCCTAAGGATGAGAGCAGGGGCCCACCTCCATCCTCTCCAAGGCCTAGAGCACTGTGCCTCCCTCTGCAGTGTAGAGAGACTCACACACCTGAGCCAGTGCAGATGGAACTCACTTGCCTTGAGCCAGTGTAGAGCATTCACTTGCTTTGACTTAGGGCAGACAGGCTCACTCCCCCTGACCTGAGCGGATGGAATCTCCCCTTGAGTCAGTGTAGTCATGACTTTTAGCTATGATCTTGACCAAAACCCCTCCCTGTGGGTTGTGACCTGAGTGAGTGGCAACTATTGGAGAAGTCACATATGAGAAGGCTGGGGACATCTCAGAGTCCTCTTACATCAACTTCATGGTACTGTGTGCAGGTAAGGAAGAGCTGGGCAATGGGCAGGGGCAGCCTTCCGGGAGAAGTGGTGGGTGCCTTACTCCCTGACACACAGCCCCTCACCCCAAATCATCTCATAATTGTGAAAGGTACTGGACAGGGATTGCACGGCATTTCAGGGGAGGAGATGTCAATCCACCATATGGATCCAGGTTACCACTTTTTAGCCACCCACTTTTGTGATACTTCACTTCAGATCACCACCTAGGAAACTAGCACAGGGTCCTGTGTTGCTTAGAGAAAACCCACTGTCCTTAACTTGGTGTCTGTGCAGCAATGATCTACCCCAGGGCCAAATGCTGCCCTGGGTTCCCAGGCTGCATCTGCAGTGGACAACTCTTTTGATATAACAGGCTGAGCTCCTCCTGCAAGTTTCTCCTTGCCAGGGAAGCTGGGTGCTTCCTCCCCACACACAACAGTGCATGATTCTATCTTGTAGCCCTGACCACAGCTGACCACCATGGACTCCTTGCACAGTAGGGAGAAGAATAGAACCTCCTCAAGAGCAAAGTTCTGCTCATCTGGGCAATGTTTCTTCATTATCTAGGACAATGCTTGGCTTTTCATGATAAATAGTTGTTTTTCTTAGTATGCTAACTAGATACATTCCTGTGTGACAAGGATCATCTGGGGCGAGATAAGTCTACTTGCCCTCTGTGGGCTTAGTGTGGGAAGCTAAACCAACAGGACTGAGTCTCAGGAAAGGCTGCTGGGAGGCTGAATCAATATGTTCACTGAACCCTGGGCCTTGAAATGGAGTCAGAGGAGGGTGGACAGAGGAGGGAGGGTAAGTGAAGAACTCTGGAGAGAGGACAGCATGGCCAAAGGCATTTCTCACCAGGGGTCTGTGCATGAGGCCCTGGCTCTGTATCCATATCTAATGGGCACATCCTGAATTTGCTTCCAGGATGTCATGCTTTCCTCTGTGTTGCGTGCATGGATCTGGCATGCACTTGAACATATGGGAACCACATGTTCACTCTGGATTCACACGCGGGTGAGCTCTTGTGGATGTGGTGTCACATTTTCAAAGTCTCCACCCCTGTCACTGGTCATATTTCAGGTCCAGAGCTGGAGAGGAGGAGAACCCAGCTCTGCCTCAAGTTGGAAAGAAAGGACCCTTCTCGTAGGATGGCTCCTTCTGCCTGAAGTGCCAGGTGGGCGGATGTCAACAAAGCACAGTGGACGAAGAGTGAGCTTGTGAATTCCTGAGTGAAAATTCTTACTTTGCAAAGCAACGAGTGGGAAAGTCCTGGTAGGTTTTCATTTGACCTAATGTCTGCAAACAGAATGACCAAGAAAAAGGGAGGAAGTAGGGAAGAGAGGTGAGGGTGCACTGTGTTGGCAGTCTTCCCTAGAAAAAGAGATGACTCATAGCGACAAGCTGAAGGACATGTGGCCTGGAAACATTTACAAATTAGGACAAGAGGTATGCTCTTAATACACCAGGCTGAGCCGGGCTTGCTGGTATACTCATCCTATCTCAGCAGCTCTGAAGGCTGAAGCAGGAGGATGGCAAATTCAAGGCCAGCCTCGGCAATGTAGTGAAGCCCTAAGCAACATAGGAAACCCTGTCTCAAAATCAAAAATGAAGAAATAAAAAAGCCTGAGGACTTAGCTCAGTGGTTTAGTGTGTCCTGGCTACGAAAACAAAACAATAAAACAAAAACAAAATAAAACCAAAAAGACATGCCACCGGATGGAACCTGCAGGACAGGGTTCTCTGAGCCCCTCTGTTAACCTGTGGTTCAAGCTCTGCCCACTCTGGGGCACCCATCACCAGCCACAGCCCTCAGGAGCTGACATGCTGGAATCTGCCAGAAGGCCTCAGGTCCTGGGGTGGATTGGCCCCTTGACTTTTCACCTTTTAAGACTCACATTCCAGCAGATGCACCCCTTCCTGCATTCCCTGCCTCTTCTGGGGTGCTGACACCAGGGGAGGGGAGACAAGTGGGGGAGGAAGAGAGGTGCCACCTCCAGCCCCAGATTCAGGTGTTTTGTATCACAGGCCTGGGACAAGGTGCTCAGGGATCTCTGAGACAGTGTTCTGTGGTGGCTGGAGTTGGGGCCCAGCCACAAGCAGCCACCTAGAATCGGGCCTGGAAATGGAGGTGGAGGGAAAGTCCTCTCTTCTTATTGGTTTGGACATGAAACTAGAATAATCTTCTCTCACTCTTATTTTGCATCACGTATTTTTCTAGCATGTCTCTCACTTCAGTAAAACACTTTGAGCACTTTACCTTGCTGTGTATAATGCCAGTTGGAGCAGCTTTATGGAGGCTGTGGGGTGCAGACCCAGGAGTAGAAGGCTCCAGTCTCCTGGAGAGGCAGCAGGAAATGACCAAGCCCAACCCATTCAAAAGCTCTTTGCTCAAGCCCCAGGAGCTTGCCTTGCTCAAACCTGTTCACAGCCACCTCCCCAGAGAGGGCCCTGGGTTTTTATCACCCTGTCATAGAAAGAAACCAAGCCACCTCTCCAAGACAGGGCCCACTCTGCTTGGTTCATCTTCCCTGCTTAGGCTCACATGGAAACCCTTTTACAATGTAATACCTGAACATCAACTTCTTTTAAAATGCTGCTATGCTGACTTTTGTCAAGTAATAGCTCTCATGGGACCCAGGCTTCTGTCTTAGCCTTGGATATAAGTGATCTCAGAGCCAGCCTCAGCACATGGCAGTGACCTGCAGACTACCCTAGCCATGGCCCCAATTGTTGACACAGGCCTTTTCTTTCTATGGTGTACTCTTGACTTCATTATTTCTAGACACAAATTCACTATTTACCAAATTTTATAATATATTGTGACACATTTTATTTTTGAAAATCTTGTCTTTCTTAATTGCTCTGAGCAAGTACTGAAGCTCAAAGTCTGTGTTTCCAAGCCAAATCAAAGCTGGTAAAAATTCCAGTGTAGCTAAGGAATTCACCAAAATGTATTACACCAAGATCTTCTTCTAGCAAATGGTTTTCTGGGTGTTCTATGGCCTAGTTTTTCATGGTGCTTTGCAGCAACCCATGGCTTTAAATATCCTTTGCAAATTAGGAATTATCTAATTTTACATGGAAACCAAGAGAAAGATTAAATGGTTTAGGGGCTGAGGATGGGGCACCATGGTGGAGCACTTGCCAAGCCTGTGTGAGTCACTGGGTTCGATTCTCAGCACTGAATATAAAATAAAGGTTCATTATCAACAACAACAACAAATTTTAAAAAAATTAACAGTTTTCCTTGTAAGTCCATCACAATTCGATGCTCCCTAAGCTCTGCTGGGCTGGCAGCTCTGGGTGGCCTGGGACCCAGCATCCATCCTTTACCACTGAAGCTGTGAGCATCCTTCCTCCAGGCTCTCAACAGGGTGCTTGACACAGCCACAAAGGCATCTGTGGTAAAGGTTAAAAAAGGATGAAGCAAGCAGAGAAAGTCCCTGGGTACCTGTGTCAGGGGGAGGAAGCCAGGACAGGGAGTGGCTGTGGGCACCCAGAGCCTCTAGCAGAGGAGTCACAGTTCCTCCTCTGCTTCCTGCTTAGCCACCTCCACACAGTGTGAGTGGATTGGGGTCTACTCTGGAAGCTGGCATGGTGTGGGGCCTACTCTGAGTGACAAGCTGGGCTCACACATCTGTCTGGGTGAAACTGCTGCCCTGGTCTCTAGCCGCCTTAGCCTAGCAGGTCCAAGGCCAACTTGCCTGGACCCCAGGAGGCTCCTGAGCTGAGAGGACCCAGATGCAATGACTGGAGAAGGGCTTCTCATTAGGGTGAGACTAGGGCCTTAGTAAAGTGTTCCTATGGGGCTCCATGGTCTCACAGTCACTTGGTGACACCTGTCCAGTCAGTCCCCACACCCCCTGTTAGCTGGCACCCACTTTCCACTGCAAGCCCAGGGAGGGGCTGCCTACCCAGCATGTGGATGGCTGTCCTACATGTGTCTTGGGCACCTTCCATACAACAGCAAGCAGAGCACAGTGGAGGCACACAGGCAGATCACCCTGTTGCCAGCAGATGCCCAGGACACAGGTGCTGAAGGACTGCAGGGAAGCACAAGACACTGTAAGTCATGCCCGCAACCCTCTGTGGCTAAAATCTGAAGCTGTGCTCTGATGCTTAGATCAACTGTCCCTGAGGCAGCTGGCACACTCCTTGGGCCTGAGCCATTTCTCCAGGCAGCACAGGGGAGCAACACTAGTGTTTATAGGAAAATCTCCATTGGGATCAGAACTAAGAGATGTTGGACAGACTTCTGCATGGAGTTCTCTGTGAGTTCTGTGCCATGTGTCACCATCTAGGCACTGCTCCACAGAGCACTATCAGGGACTATCTTCTCCTGAGCTGATCACTTCCTATTAGGTCTAAAGACAGAAAATCAGGAAACTAAAAGTAAGGTCTAGGAGTTGAGAAGCCCCCTGCCAGTCCCAGTAAGTCCCCAGGCACCCTCAGCACCACACTGCCATCCCTGGACCGAATCAAGGCGGACACCCAGAAGATGGGCAAGGGCAGGAGGCAGCCCACATGTAGACTGCTGGCCGAGGCTGGAGTCACATGACAGCTCTGATGGCTTTGGGGTGTCCAAAATGCCAACTGGACATTTGTTGTCTGGTTCATATCTTTTGAACTCCAAGCCCATCCCTGCGGATTGCCCTAACAGTGGTCTTGCCATATGAAATGTACAACACCCAAACATTGCATGGGTCACACTTGTCCCTTAAAGATTCTTGTCATTTTTCACAAATTCAGATTTGAGGAGCAACCATCTTATATGGCACCCTGCATGGGAGGAAGGGGAGATGGGAATGAGGTAGGAAGTAGCAAGCCTTGGAAGGCAGGTGAGTGGGACACAGGATGGACAGTCCCCCTTGACCTGGCCTCCATGGTCTCCCCACGGCTGTCTCATGCCCAGGGTGTGCTGGAGATGGCAATGGCAATTCTCACCCAGTACTTAAGAAGTCTATTAGTCAGAATTTACTTGAGGGCTGGTATCATAAATTGCATACTCAGCCATCGAAGGACTGGAACTCCTTGGACCATTCCCACCATGGACTCTGGATGGGTGATCCTGGGATATTTTGTGTCCTTAAGGTGCAGACACAGCATGGGTAGCAGCAGCATGGTGATTACATGAGCTGCTGTTGCCACCTACCTGCTGGTATTCAGAGGAACCCCTGCTGCTGTATACATCAGCATCAGAATCAGGAGGCACAGGCACTTATCCCTAAGGAGCCTGAAGGTCTAAAGTACAGTGAACCAAAAGGGCAGTGGTGTAAAGAAAACAAAAGGAGATAGAAGCAAGGTGTAGGAGCAAAGTAAAAGTGCTGCTCATCTGAGCTGCCAGCTTTATTTATATCCATAGGTTACATTAGGTCATTGACATCATTAGTACATATTGATCATTGTATAAAGTTACCCTTATGTGGGCAGGTTTAGGCATAGTGACACATTGGTGTTGTCTAAGAGAGTTCCTTTATTCCCAAAAGCTGAGTATCTGAGATTAAGGTTGAGGCTGATAAGACTCTAGCACAGAGCCTCCTCTCAAGGATATTACCACAGCAGCTAGGCATTGAGCATGTATTAGTGATCTTATGAGTTCCACAGAGAACCTGTAGAATATTCCAAGTGTAGAAAACAGGGCACCTATTACCCTCTGGTAGTTTGCTCACTAGAGGAACCCTGCCTTGTACAATTCCACAGCCAGAATCCTTACATGGTGGTTTCATCTCATCCTCACTCTAGGATTTGCTCTCCTCTATGAGTCTGAGATACATGAATACTGGCAGGATTGCCTGGCACCACTTACAGAAAGGAACTGAGGGTCAGGAGCTTCATTGTGGACAGGACTCATCCCTCCTTCCTCCATCTCCAGATATTTCATCCAAACCCAGATGGAGGTGCTGTCAGACACACCAAACTAAACCAAAGTCTGTGATCCCAAATGCCTAACCATAATGACCACACATATCCATCCTGGTGAATGAAGGACCTTGGAACTTTCACAAGGAACATGCCATGGGCCAGCATTCTCTTTGCTGGCATAAGCTACAGAATAGTTGGCAGAGACCCCAGATGCACTCAGAGGATATAGCTATTGCCTCTGTCTTCCCTGAATCCTTGAATCAATTTTCACCAACAGGAAGCCTTTTCTGTCATTTTTAAAGGATATCGAGATCCCTCAGGGTACCATGTGGTACATTTTTTGCCTTATTTCATATCTTTTATCTCAATATCCATTGGTGGGAACTGGTTAAATATAGTGGATGCCATTGCAGTGGGTCATGGTGTACTGCTGAGGATAAAGTTGTAACTCTATTTCCCAAGATGGAAGAGGCTCCCAGAACCATGAAAAAGAGACAAAGAGAAAGGTGCTCACCTTGGTGCTGACTTAGCACCCTGTGCACTCAGCAAAGTGAGCATAAAGATTTGTGTCCATATGTGCATTGAATGTGCTAGAGAGATAAGAAGACTGGGTGGCTGAGAGACAGTTTGCAGAGCATTTGTATCTTGAACCATGTCAATAAGCTACTTATGCAAAAAAAAATTGTTTTTAAAAATGATTGATTTGCTCCTCTGGGAGTTTCTTGTCCTCCCAATTTCCAGTCCTCATGGGAGAATTCCTTCCTCCCTGCCTCCCTGCCTGACATCATTGCTCACCTGCCTGTGCCTCAGGTCTGCTCTGCATGGAGCCAAAGCTTGTGCAGGTGCTTACTCTCCATGGAGCTCCATTGGCTCCCTGTGCGTTCTCTGCTTTCTGGCAACACTGATGACCTGGGAGAGGGTGTCAAAAGCTAGCTAGGGGAGTCTACCTCTATCCCTTTCTTCTGGCACTGTGGCTCTCGGAACAATTTTCAAGGCCTCATTTGCAGTGTGAGTATCTCAGACCTGCCCTCCTTTAAGGTGGTGTGAATAATTTGATCTCTTTCTCACTGACCTTGCCTGATCCATCTTCCCATTGCACTGCCTCTGGTTCCTCTGTGGAAACACTGTGGCAGACTTGCTGTGCTCCCGGGCTGCAGCTGCTCTGTTACTGGGTCTATGAGGTTTCACAAAGCCAACTGTTGTCCAGATTCCTGGCAGAAATGGTGAGACCTGGACTAGTGCCATCTCAGGAAGCTCCCCAGTCATGCATTTACCCCTGGTGAAGTACTCCTTTACTTCTGGGAGGCATAAGCCGAAATTTGGACACCCTTCCCATTTCATGACAGAGAGGCATTGGTGAGGCCCACTAAGTGTTATCAGCTGACCAGCTCTCACTCCTGCTTTCAGAGTCACCCTTCATCCCCTGTCACCCAGCAAACAGCTGGTTGTATGGGACATGGAAGCTCCCTGGCATCCCTAGCTATAAGGCCCTTAGCAAACCAACCCCATAATCTGGGTTGTGTAAATCAGGTGGAAAACATGGGTTCTTGTCCACTAATGGGACAGGAGAGCTTGTTGCCACCTTCCAGAGTACACATCCATACATGTGTTCATGTGACTGTGGACACAACAAGACACAGTAGGCCAACTTCCCTTGGGCAAAGGGGAAGAAAACTGAAGATTTTATAATTAACAAACAAGGAGTAAAAGTGACTATAAGTGTGACCTCCAGGTGGTTTTCACTCTGACATCCTTTTAAAAACTTGGGCAGCACCTATTTACAGTCATCTTCCAGCCTAGGTGCTGCACAAGTTTTTAAAAATCATCTCTGAAAATCACACAACGAATGATGGGTTGTGCAATTATTTTACAACCAGCCACAAGCACTATCTGGACCAGGATTGTGGGAGGCCAACATAGCATGTGACCAGAGTTTGCCTCCTCTTTTGATTGGTGTGGCACTGTTGGTCACCCTGTGATCTCGTTGCTTAGGTAACCAAAGAGAGATAGCCTCATCTTTAGGGTTGAAAAAATGGAAATGTGTCTTTCATGGGTGGAGCTATGCTATGCTTTCCTTTGTGATATTACCCTTTGCCCTTTTGGGGATAGAATGTTCCATGGAAATGCCCTTACTGTGCCCCCTTGTCTTAACTCTGCCCTTGGGTGTGGCCTACCTAGATGTCAGTCAACATGTGACAGTGGACATCCTGAAGATAGACTCAGCCCCCTGAAATCTGACCCCTTGCCTCATTTGAATGACTTCTCCTCAATAAAAGGGGTCAGCACATGCAGGCTCTCGCTGTCTCTCTCTCTCTTTCTGTGGACACTTAAGATCAGAGGAGCCATCATAGAACCTCCAAAAGAAAAAGTTATTTCTGTCTCTGAGTGTTTAAGTCTCTGGGAAAGTGACACCAGATTGCCCTGATTAGTGATTTAATCCACCTTGAAGTTACTTGACAGTTTGTAATCTTCTCATTGTTTGAGATGTCCTTGTGTGCGGTCAAGGCTCTGTGTTCACACTCTCGGTGTCTGGGCTGAGAGGAGAAGGAAGTTCCCCATCTTGGAGCCCTTGCAGGGTACATGGACCATGGAGAAATGTGGCTTGTGTTCCCTGGATGAGAGCACACCCCAAGGACAGTTGTTCCTGCTCTGCCTCCCTTACTCATGGTGCATTTCTCCTGGTGGCTGAGCTCCCAGTGTCTCTGCTGCAGAAGGCATAAAGATGGCTGAAGCTCCTAGTTATGGACTGCAGAAGACCTGGGCTTTGTGGTCAGTGCACTGGCCCTGAGGAGCACTGGTGGCCCCATGGCCCAAGGTCACCTGTCTCTCTCTTTAATTCTAAAGAAAATGACAAACACTGGGGCTAACATGTACAGATGTATGGAACTAAACATGGCCACCATGATGGTGTGAGTCCACTCACACTCTCTGGTCTGCTCTAGGAAACTTACTTCACTCCCCTCTTGACAGGGTCAAGGGGTCTATGTATTGTGGTGCTTAGATCTAGAAGTTGGGCTAAATCCAAAAAAAACACTGCACCAATAAGTGGAATTGTCCCCACTACATGGGCCTCCATCCTGTCCCAAAGTGAGTGCAAAGTTTCACACCAAGGTAGTAAATAGGAAAGAGCCACTGCCACCCACCACATTAGGGAGAAAAGCATGGAAGCATGGAAAATGATTCACCAGAACTGGAATATCTTGTTTGCTCCTATCTGGTGACAGAGCCTCAGTATTCCTAGAGGATCCCAGAAAGTACAGCTAGAAATGCTGGCATATACTTGGGAGTGAATGTTTATCAGTTGGCATAGGCATTTTGGACTAGTGGGAATGTAGTATGTACCACACAGCTGGAGCTTGCACCAGGTCAAGAATGACTGCAGAGGGAATGCACAGGAGTCACGAAGGGGGCGGGGCATTAAGATTATTCTAGTTCATATGACTCAAGTGGTACTGATGAGAACACCAAGGACTGAGGGTCTTGTGACACATTAGAATTTGCACCCACAGTCAGAGAGATGCTTCTGGAAATAAGCCACATCCTGTCAACTCTGATCAGAGGCCTCTGGTGGGTTCTGCATGGGGTGGATGGTTTCTGTTCCAGATCCCCATATATGACCTTCTTTGGGAATAGTGGCACTGCCCTCATAATTTGTTAAGTGGAGCTTATGCTGAAGTAGGAAGCCCTTTGGCCAATGGACTGGTGTCCTTCCAAGAATGGACACAAAAACACAGAGAGGAAGGTGATCTGTGAAGACATTAGTACAGGGAAAGTGTCACGTGAAGATGGGCAAGGGCCAGAGAGGTGCACCTACACACCCAGGAACACCAAGGGTTGCTGGTCGCACCAGAAGCTGGGAGCAAGTGTGATGCTGCCCTGGAGCCTGCAGATCCTGGAAAATGACTGAATTTGGAAATAGACCCTCTATAGAGCTATCTCAACTAAAATGAGGCCATTAGAATGTGCATTATCCAATCTGACAGATGTTGTCAAAAGCAGAATAGTTCAGACATACCTCCAGAGATAGAGCACTCAGTCACAGCTAGATGGGGCCCTGAGTTAGAGCCCCCCGCAGTCACTACTTTGCTGATGAGGGAAGCTGACAAGCTGAGACTGCAACAAAAACTCAATGCTAAAGTCCCACACTGAGTTGTAACCCTGAAGGATAACAAAGGTCACCATGTGCTTCTATTGCACAAAGGTCACCATGTGCTCATACTTCACAAATGACCTGATCTCAAGGGTCACTCCATGAGAATTCACTCATAAAACTGCAAGTTATACAAACTCTAAAGTCAGCTACCTTCCTAGTGGGTGAGGCAGGGCCCCTGAGCATAACTGTTTGGAAATAGTAGAGAAAATAATTTCCAGCAGACCAGACCTGACTGACAGCCCACTCCAAATCCCAGACTTGGTCCTTTAGACTAATAAAAGCAATTTAATAGAAGATAAAAAGAGGATGGTGGGTATGCTGTGGTGTATGACTCTAAAGGGATGGAAATGGAGTCACTTCTCCAAGGATGGACAGCACAAAGAGCAGAAATAGGGACATTAACAGGACATTAGAACTCAGCCAAGACCAGCGAGCCAACACTGAGCCTATGTCTACACCAAGTGTGGGGATGACTTCCTACTCCTCATGTCCATGGAGTCTTCAACAAGGGAAGAGGACTCCTTACCACAGAAAAATAGGGACCAAGAACCCAGCTAAAAATTTAAAACTTCCATAAATTGTATGGCAACCAAAGGAGGTGGCAATTGTCCACTACAAAGGTTCAGTGGCAAAAAAAATGGAATGGCCAAACTGATGCTGCCACCAAACAGGCTGCCCAGAAACAGTCACCAGAAAAAGCCAAAACCTAGCTAGCACCAGAAATGCCACCAGAAGAAAGGGAAACCAAAGCCAAGACAGGATGGTGGCTCTCACAAGACCACTGAGTTTAGATTTTAGAACAACTAGCTTACAGACTGGTCCCCCAACACTCAGAGACCTGACCAGGCCAGCACTAGCTCACTGCTTGTCTCCCTGCACTCACTCTCTGTCTGCAGCATTGCAGTAGAGGGCACAGTTGAGACGCTGTGAAGACCTAGTGGAAAAGCACTTCCCTTCCAGGTTCGGGAAGGGAATAATCAGGGTAGGGGCCCAACAATCCACGATGACCATCTCTAGCCTCACCCTCAAGCTGTCCCTGTGCAATGGCCATTTCAGTAGTCACAATGCTGCAACCTCAATCAACTGTATGATTACTT
The DNA here is from genome assembly GCF_052094955.1 of Ictidomys tridecemlineatus. Classification (NCBI taxonomy): domain Eukaryota; kingdom Metazoa; phylum Chordata; class Mammalia; order Rodentia; family Sciuridae; genus Ictidomys; species Ictidomys tridecemlineatus. The sequence continues at coordinate 135,190,365 of NC_135484.1, forward strand.
GGCAAATTGTTTATATAGACCAGCTCCATCTAGCCTGCTCATACCTGGCTGCTGTGGCAGGCAGCTTCTGTGGGCCAGCTGCCCTCAAGTCAGTGCCTTTGCCAGAGGTCAGCTTGTTCCCATGTCAGCCTTGTCCTCGTCAAAAGGCTGAAGTCTGTGTATGTGTGTGCACGTAGGTCTCTGGTGACCCCAGACTGTTCATCATTCACTTGTCATTGGCCTGAGGTTACAGATTCCTCTTTTTCTCATGCTATTTCTCTCCTTTCCCTAAAGAAAATTTTATATTAAATCTCCTCTGCTCAAATAACTGATGTGGTTTTATTTTTTTAGTGGGCTCTGTCTGAAGTTCAGCTCTGATCCATCATATGCTCTTAGGAACCACTGTGGCAGAAATCTGAACCACCAGTGTATTAGTACTCCTTATCCATGGTTTTTATTTCTGTGGATTCAGTTGCCTGCAGTCAACCAGCTTTGAAAATTATTCAATGAACTTGTGCACCATTCTATGTACCATGATAAATCCCACATCGTCCTGCTCTATCCTGCCTGGAATGTGAATCATCCTTTTGTCCAGGGGATCCACACTGTATAGTCTATCTGCCTATGAATCACTTAGTGGCCATACTTAACATGACAGCATGGCAATCAATCCTTGGGTTGTAAAACTAAGGTTCAAATAACCCTTAGTTTACTTCATAATGTCCTCAAAGTACAAGAGAAATGATGCTGACAAGTCAAACACACCAAAGAGAAGCTCTACAGTCCTTCATTTAAGTGAGGAGTTGGAAATCCTTGACCTAAGGAAAACACATGGTATCTATAGGGTTTAGTATTATCTGTGGCTACAGGTATCCACTGGGGATCCTGAGATGCATCTGATGGATAAGAAGACTCCTGTAAAGATCTGCTACAGTGTCTGCTGTAGCTCTTAATAAAAGATACTTTATTAGAAGTTAGGCATCCAGTTAGGAGGTGACCATATCATAATAAAACAGTTCAGGGAACCACGCGTCCCAGGCTGATATGCTTTGAATGTGTCCCCCAAAGTTCATGTGTTAGAAATTTGATTCTCAATGTGGAGATAAGGCCTGTTGGAAAGTGTTTCGGTCATGTGATGACTCACCCTCAGGAATGGATTAATGCTGTTACTGAGGGAGGGGTTTCCTTATAAAAGGGCCAGAGCAATCTCATTCTCCCCTCCCCCGTCTTCTCTTTTGATTTCTTTATGTCTTTACCTTTCTGCCTTTTGCCATGGAATGACACAGCAAGAAGTGGCTTCTCCATCTTGAGTTCCCCAGACTCCTGAACCATCAGCCAAAAATATTTTTGTTCATGAGAAATCACCCAGTCTCTGGTATTCTGTTATAGTGTTACAAACAGACTTAAGACAAAGCCTCACATTATACTAAGAAAACCACAATTAACTAGAAGTTATTAAAAACTAATCCCAGTCTTGTATTTTTCCAAAATGCTAAAGGAAATATATTTCAAAGCACAAAGCAACACGTCTTGGCTGCCTCTTTCTCCTCCCTGCTCTCCTCCACTTCCTCTGCCTTCACTCACCTCTCCCTGATGTGGAGCATTACATTCCAGAAATCCTTGAAAAATGTATTGTCCTTCTGGAAGATGAAATAGCAAATATCCTCTGTCCAGAAGTCAGAATATTTATAATATTTCCACTATGTTGAAGTGTGAGCCAGGGCAATGACAATTAAAATAGTAAATTCCCGGTTTAGAATGATCTTTCAGGCCCTAAAGAGAAAATACTGTACATGATGCTAAAATAATCTGCTTTACGCTTTTTATAAGCATTGGAGTTGAGAATCAAATATTGTTATTATTTTAAATCCTGATTCCCAAAGTTATGTTTCAAGTCTTTCAAGAGTGACTTTGTTTGTTTGTTTATTTCCTAAAGATTTTATTTATGACTGATTTAGAGGAGTCCAAGAGGAGGATCTCCTGACAGCTCTGGGTTCTTTGGCAGCTATAACCCTTTTCTCCTGGGGTGCACTTTGATAAAGCAGAGGTGTGAGGTGTGTTCTCAACCTGAATAGGAGGAACCAGTGTCCTTAACAGCCTTCGGATTATCACAGGGCCCTGCTGTCGCCTGCTGGCTATGTGTGGCTATGGCACAGTAAAGCAGCCCCATTTCAAAGGCACTTGGTGTCATCTGCTCTATCAGTTTAGAAATCAAAGAATGTATTTTCTTTGTGCCCTAATGCCCTCAGTAGCTGGGCTACCTGCTCCTACTCTAAATTGTACAAGAACCCCTGGGGATTTTCTCAGGATTTTTGCTTCCAAACCTCAAAAGATTCGTGAATTGAAAAGTCTGACCTGGCCTGTAGCACTCATCTTTCCGACCCTGCTGTTTGGGTTCACTGTGAGGTTTATGACCTGTATGGCTTAGGGTTGGGCGTGGCTTGATGGATCAGAGCCCTTCCAACCCCCAGAGGATGCCCATGTGCACTCCAGAGGGACAACTCGCTCATATTCACGCAACCTTTCCAGCCTGCCTTGGTGTCAAAGGGATTTTAAAATAATGTGTATGTGCACTGTTTGATGGTAGTGCACACACTTATCATACCTGAGGTTCTGTAACCAAAGTTTTTTTAGAAAACATATATCTAGATTTATCTTATTATTACTCAGCACAAATGATTTCACCTGTGTGAAAGTGTTCTATAACTATCACTTCAAAAACAGTAAAAGGAACACTTGTGTACTCATCACCTGGCTAAGGACATAGAACATTAATAATACCTTTAAAAGCCTGTCCCCTCCCAACACACAACTATCTTGAATATTTGTGATTTTACTACATAAGTATGTATCCTTGAGTAGCTTTTTCTTTGAAGTGTGTTTATTCTTTGTTAAGGGATATTCTATATCCTGCATTTTTCACTCAATTTTTTGCTTATTAAATACATACATATTGATATGTGTGCCTATGGTTAACTAATTTTTGATTAGTAGTAAGATGTGAAAATACTCTATAATTCTGTTGATCTATATTCTCACTAATACTTGGGGCTGTCTAAACTAAGATTTCTGCTAGACTGGTAGATGCAGAATGGTATAGCATTGTGTTGTTAATTTGAACTTCCTTTTAATAATTAGAGTGGCATCTAATGTGTGTATCTTGTGTGAAATACTTTCTATTTGTGAGTGTGTATGTATTCTTTTATTATCTCTTGAATATGACATTCAGCTTGGTTATTTTCAGTCTTTATTTTTCACTAATGAGCATTTAAGGGTGTCTGAGATTAGTCCACATTTTAATAATGCAGTAATTTCATTATATTCAGTTCTAAGCAATTTTTAAATTTTCCATTGTAATGTCCACTTTTATCCAAGAGTTATGAAAAGAAGGTTGTCAAGTTTCACGCTAGGCATTTTTTTAAGTTATCTTTATTCCCATTTCTGATTCATTAAACTTTTATCAAAGAACATTTTCTGTGTTACAGATTGTTTGACATTTGTTGATGTCAGAATATTTATAATTTTTCAGTAAATACTTGAGAAAAATATGAATTTTCCTACTGTTCAGTGCAGTGATTTTTATATACCTATTACATCAATTTAGTTCAGCTATTTATTCTTTTATGTATTTTACTAGCACTTATTATAAATCTGTTGAAATTTCCCACTCTGATAGTGGATTTGTTGCACTTCTTTTTACAATTTAATGTTTGTTTTGTGTAGTTCAAAGCTGTTTACCAGATAGATAAGAGTTTATAATCAATTTAACTTCAAATTGAATCAAAATTCTCATCACTACAGAGACTTTCATCTCTAATAATAGTTTTATTCTATTGTCTAATTCTGTTTGATATTAACTCATTATGTCTGATTGTCCCATTTACAGAACACCCCAAAACATACCACTGATGGCAATTTTGAAATAAGTATTTATGGTTTGTTTTGTTTTGTTTTGGTACCAGGGATTGAACCTCTTAACCACATCCCCAGCCCTTTTATTTTTTATTTTGAAACAGGGGCGTGCTAGATTGCTTAGGGCCTCAATTAGTTGTAGAGGCTGGTTTTGAACTTGCAATCCTTCTGCCTCAGCCTTCCAAGTTGCTGGGATTACAGGAATGTGCCACCATGCCCAGCCAATATTTATGTTTCTATATATTTTTCTTTTGAGAAAAGGAGATGAATGATTAGTGATATATTCATTAATATTAATAACACTATTAATATTATTGATAATAAATTATGTAATAAATAATATTATTGATAAATAAATTATGTAATAAATGATAATAAATTATGTAATAAATAATAATAAATTAATATTATTGATAATAAATTATGTAATAAATAAATTATGCTTTCCACCTATTTTAGAGCACCTCTGTCAATTTCATTAAAATATGCACAGAATTGAAAACTTGGGACTTAACAGATTAATACAACTATCCTCCTTCTTTTGAGTTAAGTAGGTTGGTAAAGGAATATGTTGGTAAAGATGGGAGTACTTCTGCCGGGTGCAGTAGCATAGGCCTGTAATCCCAGTGGCTTGGGAGGCTGAGGCAGGAAGATCCCCAGCTCAAAGCCAGACTCAGCAAAAGCAAGGTGCTAAGCAACTCAGTGAGACCCTGTCTCTAAATAAAATGCAAAATAGGGCAGGGGATTTGGCTTAGTGGTTGAGTGCCCCTGAGTTCAATCCCCAGTACTTCCCCCACCCCCAATAAAGGATGGGGATAGTTCTGAGAAATCTGCAATTAGGTGGCTTCATTATTGTACAAAAATTACAGAGTGCACTTATGTAAACCTGGATGATGCATTTATGGTCATCATTCTTGGTGCAATCGAAGGACAGGGTAAATGTAGATGGAGGAGGCTGCTGCTGGCATAACACAGCATACTACCTGACAATACTTTTTTGTTGATGTTTTGTTTGTCTTTTAGCATTAGGGAAGAAAGCCAGGGCCTTGGCAGACTCTCTACCACTGAGCTACATCCCCATTCCTAAACTTTTCTTTCATGAGTAGGAGGAGTACATTTTAAAATAACAATAAAGTATAGAAAACACATAAACCAGTAGCGGTTGTTTCCTATCATTATCAAGTACCCTCAACTGTCCATGCTGTATGTGCTACACTTTTATATGACTGGAGGTGAAGTAGACAGGAACTGCAGTTCATGTAGGAGGCTAAAGTTCATGGTTAACTGTGGTTTTCAAGTGATATATGTGTATTCAAGTTTCTAGATAAGATGAGCCCTAAGACCAAGGAAATTGGCAGCCAAATTAGTAGAGAAAAAAATGGAATTTAAAAACTACAGTCATCCAGGGCTGGGATTGTGGCTCAGCAGTAGAACGCTTGCCAAGCATGTGCGAGGCCTTGAGTTTGATCCTCAGCACCACATAAAAATAAATGAAATAAAAGTATTGTGTCCATCTACAACTAAATAATAATAATAATTAAAAACAACTACAATCATCCAAAAGAAGATTAGAATGGGAGGAAAAATGAATAGTAAACGCAGGATACATTGAAGGTATGAAATGTGATGTTGGAAAAAAATCCAAATATATCTATAAGCACTAAAAAAGGTAACATATCAGTTAAAATTTTACATGGATTTAAATATCAAATTGTCTATCTTTACCAAAGATATGTCTGAAAGCACAAATCTCTACAGTCTCACTATAAACATGAGGAAAGTGCTACACTACAACCTGACAAAGGCTACCAGGTCACTAGGTAGCAGCAGGTTTTCAGCTCCATTGTACCTTAGGACCACTGTCAAATGTGTGGTCTCGCAGGGACTGAAGTGCTGCTTGCTGTGTGACTACATTTGCAGTGTTTCTTTGTCCTTGCCTTTTGGATTTTTGTTTTAGATATGTCTCTTATAAACTGTGGGCGGCTAAATTCCATTTTTTAAATACAATCTAATCCTTTTACTGATCTGTTTGTCCATTTACCTTTTTCAGTGATTATAGATATATTAGGATTTTTTTCTACCATCATATTTTGTACCTTCAATTTCTCCTGATTTTACCATTTTTTCCCCTTCATTCTTACCTTTTTTGGGATGATTGCATTTTTTACTCCATTTTTCCCCCCTCTATTAATTTGGTACTTGATTTCTATCATTTTAGTGTTTGCCTTAGAAACTTGAAAACACAAATATCAATTAAAACTTATAGTTAGGGTTTTAATTTTATCCTCCTCCCGGAGAAAAGGAAGAATCAGCTATTTTAATATTTAGATTATAGCTTCTATCTTATGTTATTTTTATCCAGCATGTTATATTAGATTTTCAACCCTATGAATTAAATTGTTTGTTTTGTTTTATACAATCATTGTATACATTCAACCATGTTCACTATTTTTTCTTGCATTTTAGAACAACTTCTAGAAGTATTGTCCTAAAAGATGTACAATTTTTTAGAATTCCTTTAGTAATGTCTGTTCATAGCAAACTATATTTTTTTTATTTTTGTGAAAAACCTTCATTTTATTCTAATAATTCAAAGAAAGGTCTAGATTTATCGTTATTTCTCTCCTTTTTTTTCAATATATCAATGATACTATTCTACTGTTTTGGGTTTCCATTATTGCTCTTGAGAAATTTATTGTCAGTTAAATTGTTGTCATAGGTGACCTATGTGTTCTTTTACAATGAACAGTTTTGGTATTTTTTTATTGGTACTAGGGATTGAAGCCAGCAGCACCTCACCATTGAGCTATATCCTCAGATTGTTTTGCTTTATTTTTGAGACAAGTTTTTGCTAAGTTGCTAAGGGCCCTAATAAGTTGCTGATGCTAGTCTCAAACTTGGGATCCTCCTGCTTCAGCTTCCTGAGTTGCTGGGATTCTGGGAGTGCAACACTGCACCTGGTTAGACAGTTTTACCATGTATGTCTGATATTGGTTTTATCTGTCCTACTTGCAGCACATTTAATATGTATCACATATTAAATCTGAGTACTAATGTATTCGATAAATCCTAGGAAATTCTCAGCTATTGTCTTTTTTGCAATATGGTACTCCCCCATTTTCTCATTCTAGACATCTAGTTAAAACAAGATCAGGTCTTTAATCTATTCTCCATGCCTCTTAATCTTTCATCCTTCTCATTTCTTTCCTTATCTATTCAGATCTTTCATTTCACTAATTTTCTTTTCATCTGTGTCTAATCTAACATCAACCTACTCAGTCTTTAAGTTCAATGTTTATGTAGTTCAATTATAGATGCTATATTCAGTTATTTTTCAGATTTGGTGGTGACCATGTCTTCAAACACTTTATACATGGTTATTTTATGTTCCAGATCTCATAATACCAATATTTGAAGGTCCTGGCCTGATGTTTTTGCATCACATTCATGATGTTTTTTGTTTCTTCATGTGTTTGGTAATTTTGGAGGGTTTATATTAAGCTGATCTTAATCAGCGGATATCCTCACAGGCATGAGGTGATGCTTTTCTCTAGGAAGAATTTTAACCTATACCAATGATTGATTGCTATCATTTGGAGCTACTTAATTTCTTTAGATTTTCCCTGACTTCATAGATGTGGGTAGAATAAAGTCCAATCCAAGATTCTATAATACAGATCTTTTTTTCTACCCAGAGCTGAGAAAGAGATAAGACAAGCTACCTGCTGTCACCTTTTAAGAGCAGATGTATTCTTCACACCTCTTTATAAGCGTGGAGCCCCTGCGTGAAGGGTCTTGACTCAGCTGCCCACATTACACACATCCAACATCTTCTTTTCACTCCCATTTTTCCAGATTATTGGTGTCAGCATTAGACCCTGAGGCAGCCTAAGCTTCCACACTTGCTTACCACTCTGCTATCGGAAACTAGTTTTCTTTGGTGGGGGTGAGAAGTTGGGGAATATGCTTGGATGTTTCCCATGATTTTAGTAATGTTCTGTTTTTTTCTGGCATGTAAGTTTTACATGCTGCTGTGGGAGGGATTTTCAAAATCCTTGTCTGCCATAGAACAGGAAATGAAAGCTGGCAGGTACTTTAAAAATTTGTTCTAATTAGTTATACATGACAGCAGAATGCATTTTGTTTCATTGTGCACAAATGGAGCACAACTTTTCATTTCTCTGCTTGTACACAATGTAGGTTGCACCATTTGTTCAATCATACATGTACCTAAGGTAATGATGTCCTTCTCATTCCACCAAAAGGAAGTTCCTCCCTTCTTCCCAGGACCCCTCCCCCCATTCCAGCCACTTGGCAAAAGAACTCCAACCCATAAAACATTAGTCTCTTGTTTTGCAGGGGGAGGTGGCAGCTTTGATTCCTCATGGTCTTACTATGAACTTCCCTAAGAATCAATGAAGGTCATTTCCTAAAAATGACTTTGTTCCCACTGACGGGTTCCTTAGCCTGGGTGATCTAGAGCACAACCTCTGGAAAAAAATGATTTTGGTTTAATCTCTGATCAGCCAATTGTAATGGTGAGATGCTGGTCAAGTTGTTTCAACTCTGAGTCTCAGCTCACCCATCTGTAAAATGGAGGTAATAATAAATCCATCTCACAGACTGCTAGCTCATGCTGGGAGAAATCAGCACAAAGGTCAAAACTGAGTGAAAATAACACCTGATCTGATTCCTGATAAGCTTTACCCTCAATACATTTTCATGAAACAAATGACTGTATGCATTGCATTTTAGCATATCAGTCCCACATAACAAAGAAGGAATTGTCCAGAACCTATGTCAGGGTCACCAGACACAATTTTAACTCATTCCTGGGGTTAAAAGCCTGGATAAGTTTGTCTCAGTGTGGACTTTTGTTGCAGGATGACACCCTCTATAATGTGATTTCACAGCTTCCAGTCCCAAATCATGAAAGGCTTCTCTTGCCCAGTAGATCCAATTAATCCCTGCATTTAATCTCATTGTCTGCTTAGGTTATTGCTGGGCAATGGAATACTGTGGAAGCCAAGCCCTTGTCTGGGAGCTGTGAGATGGCAGACAGAGTGGATTGGAGTGGGGCACTGAGCATGGGTCCTGTCATGAAGAGCCCACCATGCTAGTGTGAGCCTGAGGGTGTGATCCAACGCTGACTTGTTGCACAGTGGTAGCCAGGCCCAGTCTGGGCTGGTGAAGATGCCCACTCTACACTTGCAGCTCTGAACCCCTAAGCATGAATGGTCCACCAACCTCAACCTCCTGGGCAGCTGGGATTGAAGGCAAACAATGAGAAAAATGGAAGTGGAGCAGACCTGAATAGAACTCAAGGGTTAACCAATAGCATTAGTACTTTCCCCAAACCTGATTAGCATAACTCTTAACCAACAGAAGCTAGCACTTTCCCAAACCCTGATTAGCATAAATAGGGACCAACAGCATTGACCCAAGTGCTATATGAACCCTGAGACTAGCACTCTCAAGCTGCAACCTCTACCAGGTCCTGCTGCCCGTGGGAGTTGTGCACTATTCACACTTGATAAATTCTACTTTTACACTCCTCTGCATCAATGGGTCTTTGGATTTCATTCTTTGAATTCACAAGACAAGAACCCAAACAGAAGAAATTGGCAGCAAGCTACTGGGGTCTGCTGCAACACTGAAGGGCACAGCCTGTCACTGAGAGTTGCATCATGTCGATCAATGGTAGAAGAAGAAACAGTCTTTCATGGCTATAGATGCTTTCGGCTTATGCAGACCCCACCCGCGAGGAGAAGCAGAGAAACTCTGGTTTCACTGTGATAGATAAGGTCTGTCAGGGGCTGTTCCTAGGTACAGAGGAGAGGTCGCGCCCATAAACATGTGTCTTGTCAAAAGGACAATTCCCCAAGGAAGATCAGAATGTTGCCATCAAAAGGAACAGAAACGATGTAGGACAGGTAAAGATAACTGTTCATAACATCTGCCACATAACAGCACAATTGGTGGCCATGGTCTGTTTTCAAAGCCTACATCTGCCTCTCTATAGTTATGATCCTTGGGCAAGTTATGACCCTAACTTTGCCTCACCTGTAAGTGGGGATAGTAACTTGTTCATAGGGCTCATGGGGCTGTTACAAGGATTAAATGAGCTATTAACACAAGTAAAGGATTTACATTGGCTATTTTTTCTATTATAAACAGTATTGCTAAAGAAGAAAATATTTAATTAATAAAATTACTTTCTACTTCCCTAGAATGAATCTTTCTTTCTTTCTTTTTTCCTTTTTTTTTCTTTTCACTGCTAGGTGAGGAACCCAGGGCCTTAGCACATGCTAGGCAAATGTTACCACTGAACTGCAATTCCAGTGCTAGAATTCATTCCTGTAAACAGAATGGTCTGCTGTGGTCAAACTCTTTTTTCTGGACAGATTGCTCTCCGCAGTACTGAGCCAATTAACACCGTACCAGGCAAGTGCCTTATATTGGAATATTCTAAGAAGAGAAACACATTTTTTTTTAAATTTTTAGATGTTAATCAACCTTTGTTTTTTTCATTTATTTATATGCGGTGCTGAGAATTGAACCCAGGGCCTCACACAAGCGAGGTAAGTACTCTACCACTGAGCACCAACCCCAGCCCCTCCAAGAAATACATTCCTTTAAGGGGAAAATTGTCACCTGAGCACACACCTGTCAGTGGGAGGGCTGTGTGGGACAGGATGGGTTGAACAGCTCACAAACCACCTCCTTCCTCATGCCTGACCTGTCAGGATTTTCTGGGGCTGTTTACCCTGTCTTGAGACTTATGCCTGCTGCTGTCTCCCCAGGGAATAAGGCAACAACTGTGCTCCGGAGTCACCAAAATTTCCCCCCAATTCCTGAGACTTTCTTACATTAAGCAACATACATATCCTTCCTCTTTTTTTACCAACCTCCACCCAGACTCTCAACTACCAAAGAGACCATTGTAAGTCCACCAGGGGCCTGTGCTTGAGAGAAATGGAGTTTTATTACACAGTCAATCTTCAGTCATTTCCTTTTCTTTTTCAAACAGTTATTACCATAATTTCCTGCTGCCCTGGTGACACTGAAGTTATTTTCTTCTTAAGTTTTTCAGCAATAAGATTTAAAGAAACAGTGATTAGTACAGGAAGGTGATGAGCTGATGGTATCTAAGTAAGGTCTCAGTTCTCAAACTGCAAGCAATTTTGCTTGGGAGGCAGAACTAATGCTCTTGGCATATGCAAGGCCAAGTTAAAGACATCATCTCTCAGGGCAATAGGTCTTGAGGAACTAGTATGGCAGTGGGAAGTCCTACCTTTGAAATTCCCATCTTCTTACCCTGACACTTTGGAGTTGTTAAGAGAGGATGGAGGACTTCCTAATTCTTCATAGTCTGGGTCTAGCAACCTACAAGGACCCCAGGATGAGGCTCTAAAGGGTGGGTGTTGTAGTCTCTCTACCTTCCAGGCTCTTGAAGGCTGCAGGCCACTGAGCAAGGGATGGGGAGGGGAGTTGTGCTGCTAAATATATCCTGAGCCAACAGGGAGAAGGGGCCTGTCTAGGGTATTTCTCCTGGGTCTCCCTGGCCTTGCCTGGTCATCCTAACCTACAGTTCCCTATCAAGAGCCAGGGCCAGTTTGTGCAACCACTGAAGTAGAAGAACCAGGGAATAAGCAATATACACTAAACATATCTGATTGGCCTGAAGTCCACAATTTCTTTCCCCTGAAGATGCATGCCCATTATACAGGGTGCTAGACTCTTGCCAAAAGTCACAATCTGCTGTCTGTGAACCAGGGCTGGATGCATAAGGAGGGTGCTGCCCTTGCTCTCCAATAAATACTGAGGGCGCACCTCCTGGGACTAGGTGAAGTTTGGGTCAATTAGGAGGCTCCTTCTCTTTGGCAGATGCCTCAGTGGTTAACCTCTGCATCCTGGAGGAATGCATCCTGGGTCATTGCATTCAAATTTTGGTGGATGGTAATTTGGTGGCTAGAAATTCCCCTCAAGGCATGGGATGGATCTGCAGAGGATAGGGTTGAAGAGACTGCAAAGCTAAGAGGGTGGGAGACTTCTTTTAATACTCCTGGGGCCAACAAAGGCATTCAGGGTTCCAATTTCATCTTTACCTCTTAAAGAGCAGGACTTTCTAAAGTAAAGCATTTTGGGGGTACCCTAGCACATCCAGGATGGATGTTCAAAAGGCCACAGTAAATGGTATTTAAAGGACCTATTCATGAAAAAAAATGCTTGGGGGAAAAAAAAAGCAGAAGATGGGGAGATTTTGAAGAAAATGCTTCTGAAAAAAAAAATGCTAAAGAAGTTAGCCCCTGAAAAGAAGCCCCAAAAGATAGTTCTAAGAAGGTACTTGGAAAAAGTCTTAAGATTCTTCAGAAAGTCTAAAGACTACTCTGAAAATTAACTTGAAGATGGCTCCAAAAATAATACTGAAAAATTATCCTGAAAACAGGGAGAGGAAAATGGCGTGGAAAGATCATTATCTGAAGATGATGAATGTTCAGTGAGGAAAGCCCAGAAAAGAGTGTGAAGACTCAGAAGAGAAGGTGTATCTGGAAAAGTATCTGCTAGAAAATGCAGTTGGAAAAGGATCTGAAGATGCTGCTGCAGAGGGGGAAGGATGCAGGTGAGAAGCAAGATGAAGACGCAGAGAACAGGAGGACCAAGATGATAACTCCAGCAGGAAGCTGTCTGAGCAGTCCGATGAGGGTGGCTAAGAGTGGCTTTGGGAAGGTTAAGGAAGAAGGACCCCTGGGCACAGGCTCTTTCTTCAGTAGTGACAACAGGGGGAAGGAATGATGATGATGATGAATATGTGATCCCTTAAACTTGCAGAGAGATTCCTCCATCTACCTATTCCTGTGCTTCAGGATAATTAGCAGTGGTGTCACGCGACCATGTGCATAGCGGCAGAATGCCATTCAGCTAATGCTTTGAAATTTTCACTGTAACCAGCACATAATGGTTCCAAGTACATGCTAACCAGCTGTTCAATTAAAACTTCATAGTAATAATGCAAGTGAAAAGAAAATAGGGGAGATATATCCCAATAAAGAACTAAAACATTAGCTATGAATGGATTCAACTTCCTGGGGAAAAAGCAAAAATTCTCTAGTTGAGTTATTCCAGCTGAGTTATGAAATAAAAACAAACAGAAAAATATAAATCAAGCTCCATGCCAGAGAACTATCTGAAAATTAAAATTATCATGAAGGTTGAACATAGCAAGATAGATATTAAACACACATTAAAGAAATAAAAGCTTAAGTAAATAATTTCCAGTCAGCAGAATTCAATACAGTAAACTGATGATTGCAATATCTGATCTGGCTGTGTTATATAGTAGGAGCAAATGTGACTCCATTTTGTTTTAGGACTTCATCCTGTAAAACAACCATGCCAAGTAGAAGAGTCATGACTGGGAAAAGATGTTCTTTTCCTTTTGCTATAGAAACCTTTAAGAACACAAAACTACCTTATGGGGTATTGTTTCTTTAACTAGGGTAACGGGGCTCTGTTTCTGTAACTGGGACAATTAGGCTAACTGTGATTGGTTAGGCTTCCCTCTGCTTGACTGCACTGTCCCACTTCTGTAACCTGGCTTGCTTGCATTGGCTAGACCTCCAGAACATCTCTTTTGCAGTTTTCAGGCTTATTGTTCGGGGCTGATCAGGGGAACAGCTTTATGTTCCGGTCAGTCACCACCAGTGTGCTTCAATAAAGGCTTGATTCGATTATACTGAGTGGTCCGGAAGTCAGTTTATGAAACCCTGGGACGAAGCTTTAACTATAACAGCTGTATAAAACTCTTGAGATCACTCCTTCATAGTGACTTCATAGTGATTATTAACTCTATCCAGTTCACTTTGTTCTAATTTTATTTATTTATTTTTTTAAAGAGAGAGAGAGAGACAGAGAGAGAGAGAGAATTTTTCAATATTTATTTTTTAGTTCTTGGCAGACACAACATCTTTATTTTATTTTTATGTGGTGCTGAGGATCGAACCCAGCGACCCGCGCGTGCCAGGCAAGCGCGCTATCGCTTGAGCCACATCCCCAGCCCCTAATTTTATTTTGACAGTACCATCTCCTTGCATGTATTCTTAACTGCATCGCACACATGATGTACATGGGACACACAGTGTTATTCCCCAAAATACCAAGGGGGTGTGCAGCGGATGGGCTCTTCCTCCCAGATGCTCTTTAATCGTTGGGCCCAAGATGCCACCATTGCTTTTCTTTCTTCTTCTGATGAAAGTTCAGGAGCAAAACTGATCTGAGGGGCAAGAATTTTAAATCCACAGAAGTGCAAAGCGCCATGCTGAAGACATAAAGAAAAGAACTGATCAGAAACCACATCCTTGATGAATGATTCAGTGAAATGATCAAAGGGAGAATGATAAAAAATAAACCTTCAAAAAATAAAACAGTTCTAAAGCTCTGAGATCTGGAAACCTGTGACTTCCTTTTAACCTCAGGATGTGGGGAATAAATGAGCAGAAGAACATGGAACAACTAGAATTTACAGATTTTCACCTGTAATTATTACTGCTGTTTCCAACCCTAAATGTCACTGTTTTGATGGACTAGACAAATTATGGTACCTTCGTAGGATGGATCATTCTAGACTAAGGTTTTTTAGATATAGTATGTCACTATAGTTGAAGTTATTTGTTAAATGAAAACTACAAATTTTAAGCAGTACTTGTTGTATGCCATTTATATAAAAGAGCAATAAACATAACTAACCTATTAATAAAAGTTATGTGTACAAGAATATATATGGGTCTTAAGAAAATAAACCAAGTTATTAAAAGTAATGATTTTGTGGGGTAATAGATTGAGGGGACTTTTTATTATTATTTTTTTACATTATCTCCCTTTGTCCTGTAACATGTATTTTTGCAAATTGAAAAAAAAAGTAGAGATTTTTTTAAAAAGAAAGAATTTAAGTGGGCCTGTGCAGAAGCAAGCTCAGATTTGTTAACTGTCCTCTCGTACTTCAGCGGAGTGTCACTAGTTGGAATCACTATTCTTTCTCCTTTCAAAAAGGATCACTTGTTTTCCTAGAAATCTCACACTCAGTCCTGTGCACTGCTTTCTTTAAAACCCACATCCTGGTCCAGGCCTGCCCCATCAGGGGGGGTAGGTGGAGTGGGAGAGGCTCACACACCTCTTACTACAGTATTTTTTCTCACACAACATTATTTCCAGAAGTCAGCTTTTCAGAAGCACCATTATGATCAACAGAAGAAATCAGAAGTGGTCTGGGTGAAAAAGTAGTACTTGGAAATCAACAGCCTCCATAAATACAGAACTAAGTTTTAGAAGACACAATGAAAAAGTTGACAAAATCGGCAACAAAGAAAATGAATTCACTTAAAAATAAATGTGAACTACCTGAAAGGAAGGTTTTCATGGTTTGAAAAGACACACAATAGGATTAATTTTGCTAACATCTAGAATGCTGATAAATCAATTAAAAAAAACAGACCCATGGGCAAAGCATGTAAATCTAGAGTTCACAGAAAAAAGGCAATTCCTACTTCTTCTTTTGATTTTCTTTTTTTTTTTTTTTTTTGTGGTGCTGAGAATCAAAGCCAGCACCTCATGCATGCTAAGTGTGTGCTCTACCATTGAGCTATACTCTCTACTGCCACAACATCTATATCTTTTATAAGCTCACAGGCTG
Source organism: Ictidomys tridecemlineatus (assembly GCF_052094955.1). NCBI lineage: Eukaryota > Metazoa > Chordata > Mammalia > Rodentia > Sciuridae > Ictidomys > Ictidomys tridecemlineatus. Next base: position 135,205,945 of record NC_135484.1, read on the forward strand.
TGCTCTTCTCTATATCTGCTCTCCTCTGGTAGAAATCCCTCATGACAACCTGGAAGCTTCAGGTCTCCTCAGAGTCCCTCACCTAGAGTCTCTTTCTCTGCATCCTTGCCCCCTGCTCTGTCCCCTCACTGGGGACAATTTGTACATGGACAACTGAGACTGCTAGAACTCACTCTGCCTACTGCCTTCCCCTTGGCAGATGCCCACTCCTTGGCTACTCATTAGGCCCAGGGTGTTCACACAGGCATCAAGAGTCCACCTCGGAGAGCAGGTCAGAGTGGGGAAGCTCAGAGTCTTGGGTACCTGGAGTGTGGGCTATCTCCACAGGGAACTCAGCCAGCAGAGGATCCTGAGAGGCTACATGGAACACAGGGCCTGGGGCACCTCTCGCCAGGGCTGAGGGTCTGCATGAAAGGCTCTCTTGGGCCTCCCACATGCTCATCACACACACACACACACACACACACACACACATACACACACACACACACACACACACACACCTGGAACTACCTCAGAGCCATTCTGGTCTCCACAAAGCAGACAACAAGCTCACCAGGTTTGGCTTAGCTTTGGGCCAAATATCAGAGGCTACAATTATAATACATATTCCCTACTGATCAGCCTTTTCAATGCTCCCAAGTCAGAATTCAAAAGGGCAAAATGTTACCCTCTGTATCCAAATACAGCGAGAATGGTGTGGGGTGGCAGGCTCACATCACATGTCATTTCACACCTTGGAGAGGTGGGGATGTACAACAGGCTAGCATGGCATGGAAGCCTTTTGTCATCTGTTTACCTGGAGTGGCCACAGAAAGTATCGAACATCTCCACTGACCCCTGCTTTTGAGTACATCTCGGCTGTGCCTCCCGTGGTTAAGGAAAGGAGGGCTAGTTTATCCTGCAGGAGAGAGAGCAAATGCATTTAATGTGGATGCCAGAAGAGGATGTGAGTGCTACTGTGATCCTGGCAAAAAGGTTTAGGATGACCAGGGGAATATAGGGGTCACTCACATCTCCCACAGGCCCATCCACAGGTGACAGCTATATCCCAACAGGAAGCAGAATGAAACAAAGGGACCAAGTGAACGCAAAAGCTCTCACATGCCCACTTCCAGCAGAAGCCAGCTTCCAGAGACACCATGTGAGTGGTCACTACTTAGGTGCTGTCTACAGAGCTGAGGAGATGAGTGGAGCCCAGCACTCAGTGGCCACTCAGTAAATGACGGTGTCACTCGTGGCCCAAGACAGATCTTGTTGATGAGATTTGCTTTCCTCACATACACTCATTTTCTGAGGCTCTCAGAATTTGAGTCTCTAATTTTAGCAGGAAATTCTTTTAGTAAGAAATTCATAGCTGCTAACATTGTGCATCTACCAGATTCCATGCATTGCTCACTGTGCAGTGTGGGTGTTGCATTCTCTTGTTTCATCAGGCCCACATGGGAAGTCCAGAGGGATGAACTCATAAGGCCAGGGATGGTCTCTCCATCATGGAGTAGATGACCTCTGGAGCCAGGGCTGACCACTTTGTTGCCCCTATTAACTTGCCCACTTCATCCCTAGCCCAATACTCAGCCCCCACATCCACTAGACGGAAAGATCCACAAGTTCAGAAATGATGGTTTTCTCATCTGTGTCCAGCACTCAATGCTGTGCACATAGCAGATGCTCAATCAGCACTTACTTAAACAAAAAAAACAGCAGCAAACTATAACTTGATAGCTGCCTCCTCCTTCCTCCCTCTCTAATAGTCCAGTGATCCTTGTCCCTACAGCACATACCTTGAGAAAACCAGAATCGTAGAACCCTGGGATGTCGAAGGCGAACCCTTGGCACAGCACCCTGTCCATCCAGCCCTTCAGGATAGCCGGCACGCTGAACCAGTACAGCGGAAACTGGGGACAGCATATTAAGGAAGAAGAAATACTGTGGCTTGTCTCAGGATTCCTAAGTTAGTCTGTTTGGTGATACAGAACAAATTGCACTCTCCTCCTCCCTGGTGGCTGGGTGGATAAGGGTAATAAACATGGCCAGCTCTGAGGTGTGGTGATAGTGGGAAGGGGCGTAGTGGAAAAATGGTCCTGTTGCTCTTATGTTGGCTCTGCACCCTGCTGATGCTGATCCCCATGCACAGGGAAGAGATGAAAACTTGACCCTGGCTTTGGGGCGGCAGTCCTGTGACTGACCAATCAACGACTGAGAAGAAGATGCTGTGGAACGATCATACACTTCCCACACCTGGGGTGAGTTGTCAAAATCTGGTGTCAACTGGGACTAATCAGATCCCTTGCTTAGAAATTCTGGATCTAGGGAATCAAGGCCTTGGCATGCAGCAAGAGAAACAGAACCAGGGGCTGGGGTTGTGACTGAGCAGTAGAGTGCTTGCCTAGCATGTGCGAGAAGCTGGGTGTGATGCTCAGCACCACATTAAAGAATAAGTAAATAAAATAAAGGTGTTGTGTTCAACTATAACTAAAAAAAAAGTTAAAAAAAAAAGAGAACAGAGCCAAGGTGCAGGGAGATGTGGATGGAATCTGGTGAAGAAGACATCAGAGATGTTCCAGCTTGGGTCCTGTGTCCCTGTAGCCCAGCCACAGCTCTGTGCTGCTTGGAGACTCAAGTGGCCAAAGCCCTTGGTATGAACTCCCCTTTCTTTCCAGTGTGACTTGGATTTCTGTTAACCCACAAATTACCCTAAACACATGTGTTTACTTGACTGCTTCTTCTGTAGTGGCAGAAAGGAGCCTATATTCTCCTTGGGACAAATACAGGTAAAGTGCCTGGTTGTGTGTGTGTGTGTGTGTGTGTGTGTGTGTGTGTGTGTATGTGTGTATGTGTGTGTTTCAACTAGTGAGAAGATGGAAACAAAGTTTTTCCCCCGTAGTAATCAGGCCTTTGACTGATATTGCCTTGATAAACATTTGAGGCCTTTGACCCACATCCTTGATAAACAGTTGGGTAGAGAAAACTGGCCTTCAAGTGGCCCAGCATGTACAGGGTGGGGACTTAAAGAGAATGAACGCAACAAGACCTGCATGATTCTACTGTTTGTGGACCACTGGGCTAACAGAAAAATTCACTCCTGTTTACACAGGAGGTCGGAACTCTATAATGGCTGCATGAATCTCTCTACTAAACTAAGTAAAGCGTTGTAACTAGGTAAGTGTTACAACTAAGTGTTGTAACTAAGTACTGTGGTACAACACTCACCCAGTAAGTGTGTGAAAATGTGCTAAGAAGACACTGTTGCCACTTCTAGGAGTGCAGAATGTAGTATTTGCAAAGAGTCTTATGTAGGACGAATCTCATTCAATACATTAATTAAAGGAAAAACACACCTGGAATATCACGAGATCAGCTTCCTGCACCTTTTTCTGCTCCTCAGTGATGTCACTGGTTAGACAGTTTTTCTTGTAGGCTTCATAGGCTTCCACCCCATAACTGAAGACCTCAGGATTAGAAAGGTCACCTAAGGAAAGAGCCAAGTGCTCTCACTTCCAGGTGAGAGGTCACAGCCTGTCCCAACAATTTCACTAATGCTGTGTGCGTCTGGACTCCTCAAGGTGACATTTGCTGTGACCCAACCCAGTTAGGGTACGAGAAGGAACCTACCAGGGCCACTCAGTGAGCATTTCCCACCCACCAGATGCTGTGCTGTGCACCCATCACCCTTCTTATGCTCCTAACAACTGATGACTTCATACTAGTTCTCTACCAGTGAGAAAGCCGAACTTTACAGAGCTTAGTAGTTTGTTTGGTGACACCCGATTCCTAAGTAGCAGAGGCAGGCGCAGAGGTGGGATGACTAGAGGAGCAAGTGTGACTTCCTCCACTGTTCCATGTGCAAAACTGAAGTCACTTTGAGGAAAGCCACAAAGGGAAGTGAACTAGCCATCGATTTGTAATTAAAAAAAAAGAATGTTCTTTGCTTCCTCTTTTAACCTATTTGTATTTGATTTTCATTCAAAGAATACACACCCAGTGCTTCTAGGTATAAATCTTGTCTTTTCAAGAAAACCGAAGAGAGTAACTACTGTAGGCCAGAGGCTGTGTGGCAGCAGGGAGGTAATCAGATGGGGTCACAGCTGACATATTACATCAAGCCTGAGACCCCTCTGGGCCCTTTAAACCTATAGTTGTCCCTCAGTATCCACAGGCGTTTGGTTCCAGGACTTTCCAGGTCACCAAAATCCATGGAAGCCCAAGTCCCTTACATAAAATTGTATAGGATTTGCATAGAACCTACAAACATCCTCCTGTAGACTTTAAATCATCTCTAGATGACTTCTAATATCTCACAGAAGGTAAACCTATGTAGGCAGTTGTTATATTGTATTGTTTACAGAATAATGACAAGAAAAAATGTTTTTATATTCACTACAAGTGCAATTTTTCCTAGATATTTTCTTTTTTCTCTCTTTCCATCCTTCCTTCCTTTTATTTTTTAAAATTTTTTTTTAGTTGTTGGCAGACCTTTATTTTATTTATTTGTATGCAGTGCTAAGAATCAAACTCAGTGCCTCATAAATGCCGGGCAAGTGCGCTTCTGCTGAGCCCAGCCCCAACCTCCCTTTTATTATTTTTTTTATAGCATCCTTTTTAAGCTTTTTATTTAATTAATTAATTTATTTTTATGTGGCGCTGAGGATCAAACTTAGTGCCTCATACGTGCCAGGCAAGCATTCTACCACTAAGCCACAATTCCAGCCCTTCCTTCCTTTTAAATTGACACTGGGGATTGAACCCAGGGGTATTTAACCACTAAGCTACATTCCAAACCTTTTTAATTTTTAATTTTGAGACAGAGCTTTGCTAAGTTGCTGAGGCTGGTCTTGAACTTGTGATCCTCCTGCTTCAGCCTCCTGAGCTGCTGGGATTACAAATGTATGCCACTACGCCCAGCTCCAAATATTTTCAGGGTTAGTTGAATCTGTGGATGAGAAATCCACAGATACGGAAGGTTCACTATATATCTATAGAGTCTCAAAATTACACATGGTATGTAGTGGGTTAATATCTAGAATAAGATCTACAACAACCCACTCCAGAAGGTTAAGTATGCTTGCCTCAGGGCTGTGGTGCAGACATGGAGGATATGTAAAAGGGGCTTGCACTTTTTAGCCTTTGTTTGCCTATATTTTAAAATACTTTTTACAGTAAGCAGGCATGGTGGCTTATGCCTTTAACCTCAGCAATCTGGGAGGCTGAGGCAGGGGATCTCAAGTTTGAAGCCAGCCCCAGCAACTTAACAAGACCCTTTTTCAAAATGAAAAACAGAAAGGGCTTGGAATGTAGCTCAGTTGTAAAGCACTCCTGGGTTCAACCCCCAATTTACCCCCCAAAATAGACATTAAATTTGAGTTGGCTTTTTCACTTAAAAATTAGTGGCAAGCTGGGTGTGGAGGCTCATACCTGTAATCCCAGCAGCTCAGAAGGCTGAGACAGGAGGATCACAAGTTCAAGACCAGCCTCAGTAACTTAGCCAGGTCCTAAGCAACTTAGTAAGAACCTGTCTCAAATAGAACATAAAAAGGGCTACGGATGCAGCTCAGGGGTTATACATGCTCCTGGGTTCTATCCCTGGTACAGATTTAAAAAACAAAACAAACAACACCCCCCCCCCAAAAAAAAAAACAGTGGCAAACAAACAAAAACAGATAAGTAGCTCCTTATCCCACTGTTCTCTATATTTCTAGAGAAATAGAAACTTTGTTGCTGTTTGCTAAGAGAAAATACTTTATGATAATGATAATGATTTTGCAGTGCTAAGGGTCAAACCCAGAACTTTATGCATACAAGGCAAACCCCAGTCCCAGTTGATTTATTACAAAAAAAAAAAATAGAAAGCCAAAAAACACACAGGATGAGTACTGAATATTGTATCTGGAGATGTAGTTAACAGAACTACAAAGAAATCTGAGATATTAAATACTGGAAAAGAAGAGGTACAACTGTCATTATTTGTAGATGATTTGGCTGCATGTCTGGAAAGTCCCAAAGAATCACCTGAAAAGTATTACAAACAAGAAGGAAACTAGGAGTGGGCTACGCACACACACTCCTCTTCACATCAAAAAGCTACTGTCGGTTGATAAGAATTAAACAAGATCTGTATGATGAAAATATACAAATACACTCATTAGAAAAATAGACCTGATAGAAAGTCACACCATTCTCTTAGAGAAAATCAACATGAAAGGTCAGTTCATCCCAAGTTCATATACACATTTAATGGGACCTGGATGAAAATACCATCAGGCTTCTTTTTGATTCTAGATGGCTGATTCAAAAGCTTTTATGGAGGGCCGGGGATGTGGCTCAAGCGGTAGCGCGCTCGCCTTCATGCATGTGGCCTGGGTTCGATCCTCAGCACCACATACAAACAAAGATGTTGTGTTCGCCAAAAACTAAAAAATAAATATATTAAAAAAAGCTTTTATGGAAAGGTAAAGTAAAATAGTTAGAAAAATTAGAAAATAAGATAAATGTAAGTGACCTATTCTAGCTGATATTAAATTGTATTATTTGCCAAAATAATTTAAACCATGTGGACGTAGAAAAAAACAATAGGAGTAGAACTAATACACTGGAATGTAGTTAGTTGAAAAGTGCTTGCCTAATCCCCAGAACCACAATAAATAAAAATAAAAAATATTAAAACAAGTAGAATAGAATTTAAGAAGTGGGAATTTGGATCACAATGAAGGTGGCATTTAAATCAAGGGCAAATAGCTGAATCATGCAGTAAGTAGTAATATGACAACTAGGTAGGCATTGGAGAAGAAATTGGGCCCATATTTCAAATCATATGCCAAAATAAATTTGAAATACATAAAATACTTAAAATTAGAAGTAGCACCTATAGAATATTAGAAAAAACTATAAAACACGTTTTCTTACAAGCTTGGAGTTCATGTAAATATAACAAATTCCTGAAGTCATAAATGAAAAAGACTGATCAAATATTAACTAAATGAAAGTAAATGGAAGCTAAAAGGAAGAAGTCACCATAAGCAAAGTCAAATAAACAAAAACAAAAACAAATTAGGTAAAAGTATTTTCGGGCTGGGGTTGTGGCTTAGTGGTAGAGTGCTTGCCTCGCAGTGTGAGGGACTGGGTAAATAAATAAAGGTCCATCAACAACTAAAAAAAGATTATTTTAAAAAAAGGATTTACAATTCATATTCCATACTATAGGTTTTTTAATATATAAGAACTTTTAAAAATCAATAATAAAAAGACTAACAACTCAATAGAAAAATGAACAGATGATACGAACAGATAATTCACCGAAAAGAGAATATTTAATATTTTATTAAATGTTAGTTAAAAATAAAAATAAAATGTTAATACAAATAAGTATTAATAAATAGAATATAAATATTAAGCTATTAAGCCTCACAATAAGAGAAGGCAAATTAGAACTATTTGGAACACTATCTTTTCACCTGCTAGACTGGCAATTATTAAAAAAAAAGTTGGCAACACTATTGGTGACAGTCAGGAAATAATATTTGTAAACATTGCTGACAATTGTGTAAACTGGTGTGAGATTTATGGAGAGCAACTTGGCATTATCTAGGAAAATCAAAATGCACATTCCTTTTCACCAGTAATTCCACTTCTAGACAAACTTGCAGACGTGGGGAAACACATATGACTCTGACTGTTCACTGCAACATTGTTTTTGATAGCAAAAGATCAGAAACAACCTAAAGTGTCCTTTAGTAGGGAGATACCATGACTTGGCCATACAATGGAATACTTTCTACAATAAAAAAAAATAAAAGCCACCTGTAAAATGCTGACCATAATATGCTTCCGGTTTTGTAAAATGTAGAGGAAAAATGAAGAATACTCTCATGACTGCTTATATAGCAAGGACTATCTCAGAAAGGACACAGAGAAAACTACATCCTTACTACCCTGGGAACAGAGAAACTGGGTTGCTGGGGGATAGGAGGGAAAAGAGCCTGGCACTTTGGACTCCTTCCTGACCTGAGATTTACATATTTTGTGCAATGATTAGCTTTTTAAGACATGTTAAAATTAAAGAATACAAAGAAGAAAGTTAAAAAATAACCAAGCATTTATGCCGTGACTCACCAGTGATATCTTTCCTTGTGGCCCTTGGCTCAAAGTTCATGGCATACAAATCAGACACAGTGACGGTGCATCCCTGCTGGCTCAATTCATCCACTGCCACTTTCTTCAAGGAGCCATTGAAAGACTTGGGTTCTTGGTGTGCATACACAATGAGCACTTTCTTACCTACATCAGGAGAAGGAACATTTCCTACTGAACAGCCATTCTCCTTTGTCAAAATGCCATGAAGACTAAGATGAAAATTACATGCTTAGACTCATCACTGCCATTGAAGCTAAGCAATACCAAGGATCTTATTGAATGACAGTTTTAAAATTAACATTTTTAAATTCAGTTATATCATAGTTCATCTTTACTTGAGTGTGCAAATATAGGTTGAGTATTCCTTATCTGAAATGCCAGAAGTATTTTGGAATTCATATTTTTCAAATTTTGGAATATTTGTGTAGACTTTCTAGGTAAAGCATCCATGATATGAAAATCCAAAATCAGAAATACTCTAAAATCTGAAATTTTGTGTTCAGAGAATTTTGGATTTTAGAGTATTTTAGAGACATGAGCTGAAAAATGTTTTGGAGCTTTAGGGATGCTCAACCTGTACATACAAACACAGCAGGCCAAATTAATGTCTTCTCAAAGCGAAACTACACAATTAAATCTTTAAAAGCCTGATGTAATCTGGTTAGCTCTATGAGAAGTTTTAGCCTGACTCCCCAACACCAAAATAAAAAGCTATCAGAACTCATCTTTGTGCCAACCCTACAGCTATGGCCCCTTTCTGGCTGGCACATTCTGCTTCCATCTTCCAGGTTCATGGCAACGGGGCACTTAAACAAAACACAAGGAACTGTCCCCTCGTCCCTTGAGGAAGGCAGGACTAGGTGAAAGCCATATCTTGGTGGCAATGCTAAAGCAAAGAGGACTCTAAGAACAGGTTTTATAGGTGCTAGCTGTATCATGAACAGCAGAGGCTTCTGAACACAGTATCGTCCACATTCATGAGAGTCGGAGGGATTATGTACTGAATTCTTCTAGAAGGTAACTTGGTGATTTGCTCTGGCAACATCTAAGACTAAAATGTTAAAAGCTTGACTTAAATTTTGCAGTCTAGGATCTTGAAGAGAAAATACATATATTAACTTGAAGCAGACAATTTCAGGGTATTCGGTTGAATGTAAAAGGCTGAATTCCATGAGTTAAGTAAATTATTAATCTTGGCTTTCTCCGACTCCAATGTTATAAAGGAATTCTACTTGGGGGCTTACCAGAAGAATGGGTGTGAATGAAATCCTGCACCAATGTTTCTCAACTAGGGGCAGTGTTGCCTGTCAGAGGATATTTCCCAATTCCAGAGCCATTTCTGATTGTCACAACTAGTGGGGGTAGGCAGAGTCACTGGACTCTGCTAAACATTCTACAAGGCACAGGGATCTCCCCACAACAAAGGATTATGTGGCCCCAGACATCAGCAGTGCCAAATCCGAAACATCCAAATCTATAGTAGAATGTACAGAATAAAGTGAATATGTATATTCTAAAATGAAAGCATTTCCATGTTATATTGTTGAGTGAAAAAATAAGTTCCAAAATTCACCGTATAGGTGTGCAGGTGTCTGTGCTTGCATGCATAATAAACAAACACAAAAGTACAGATAAGTACAGATGGGGCCGGGGGTGAGCTCAGTGGCAGAGATTCTGCTTACCATGCAGGAGGCCTTACGTTTAATCTCCAGAACTGGGGGGGGGGGGAGAAAAAGAACAAGGAACAAACAAATAAGTAAAAATGGAATTATTTAAAAAAAAAGTAAAGAAATAATTTTAAAATTGGGACTTGAAGTGTAGTTTAAAATTGGGCTCACTCACTCACTGAATAACTATTTTTTGAGGACCTACTATGTCACAGGATGATTTCTGGAACTGGAGGCAGGGTAAAGACAAGGTAGGTATGGCCCCCATTCTTGAGGAACTTGCCTTCCGGAATGGGTAAAAATGGACAAGAAAACTAAAAATACTCAAAACAAGATAATTCGAGAGAGTGATCCACGGTGTAAATAGGCTGTACACACTGCTGTGTTGTTTGGGTTTAGATTTTTTTAAATATCAAATGATTTATTCAATCTTGGATTAAAAGTCTAACTCCCCCATAATGAGCCATTACCTGCCATGCCCGAGGAAGAGGGATTTTTTTTCTCTGATTTGGTGTGGTGGCCCCAGGCTTTCAGGTGCAGTCACTCTCTTTGGTGATCCCAATAATCTGAAAGAGAAAGTCCACTCAAGGGAGGTGGGGAATGCAGAGGTTAGGTGCAAGTACAAAGTCTAGGCTCTCTGCTGCAGGAGGACATGCGCCTGCATCAGAAAAAAAGGCTCTTGGGAGAGGCAAGGCTTCCTTTGGAGACAGGCCTCCAAGGGCAAATCATGCCAAATACCAAAACCAACACTTCTTTTTTCTCAGACGACTTGGAACCAGCCATAGAGAAAAGGACCTGAGAAATGAGTCACAGGCAGGAAGCAGGCACTGTACCTTCTCAGCCTTTAGGTAATACAAGAGGGTGAAGAGGCAAAGGGCAGGCACATTAACAAGTTGACATGCACGCAGGGCACCTGAATACCCAGCTGGTGTTGGGGAAGTCCAGGAGATAGTACTGGGTGTCACTGGGTGCTTTTCCTATCTGTAAATAAGGAGTTGGTTCAGTTCTTGTTTTAGATAGAGATCTCAAAAGTTTCTCTAGGGAGGTAGCCTAGGCCAGTGGAGATTTCCATATGAGATGAATTTTATCCAGATTCCAGTTTTGCTATGTCTAATTATGTGACCTGCAGCAAGTCCCTGTACCTTTCTGTGCCTCAGCCTTCTCAACTACAAAGCCACAGAATGGTTCAGGAGATATATAATATATATATACATGCACACACTCACATGCACATATATACATATATGTGTGTGTAGTGGCTAGCACACAATATGATTCCGGAGGGCCAGGGTGGAGTACAGTAGTAGAGCATGTGCTTAGCATGTACAAAGCTCTGGGTTCAATCCCAAACACCAAAAAAAGAAAGAAAGAAAGATGTTAGTTCTCCCTAAGAAGAGGCCGAGTCCTCACCCCTGGCTAGCCATCTCCAGAAAAACTAGCTTCATGCTGAGAGAGCAAAGGTACTGCCAATAAACCTACTCCCACTGTGTGTGTGTGTGTGGGGGGGGGCTCAGATAAAATTCAACAACAAAAAACAAACAACCCAATTAAAAATGAGAACAGGAATGGAATAGACCTTTCTCTAAATGAGGTATATAAATGAGGACTAAGCAAATAAAAAGGTGCTTGGTGTCATTGGTCACTGGGATTAATCAATCAAAATTACAATGAGATATCACCTCACACACATTAAAATGGCTATGATCAAAAAAGTCAACAATCCACAAGGTTGGTGGGAAGTGGAAGGATTTAGAACCCCTATGGACTGTTGGTGTGGATGTAAAAAGTGCATCAGCTATGGAAAAATGGTACAGAGGTGCCTCAAAAGATTAAAAATGAAGTTACCATGTACCCTGCAATTCCACTTCTGGGTATAACTTCAAAAAATTGAAAGCAGGGTGAGATCACTTGTGCACCCACATTTACAGCAGCATTATTCATAGCAGCCAAAAAGGTGGAAGTGACCCTCTGGCGGGATACTGCACCCAGGTGCTAAGGCTACAGAGATGAACAAAATAGATGAAAATAGAACCCTTACTCTTTGGTGGGTGGGGGGAGAGACAATAAACAAGAAGACAAGGAAGGCACAGAATTCCAGACAGAGATATGTACTAGTGATGATGATAAGTAATAGTGATAGTGCTAAGAAAATAAAAAACCTTAGTAGATAAAACGGCAGGAGTATGTTTGCTATTTTAGGTAGGGAGCTCAAGAAGTGGTCTCCAAACGGACAGTGAATATGCAGTTTGCCATGCAAAAATATGGGGTCCAGGCAGACAGAATAGCAAATAAGTGCTCAAGTGGGGACTCTGCTGAAAGGTTTGAGGAACTAGAAAGGCTATTTGGCTGGACTATGGTTTTTAGCTTGTTTCGTTTGTTGGTTTGTTTAAGAGGTGATAGGGGATACAGTCAGAGTTGAGTGGGGCCCAACCAAGCTGACCTTATAGGGAAGGGGCAAAACTTTTATCCTAAACCTAGCAAAAAGCCACTGGAGCCTCTTAAGTAGAATAGTACTGAAAGGTTCCCAGTGTTACTGCAGACTCAGAGATGCTCATCCTGAGATTGCCAAATTGAGGGACCAGAGACATCTTGATTTAGATCAAATGCTTCCATTTAAATGCTTCTTGGCGCCCTATGCATTTTTCAGCATTCCCAGGCCCCTCCACTCCCTATGTATTGCTTGGCTCAGGTGAAATATTTCTATCACATGTCTTGGCCATTCAATAGCCACTTTAGTAATCTGGGTTCCCAATTCCAAATCATCCACTTCTTCTAGAGGTTAAGAATAAGAAACTGAGGCCCACAAATGAATCTCCAACACAGGCTCTTCACCCTCAGGCACCCTATCCACAGCAAGAACAGCTCACCTTTGTTGGAAACCATGTACTTACCCAAGTCCACAGGAAGAGTCATGTGCTTTTAAACCATACATACCACACCAAATGTGTTCTATTTTTGACAAACATTTCATCTTAATGCATCCAAATGCTATTTTATAAAGTTTTCACTTTATTATTTCCTAAGCCTCTTTCCACAGTCAGCTCCATAATGGTCACAGGAACAACTAGACATTTCTTTGTGTAGCTATGCCATTGTCTGCTGCCCTTTTGTGCTCATTTAGGTTACTCTCCTCTCCCCACCCCAGAACTATACCTCGCACTATTAGAAGTCTGTATGATTTATACACGTTTCTTTTCATGTCTTTTCTTTGGCTGAGGTTTCCAGAGATTAAAGTTCACATAAATTGTTATTTTCAGAGATTACTGGTTAGGAAGATCCCGCCCCCCAGCCCCCCAGATTACCACAATGTTTTTGAAAGCACAGCCAAACTACAGGGGCTCCGTGGCGCTTCGGTAAACAATGGCCCCTTCAGGAAGGGTGCTCTGGGGTTCCCTGCTCCCTTATTAGTAATATGAGGATAGTGTGGTCACCTATTTCACAGGGCTGCGGGCACATTAAACGAGATCATTCGTGTGAAGCACTGTGCCTGGCATGTGGTGGCGCCCAGGGAGAGGTAAGAGATCATATTTTCCAGCCGTTCCAGGACCCGGAGTGCCAGGAACCACGGGGACACACTCCACAGTCTAACTGGCAAGTTGTAAGCCAGAGACCTCTCTGGCCTGCAGTCCCTCCCCAGCCCCCAGGGCCCTGGCCGGTGGGCACTCACTCTCTGGCCAGCGTGCCCTGGTAAGCGGCGGAAGGGCTAGCACATGTGTGTCCGTGAAAGGACACTCCGTATCCGCGCCAGCTTCCAGCTACCCAACCTTCCACTCGCACACTCCACTCGCTGTACCGCCGCGGCTGCGCTCTGGAGCACCCGAGCCCCCTGCCTACAGAGGCGCCAGGCCTTCTCCCTGAAGCCCCGCCCCAAGAACGAGCTCCACCCCGCACGCCCCTCGCCCTCCCACAAGCTCCACCCCACCCCGCGCGCCGCCCCGCCCCCCAAACAAGCACCACCCTGCACGCCGCCCCGCCCCTCTGGTAATTGGAGGCGCGCCTTGGCTCTGCGCTGTCGGAGGCTGGACTTGGAGGCGGTGCTCCACCGAGCAGTGGAGGAGCCCTTCTCCCACAAGACTGGTGTGTATCCAGGTTAAAACAAAGGAGGATCTGTAACATGCTGCTTAGCAGTAAAAAGGAATGAGCTGTGGATCCACTCGGCTTGAATCTCCATGGAATTACACTGAGAGAAAAAAGCCAATCCCAAAAGGTTACGTACTGTATGATTCCATTTCTTGAAAGGTCGAATTATATAAATGAAGAGCAGATTAGTGGTTGCCAGGAGTTAGGGAGGGAAGTGGCTGGGAAGTGGCTGTGGCTATAAGAAGGATCTGCGGTGATGTAAATGATCTCTCTGGCTGTATCTGTGTGGATTGTCTGTTTTGGTGGGTGGGGTAGTTTTGCTAGGTGTTGGGGAAAGCTAGATAAAAGGTGTATGGGTTAAAAAAAAAAAGAAAAAGAAATTTAATTGACACAATTACATTTAGGGCTAAAGGACACCCCCAAGAAAGTGGAAAGAGCCTATTAGTTGGTGGGAGGGAGTTTAGAGGGTACTGGTGAGCAGTTTGGGTTAATTGTCACTTTTTTCAGCCTTTTTCTGGTGCCACCTTATTTGGTAGCCCACCTGCCATTGTGGCCCCTCCCAAGGGCCCTGGCCCTCTCCAAGCTTGTTTTTTGGTGTCCTGGGATGGTCTATTCATGCTTAGAGCAGAGAAGCTTGTGCCTGCATTTATAATGTCCCTAGTGAAACTTGCTGTTGATTGTACTCCATGTCAGTTCTTGGTTCTTTCCTGCTTAGATTTAAGGTTTTGGGTTTTAGATTTCTTTTGACTTTTTACCTACAGTGGCACCTCACAGTGTTGAGTCAGGTTGGTCTTGTGCTGCTGCTGTGAATTCCTGGTATTCAGAGGTGGGAATATGGCCTGAGATGCCCTCATAACTCTGTGCTCGCCAGCCAGAAAACCGGACATCCTTGTCTTGTGAGCCCAAATCCTAGAGGTCATCTTCATTTTGGAATAGAAAAGCAAGTGTAGGGAGCTTTAGTACCCGGTCCTTGCTCATGCATGACTGTGGTACAGCACTGCCACCTTGTGGTAGAAAGGAGGAATCACAGATGTGGACTGAGCAAGCCGCTTTCTGCTTGGGACTGGAAGCTGGAATGCCTACAATCCTTGGGTTTTCTGAACTTTGTAAATTGAATGGTGGCTGATGCTAGGACAATTTAGTAGAAGGCCATTTTAAAAAGGAAAGAAAATAACTTCCTGCTAATCTGGTATCGTTGCAATTATTGCCAACATGTGAGATGTGACCTTTTTGTATTCTGAGTTTTAAGAGGATGTCTATGCTCTCAAAATGAGATTAGAGTTAGCATCAATGACAAGCATCACCTCTAGGGGCTTGAAGATTTCCATTTTTTCATTTCATCTTTAAGTTGAAGAAATGCAAAAATAGGATTAGGTATTTTAGGCAAGGAGGCTGATAATCCAATTATACATTTCCTCTTCTCAACTCCCCATATTTTATTTAAGAATAAAATGGAACATAGTAAAACTACCTTAAGCCAAAGCAATTTAGCTAAGCTATCAAAGAGCTGGTAATTTTGGATTTCATTTTATAATAGCTCTTGCCCTCCTGTTAACAGCATCCACTTTCCTTTGGGAAACTTTTTTTTTTTTTTAATAGCATTTGTATGTGTGTGTGTGTGTGTGTGTCTCTGTGTGTGCGCAATGTTATTTGCCATTTACCGTTTTAAAGTGTGCAATTCAGTGGCACTGATTATGTGCACAGTATTGTACAACCATTATGGCCATTTATTTCCAAAAACTTTCCATCACACCTAACAAAAACTGTGTTTCCATTTGCTATCGTTGGGATCTTGAATGTTCTCCAAAGGCACATATGTTGAAGGCTTAGTCCCCAGCCCATGGTGTACTGGGAGGTGGTAGAGTCTTTAGGAGATTGGGTCTAGGTGAAGGAAGTTAGGTATTGGAGGCGTGCCCTTGAAGGGATATTAGTACCCTGATCCCATCTCCTTCCTCTCTCTCTGTTTCTCCACTTCAGTGAGGTGAACAGCCACTCCCCCTCCTGCTCACTGCCATGATATGCTGCCTTGACATAGGCCCAAAAGTAAGAAAGCCAATCAACTGTGGACTGAGACTTCTGAAACCATGAGCCAAAATAAACATTTCCTTCTTCAAGTTGATTTATCTCAGGTATTTTGTCACAGTGATAGAACACTAACACACTATTTAACAATAACTTCTCACTCTCCCCCCTCCCATCTGTAGGAGTCCAGCTCTGGCAGGGGGTCTCAGGAGACAAATGGATGGTGAGGAGTCACCGAAAGGGGGTGAAGAAACAACACAGACACAAAAGTGAAGGTGCTGAGTCCCAATCTTTACTTGTGAAGTTAATCATATATACTTTGGGTTTTGGCAGGCTCACAGTATTTTGTGGTTACAAAACAGGAATCATTATTCAAAGAAACAAAATATTATGTAGCTACAATTAGATAAGAAGAATGTATCTTGGCTTATGCATAAGCAAGCATTTTTACTTTCAGTTCTTTTTTGCTTTGAGCTGTTTCTGCTTAGTTAGCTTTTAATAATAGTTAGAAATGTCCCAGACTATTGGCCTATACCTTGACTATTCTTTCTTGACGTACTGACTAGAACCGGTGCCGCGGTTATGGCAAGTGGTTCACTTGAAAAGAGAGGCTACTAATTTTAATCAAACAAGAGTAAGAGCACCAAACCATTGTGCACAGGAACAAGAACAAGTTGCCTAGTACTAAGCACTAATCTGACTTCTTAATATTAATTCTTCTTCTCTAGATTTAATTTAATTTCTCAAAAACTTCCTTGACTGTTTTTCCTACAGGGAGTTTCTCATTAAACATTAACAATTCACGTTTCACAGCTGAATCATTGCATTTAGATTAAACAGATTTATTCTTTAGAAGTAGGTGCATTAATTGGGAAAGTCACGTTTTTTTTCTTCATACTTAATGGTCATATGAGAAGTCGCAACTATACTTATTAAAAGAATACAAAAACAAACCAGCCCATTCCTAGAAGCATACTGCGCTCCTCCAGAGGATGGACTCCTTGCACCATCCACCTCAGTAGGGCCTGCCATTGCCTGAGTCAGGGGAGGGGCGCAGCACCCATCCACTGGAAACTTAATAAATTTGTCTATTCTATATATTTCATATAATAGGGGTTCTTTTCACTTAGCTTACTTCCCTTGAAAACCGTGTTGTCAGGCTTCACCCATGTTGTAGCATATACCAGAGCTTCATTCTTTTCTCTGGATGAATAATATAAAAAGCGCATACCACATTTTATTTATCCATTCATCCGTTGACAGACACTTAGGTTGTTTGAGTATTGTGAATAGTGCTTCAAAGATAATTTTTATACAAGTATCTGGTTGAGTCTCTGTGTTTGGGCCTTTGGGGTATATAAATAAGAGTAGAATAGGGTCATATGGTTAATCCAGCATATAGCTTTTTGAGGAGCAATGAGTGACTACACCACTTTAGGTTTCCGCCAGCAGTATACAAGGGTTCTGATTTTTCCGCATCTTCATCAACAATTTTACGTTCCTCTTTTTTCCAAATATAGCCATCCTAAAAGGTGAGAGAAGAGGTATCTCATTATGGTTGTATTTTTGTTTTTGTTGTTTAGTGCTGGGGATTGAATCCAGAGCCTCATGCCTGGATTCTACCACTGAGCTGCATCCTCAACCCCTCATTGTGTTTTTGATTTACACTTTCCTAATAACTAATGATATTGAATATCTTTTCTTGTGTTTATTGACTATTCATATTCCTTCTTTGGAGAAATATCTATTCAAGTCCCTGGCTCATTGTTGAATCGGGTTGGTTGTCTATAAGTTGTTCATTTGTAGGACTTCCTTATGTATTCTGGATATTACCAATTTACAAAAAGGAAAGTTTGATTTTGGCTAAGAGTTTTATTTAGAGGTTTTAGTCCATAATTAGTTGACCTGTTGCTTTGGGTGAGTAAGCACATCATGGTGGAAATGTGTGGTAGAGCAAAACTGTTCACCTTGTGGCTGATAAGTGAAGAGCAATGATAAGAGACTGGGATCCCTCAGTCCCTTTCTGTGGTACACCCTCAGTGACCTGAACATTCTCCATTGGTCACACCTCTTAATCTTCTACCATCTCCTAGTAGCACTGTTCTGAGGACCAAGCCTTTTACACATGGGTTTTGGTGGGGCATTTAAAATTCAAACTATATCAATAGCCTTTGACTCATATAAGTGTTTAATTTTAATTAAATCCAATTTATCAAATTTTTTTGTTGTTGTTCTACTTGGACTTTCTGTTCATATCTAAGAACCCATTGCCAAACTCAAGGTGATGAGTTTCAAGAAACTCCTAAGGTTTCTTCTTAGAGTTTTATGTTTTTTAACCCTTATATTTAGGTCATTGGTTTGTCTTATTTTTTTTATAGAGTATGAAGTAGGGTCCAACCTTACTCTTGGGTGTGGAAATCCAGTTGTTCCAGCATGATACATTGAAAAACTGTTCTTTCCCCCAATGAATGGCATTGTTATTTATAAAAAGTCAATTGGCCATAAACATATGGGTTTTTTTGAGGATCCCTGGTGTATCAAGTATTACATCTCTCTTGCTGTTTTTAATATTCTCTTTTGTCTTATAATCAGTTTATTTTAGTTTGCACAGTTTCAGAGGTTCAGTCCACTTTGGCTGACTCCAAAGCTCTGGGCCCTGAGTGAAGCAGAACATCACAGAGAAGGATGTGGTGGAGAGAAACAGATCAGTACAAGGCAAACAGGAATCAGAGAGAGACAGTTCTGCTCACCAGGGACAAAATATAAACGCCAAAGTCATGTGCTTGTGATATACTTCCTCTACATACTGCATATCTGCCTACCGTTACCACTCAGTTAATTAATCCAAAGATTAGGTTACATCTCTTATAACCCTCTGAAAAGTCATGCATTGTCTTCCAAGTAAGCCTTTGGGGGACACTTCATATCTAAACCACAACAATAATATGGCTTTGTACCAACTTTAATTAATTTGCTTATCAGCCAGGTTTCTAATAGGACTGACATGACTTAATCACATGATTCTGAACATTTTGAATACTTAAACTGAGCATTGGTTTCTCATGCAGTACATAATCTGCCTTTGTGTATGTGTGTGTGTGTGTGTGTGTGTGTGTGTGTGTGTGTGTGTGGTGTCCAATTTTCATATATACTAGATATTACATAAATGTAAGTTCTCATGGCCTTACTGAAGCCAGATTTAAAGTTAGGTAGTCAGTGTAGTTAGGTAAATCGGGTCTAATACCGAGTGAAATCTAAAATGGAGGCCATGCTGGGAATGACTCAGGGAAAACACAGGACAACTCATAGAATGTTAATGAAGTCCTGAAAAGGCCCTAGGCCAAAGTCCACCTGGAAGAAGTATTAATGAATAGCCCCCAGCATATTTGAAGATAGCCCATCACAAAGAAGTGATAATGAAGTCCTTCCTGCTCAGACTACTTCTTTGGCCCACCTGTGTCCCACCCCTCAGGCCTTCCAACCTACATTCCATCACTGAAAGAACTATAAAAAGGGGAAACAACGCACTTCCACGGATTCCACCTTCTGGGTCCCCTTCTTCCTCCAGGAGAAGTCTTTTCTGCTGTCCTTTAATAAATTTCTAATTTCTACTCTGACCTTGCCTCGGTGTGCTTCTTTGGTGTTATTCTTCAACATCGGGGAACAAGAACTCGTCACCGGTCAACAGCGGTAACATTACTATTTTACAGAAAAGATGTTCAGATTATTTAGTAAAACATGTGAAATTGAAGAGAATGGTAAATACAACTGTAGATAATAAAATATTAGATTCAACTCTTGTAACATACAGGCTTCTTTCAAACAGTGCATTTTCTGACCTGTAGCTATTGTCACATTATTGATGCACAACATTTACAGATGTTGTTAACAGTTAATAATCAGGTCTAGAACAGTCTCAAACTGCAAAAGAATATGCTTTGAAACAAATGTGTCATTAATTTTTTTTTAAAGTAAGTGAGTCTTGAAATAATGTACTTTGGAGATACTAGTATATCAATACAGGTAAAATGTAAAATGTTATTTTATTTTTATTTATGTATTTATTTATTTTAGAGTGGAAAGTAGAAGCATTATTAAAGTCAGCAGAAAAGACTTCTCCCTAGAGGAAGAAGGGGACCTAAAAGATGGAATCCAAGGACGGGGGAGGTCTTCCCTCTTTTATAGCTAAGGTCTACTTTCAGCTTTCCTGCATTCCTGTTGTATTCCTGTCCTTTGTTCTCTGTTGTCTTGCAGTGATGGAATGTAGGTGGGAAGGCCCAAAAGGTGGGGGACAGGTGAGCTGAAGGAGTAATCTGGGCAGGGAGGGCCTGGGGAGGCCTTTGGATTAGCATCTCCAAGTTTGCTGGGAGCTGCTTCATTATCATTTCCTTGGGATGGGCTGGGGGGCCTTGGGGACATTAACATTTCAATTTTCCCAAGTGCTTCTCTGGTTTCCTGGACTCCATTTTCTATAATGGCCTCCATTCTTGATTTTACTCGATATTAGACCTGATTTACCTAACTACCTATCTGTAAATCTGGCTTCATTCCCCCCTCTAATTTTGGGAACTCCTTACTGCTGTAAGGAAAGAGGGCCAGGACCGTTCTGTCTTCTTTGAGCTGCAAGGGGGCGGTATTGAGCAAGCAGTTTTGGAGTCCCAGAGACCCTGGGAGGATTCAGACTTAAGGGCCTTACTGCTTTCCTCCCCGCCACTAAAAATCCACAGCAAAAGAGAATTGTGCACTCTTCTTGTTGCCTTTTTACTCCCTAGACTAAAGGAATCTCTTGGGGGTGAGGGATATCTACAGGTTATAAGGCATATAGCGCTTTCTATCAGAGAGACTACTGGAAGAGTTGATTCTAAAAATGCCTCCCTCTAGCAGCTTAAAGAGAACACAGCACATTCTAAACATCGGAGCAGTAATGGGAAGTTTTAAAACAGACTAGTGAAAGTTCCTATGCACATGTGGGGAACCTGGGCACCTTTCACTAATCATCCCATGTCTTTCTTAGTCCTACAACCTGAATTGCTAGCGTTTCTGACCCATCGAAGGAAGGGGAGCATCCAGGAGGGAATGGATGTGGGTTTGGGAGTGTTGCGCAGCTCACATGGAGGCAAATGTGATTGGGGCTTTCCCTCATTGCCTTTCATCTACCGATCACCTTAGATACCCCTTAGGGTTGTCGTGAGGGGGTTCAAGAGAAAGGAACCTTAGGAATACACCTGAGTGTAGCCCAGACCAGAATTCTGCAGTTGTTTCAAACTTCTTCCTCCACTTCCACGCATCCTAGGCAGATCGGGATTAGGGACACTGTGTACTCACACCAATTGCTCTCCAGGCCCAGACAGAAAAGTGGGAAGTGGTTTTGGCAGAACCCAACATGCCTGCTCTATATGGAACAGGTGATTGAGAGCTGCCTAGGCCGGGAAACCTCTCACCTGAGTCTTGAAGAGTGGCAGCTGCACTACTGCGTTTAAGTAGCAGCCATCGGGTTCCCACATCACCCTCCAGAAAGAAAGATGCACCTCAGATAGAAGTGGGGTGTGTGCAGAGGCTCTTACCTTGGTGTAGATCTCAGTGGGGAACCTCCAATTTGTTACTGCTATATACCAGTGACAAGTCCTTGCTTCCCTGAATGCTGAAGTATAACACCAGAGAAGCACGCTGAGGCAAGTGTAGAGTGGAAAGTAGAAGCTTTATTAGAGGACAGCAGAAAAGACTTCTCCCCGGAGGAAGAAGGGGACCCAAAAGGTGGAATCCTAAAATGTTATTTTAATCACATAAACAAATTTTCTCTTTATGTGACTTTTTTTAGACTTATCTTTTTTTTTAAGAAAGAGAGAGAAATTTTTAATATTTATTTTTTAGTTTTCGGTGAATACAACATCTTTATTTTATGTGGTGCTGAGGATCGAACCTAGCACCCCGTGCATGCCAGGCAAGCGCGCTATCGCTTGAGCCACATCCCCAGACCAAGATTTATCTTTTTACATTTCAGAAATACTATGTGATTCAGTTGAATGACTAATAATTCTTGAGGTCACTGCATTTTCATTGTCATTTCTAACACTTATATACATCAATTAGTGAAGAAATGTCTTCTCTAAGGCCTGATGTCTCAGGTGTATTATATAATATAAAGGTAAAAGTGATATGTTACTGATAATCATGAAGCTTCTCAAGAATATCATTTGTGTTTTCACTGAAAAATTAAATTCCTCTTTTCTGCTGATGACTTTTAAAAGATTTATGCTGACACTCATGGAAAAACTAGTGACGTCCAAATGAAGTCAGACATTTAGTCAATAGCAAGAAATAAATGTTAGCATCTTCGGTTTGGCAAATGTATCATATAAGATGACCATCAGGGGAAACTGTACTGGGAGAATAAGAGGACTCCCTGAATTATTCTTCCAATTTTTTGAGGAATCCAAAATTATTTCAAAATAAAAATTGTATTAAAATAACTGTTATATATAAATTTTGAATTATATGAATATCCCTGCTTTTAAAAAATCTTATGAGCTAGTGGGGCATGGGGATACATGCCTTTAATCCCACCAATTTGGGAGGCTGAGGTAGGAAGATTGCAAGTCTAAAGCCAGCCAGCCTCAACAACTTAGTAAGACCATGACTCAAAATAAAAAAAATAAAAAGGGCTGGGGTTGTAGATCCGTGGTAAAGAACCTCTGGGTTCAATCCCCAGTACCAAACAAATGATGAGCTAAAAGAATACATTTCTGGTGAAATTAGTAGCAGTAGAAGTAGTAGTACCAGGGATTGAACCCAGGGGGCGCTCAATCATTGAACCACATTCAACCACCACCCCCTCTTTTTTTTTTTTTTTTTGGAGTCAGGGACTGGCTAAGTTCCTCTGAAGCTGGCTTTGAACTTTCCATACTCCTTCCTCAGTCTCTGGAACTGCTGGGATTACAGGCGTATGCCACTGCAGTGGGCAAATTTCTATTATTTTATGTAACTATATATGCTGTTGGTTTTCAGAAAATATTCTTAGTAATTCGAAGCTCTCTCTCAAAATTGTTTTTGCAATTTCTTAAAAAAATCCTAATACACAATTTCTTTTTGGCAAGCCCATCAGCTCTTATTCTAATTTTAGATAGATTGCATTATTTTAGATTCTTTTCCCATATCCTTGTAATAAAATGAAAGATTGGACCTGACATGGACAATGTATAAATTAATACAAGATAGACTATTTTCTGGACCAAATTGTTCCTGTATTTTAGAACTAAAGAATGGTTCTGTCCTTAACACCCAGAATAGAAAATTGCAATAATTATTTTACAATATCTTTAAGAAACATTTGGCATCTATCATTATGTCACATTTAGTATTACTAAAAAAAGTCTTTTATGTTTGTGTTCTAACAAATTAAAAGTTGTATATCATTGTGAAACCCAAAGAGAAGCAAGTAACTAATGAATTAAGACCATGCAAACAAAGCTGGAATGAAGGAAGACCACCATAGCACTATCTCAGAGGCCGACAATTATAAGATTTTAGACATGCTACATTAAATTTAACAAATTTAAAAAAAAAAGACCCTAGAAGCCTTTGATCAGTAAGATTCATTCAGTCAGTCATTTACTGTGTCAGTCACTGTTTGGGGCACAGGGAAGTCACTGCCTAACAAAAGCACCCTAGCCACCGGTTCTCTTGGAGTCTCAGAGCTTACAAAGAAATGAGGGAAACAGATTCTAACAAGGAGCTGCAAAAAAAAAAAAAAAAAGACTGCAAAATAAATTGCAGTCTTCCTGAGGCTATGTGCATGTGCATTCATATGTATATATACTTATTTATATGTTTTGTGTATATGAATGTATACATATATGAATACATGTGTTTATGTACATACATATTTTAATTTTTATTTAAAAAGTTTTCAAACCAAGAGGCTTAAATGGGGGCATTTTGTTGGTGTTACATTTTCTCCTCCTTTAGTACAAATGTATATAGCCTGTCTTTTTGTTGTTGTTGTTGTTGTTATGTGCATGTTTTATTTTTTCTTTCCTATTGGCTTTATGTTCAATTTTTTTTTTTTTTTTTTGAGCGTCACAGTGGATGATAATCATTCTCTTGTAAACTCATTTGTTGCCAGTGGAAAATAAAAACTATTTCAGGGTTGTGTCAGAAGGAATCTCCTTGCTACTGGGGTTGTTTTTTTGTTTGTTTTTGTTTTTGTTTCCAACTCTTTTTTAAAAATAGTCTAGTTTTATATTTTGTAAAATATTTAAACAGATGTAGATGTTTCTACAAATACATATCTTAACATCTTAACATACACTCGGGTGTTTGGGGGAGAAAGGAGAGGGAAATTTCACTCTTTCTGGATTGTAAAATATTTATACAGATGTAGATGTTTCTACAAATACATATCTTAACATCTTAACATACACTCGGGTGTCTGGGGGAGAAAGGAGAGGGAAATTTCACTCTTTCTGGAAGTCTGGATTTCTTGACTTTGTTACAAGGACACATATTGTGTTTGCAACACTTTTAAAGTGTATGTAGAGCAGTCCCTGTGCTGAGATCCGTGTGGAAGAGGAGAGGCTCACATTTATGGAATTACGAACCTTGTGGAAACATTCTGTTGCAAGATGGTGATAGAACTTGTGTGAAGCCCATCCACATCCCTTGAAACAAAACATTTCAAAACATATATGAAAGCTAATCCCACTGGAAAAAGAAGGGAAGCTCTGGTGGGCCAGAAAACCTCCCAGCAAGAACGAAAAAGACAGAGAGCTGCTATGAACTGTGGCTGACAATGAAATGTGGGTTCATCCACTTTAACAATGATATACCACTCTGGGGTGGGGGATGTTGGCAGTGGGGGAGAGACAAAAGGGATATGGGAAATTTCTACCTTCTCAATTTTGCTGTTGACCTAACAGTGCTCAAAATAAATAAATAAATAAAGAGGTTTATCTGTCTGTCTGTCTTAAATGGAAAGCTGGGATCAATTCAACTGTATGACTGATCCAAACATTCACAGAATACTGCTATAAAAGATGGAGAGAGCTCCAGGAAAACCCTGGGCTAGTTCCATCATTCCCTGGGGCCCTCAGCTCGTGTAATCACCCAGAGTGCTTAGGTAGATGCCCAGGTCCAGCCCTGGTGGGGGGAGTGAGGGTCCAGGGCGGTCCTGAAGGAGGAGTGGCATCTGGCGAAAGAAGAAGAGTCCGGATGACAGGTTGCAAATTAGAAGACATCTCCCTGTCCCTGGAGGGACCTTTATTTTTATACCTGTTTTACAGGTGTTTTTTCAGGTAGTTAATGGATAACTTCAAAGCCTGAAACTTTTTTGATTTACATTGTTTTCAAGAATTACAACTTTTCTGACATACATTGATTACCTAAGATTTTGAGTACATTGTTCAAAATATTTTTCTGTAACCTTAGTCAATCATGATTAAGCTTTTAGGTTTTCACTTCCATCACTAGGTGCTAGGCAATGCAACTAGTCTACATGACTCTTATTATTCACTTCTAACTTTAAAGCATACCTATAATTATTTCATTAACCTTTAACTTTAAAGCATACTTATGATTATTGGTAAGCTTTCTTACTTCTAAACTAAATACACTTAAAGTAGTGAAAGTCTATTATTTAAAAGCCTCTGAAGTGCCTCTAAAATATATCTATGTTGATTTTACAATATTCTATTTTAATTTCCAAGGTAATTTCCTTTTTTCATATAATCTATTCAACTGCTTTCTAAAAGAACTTCCTTGATCCTTGGTCAAAGCACACCATTCTTATGTCTTTGTAATCTTTAACTAAAGGCAGGCTTTACACCTCAACCCATTTGTCATTTATATCAACTGTGTGTTTTCCATTTTCATCATAAGTTTCTGCATAAAGCAAAGGAGGGTCTATTGGTTGGGGAATGTATTTTTATTAGCCTCTTGTCCTCGAGGGGATACCATAAGCTACATAGGGTGGTCCTTGTACTGTTGGCACAGCAATTGTTTTTATGTAGCTAGGCTATTGTAAATGTCGTGGCTTTAGGATGGGGTTGGGGGGGGGCTAGTGTAAATTGTTAACCATGAGATAAATATTTCTTGTTGCTTAGGCTTGAGGAATAACACCATTGTTTGTATCCTGAGAGACACTGAAATGCACCTCATGGCATATCTCAATTGTATCCTTAGTCTCATTCTGGGAATTTTCCTGCAATCTCAGGCAATCGTACTTTTATTAATGATTGACATATGCCCTGTTATCCATATCATGAGTATCACGAACAAAACACTTAACATTCCTAATGGTTCCAGTTTCCAGATGGTGAGGCCTTGCCACAGCATCCCCCACGCTGTGACCCTGTCAGACAGCAGGTGCAGGAACACCTTCACCAGGTAGAGACCTCAGCAGCCAGACAGGAAGATCAGAAATGTGAGTTCTGTTTCTCCAACCAAGGTGAAGAGCAAAGCTTTGCCATATTTATTTGGCACACTTTGAGAAGAGTATACTAAAGTGTATACTAGCAAAACTGCAAAATGCATACAGCATTTTAAAGATCTGCATCTGATACTGGAAACTTTTCTGTTGAAGTTTGATTATTTTTATCTTGTGTTATTTTGGAAACTGCTGTAAAAATGGTCTAAGGTGGAGGGAAGATCTCAATTACCTAATAAAAAATTGGGGCTGGGGATGTGGCTCACGCGGTAGCGCGCTCGCCTGGCATGCGTGCGGCCTGGGTTCGATCCTCAGCACCACATACCAACAAAGATGTTGTGTCCGCCAAGAACTAAAAGATAAATATTAAAAATTCTCTCTCTCTCTCTCTCTCTCTCTCTCTCTCTCTCTCTCTCTCTCTCTCCCTCCCTCCTCTCTCTTAAAAAAAATTGGAGTAACGATTGAGAGCCTGTTTTAAGAAGGCCTTCTGGGAGCACAGACTAAACATGATACCCAATCTTAGTTTGACTTGTGGCTCTGACTGATCTACGGGTAGTGCCTTAGCAAAATCAGGGGTTCTTAGCAATGGTCTGAAAGGGCAAATTGGAGTAGACCAGCAGTTCAGATGCGATGTAAAGTTTCTCTTCCTGTGGGACCTCGGGCACAGCCAATGCCAGCACCTGATGCTGACCTTGGCCCAAGGAGGGCTGGGGTGGGGGACCCTGTGCATAGGCTTCCCACCCTGAAGGCCAGGCCCGGATTTTCCAGGGGCTTTCCAGCTTCCTGAACTTGACCTTTCCCCCAGCTTTCTAGATACTTGGTGCCTCTGGCACTGCTGCGGTGGTGGGGGACGCTAGCAAACTTGGCACCTTGTCCTGGAAATCACCGTCTAGTAGAACCTGAGAATGGACAGATAAAACTGCCTAGGCGGCTGGTGCTTTGAAGGAAACGGCGCTGAGACAGAAATTAGCAGATGGGCCACCACAGGGTACAAACACACAGTGTCTCACTTGACCCTCTTCTATGCCCACCCTGGGCCCCAGGTGATTCATCCTCCCAAGCGATCCTTCTCTCAGGCCATCTCCCCACAGCTCCTGGCTCCCTGGACTCCAGCTCTTCCTGACCCTGTCCCCAGCCACGTTCCTCTGAGCCTCAACCCCAAGAGCTCCTGGGCCCATCCCACAGGGCCTCAGACCTTTTGTGCCTCTGGCCATCCTTCCTGGCCCCAATCCTACCCTTAGGGCCCAGCCTCATACACCCTCGCCACCCGTGCCCCTGTCTCCACCCCTTAGCCCCAGCACCAGGGCCTTAGCCCTATGATCCCCAAATCCCCAGCTCTGTCCGCCTTGATCCCCAGCCGGGTCCTCCCTGGCTCTTCCCAGCATGAGGAGCTGGGATTCAGACGCACTGGAGGAGGACTCGGTGGCACGCTTCTGCTCCTGAGCGCACCCGAGATGCCGAAGGTAGGGCGCTGAGGGTCGGGCTCCTGCCAGGCTGGGCAAGGGCACGCAGCTGGTCCCTGGACACAAAGCGGAGGTAGAGTCCTCCAGGATTGGGCTGTGGCCAAAGGACCCTGGGGTCTCTTCCCAGCTCCTGCACCCTGGGTAGGCGTGTGTGTGTGTGTGTGTGTGTGTGTGTGTGTGTGTGTGTGTGTGTGTGTCAGGAGTTGACCTGGGTTCCTGCAGGGCTTAGACCCATTGGGAGGTGTCTGTGGCTTTCAGTGGGTCGAAGCCCTGTTCTCTCTGGGTCTGACCCGGCAACCCAGGGCTACATAAGCCCTTCCCAGGCCCTTGTCCTGTGACTCAGCTCTTAGTCAGCCCTTTAACTCACCCTGTAACTGCCCCTGGTTTTCCTGGAGTACTATATCCTCTCTCTGGAATCCCATTTCCCCTGCAAAAGTCACTCAGCAGAAGTCCCACATTCTGTTCCCTCCAATACAGGGTTGGGGAGGTCTGAGTCCTCTTCCCTGCTCTTGGGCCTCTCCCAGGCCACCAAGCAACAGCAACCTCCACCCTCATTGCCCCCCAAACCTGGTCATTTCAAGTCCATTACTGGAGGATTTCAGCATCTGATTCAGCTGTTCCTGCAAGAACATCCACAGGTGCATTGGTATGACTTATTGAATATAAGGCCCTTTGTAGATGTAGGTTTAAACCACTTCACATTTAATGATGCAATAAGTTATTTGTGTCCTCAAATACAAGGTATGTTGGACTATTTTCCAGTCTCCTAGATATTGTAATACTCCCTCCTCTGTGTTACCTGATCAGCTCATCCTCATTTTTCAGTTCTCAACTCTGGTTAAGGTCTCTGGTTCCCCCCAATTGGCATCATTGTTGCTCCTTTAATTTGTTCTTGCCCCTACACTCAGCACCATTATGGTAGTTCTGTTTCATCTGTTTGCACATCTGTCTGATGTTTTCAGGTCAGCGACTGTGTCTTCCCCCTTCCTAGGGCCAGCCCCTAACTGTAGCTCCTGATCTATATATTAAATGCTCAATAAAAGTCTGTGGAATGAATGAAACAGTCACACCACACTCAATGAGTCACAGATATCACTTCAGCAATTCAAACTCATTTATATAATAAAGTTATAAAAGTCATTGAAAAAACATCAAGTTATCCAAAGAACAACATTGCAAGTGAACTAAAGGACTGTGTCTCAGATTACTTGATAACTCAGAGGATAAGAATTCCCCCAGTCCTTCTAATCTTAGGTTGCTTTTGGAAGTGACCATAGCCCTGGGAAACAAAAGGGACAGTGTACTGGGAGATCAGAGTGGAAGCCACAGTGGCTACTGGACAATAGAACCCTCACTGGACCCAAGCTATTGTTGTCACAGGAGCTGGGGGACTGGGGTTCTACTACATCAGGGTGGGGTGTTGCTGTGCTTTGATTGTCCCTACCAAAACGCATGCTGAACTTCATCCCCAGTGTCAGATATGAAGAGGTGGGACCCTCAAGAGGTGATTGTGGGGCTGGGGATGTGGCTCAAGTGGTAATGTGCTCGCCTGGCATACGTGCGGCCCTGGTTCAACCCTCAGCACCACATACAAACAAAGATGTTGTGTCCGCTGAAAACTGAAAAATAAGTATTAAAAAAATTCTCTCTCTCTTAAAAAAAAAAAAGAGGTGATTGGGTCATGAGGTGTCTGCCATAAATGGATTAATCCATTCATGGATTAATGGATCTGTTATAAAAGCCAGTTTGGCTGTGTCTCTTGTATGTGCCCCTACACATCCTCATCAGGATTCTGCAGAGAGTCCCCATGAGCAAGAAGACCATCACTGGATACAGCCCTTCTACCTTGTACCTCTCAGGCTCTAGAACCATGAGCTAAGTAAACTCCTATTCTTTATAAAATTCCCTGACTCAGCTATTCAGTTCAAATAACCAGAAAATGGACTAAAACAGGTAGATATCAAAAAAGTGACCTGCCCATTTTTTTTAAAAGGATGCAAATTTTCTGACCATCTTTCACCAAGGAGGAATAATGAACATGTTTATCTTGTGCCTCATTCTGTTGTCATTGGAATGCCCAAGCCTGCAATTTGAAATTAAACTGTTTGCCCTTTGTGTCAAATCCAAACACCATCTTTAAGGAGATTCTGTCAAGGGCAGCATTGAGTTTGATCCAAGGAGGATCCTACTGGGCCACCTAGTTTGACCAAGACCTCCTTACTGTAATGCAAGTTTCAATATTAGCCTCTGTCTCCCAGAGTACCCTCAGTGCCAGGGTAGCAGAGTCTAGAGGGGCTTGGTGCTCCATGGCTCCAACCACAGGAAAACTGAAATTAGCCTCATCGTCATTGAACCTATTCTCAACAGGTTTTGTTTCCTTTATCTTTAGTTTTAGGAATTTGATTGTCACAGGGCCCTGGTCAGGACTATTCTGGTCAAACATGCTAAGTTTCTCTCTCACTCTCAGTCTACTGTCTTTTAGTTCTCGGAGTTGATTCCAGAGGCACTCTATCACTCAGATACACTCCCAGCCCTTTTTATTTATAGTTTTGAGAGGGGATCTTGCTAAATACTTAGGGCCACGCTAAATTGCTGAGGCTGACCTTGAACTTGCAATCCTCCTGCCTCAGCTTCCTGAGTGGCTGGGATTACAGGTATGTGCCACCATTCCCAGCTCATGTGAGGTCTCTCTAAATTGGTATTTATAAGCAGTATTCTTGAGCTCCTTAGCAAATTTTTCCAGTTCCCTTCAGCAAAGCTGCCCTGTTCTATCCTGACATAGTGGGCACTGGCTCACTTTGGTCTCTACTTGCATTTTGAAATGGATCACCCAGTAATTCTAGCCCAGATAAGAAGATGAGCATCTCTTGTTATGAAAAAAAAAAGATAGAGAGAGAGAAGGTAGGGGTAGGGCACTGAGGGCCTGCTGTGGAACCAGGCCTGTTTGGTCTGCAGCACAGAATGCCTGGTCACTGGCAAAATGAGTTTTGCAAAAGAAACAGACTTTATTCCCAAAGTGACTGAGCATAGACCAGAAGACCAAGCCTCAAATATGCTTCCCTGAGGATGGTTTTTATTGTGAGATGAAAAAGCAAGATGAGTTAAGGTGTGGAGAAAGGTGATTGAAGCCATTGGATTAAAGGTGATATAAAATAAGTTGAAGGTGAGGGGGCTGGAGGTGTAACTCAGAGGTACAGCACTTGCCTAGCATACTATCTGCAAAATAAAACTATAATAATAAAAACTTGTCAGGATAGAAATAAGCAGCATTGCTTTGCTTCACTATTGTACTCTTGATAAAGCAACTATTTTCAGTAGGTTCTCCTTTGAATCAGACAACTTCCTCATTTCCCAGTATTCTGCTAGTTATTTCTGATTGTCAGTATTGACAAGACAAATGACATGCTCAACTCTGTTGTGTCCTTTCCAGCCCACCTCCAGCTCTGGGTGGCAGTCTGGCTCTCATTCTTCACAGCTGTTTCCTGGGATTTCTAAGAGGCTGCCTCCATGTGTCTCTTCCCATGCCTGCATCCCACTCACTTTGGTGTCTATGCCTTCCACTGCCACTGGGTGACTGTTGACATGGCAATAAGAGGTGACCTTCACTGAGGTCTACCAGCTTCAATTCAAATGCTCCTCTTCCTCTGTGCCAGCTGCTGGTGCTGTTGATTACAGGGCAAACACCTGCCTTGGAGCTGAGGCAGCCATTTTTCTCACCAGTTCATATGATCACGCCAGAAAGATCCCAGACATCCCACTCAGAGTTGCAGGCTAAGTTTATTGAAGAGACAGGAAAAGGGAAAAAAAGACACTGTGGAGGGAGAGAGTGGGTCCTCTCAGAAAGGGGGGTTTTAAGAATTTTTGAGTCCCATTTTCCTTGACTCCATTTCTCATGCTTCTTTTATCTGTTTATTACCCTTTGAAGAGCTCTCAGCAAACCTGGGTTGTCCAGGTCACAAGAAGTGGTGGAGGTAGTTTTGGTGAAAAGGGAGGGTCCAGGTCACTTGTAGGGTGTGACATGATCTTGAAGCAAGTTTTTCTTTAAGGGGATGTAATGAATTATGGTTGTGGAAGGGGTTTTGTTGGCAGGGGAGATCCTGGGGCTCGTACCCAGGGGCACTTTATCACTGAGCCACGTCCACAGCTCTTGAGTCGGGGTTTTGCTAAGTTGCTGAGACTGGCCTTGAATCTGGGATCCCCCTGCTTCAGACTCCTGAGCTACTGGGATTACAGGCATGTGCCACCATCCTGTAACTTACCAAGCCTCCATCTTCCAGGTGCCTGTCTGTCAGATAAGGCTCCTGTGACTTTCAGTCTCCCTTCCTTGTCCCTGCCCTGCTCACCCATCATGGCTGACTAGCTACCTAACACCCTAGTCCCTGGGCTCTGTCTTTTCCTTTTACTCTTCTCAGCAACTGGCTCCTAAACCAGTAAAGTCATCCCTCCCTTTTACTGACTCTACTCTCTCCTTTTGCTCCCCAAACTTTGTCCCTTTCATTAAAGATCTTCCTTCCCTCAGGGGAACCAGCTGGGGAGACCCGTTCACCTTCATCTCCTGGTCTCTGTCTTAACTGCAGCTTCTGGTAAGTGGTGGTTCATGTCCATTTACTTTCTTCAGAGCCTCTCTTCCTGTGCACTCTTCTGAGCCCAACACTGGCTCCCTCTGGCCCTTGGCCATGGTCTTCTAAGAACATTCTCTTCTGTTGTTTTCTTCCCTCACACTCTGGGCAGACAGTTCTCAAGTTCTAGGTCTCTTTGTCTTAACCCTTTTTTGATAAAATAAAGGCAGACAGAAGGCTGTCTCTGAGTGGGTATCTGTGAGATCAGAGCCCACATTAAGTACCTGGGCAGAAGAAGTTCTTTTGGGGGTCTTAGGACTAAAGATCCAGGCCACACCCTACCTTATGGGCTGTCACACTCTTTGGGATATTGGGATATCTTGTCTGGCCTTGATATGATCAGGAGGTGCATTCTGGCTTAATGTAATTGTTTTATGTGGTTTTTTTTTTGTATATTAGTTTTGTTCTGTGTTTTTGATAGGGGCTAAAATATGAATTTAATGACTGCGGGGACAGTCCTATTATTATTTCACTGACTCTTGCTCCAGTCATCAGAAAACCCTCTCACAAAATGAGTTCTGGAGATAACATTGAACACATCCGAATCCAGCATTCACCAACGTAATGCCCCTGGAATTCTTAGGGCTAGGATTTCCCTAGCTGCTTCATTTGGGGCAAAATTTTTTGTATTTATTGGCAGAAATTTTTATATTCATTTTTGGCAAAAATTTTGTAATTATTTTTTATTGAGTTTACCTTCATATCTTATGGCACTTCTTAGATAAATTCACTTTTGTGTTATGTGCACTTAAGTAGGTATTCTTTGTGTGTGTGTGTGTGTGTGTGTGTGTGTGTGTGTGAGTGTGTGGTGCTGGGGATTGATCCCAGGGCCTTATGCATGCAAGATGCAAGGTATGCACTCTACCAACTGAGCTATATCCCCAGTCTCTTAAGTAGATATTTTTGTTTGACCAGCATGCCTAAATTAAAACATTTCAACAAATGGTTCTGGGAAACTGGAATTTCATATGTAGAAAAATTAAATAAAATCTCTATCTGTGTAGATAGGGCAGAGGGGTGGGAGGGGAAGGGAGGGGGCAGGGGGTTAGCAATGATGGTGGAATGTGATGGACATCATTATTCAAAGTACATGTATGAAGACATGAATTGGTGTGAACATACTTTATATACAAACAGAGATATAAAAAATTGTGTTCTATATGTGTAATAAGAATTTTGGTATATTCCACTGTCATGTATTTAAAAAATAAAAGCAATTAAAAAAATCCCCCAAACCTCCATCTCTCACCCTGCACAAAAATCAACTCAAAATAGAACAGAAACGCAGCATGTAATAGAAGGAAAAGTAGGCCCAAATCTCACCATGTTGGCTTAGGAACTGACTTTCTTCACAAGACTCCTAAAGCTCAAGAAGTAAAATCAAGAATCAATAAATGGGATAGACTCAAACTAAAAAGCTTCTTCATAGCAAAGAACACAATAACAAGAAGGCAGAGCCTACAGAATGGGAGAAAATCTTTTCCACACACACATCAGAGCACTAATCTCCAGGACATATAAAGAACTTAAAAACTTAACACCTAAAATCCAAATAATCCAATAAATAAATGGGCTAAGGAACTCAACAGACACTTCACAGATTTTACACAATCGATCAATAAATATATGAAAAAATGTTCAACATCACTAGCAATTAGAGAAATGCAATCAAAACTACTCTAAGATTTCATCTCACTCCAGTCAGAATGGCAATTTTCAAGAATACAAGCTACAATAAGTGTTGGCTAGGATGTGTCGGGGGTGCTAGGGAAGAATGGAGGAATTTGGATTGGGGGGCAGGGAAGGGGGGCATTTGAGGGTAGGAAGGATGGTGAAATGAAATGATCATTATTATCTTATGTACATGTATTATTGCACAAATTGTGTGACCCTGCATCATGTACAGCTGGAGATATGAGAAGTTGTGCTCCATTTGTGTACTATGAGTTGAAATACATTCTGCTGTCATGTATAACTAATTAGAACAAAAAGAAAGAAAGGCATGGGAGAAGAAAGATCTCACTCATGGCAGCCAGGAAGGACAGAGTTGGAGGTGGGGTTGAAGGGAATCAGGGATAAGAGGCACATCCTCAGTGAACTCTAACCTTGCCCCACCTGCCTATAGTTTCTACCTCCTCCTAGTAGTTAATTCATGCCATTAATCCTTCAAAATGGATTAATCCACTGATAAGATCAGAACCACTATGATCCAATCACTTCTCCAAAATCTGAGCTCTGGACATTGCTCACGGGGGACCAAGCCCTCAACACATGAGCTTTTGGGGGACATTCCAGATCCAAACAACAACAGTCATATAAACAGATGACTTTGGCTTGGTTCAGTTTTTCATGAATATAGTTTGTATTCAACTCTCATTTTGTAAGTTAATATTACCATATTACTCTTTCTCATAAGTAAAATTTAATGTAATATATCTCACAAATGAACTAATTTAAATTTGTTGGTAAGATAAAATTAAAGATGTCTAAAATTGTAAATATTTTTTTTTTTGCCTAGGTTGCTGGCCATTCAGGATTATATTGATCTGTTAGGTGTTTAAGATTCAATGTCCATTGCTTTCTGTTTTAAATACACTATCAAGGTTTAGGTTTAACAAATAAATAAGGTTTGATTATGCTTGTCTGATCTCTTGGTTTTCATGGGTAATCTAAAAATGGATGAATTAGGTAAATATAGGGGATAAATGTTTATGTAGATGGAGATAAAACATCTGAGTTATTTATATATTACAATGCTGACAAATCAGTTGCTAAATATAAAATCAAGCAGTCTTGGATTCCTAAAGTTAAAACAAGATTCTATCTATCTATTAATTAAATGTATTTTAAAAAACTGTTGGTATAAAGGAAAATAACTTACTATTGCTTTTCCCTGGATCTTTACTTAAAAATAAGGTTTCTCTACTGGCAATGGTGCCCACCTGTAATCCCAACAGCTCAGAAAGCTGAGCCAGGAGGATCTCAAGTACAAAGCCAGCCTCAGCAATTCAGTTAGGCCCTAAACAATTTAGTGAGACACTGTCTCTAAATAAAATATAAAAAAGGGTTGGGGATGTTTGGCTCAGTGGTTGAAAATCCCTGGGTTCAATCCCTGGTACCGAAACCAACAAAAAGATTTCTAAGAGTTTACGTTCTAATTAACATGTATTAAAGTGCAATTCTAGGACTGGGATTGTGGTTCAGCGGTAAAGTGCTCCCCTAGCACAGGCGAGACCCGGGTTCCATCCTCAGCACCATAATAAAAATAAAGGCATTGTGTTGTGTCCATCTACACCTAAAAGATAAATATTAAAAAGAAAAAGTCTGTTAAAATGCAATTCTATACAGAAAGAAAAAAGACAAAGACTTTAAGATGCATTTTGATGAAAATACTGGAAAGTGTAGTATTTTATCTTGTTGGAAAGGAGTAATTTGTCTAAATCTTAAATGGATTGTTTCAAAATGTAAATTTACATGTAAGAGAGAAACAAGTCAGAACAACTTTTTACTTCAAACAAAATGTAAAGGAAAAAGGTACAAAGAAAGTTACCAGGATGAGGATATGTCTTTTAGAGAATGTTTTTGAATGAAGCAGGATTCTGTATAATAAAGTATGATTTTTGCCCTAATGTAAAAATGACTGGATTGGTTCAAATGGGAAGAAAAATAGGACAAAAGCCCAAAGGATAAAGGTGTAAACAAATTGCAGATTGTCTAAGCAGGTTACAGGTTTCTGAAGGACAAATGTTATAAATGAAATGTACATGTAATTATGCTGGTTGTAATTAAGAAAAAATGTCTGCAGGGCTTTCAAAAATAAAAATTTAATCCACTAAATTTAAAACCAGACTCTAGGTTTTTTATAATTGTTTGTTTTGGTACCAGGGATTGATCTCAGGTGCACTTAACCATGGAGCCAAATTCACCCTCTTTTTATTTTTTATTTTGAGATAGGGCCTTGCTAAGTTATTGAGGCTGACATTGAAACTGTGACCCTCCTGCCTCAAGGTCCTGAATCACTGTGTGTACCAGTGGTTGGGGAGGGGGACTAGGCAGGTGATGTGGTGAGGGGTTGATGCCTACACAACCTTGCTGAATTTTGACTCCACCCTAATCTTGTTCATCTTTAAGGTCAGAAGCCTGAAGACCACAAGTCCTCCTCAAGTGGGCTGGCAAAAATGGGTTGGATCTAGGATGGCTGCCCCAGTGACCACCTGATAACCCAAATTCATTATGATTCCATCTTCGTGGTAAATGACACTCTCCAGTGCCATGAAGGTTGACAGTTGCCATGATGATGACCAGAAAGAAATATAAAAGGAGCAGAAAGAGGTGGTGCTCAAATTTCTAGAGGGGGAGGGATAGACTAGTAAAAAAAGGAATATTCTTATCTCATTTATTTTATCCTCTATCTAGGATTTTCCATACTCAAATGAGCCAAAAACTGATTTTCAAGGCCTTGTCTTCTGTTTCTTCTATTCTTTGACCAACAATAAACCTTTCCTTGCTCCTGAGTTGGATATGGGTCTTATTTATTGGCTCTGTATTTCCAAGAAGGAAAAAAGACCCAGTTTGGGGTCAAAATTGGTAATAATTGCTGTAATTTTTTGGTACCAGGGATTGAACCCAGGGGCACTTAACCACTGAGCCGCATTCCAAGCCCTTTATTTGAATTTTTTTTAGTTGTAGATGGACACAATACCTTTATTATTTTTATGTGGTGCTGACGATTGAATCCAGTGGGTCACAAATGTGAAGTGCTTTGCTACTGAGCCACAATTCCACCCCCTTTATTTTTTAAAATAATGGCCGTTCTTTATAGACAAATATAATTTTTCTTTTTTCTCTCTTTTCTTTCTTTCTTTCTCTCTCTCTCTCTCTCTCTCTCTCTCTCTCTCTCTCTCTCTCTCTCTCTCTCTCTCTCTCTCTCTTTCTTTTGAGATGAGGTCTTGCTGTGTTGCCCAGGTAGGTCTCAAACTCCTGGATCAAGTGATCATACAACCTTGGCTCCCCAGGTGGCTGGGCCTACAGGTACCTGCCACCATGCCTGGCTAGTTTCTATTGTTTGATCCATTCACATGTGAGTTCCAGTCTGATGCTCTGATACCAAATGCACTTTGAATTCAATAAGCTAGATGGGAGGCAACATTCTTTTCCAAGGTGTCTTTGTCAATGTATTATATCTAACAATCTAATATTTGCTTACAAATATACAATATATATAGACCTAGTGGTAAAGCACATGTTCAGCATGCTTGAGGCCCTGGGTTTAATAATATAAAAGAAAAATAAACAGAACACAAAACAGAAAAAAAATTTAATTGAAACAATTCCAAATACGGAAGTAAAACAAGCTGTGTTAGTACTTATGACCAGATTCCTGGTACATCTTTATTTTCAGTTTATTGATTGTAAATTCAGATTGCTGTCTAGCTGCCAAGAAAGCTTTTATTTTGCATGGAGTACTGAAGTCCTTTCAAAACCATCCAGGGATGTTTGGGAAAAGAAATGTCAAGTTGTTACCATGTAAGAGTGGTTGCCTATCATTGTTAGCATCAGGGACCAATTAAAGCTGGGTTAAGAGACCTTTTTTGGGATCATATCTTTCTGTTGTCATGACTAGTTTTATAGTGAATTTTTTTAAGTATTAGACACCAATGAATCACTGGTACCTCTGAGTAACAGCTGAGTAATCTTCTGCAAATGACTGGGCACCCTTGTATTCCACTGCTTATCCTCCTCTGATACTGGCACTCCTTCTCCAGCTATTGCCTGGCACTGAAATGGCTTACTGGCCCTCCAAACTCAGCTTCCAGGACACCTGGGGACATCCATGGGGGAAGATACAGACATAAAAATCTTAAGGAACACTAAGTTGCAGATGATACTCAGCATTCATGGATTTGTTCCTGCTTATCATTCCTTCCTCTTTCTTGACCCCACCTAGGGAGAAGAATATATTTACCAATTATTCAGTTCCTCATTAAATGAGGAAGAGAGGAAAGAAGAAAAGTTCCAAGGTAGCAAGTGATAACCTTTACTCTTCTATTTTTTTAAATAGAAGAGTAAAAGTTACCTTTATTTTATTTTATATTTATTTTTATGTGGTGCTGAGGATTAGACCCAGTGTCACAAATGCACGAGGTAAGCACTCTGCCACTGAGCCACAATCATAGCCCCACCTTTACTCTTTATCATGAGTGGTAACCTTTATCCTTTATCTGGAAACTGATTGCCAAGAGTAATATTAAAGATCACCATCACAGCCACTGTGCAGGTGCAGCTTGGTGGTAGAGCACATGCTGTGCTTAACATTCAGGAGACCCTGGCTTCAATCCTAGCATGAAAACAACAACAACAACAACAAACAAATAAACAAAAAGGAACCAAAATAGAAAAACAACAACAACAACAACAACAAAAACAGATTTCCAGCACCTGTTTCTGCCCTCTGTAGTAAATGGCTAAAAAGAGGAAGAAAGGCCCTATAAGCATTTCAGGTAGTGCCAGTTCAAACTGATTTTCTTGTTGGATCATAGACAAATCAAACCCCAGGCCTTGGTCACATGAACACCAGAACTACTAACTCACTAGAATAGTTCTCCAATTGTGTATTCCTATCATATATGATTGAAAAACCTGATATTTTTTATTTTGATTCTATTTTTCATCATGAGCCTGTTAAGATTGTGTTATAAAAAGGGGGAAAGATGTGTTAAGCAACTTTATGCTGAAAAAGGTTTTTAGAAGGCTGCTGAGCTTCGTGTTATTAACCTATGTGACTTGTAAACATTTCTTTAGTTTAAATAATTAGAATCAATCCTTCAAATTTGAAATAGTACTAGAACAAATCCTTCAAATTTGAAATAGTTCTAGAACAAATCCTTCATGGATTTAAGATAGCGCTCTTGCAGACATCAAAATCTACATGTGCTTGAGTCCCTTATATAAAATGGAATAGTATTTTGCAGAATCTATACATCTTCCCATATATTTAGGTCATTTCAAGATCACTTTTAATACCCAATACAAAGTAAATATTTGGTAGATAATTGTTATACCACATATGCTCAGTGTAGACACTGTTTCCCCCCTGTATGAGGGTTCTCTAGAGGAACAGAATCAACAGGAAGTATAATTATAAAAGGGGGACTTATTAGATTGGCTTACAGGACCAGAAGCTGGATAGTCCACAAAAGCCATGTGCAGGCTAGAGAGCTAAAAGAACCAATAGCTGCACAGTCCAAGAGGCTGAAGCCCCAGAACAAGAGGGATCAACAATGCTACCCTAGTCTTGAGACCAAAGGCTTCTGGAGAATAATCCCAAAATCCACAATTAGAAAATGCCAAAATGTAAAATATTTCTGCACATGTACATTTTGGAATATTCAACCTGTAGATGTTTTCTGTATGTTGTTTATTTACATATTCTGTGCACATTTTTCTCTTGATCTGTATTCCCTTTTCTTATTGATTTATAAGAGTTTTTGTATGTGTGAGATTTCAATGTTTTCTATGACTTTTTCTCATTTTTCAAACCTATTTTAAACTGCATTAATTGTTTTAAAAGGAAGTGATATAAAATGAACATAAACAAGCATAGGTTCAAATATTCATAATTATATATCACAGTATGATTTTTTATAATCTGTTTTACTTATTTAATTAGTCTTAGCTACTTTATAGGTATCATCACCCTCTTTAAGCCTTTTATATTAACAGAAATTCCAGCATACTCACATGATTGGCTGATTTAATTTTCTTTCATTTTTTGGGTGGATGTTTTAAGAAAACTATTGATACTTAAAAATTTATATTAGTATACAAAATAAGGAAATTAGAAATATTTGTCATTCATTCTTTTAAACTTCCCAAAATTGAATACCAACCATGATGTAAAATTACATATTCCTTGAGTTTGATTATTCATTGTTTTTATAATAGTAACTTGAATAGCAAGTAATTATTTCCTAGGGTGTTTAAAAGTTGTAAAAATCACCCACAAGTGTGGCAAGTTATCAATATTTGAGTGACCAGTTTGCTTTCAGACTATTTTCTTAGATTGAAAGATTTCAAATTTTTAAAAAACAGAACAGTGAAATTGGTAAAGCAAGAAATCTGTGAGAATGAAATGGAATGATACAGGAAGTTCTCCTTTTAAATGCCCACAATATGTTGAGAATTCAGTAACATTGGATAAAGTAGTAATAATGAAAGTAATTCAGCTGGGCCTCAAAGTAACTCTGGGAGCTTCATACAGCCAGTGCCATCCCATTTATTGGGCAAACAAAGAGGAAGAGACACTAATTAACCTTTTTAAGGCCACCCAGCTAATAAATCAAAGAACTTGTGTTCCTAACACCTGTGCCTATGCAATACTGAAGGAGAAATGTGAAATCTTGCCTTATAAATAAATAGAAATCAAATGTGGAGCCATAAACTGTTCAAAAGGAAGATTAGGAAATAATTTCATAATGCATTGCCATTGTAATGGGTTGTAATCACTCTTATATTACACAAATTTTCTATTTTAACATGGTAGAATGTATGTGTTCATCAATGTCATTACCATTTCATAGGATACGTTAGTAAAACACTTTGAACTTCTTTTTCCTTTCTTTTTTTTTTTTTTTTTTTTTTTTTGTGATGCTGAGGATACAACCAAGGGCTTTTCCCATGCTGGGCAAATGCTTTACCACTGAGCCGAATCATAGCCCTGCTCATTTTTTGAGAATTGCTTATTACCCCAAACTGAGATGTTCAGCAGCACTGGCAATCTCTAGACACATGTAATTAATCAAAATAAAATAGAAGAGAATATTCAGTTCTGCAGCTGCACTGACCTGATCTCAGGTGCTCTGTAGTCATCTGGGACACCATTTTTGATGGTGCTCATTTTTCTGTTATCACAGGAAGTTATGGTGGCAGGGTGGTGCAGAATGGCTCATTTTCCAATGGTCTACTTTCTGTGTTCAGTGTCCCTTGATTCAGAGTGCAGAGGAGTGCTAGCTCTTGCTGGGTTAACTTTCTCTCCACAGTTATTGCAGCTCAGCTTCCTCCCAGTTACCTCTTGAGGCTCAGCAACTCCCATAAAGATCCAGCCATTCATGAAATTTATTTGATATTAGGGACATTAAAGATGGCTCAAAACTGAGAAGGTGGATTTTAGGTTCATTCTATGTATTAATTTGTAAATTACCTCTCTAAATCAGCACGTTATTGAGTTTCTGCTTTGGAGCCCCCCCCCCCCCCTTACTATCACCTGCCATACTTTCTCTGGTGTGTTAATCTACTAGGCAAATCTGATGGTGTAGCTCTCAGGCTAACTTTAAGTCTTTCTTGGATTTTCATAACTTTTGAGGTAAAGTTCAAACTCCAAATTTGGTATCTGAGGGTCCTCGTGGACCTGGATCCTTCCCATTCGCTTTAGTACCTTCACACTCCTTTCTTAACTGCTGTATCCCCACTGGAAGCCCCACCAGGCATCTGCCCCTTTATCTAAGCTGTCACTGTGCCCCCTGCTGGTCTCTACTAGACCTAGCAGTGGTTGAAGGACTTTTCACTTTTGTTGAAAAACCATCCCAGGGCAGATGGCTGTCATATAAGTGCTTGATCTGTAGGCAGTTGGAAGTTATCAAGTAGTTATGATAGCTGGTGCTCGGGAAATACTGAACCAGTCGCTGATCTTCAATCTTCTTTTATTTATAAGGATAACACCAGTACATATTTTTGTTTAAAAACAAGCAAAGGGAAACATACACAGAATTAGACTCTTGAGTTTGACCACCTTCAGCTTGGAAGGTGTTTGCAGATGGCCTGGTATCTTTCTCTCACAGAGTCCATTTTTTTAAGTCTTTTTAATTATAGAGACTTTTTTTGACACGCTGCAAAGCCGACAGGATGGACTAATGTGTTCTTGATCACTGACCATAAGTTAGATCTTCCTTGTCCACTTGGATCTGAACCTTCAGTTTTCCAAGACATACATTTTATATTGAGATTTATTCTAAAATGAACTGTCCTGTTTTCCCCCAGATATGATTTTTTTCTCCTTGAAATTCATTTTTAACAATATGTGTGTTAGGGCTTCATTCAACTCTAAACAACAGAAACCCCAGATCTCTGCAGTTTAGCTCACAGCTCATCTCACCACCCTGGAGGCCCAGAGGAGAGGAGAACCCAGGGCTGATGTGGCACTGGGGTGAGGCTCTTGGGAATCAGCTCTCCCTGCTCTCCCACTCAGCCTGTGCCTCTTTCTCATGCTCACAGGAGGGCTCAGATACAGCCTCCACTGTCCAGGCAGGATGGAGCAGGAAGGACAGAAGATGGAGAGCAAAAGGCCTTCTTTGGAGGTTCTGCCATTGTATTCAGAGGGAAACCAGAACTGCTCTCACGTGGCTTCTGCTGGATACAGAGCAGTGAAGCAGTTTACCTTGCTTTCTGCAGTAGAGGGAGAGGGTGGAGCTGCAGCAGGGGTTGACTGTACCAGCCCACAGAGTGTGTGGCAGGGGTGTCTCCAGGGGCATGGATTTTGAGTTGATAAGGATTTTCATTTGGATTCCTCATTTCTAAATGAGATTAAGCTTACTAACATAATTATGTATTTAGTGAGTCATTAAATTACCAAGATTGGATTCTTTTTTATTATAAGATTGGAGACCTTGGGTCCTGGAGGGGAATGCAGAGAAATTGAATAAGGTGGGGTCAGCACCCTGAGGCCTGTGGGCCAAAGCTGGCCCATATCAAGTTTATCATATAAAGTTTTGTTGGTGCACACACATACTTACTTGTTTATACATATCACAACAGTAGAATCCAGTAGTTATGATAGAAACTCTCTGTAGCACAAACCCCAAAATATTTACTGTCCGCTCATTTATTGCAAAAGTGTGCCAAGTTCTGGCCAAGGACATGGCTGAGGAGCTAAGGGCAGGAGACTGTTGTGGCTGAGGTCTAGTTCAGGCAAGCTTGACAAGGCGGAGAAAGAAAGTGACAGCAGACATGTCTTTGGTTACTCCATTTGATCCAGAATGGTGTGCTGTGCCAGAGAACTAGGGAGCTCCCTCAGCTGTGCCTGTTGCATGAAATTAGAAAAATTTCAGAGTATCTACTGGTATCAAACTGTGGAGTACTCATTAACTAAGCAGTATTGTAGGGTAGGATGTGATCACTGTGCTCTATCTTTTTCTCATGTTCTGAGGATGGCCCTTTGCTACTTCTGCTCATCAGTTTGTTTATTCATTTATTCAGCTGATGTTTATTGAGTGCCTAAGATGTGCCAGGTATTGACTAGCTGAACATGTCTGCCTCATGAAACTTACATTTTCTTGAGGGAGAGATCAGAAGCTTAAATCAGACATTAGTAGTTATTAGGCAGTGCTAAGTGCTGCAGAGTCACAAAGGAAGCAGACAGGAAGCTCTGGTTGGGGGGTACAGTTGCAGGTCAGGTCTATCAAGGAAGCATTCACTGAGAGGGTGATACTTGAGTAAAGACCAGTAAGAGACAAAGGCTACACTCTCTAGGTTTTAGGGATGAGTGGACAAGGGAAAGATAGAATGACCCTGATTTTCCATAGGGACCCCTGTGAGTGTAGGAACCAGCAGAGGGAGAGTAGTAGGAGGTGAGGAGAGACAAGGAATGGGAGATGAGCTGTTGTGATTATAGGATGTACTGAGCACTTCAGATCTTGCTCCTAGGAGAGGGGGTGTCATGGCAGGGTGTCCAGTCAGAGGGGTGTGATCTGACTTATGTTTCACTGGGATCCCTCTGAGGTCATCTCTGTATTCCAGGGATAGGGTGATGGCAGTGGAAGAAAGAACAATAGATGAGTTTTTGGTTCTACTTCATAGGTAGAGCCACCATAATTTGCTAAGGAGTGAGATGCAGAGTGTAAGAGAAAGACATGAGCAAGGACACACCATGGCTTTTGACAACTGGATGCATGGTGTCACTGCCAACTGTGATGGGCAGAGGTGTAGGTGGAGCAGGAAGGGGATATAAGGAGCCCACAGTCATGTGTGACATTAGGACTTTCTTTTGGTCTAAGTGTGGGTGTCAAGCAGCTAGTATAACACGTGAGCTGGAGTCCAGGGGAGAGGACGCGGCTAGAACTGTAATTTGGTGGATTAAGTTCAAAGTAGTAAGACTAGGTGAAGTCACCAAGAAATATGTTGGGTGTGAGTCTGGGCACCTTGGTGTTGGGCAGTTTGTTAGTCAGCATTCTCTCAGTGTGCCAAATAATGAGATAATCTACCTAAAAAGGAACACATTCATCTGAGCTCAAAATTT
Source organism: Ictidomys tridecemlineatus (assembly GCF_052094955.1). Classification (NCBI taxonomy): domain Eukaryota; kingdom Metazoa; phylum Chordata; class Mammalia; order Rodentia; family Sciuridae; genus Ictidomys; species Ictidomys tridecemlineatus. Next base: position 135,250,635 of record NC_135484.1, read on the forward strand.
AAGTTTTCCATCCATGATGAGGCAGACCCTTTGCTCTTAGGCATGGGGGTGGTGGATGGAAGAGTTGGGAGCAGTTGATCAAACAAAACTGATCACCTGAGTCAGGAAATGAAGGAGAGAGGAAGGGCTTGGGTCTCAGAGTCCCCTGCAAGGCCTTGCCCCAACTTCTACTAGGCCCTGCCTTTGAAAGGTTCCACCGCCTCCCAGTAGCTCCACACTGTAGATAAAACCTTAATACACTGGCCTCTGGGGACAGTTGGTGTCTAACCATAACAAGGTTCAGGAGGAACCTCATGGCCTGTCCTAGAAGCTGGGTCAAGAGTGTTCCTGGGGCCCACAGGGGCCGCCTCTGTGGAGTTAGTTCACTGTGCCAGCTGGGTCATGTTTCTACTTAACAGTTGTCCATTTCCTTCCAGAATGAGGAGAAGCCTGTGCAAATGATGTTTAAGAAGTCTACTTTTAAAATGTCCTATATAGGGGAAATATGCACCAAGATTCTGGTCCTTCCCTAAGTCAGCCAGGAGCTGAATATGATCATCATGCTGCCCGACGAACACATTGACTTGAAAACGGTAAGGAGCACTAAGCCATAACGAGGCCATGATGGCAGGGGAAGGGCATTGGGTTTCTGGTGTAGCTGCTTTCCCCAGTTCCCAGTTAGCCTTTTATTTTATTTTTTTTGTGTCTGTGCTGGGATGGAACCCAGGGCCTTGCAGATGCTAGGTCTCCTGCTGAGCTCTCCCTGAGCTCTGTCTAGTTACCTTGGTTACCGCTAGCACCACCTCTGGCCAAGGTGAGGCTCCCACTCACAACATGGAGCATCTCCATTATCGCACGTGGCCCTGTATGACAGCATGAGCTCGGTCTTGACATGTTCAACTCCCTTCTAGGTGGAGAAGGAACTTACTTATGAGAAATACATAGAGTGGACCAGCCAGACCTGATGGACGAAGAGGAGGTGGAGGTTTTCCTCCCTCGGTTTAAGCTACAGGAAAATTATGATTTGGAGGAAGTCCTTCGCAGCCTGGGCATGACTGATGCCTTCGATGAGGCCAGGGCAGACTTTTCTGGAATGTCATCCAGGAGAGACCTGCATCTGCACAAGTCCTTTGTGGAGGTCAATGAGGAGGGTACTGAAGCTGCAGCAGCCACAGCCTGTAGATTCATGGTGCTGTGCAAAAGTTTAACTCCGTGCTTCTGCGCAGACCATCCCTTCCTCTTCTTCATCCAGCACAGCAGGACCAGAGGGATTCTGTTCTGCGGCCGAGTTTCTTCTCCGTGAGGAAACAGTCATCCCTGGGTGCAGTCCTCTGCTTTCACCCTCTGACCCACTTTTCTTCTGACACTCCACCATGTACCTGTGACCCAAGTGACCTTATCAGTGTAGTGTAACAATTCAGAAATAAAGGGTCCATTTTGGAGTCCCATGTTCACTACTGTTTGCATGTGAGGTGTTTTTCCAGGATCAGAAATTGCCCCTCTCTGTGGGTCTGTGGTCATGTTGGCTGCTGGGTTCATTCAACCTTGTCGGGGATCAGCTGTCACCTACTCCATTGCAGCTGGGAAGGACCCTGTGGCTTCACTGTGGGCAGATAACTGCCATCACCGTTGGTCCTTCTCCAGGCAAAAGAAGATAAGTGATGCCTCTCTCTTCTCCACTGTGGCATGAAAATCTCATCCCATTTTTAGTGGGAATCTAGAATAGAGTGCAGAGCTGTGAGGAGGGGTGAGGGGTGAGGGCTCATCTCAGGAACCTCCTGTGGGGAGCTCAAAAATTCTAAAATTTCTGTGAGCTCTCTAGAAGACTCCATGGAGGTGGTAGAATGGGTAACTTGGGCCAGTGAGAAATCACTCCCTTTTTCACGTGCCTCTCTACTTTCCTGTGTTGTGATGGGGAATGGCTATATTCACACACACATACCACCCTGCCTTGTAAAGTGAAATTGCTCCCAGGGGTCAGAGGTATACCTAACCATTCACAGTAAGGTGGTTTACAACAACTGTGTGGTTACATACCAGGTGGATTTCTTCATGGCACATATTATGTTTTAAAAGTGGCTAAGTTTATGCAGCCAGTTGTGATACTTGCTGGCAATGCAGTTGTAGCATTCAGCAGAGAAACTGATGGGCATGGTGGGGAGGACTTCCACTGTTGCCCTCTGACTTCACTGCTACTAGTCTCATGCTCATTCTGCACCTGGTCCTCTTTCCCTGTGATGCCCAAGCTGTGATGACAGAATGGAATTGGTGAGCATCAGGGAACATGAAAATTAGGACTGAGGTGAGGAAAGGAAGTTGGGTGGGAAGCAAGGGCCTGCTGTTTTTGCACTCATAACATTGTCTTAGTTTTCTGTTGCTATAATGAAATGCCTGAGACTAGAAACTTGATTTTTTTTAAAAAAGAGGGGTTTTAGCTCACATCTTTGCAGGCCAAGAGCAAGGTGCTGGCTTGTGCTTGGCTCTGGCCAGGGACTTATGGTGACTGAGATCATAGCATTAGGAGCATGTGCATAAGTGCCAAGTGGAGGGTGGAGGTGCCAGATTCCCGTGTAACAGCCCATTCTCACAGGAACTAACCCAGTTGCCTGAGACCTGTGTTAATCTTTTTCAAGGGTGGTTCCCTCATGACCTGATTGCCTCCTGTGAGGCCCCACCTCTTAAAGCTTCCCTCCATCTCAACATCTCCACACTGAGGACCACGCCTCCATTACAGGAACCTTTGTGGTGATAAATCTCATCAAATAATATCATCCTTCTCCCTCCTCTGTATGACACTCTGGGTATTTTCTGAAGAAATAACGGCACTGGAACAAGGATTTCAGGGGGGAGTGTGATCAGTTTATATGATGATTTTGAGAACTTGGGGAGACAAAACATGAGACAATGACAAACTCCTGGGTACAATAAACTGTCACCCTTTGTAGCATAGCATATTTTTCTCTACTCTTGTGTGCTTTTGACACAGATCTATCATCAAGGCTCTGATGAAAACAGAAGTTGAATATTTTAACAAGATGAAATTATTACTAGGAAATAACATAAGAAAACCCTCTAGCTTTGCCTGTTCCTAGTCAACTTAAAAATCACTAATTTTGGAGGTCACACAGCTGAGTGGATTCGTTATTGGTTTCCTAGTAGCTTTACTGTAGATAACACCGGTGATGTGGGTTATAATGATAATGGTGGCCTAGGTTACTTTTCAGGGACGTGAGGGCCACTTCTGTTGAAAACACTGACTTCATTGGGCCTGCAGTAGGTGTCTGATAGGTGACTGGGATGGAATGAAGAGGCTGGTTATCTTTGTCTTCATACTAATCTCTGCCCCCTTTGCTGCCTTTGCATTTGGGTCAATTCCACTCAGCTCTGCTTGTAGACATACTGATTGGATGTGGGAGCTGCTATGTGTTTTCTTCTACTCTGCCACCCTGGTGCTTTTCCACCAGCTGCAGCAGCACAAGCATCCAAGGTCCTTCTGTGCTATTCTAAGACCCAGATCAAGCCACAAAGACAGGACATTTGCACAGGATGATGGTGGCAGCTTCAAGAGTAGCTCAGCCAATCCTGGTACAACTCTACTGGTACTACCTGGTGTCTGAGTCTCATACAAAAAATAGTTTCGAGAACTATGCCCTGGGCCAGTGCTAAACTACCAGACTCTAGCCCACCCCAGCATGTCAATTAAAACCTCCATCTCCCTTTGTTAGGGAAGCTGTCTGGTTCCTCCATCAGTGCTGTTTCCCTTCAGTGGAAGTCCTACTTATTCCACAATTAAAGCCCTCCCTGTATGTGCTCCCAAACCTTGGCTCAGTTTTGTTCCTACCATTTCTGAGTCAAAAGTTCCTTTTCCTGTTATATGGGGGGCAAGCTCTTCAGGAAAGAACATAAGTGGAGGTGTGAGGAAGGTAGGGTGCTGTGGTCTGAGCTGAAGGGTGAATCTGGTGGAGCAAGAGGTTAAGGTGAGCAGTCTGAATGCCAGAACAGCATTGGTAACTGCTTGTGTGCTTAGCCTCATTCCCACCATCTACATGGCAGACTTTGGGTATGAATGTTGAGGTCCAGTTCAAGAAAATCAAGTGATTTGAATTAAGCATTTGGGAAGACTTTATTAGTGATGAGGCAGATGAAAGGACTTCTAATGATGCACATTTTGCAAGGTACCTTGTCCCCTACTCTGTTCCCATCAAAGCAGGAAAGCTCATCCACAAAATACTGAATGTGAACCCCAAGAAGTGGCCCATTGTCAAGAAAATCTTACAGCACCCATGGCTGAGGCAGAGTGAACCATGTGTACCTCATCACTGTAGCAAGACACTCCCCAAACACAAACACCCAGATCCCACCACAATCATGACCATCCTGTTTGACATGGGCTTTGATACATACAAAACCTGGGTGTCTCTGGCCAAGAGAAAATTTGAAGTGGTCATGGCCACCTACCTGATCCTCCAGCACCAGAAAGACAAGAGGGGAGTGTTCATGTTCCAGGGGAAGCCTGTGCCTCCCAGGGTCGTGCCTCATCCATGCCCTGAGGATCTCTCCCATGGCCCTGTCCTCCTGGAGAGGAGCACCAGCGAGCCTGCTCTGAGCACCTGCCCCTTGCCCCCTGACACTCAACTGCCTTAGGAAGCCCAAGAGCCAGTCCAAAAGGGCATCAGATGTGCCAGCCTCCATGCCATTCCTCTCCACTTCCTGCCTGCAAGGCCCTCACTCCCAGGGGAGCCTCCCAGTATGACTCTGGGTCCTAGACATCCAATCCCTGGATGATGTTCCCTAGGTGGGCCAGGAAAGGCAGCAGCCACTCCTCCAAAAATACACCCACAGGCCCAGGCCATGGCCACAGAAATGCCTGGAAGTGGGTGAAAAGGAGGAGCACTACCTGTACCTGAAGCCTCTGCTGCTGCAGACCATGTCAGCAATCAAGTGGCTCCAAAGACAGAAGAAATGTGCCACATCCATAAACAGCGAGGCTTCAAGGAGTGCAGAGCTGAGCCAGGAGAAGCCAGCCCAGGGCCTGAGTCTCCTCTGCCTCCACCTGTGGAAGATGTCAGACTGTTCTGCCTGAGACACTTTGCCCTGCCCTCGGTCCTTTTCCCCATTCTTCTGAGATGTTTCTGAATAAATTTGTTTCAAACCAATTGTATCATAAAATTCTTGTTCCAAAGATTAAAATATTGGCTGATTTAAAGAAAAGTGGGGCCTCAGGATGAGGGCAGGGGCCCACCTCCATCCTCTCCAAGGCCTAGAGCACTGTGCCTCCTTCTGCAGTGTAGAGAGACTCACACACCTGAGCCAGTGCAGATGGAACTCACTTGCCTTGAGCCAGTGGAGAACATTCACTTGCTTTGAGTTAGGGCAGACAGGCTCACTCCCCCTGACCTGGGTGGATGAAGTCTCCCCTTGGGTCAGTGTAGACATGACTTTTAGCTGTGACCTTGACCAAAACCCCTCCTTGTGGGTTGTGTACTTAGTGGGTACTGCTGGAGAAGTCACATACAAGAAGGCGGGGGACATCTCAGTGTCCTCCTACATCAACTTCATGGTACTGTGTGTAGGGAAGGAAGAGCTGGACAGTGGGCAGGGGCAGCCTGCCAGGAGCAGTGGTGGGTGCCTTACTCCCTGCCACACAGCCCCTCACCCCAAATCATCTCATAATAGTGAAAGGTACTGGACAGGGATTGCACGGTGTTTCAGGAGATGTGATGTCAATCCACCATATGGAACCAGATTACCGCCTTTCAGACACCCACTTTTGTGGTCCTTTGCTTCAAATCACCACCTAGGAAACTAGCGCAGGGTCCTGTGTTGCTTAGAGGAAACCCACTGTCCTTAACTTGGTGTCTGTGCAGCAATGATCTACCCCAGGGCCACATGCTGCCCTGGGTTCCCAGGCTGCATCTGCAGTGGTCAACTCTTTTGTTATAACAGGCTGAGTTCCTCCTGCAAGTTTCTCCTTGCCAGGGAAGCTGGGTGCTTCCTCCCCACATACAACAGTGCATGATTCTATCTTGTATCCTTGACCACAGCTGACCACCATGGACTCTTTGCACAGTAGGGAGAAGAATAGAACCTTCTCAAGAGCAAAGTTCTGCTCTTCTGGGCACTGTTTCTTCAGCCGTATCCAGGACAATGCTTGGCTTTTCATGATAAATACTTGTGTTTCTTAGTTTGTTAAGTAGATATATTTCTTGTGTGACAAGATTCATCTGGGGCAAGATAAGCCTACTTGGCTTCTGTGGGCTTAGGATGGGAAGCTAAACTTACAGGATTGAGTCTCAGGAAAAGTTGCTGGGAGGCTGAATCAATATGTTCACTGAGCCCCTTGAAATGGAGCCAGAGGAAGGTGGACAGAGCAGGGAGGGGTGGTGAAGAGCTCTGGATGGAGGACAGCATGGCCAAAGGCATTGCTCAGCAGGGAACTGTGCATGAGGCCCTGGTCTCTATCCATATCCAATGGGCACATCCTGAATTTACTTCCAAGGTGTCATGTTTTCCTCCTTTTTGCGTGCATGGAGCTGTCATGCACTTGAACACGTGGGAACCACATGTGTACTCTGGATTCATGTGCATGTGAGTTCTTATGGATGTAATGTCACATTTTCAAAGTCTCCACCCCTGTCACTGGTCATATTTCAGGTCCAGAGCTAGAGAGGCACAGAACCCAGCTCTGCCTTGAGTTGGAAAGAAAGGACCGTATTCCTAGGAGGGCTCATTCTGCCTGAAGTGTTGGGTAGGCAGATGTCAACAAAGCGCAGTGGACAAGAGTAGGCTTGTGAATTCCTGAGTGAAAATTCTTGCTTTGCAAAGCAACTGGTAGGAAAGCCCTGGTAGGTTTTCATTTGACCTAATGTCCAAAAACAGAATGATCAAGAAAAAGGGAGGAAGTAGAGAAGAGAGGTGAGGGTGCACTGTGTTGGCAGTCTTCCCTAGTTAAAGAGATGACCCATAGGGACAAGCTGAAGGACATGTGGCCTGGAAACATTTACAAATTAGGACAAGAGGTATGCTCTTAAGACACCTGGCTGAGCTGGGCTTGTTGGTACACTCGTCCTATCTTAGCAGATCAGGAGGTTGAAGCAGAAGGACGGCAAATTCAAAGCCAGCCTTAGCAATGTAGTGAAGCCCTAATCGACATAGGAGACAGTGTCTTAAAATTAAAAATGAATAAATAATAAAGCCTGGGGACTTAGTTCAGTGGTTTAGTGTGTCCTGGCTATGAAAACAAAATAATAAAACAAAAAATAAAACAAAAAAGACATGCCACCAGATGGAACCTGCAGGACAGGGTTCTCTGAGCCCCTCTGTTAACCTGTGGTTCAAGCTCTGCCCACTATGGGCACCCATCACCAGCCACAGCCCTCAGGAGGTGATATGTTAGAGTCTGCCAGAAGACCTCAGGGCCTGGGGTGGATTGGTCCCTTGACTTTTCACCTTTTCAGACTCACATTCCAGCAGATGCACCCCTTCCTGCATTCCCTGCCTCTTCTGGGGTGCTGACAGCAGGGGAAGGGAGCCAAGTGGGGGAGGAAGAGAGGTGCCACCTCCAGCCCCAGATTCAGGTGTTCTGTATCACAGGCCTGGGACAAGGTGCTCAGGGATCTCTGTGGTGGCTGGAGTTGGGGCCCAGCCACAAGCAGCCACCTAGACTCAGGCCTGGAAATGGAGGTGGAGGGAAAGTCCTCTCTTCTTATTGGTTTGGACATGAAACTAGAAGAGTCTTCTCTCACTCTTATTTTGCATCACGTATTTTTCTAGCATGTCTCTCACTTCAGTAAAACACTTTGAGCACTTTAACTTGCTGTGTATAATGCCAGTTGGAGCATCTTTATGGAGGCTGTGGGGTGCAGACCCAGGAGTAGAAGGCTCCAGTCTCCTGGAGAGGCAGCAGGAAATGACCAAGCCCAACCCACTCAAAAGCTCTTTGCTCAAGCCCCAGGAGCTTGCCTTGCTCAAACCTGTTCACAGCCACATCCCCAGAGAGGGCCCTCGGTTTTTATCACCCTGCCATAGAAAGAAACCAAGCACCCCTCCAAGACAGGGCCCACTCTGCTTGGTTCATCTTCTCTGCTGAGGCCCACATGGAAACCCTTTTACAATGTAATACCTGAACATCAACTTCTTTTAAAATGCTGCTATGCTGACTTTTGTCAAGTAATAGCTCTCATGGGACCCAGGCTTCTGTCTTAGCCTTGGACATAAGAGACCTCAGAGCCAGCCTCAGCACATGGCAGTGACCTGCAGACTACCCTAGCCATGGCCCCAATTGTTGACACAGGCCTTTTCTTTTTATGGTGTATTCTTGACTTCATTATTTCTAGGAACGAATTCATCATTTACCAAATTTTGTAATAAATTGTGACACATTTTATTTTTGAAAATCTTGCCTTTCTTAATTGCTCTGAGAAAGTACTCAAGCTCAAGTTCTGTATTTCTTACTGAGCCCTGGGAATTGGGCCATGAGCATTTAAGATGGATACTCCAAGCCAAATCAAAGCTGGTAAGAATTGCAGTGTAGCTAAGAGGTTCACCAAGACCTTGTTCTAGCAAATGGTTTCTGGGTGCTTCATGGCCTAGTTTTTCATGGTGCTTTGCAGCAACCCATGGCTTTAAATCTCCTTTGAAAATTAGGAATGATCTCATTTTACATGGAAACCAAGAGAAAAATTAAATGGTTTAGAGGCTGAGGCTGGGGCACCATGGTGGAGCACTTGCCAAGCCTGTGTGAGTCACTGGGTTCGATTCTCAGCACTGAATATAAAATAAAGATTCATTATCAACAACAACAACAAATTTTAAAAAAATTAACAGTTTTCCTTATAAGTCCATCACAATTCGATGCTCCCTAAGCTCTGCTGGGCTGGCAGCTCTGGGTGGCCTGGGACCCAGCATCCATCCTTTACCACTGAAGCTGTGAGCATCCTTCCTCCAGGCTCTCACCAGGGTGCTTGACACAGCCACAAAGGCATCTGTGGTAAAGGTTAAAAAAGGATGAAGCAAGCAGAGAAAGTCCCTGGGTACCTGTGTCAGGGGGAGGAAGCCAGGACAGGGAGTGGCTGTGGGCACCCAGAGCCTCTAGCAGAGGAGTCACAGTTCTTAGCCACCTCCACACAGTGTGAGTGGATTGGGGTCTACTCTGGAAGCTGGCATGGTGTGGGGCCTACTCTGAGTGACAAGCTGGGCTCACACATCTGTCTGGGTGAAACTGCTGCCCTGGTCTCTAGCCGCCTTAGCCTAGCAGGACAAAGGCCAACTTGCCTGGACCCCAGGAGGCTCCTGAGCTGAGGGGACCCAGATGCAATGACTGGAGAAGGGCTTCTCATTAGGGTGAGACTAGGGCCTTATAAAGTGTTCCTATGGGCTCCATGGTCTCACAGTCACTTGGTGTCACCTGTCCAGTCAGTTCTCACACCCCTGTAAGCTGGCACCCACTTTCCACTACAAGCCCCGGGCGGGGCTGCCTACCCAGCATATAGATGGCTGTCCTACACGTGGACTCGGGCCCTTCCATACAACAGCGCCAGAGCGCAGAGGCAGCACACAGGAAGATCATCCTGTCGCCAACAGATGCCCAGGACACAGGTGCAGAAGGACTGCAGGGAAGCACAAGACACTGTAAGTCATGCCCACAACCCTCTGTGCTAAAATCTGAAGCTGTGCTCTGATGCTTAGATCAACTGTCCCTGTGGCAGCTGGCACACTCCTTGGCCCTGAGCCATTTCTCCAGGCAGCACAGGGGAGCAACAGTAGTGTTTGTAGAAAAATCTCCATTGGGGTCAGAACTAAGAGATGTTGGACAGACTTCTGCATGTAATTCTCTGTGTGTTCTGTGCCATGTGTCACCATCTAGGCACTGTTCCACAGAGCACTAGCAGGGACTATCTTCTACTGAGCTGATCACTTCCTATTAGATCTAAAGACAGAAAAAAATGTCTTAAAAATGAGGAAACTATTGTATTCTGCAATTTCCCTTTTCTCTCCCTTTCCCTCCCACCTAGTGTATCTGTTTAATGTTGATCTTTTCTTCCTGCTCTTCCTCCCTGCTCTGTTCTTGGTTGTTCTCATTATATCAAAGAAGACATTTGGTATTTGTTTTTTAGGGATTGGCTAGCTTCACTAAGCATAATCTGCTCTAGTGCCATCCATTTCCCTGCAAAATCCATGATTTTGTCATTTTTTAGTGCCGCGTAATATTCCATGGTGTATAAATGCCACATTTTTTTTATCCATTCATCTATTGAAGGGCATCTGGGTTGGTTCCACAACTGTTACTAATAAGGCATTATGTAAAAATGTGGATGTGTAACAGATGTGATTCTCCAATCTGTATTTGGGGTAAAAATGGGAGTTCATAACCAACTTGAATCTAATGTATGAAACATGATATGTCAAGAGCTTTGTAATGTTTTGAACAACCAATAAAAAAATGAGGAAACTAAAAGTAGAGGCTAGGAGTTGAGAAGCTGCCCTCCCAGTCCCAGTAAGTCCCCAGGCACCCTCAGCACCACACTGCCATCCCAGGATGGCATCAAGGCAGACACCCAGAAGATGGGCAAGGGCAGGAGGCAGCCCACATCTAGACTGCTGGCCAAGGCTAGGTCACATAACATCTCTGATGGTTTGAGGTGTCCAAAATGCCACCTAGACATTTGGTTGTCCTGTTCATTTCTTTTGAACCTCCAGCCTATCCTTCAAGATTTCCCTAACAGCAACCTTGCCATATGAAATGTACAACTCCCAAACATTGCATGGGGCATTCTCATCCCTTAAAGATTCTTGGAGTTTATCTGAAATTCAGATTTGATGGGCAGCTGCCTTACATGGTGCTCGGTTGGCAGTGTTATCTGGGAGGAAGGGTTGATGGGAATGAGGCAGAACGGGGCAAGCCTAGGGAGGCAGATCAGGGGACATAGACTGGCCAGTCCAGCCTTGACCTAGCCTCTGTGGCCTCCTCAAGACTGCCTTGTGCCCAGGGTGTGCTGGGAACAAGGATGGCGACTCCTGCACAGGACTCAAGAAGTCCTGTGAGTTGGAAGTTACTTGGAGGCTGCTCTCTTGACCACACACTCAGCTATTACAGGGCTTTGAACTTTGTGGGCCCTGCATGGGCAGCTCTGGAGTACTGTGTTCTTAAGGGGCAGATGCAGCAGGGTTTTGCACACAGGGGTACCCAGTGTGCTCCCAGGAGAGGAATCCCTGCTGCAGTCCACTGTACATGGGCAACACGATCAGGAGGCATTCTATGAGTTGGGCCTCCACTCTGTGTAAAGGAAACGGAAACAAAAAGGAAATGCAGAAAGCATAGCCCTGTCTGACCTCTCCCTACCACATCCATGGAAACAGGGGACCCCGGGAAAACAGGCCAATGAGGCCTCTGCTCATTGACTCCCTCCCCAACTTCTGGTCTGTTCTCCAACCCTCACTCTGGTCTCAAACATCAGCACCCTTGAGGGTGTCCACAGTCTCTTGGTGGCAAAGGTCCTCTGTCCACCTTCTCTCCTGAACCTCCAGGGTCTTCATCCCTATTGACCCTCTCATACCCACTCCCTAGTGCTTCCGCCACTGTGGTCCTCCCAGACTCCTGGTTTCATTTTCTGTCTTCTTCAAGGACTCTCATGCTCTGCCCAGCCCATCAACATTGGTGTGCCCAGGCTGTGTCCAGTTCTCACTAAATTCCTTCCTATTTCTTCCTCTCTAAAAACTCATCTCCTCCTCTAAAGATGGGCCTCTAAAGATGCCTCCACACCCACCCTGCACCTAGTCCACTGTACACTCTGAAGAGTGCTGCCCCTTCGAGCCAAATGCCTCCCAGGCTGGTAGACCCCAGCCATTTCTCTCCACACTGTGTCTGCAGACAATCCCCCTGGTCTTGTTTTCATGATCCCCATGCTGCCAGTGCCCCTTGTTGCTCCTCTGGGTTGTGGCTCCAAGATGAATGGCCACCACCAGCTTTCCTCCACCTCCAAACCAGGCAGATGAGAGAATCTTCCCAGGAAACATAATGGCCCTTGTTCAGGCCCTCTTTCACAGCAGCCTTGACCAGTCTGACCACCTGTCTCTGATACCCCTCATGCTACCCCCAAGCCACAGGTGTCCCTGCACCTCACTCCCCTCTACTTCTGCCCTTAGCACCTCTGTCTAGTCTTCAAGAGCAAGTGTGGGGACAGCCTTTTTTAGAAGCTTCCCTAGAGCAGATCCCAGGAGCATCACCTGGCAGCTCTGAGGAGCTCAAGTCCTGTTACATTCAGATTAGCAGAATGTGACTTCAACCCCTCCTCCACACTCTAAGAGATGTTGGACAGATTCTGCATGGAGTTCTCTGTACATTCTGTGCCATGTTTTACCATCTAGGCACTGTTCCACAGAGCACTAGTAGAGACTAGTGCTCTAAGATGACTGGAAGGTGCCTTCTTGCTTTCTTTGCCTAGAATTTTGCATGGCACATATCACTGTGAGCTGTCAGCTACACTAGCTGTAAAGCTAGAGCCCCTAGGCTTTGTTCATTGATTGTTCATTGATGAGCTCAGTACCATTGACTTGGGCAGCTCAAGGGTACCTGAGTGTGTTGTCTCAGTATGAAGCCAACACTCAAACCACATGTGCTCAACTTCCTGACCGTCTAGTTCCATAGAGTTCAGGACTCAATTCCACATCAGACCTTTAATCCCTTATTTATTTTATTAATTAATTCATTTTAATTATGCATATATGACAGAAGAATGCATTTTGATTCCTTGTACACAACTGCAGCACAACTTTTCTTATCTCTGGTTGTACATGTTGTAGTTTCACACCATATATGCAGTCATACGTGCACCTAGGGTAATTATGTCCATCTCAGTCTACCATCTTTCCTGTCCCCATGCACTCTCCCCACCTCCTCCCTCCCTCTTGCCCAATCAAAGTTCCTCCATTTTTCCCATGTCTGCCCCCCACCTGTTATGGATTAGCATCTACTTATGAGAGAGGACATTTGGCCTTTTGTTTTGGGGGATTGGCTTAATTCACCTAGCATGATATTCTCTAACTCCATCCATTTATTTACAAATGCCATATTTTATTCTCTTTTAATGCTGAGTTATATTCCATTGTGTATATATACCATGGTTTCTTTATCCATTCATCTACTGAAGGACATCTATGTTGTTTCCACAGTTTAGCTATTGTTAATTGAGCTGCTATGGACATTGATATGGCTACATTACTATAGTATGCTGATTTTAAGTCCTTTGGTTATAGATGGAGGAGTAGGATAGCAGGGTCAAATGGTGGTTTCATTCCAAGTTTTCTAAGAAATTTCCATACTACGTCCCACATTCATTGCACCAATTTGCCATCCCACCAATTTGCAATGTATGAGTGTACCTTTTCCCCCACATTTTTGCCAACATTTATTGTTGTCTGTATTCTTGATAACTGACATTCTGACTGGTGTGAGATGAAATCTTTAGAATAGTTTTGATTTGCATCTCTCTAATTACTAGAGATGTTGAATATGTTACATATATTGGTTGATTGTATATTTTCTTCTGAAAAGTGTCTGTTCAGCTTCTTCGCCCACTAATTTATTGGGTTGTTTCTTTTTTGGTGTTAAGTTTTTTTGAGTTCTTTATATATCCTAGAGATTAGTGCTCTATCTGATGTTCTTGTAGCAAAAATTAAAATTTGCTGACAAAATGTAGGCTCTCTCCTCACCTCATTGATTGTTTTTTAGTTTCAGTCCATCCCATTTATTAATTCTTGATTTTATTTCTTGTGCATTAGGAGTCCTGTTAAGGAAGTTGGAACCTACTCTGACATGATGAAGATTTGGGCCCACTTTTCCCTCTATTAGGAGCAGGGTCTCAGGACTAATTCCTGGATTCTTGAGCCACTTTGAGTTGAGTTTTGTGCATGGTGAGAGATAGAGGTTTATTTTCATTTTGTTACATATGAATTTCCAGTTCTCTCAGCACAATTTATTGAAGAGGCTATCTTTTCTCCAATGTATGTTTTTGATACCTTTGTTTAGTATGAGATAACTGTATTTATGTGGGTTTGTCTCTGTATCTTCTATTCTGTACCATTGGTCTACATCTATGTTTTGGTGCCAATACCATGCCATTTTTGTTATTATAGCTTTGTAGTATAGTTTAAGGTCTGGTATTGTGATGCCTCCTTTTTCACACTTCTTGCTAAGGATTGCCTTGGATATTCTGGATCTCTTATTTCTATAAGAAATGGTGTTGGGATTTTTAATTGGAATCACATTGAATCTGTATAGTGCTTTGGGTAGTATGGCCATTGAGTGTATTAATTCTGCCTATTCAAGAGCATGGGAGATCATTCCATCTTCTAAGGTCTTCTTCTACTTCTTTCTTTAGTGTTCTGTAGTTTTTACTGTAGACATCTTTCATGTCTTTTGTGAAACAATTCAAAAAATTGATAAAAGTGCTGATTCTTTGAAAAAATAAATAAAATGAAAAACCCTTAGCCATCCTAATAAAAAGAAAGAGGGAGAAAACTCAAATTGATAAAATTTATGATGAAAAAGGAAATATAACATCAGACACTATTGAAATACAAAAGACAATTGGTAAGTATCTTGAAAATTCATACTCCAGTAAAATAGAAAACCTTGAACACACTGACAAATTTCTAGAGGCATATGATCAACTCACCTGAGTTAAGAGGACATACACAATTTATACAGATCAATTTCAAGGAAGGAAATAGAAGTCTCCATTGAAAGCTTACCAACCAAGAAAAGTCCAGGACCAGATGCATTCATAGTTGAGTTCACCAAGACCTACAAAGAAGAATCAATGCCAATGCTCCTCGAGTTATTCCATGAAATAGAAAAGGAAGAAACCCTTCCAAATTCATTCTATGAACCTAGTATCATTCTAATATCAAAACCAGGCAGAGACACATCAAGGAAAGAAAATTTCAGACCAATATCCCTGATGAACATTAATGCAAAAACTCTTAATAAAATTCTGGCAAATCAAATTCAAAAGCATATTAAAAAATAGTGCACCATGATCAAGTGGGGTTCATTCCAGTGGTGCAAGTTTGGTTCAATATATGGAAATCAATAAACATGATTTTTCACATCAATAAACTTAAAGATAAGAACCATATAACAATGCAGAAGAAGCATTTGACAAAATACAGCACCTTCCATGTTCAAAACACCAGAAAAAATATGCATAGTAGGAACATGCTTCAACATTGTAAAATCTATCTATGCTAAACCCAAGGCAACATCATTTTAAATGGAGAAAAATTGGAAGCATTTCCTCTAAAAACTGGAACAAGACATGATGCCCTCTTTTACCACACGTATTCAACATAATCCTTGAAACTCCAGCCAGAACAATTAGATGAAAAAAATTAATGGTATACAAATAGGAAAAGAAGTACTCAAACTATCATTTTTTCCAATGACATGATTCTATACTTAGAGGATCCAAAACTTCCATCAGAAAACTTCTAGAATTAGTTAATGAATTCAGCAAAGCAGCAGGATCAATACCCATAAATCAAATGCATTCCTATTCATCAGTGATGAATCCTCTGAAAGAGAAATTATGAAAACTACCTCATTCACAATAGCCTCAGACCTTTGATCTTTAAGGACACATCCCAAGGCCTTTTGGACTTCCAAAATTCAAGAGTGACAGAGGATACATTTAAACACCTTTCAATATGGTTTTTAGAAACGTTTCAATGTATCCCCTTTAAATGAGTAATGAATCTATGAATATACATAAATTCTTGAAGAAATCTCTCCATATAAGTTTTTTCATTTTGTTGTATCTCTGAGAATAAGATTCATTTTAACAATTTTTCTTGGCAAGCACTTATTTGTGAATGTTCAAAGTCTATGCACCCTCAGTGGTTTGGTGACAGCAATGGAGATCCACAGAGCTCATTTTGGTGCCACTAGGGTCAAATGCTTTGCTCAGAGGAAATAATAATTTCCAGAGAAACTGACCTTTCAGGGTCACTTGGGCATGTTGGTCCACAATGCCCTGGTCCCCTGGGTAGTATCTGTTAATGGTAGCTGCTAGTCCTGAGTGGCCATTGAGCATGTGGAGCATGGCTAGGGAGACTTAGAAACAGACTTTAGGTTTTTATTAGTTAGAATGCAAATAACTACATTGGCTGATGGCTACTTCATGGGACTCTGGGGATGTGGGGAGATTCGGGTGTCATGGCTACTCCACTGAATACCCTGGCCAATGGAACATGTTTTCCTAAGAGAAGTCCCTCAAGACCATACAGGTCTACACAGGGCAGGGGAACTATAAGGATACAGCTGGCTTGGGATCTATGGATGCTTCTCTTCAATGTAGGAAGAGGCTGGGCTTTGCTTTACTCAGGACTCTGCCCTGGGGCCAAGGGCACATTCCAGTGCAGATGCACAGAAGAGTGTAGATCAGCTCCTGGGAAGGGTGGTAGATATTGTTGTTGGGTGATATGGTCAGCAGGCAGTCATTGGCTCCACAATAGTCCAGGTGCTCCTCTGGGTGGCCTCTGTGGAGTCAGGAGCACACAGCCCAGATGAGAGTACTTGTGATAGAATGTGGGAACCTGAAGGGAAGCATCAGGGAGAGGGTGGTGGAACTTCTGAGGCAGGAACTTGAGAGACCTGGCTGTATTTTACAAGGGCTCCAGGGCACACTCATGTTAAGGCACACTGTCTGTAGAGTTGATGTCAAGACCTCTTGTCTGGAAAGTAGAGAATCATATCAGTTTTCTCTCAAGACCCAGAGAAAAACATACGTGGAACGTGCCCTGGCTACTTGTTATCCCACTTTAATTACATAACACAATCAGTGTTTGATGGTTTTCATGATGCAAACCTCATGACATCAGCCTTGCAGCATCTTCTGGGCTGGTGAGAGGTGAGGCAGAGAAAATGGAAGGCAGTGGAAGCTGAGGGCACAAGGGGGTGCAGAAACCCTGCATCCCTGAGGATGCATGTGCCCTGGGTTCCTGCCCTTAGCTCCTGGCCTGAATGTCCAGTGAGCTGCTGCTCCACTGTCCCAGCTGCACAGACTGAGCCCTCACTGTGGTGGGACAGCAAGAATGAGCATCAGCGGCACCTGAGACACTGTGGTTTCCCTGTGGGGATGTGTGTAGCCAGTGATGATGACACTCAGGGAAAGAGCAGGAAGCATTGGCTACAGAGCTTCACAAGGGTGGGCTCCATCTGGGGGAGCAGGTTTCTGGGCCAGGCTGCAGCAGAGTATCCACCCTGACAGCAGCAGCATGACCAGAGCTTTTTACCCTGGGTGGGGCTCCTGAGAGAACTGAAGGACTGATCTCCCGTGGCCAGTCTCAGATCCTCAGTACAGTGGTGTGCAACTCACGCCTGTTTCACATCATGGCTGGGCAAGGTCTTGTGAAGCAGGTGGAGGAGGGCTCTGCCATGAGGGGCCTCAACCACTACCAACAGGCACTCTTGGACTAAGGACACTGCACCTGAGTGGCTTAAAGCCAGCAGTCTTTCAGCAGCAGGGAGGTACAGCAGGACTTCCTGAAAGAGTGGTGGTTGGGACCCTCACCAGTCTCAGAGCTTTGGAGGAGAACAAGTAAAAGCTGCTGGAAAGCCTCACTCTGCACAGAGGTAGAAGGCCATTCTCTTGATGCTCCCATAGCACAGAGCAGTGACAGCAAATGCTATTCTCAGTGCAATTTCCTGAGTGTGGCTGGCACAGCTCCTGTAAGATCCAACCACAGATCAAAATAGGTAAACCAGAGCTGAACTGGTAGAAGCCATCCCAGGGTGATGCCTGGTGTCCACAGTCAGAGAAATCCAGCAAAATGGATTCTTCCCCTTATTTTATTTGGTAAGAGAGAAGGAATGAAATAGAGGAAGATGAGGAAAAGGAAGAAAGAATGGGGAAGTGCATAGAGAAGGAGAAAAGAGGAGGTGAAAGAAGATAGAGGGAAGAGGAGTGAAGGAAGAGCAGAGGAGAATTATTACATGTTGTGGGAGACAGCAAGTCAGGGAGACCTGCTGGGTGGGAGGCACTACCATGGGATGAGCACTCCCTGTGGAAGGAGCCCCAGCCAGCCAAGACCAAGCAAAACACCCCCCACCAGCCAAGAGCCAGCAAGGGTGTGGATCCAGACCTGCTCCTGAATTTAGGGACCATCTGAAGAGCTGCTGGGCAGCTTAGCAGGCCCGTGATCCTGACTGATTTTTCCAAGGGAAGCAGCAGTCAAGACCTCTGCTGCTCTCTGGGATTTTCATTATTATCTTGGGGAGGATGTTTTTCCTTAAGACTTTCTTTTTCTTAATGTCTTAAGTGTTTTTATTTAACTTCTAATAGCATTTTTATTCTTAATTGTCACACAGGAATTGGACACATGTTGGGGTTATCCTGAGAATGTAGAGCAGAAGAGTTTATACAATAGGCACAAGGTCTAAGCCTTCCCCATTGCCTTGGTGAAGGGGCCACTGTGGGTGGAACTGTCCTCACAGGACTAATGCTGATCAAAAAGTCCTCAAAGGATGGTATAGATTAGAGTGGCCTTACTGGATTGGTACAAGGTGGCCTCACAGGATACATATTGATTAAACTTTCCTCACAGATTGGTATAGGTCACAATGGCCTTACTAGATTGGTATTATTGAGCTGTCTTCACAAGGTTGCAATCACATATCTTCTCACAGGGGCCTGATATTTGGAGAGGAGTGAGTCTGGTCTGTGTGATGGGCTAACTCCTAGACCCTCTCAGTCCTAATTTTGAAGTCCTAAATCCAGTAGCTCAGAGTGTGTCCATATTTGGAGTCAGGGTTTTTGCAGGGATTATTAAGTTAAATGAGGCCAACTGAGTGGCCCTAATCAGATGTGAGCAGCATCCCTATATTTAAGGAAATCATGGCACAGGCTTCCAGAGGGACCACTATGAAGACACAAAGAAGGAGGCAGTCTGAAAGCTCAAAGAGAAGCCTCAGAGGGCTCCAGTCCTGACCATACTTGCTGTCAGACTCTGGCCTCCAGAAATGTGAGTGAATGCTGAAGTCACCTGACTGTGCCATCTGTTTGGCAGCTGTTTCAAACTTGTGCACTCTGAATAATGCTTCCAGATGAAAATACATCACTTAGCCTCCTGTTCCTGGTGGTGATGTTTTTGATAGATGGAGATGAGATCTGCTAGAATCCCCTCTGGGACAGGAGTGAGGGGCAGGTGTGTCTGGGACACTAGACATAGAAAGATTCAGGAGGACCTAGCTAGGTTCCCTTGGTCAGTGTTCCAGCCCTGCCTTGGCTGCTCCTTCTTCTACCACTCTACCTTCTTCACAATGCCCACCCTTCCCTCCCAAGCTGTCACTGTAGATCCTTCTAAGTGTGCATGAGGCCACTTTGTGAGCCTTACCTTATCTGTCTCCTCTTATCACTTACAAACATACTAATCACTCCTGCAGCCTTCTCCCCTCTCCTTCTGAACCTCCTCATTTCTTGATATTTCTGAGCAGAGGGGAGTTTCCACCAGCATGGGGGAATTTGGTCTACCCAAGCCCTGTGACAGGGTCTTGCTAAATTCCTGAGGCTGGCCTTCGAATTGCAATCCTTCTGCCTCAGCCTCCCAAGTTGCTGGGATTACAGCTGGGCACCAGAGCAGATATAAGAGATATTCCATGTCATGCAGTACAAATTCAAGGAAGCTTAGTGAAGCCAGCATCAGGAATCCAGCATTGAAACACCACTTCTGGATAAGGCAAATAACTCTAAGCAGACACTCCAAAAGAAATTACCAAACACATAAGAATGAGTGTTTTCCAACATGTTTGTCTTTGGAAAAAAGAATGTACTCAGCCTGTAAAATTTTCAGAAATAATTTCATCTGAAGCTATTTATTATCCCAGGGTTCCTCATTCAAGTCATTCATTGGACTTTAGTATTTGTTATTCATTGGCTCTTCAGTATCTATGAACAAGTTTTGACAAAGACTTTGTTGGCCAAGAATAATTTTATGTGAATATAAAGAAAGAAATTAGAGTAATTATTCATGTGTTTCAGGGAGAAAGAAAACATTCTTATTGCAATCAGGTAAAACATCTACAGAGGAATTGTACAGACTATTGTAGGGCTATTTACCACATTTCCTTTATTTTTAGCAGATAAATTTTTCTGAAGATTCCCATTTCAGGTGTGGTGGTGCACACCTGTAATACCAGCAGTTTAGGAGGCTGAAGCAGGAGGATCACAGATTCAAAGATAGCCACAGCAATTTAGAGATACTGTAAACAACCTAGTGAGACCCTGTCTTAAAATAAAAATTTTAAAAAATGGTTGTGGATGTGGCTCAGTGCTTAAGTGCCCTTGGATTAAATCCCTGGAAACAAAAAAAAAAACAGAAAAGAAAGAAAAGAAATGAAAGGGTAAATTCTAATGAGTTTTGAGAAGTTAGTTTATATTCTAGGTTATTCATTTGCAATGTTCATTAAAATTCTAGAACTCTCTCAGACCTTCTTGGAGATGTTGAAATAAGTTCTTTCTGGGTTTCTCAAAAACACAAGACACTCAGAGAATATACTTCAGCCCCAGAGCATGTTGCAGAGTATTCACAGCCTGGTCTCTCTCTCATTTCCCTCATTCAAGCCCCTGCCTACTGACTGATGCTGGGGCTGGCTGAGAACTGGTGACCATGACAGTGGCTACATGCTTATCGCCAGTGCCTGGGGGGCTGGGCCAGTGGGCCACAGGGCTAAACATCATTGGCCTCTGGGTACTCACCATTGTCCTGCATCAGCCAGACAACATCCCCATTGCCCACAGGCCAGGGATCAAGAAGAGCACTGCAATGTGGGCTGAGAGTGGGCAACACAGCAAGAGGGCGATGATCCAGGAGAAATGGTTGCTTCACCTATGTCAGAGGGAAGAAACCAGGACAAGGAGTGTCATGGGCACTCAGAGCCTTCAGGAGGAGCCACATTTACTCATCTACTTCCTATTTAACCATCTCCCCACTATGTGAGTAGATTGATGGTCTACTCTGTAAGTTGGTGCATTGTGGGGCCTACTCTGTGCTGACACTCTAGGCTCCACACACCTGCTTAGATGAACATGCTTTCTTGGTCTATAGTCTCTAGCTGCCTCAGCCTAGAGGGCTGGGGACAATCTTGTCTGGACCCCAGTAGGAAAATCCCTGTGGGGTGCCACAGTCTGGCTGGGCACAAATAACTGAGCCACCACGAGGCACTTGTAGGTTCAAACAGAAACTACTTTATTGCCTGAACTCTCACTGGCACTCCACTCACACTCCCTGGGAACTCTCTCAGCCCTCCACCGGGCTCCGCGAAAACTCAATTGGAACTCAGTGAGAACTCAAAAGTAGCGGGCACCTGAGGCAGCAAGAGTCGCCCTATTGCCGGACAGCAGGGGTCCATATACAACTGAATACACAGCCTGTTTCAATTCAGCATCATCCAGTCACAGCAATTATATACAGCTTAACTTAATTATCATCCTCTTAATGGCTCCCTGGCATCACCTCTCAACCGCTCCTTCTGGCAAAATGCCAGGCGCCATCCCAACTTGTCTGTGGCTGTCAACAGTGGGGGTCAGAAATGAAATAGAAAATTTTGAACAGACTTCTGCATGGAGTTATCTGTGTGTTCTGTGCCATGTGTCACCATCTAGGCACTGTGTCACATCTAGGCCATAAGCGCTAGCAGGGACTATCTTCCATCAACCCCATCACTTCCTATTAGATCTAAAGACATTATAAGATGTCTTGAAAATGTGGAAACTAAAAGTAGAGGATAGGAGTTGAGAAGCTGCCCGGCCAGACTCAGTAAGTCACCAGGCACCCTCAGCACCACACTGCCATCCCTGGACAGAATCAAGGCAGACACCCAGAAGATGGGCAAGGGAAGGTAGCTGCCCACATCTAGACTGCTGGCCAAGGCTGGAGTAACATGACAGCTCTGACGGCTTTGGGGTGTCCAAAATACAACTGGACATTTGGTTGTCCTGTTCATCTCTGTTGAACTCCAAGCCTATCCCTCCAGATTGTCCTAACAGCAGCCTTACCGTATGAAATGTACAACCCCCATACATTTCATGGGGCACCCTCTTCCAGAAAACATTCTTGTAGTTTTTCAGAAATTCGGATTTGATGAGCAACCATCTTATATGGCACCCTGCATGAGTGGAAGGAGATATGGGACTGAGGTAGGAGGTGAAAAGCCTCAGAAGGCAGGTATGTGGGACACAGGATGGCCAGTCCCACCTTGACCTAGCCTCGTGGTCTCCCCATGGCTGTCTCATGCCCAGGGTGTGCTGGAGATGGCAATGGCAATTCTCACTCAGTACTTATGAAGTAAGTTAGTCAAAAGTTACTTGAGGGCTGGTATCATAAATTGCATATTCAGCCATTGAAGGGCTGGAACTCCTTGGACCATTCCCACCATGGACTCTGGATGGGTGACCCTGGGATATTTTGTGTCCTTAAGGTGCAGACACAGCATGAGTAACAGCAGCATGGTGATTGCATGAGCTGCTGCTGCCACCTACCTGCTGGTATTCGCCCAAGAGGAACCCCATTTGTATTTGAACCATGTCAATAAGCAACTTATGCAAAAAAAATTGTTTTTACAAATGATTGATTCGCTCTTGTGGGAACTTCCTGTACTCCAAATTCCCAGGCTTCATGGGAGAATCCCTACTTCTCTTCCTGACCTCTTGACCACCTGCCTATGCCTCAGCTCTGCTCTGCATGGAGCCAAAGCTTGTGCAGATGTTTTCTCTCCATGGAGCTCCATTGTCTCCCTGTGGGTTCTCTGCTTTCTGGCAACACTGATGACCTGAGAGAGGGTGTCACAAGCTAGGTGGTGTGAATAATTTGATCTCTTTCTCACTGACCTTGCCTGATCCATCTTCCCATTGCACTGCCTCTGGTTCCTCTGTGGTATCACTGTGGCTGGCTTGCTGTGCCCCTGGGCTGCAGCTGCTTTGTTACTGGATCATGAGGTTTCACAAAGCCAACTGTTGTCCAGATTCCTGGCAGAAATGGTGAGACCTGGACTAGAGCCATCTCAGGAAGCTCCTAGTCATGCATTTACCCCCGGTGAAGTACTCCTTTACTTCTGGGAGGCATAGGCCGAGATTTGGACATCCTTCCCATTTCATGACAGAGAGGCATTGGTGAGGCCCACTAAGGGTTATCAGCTGACCAGCTCTCACCCTTGCTTTCAGGGTCACCCTTCATCCCCTGTCATCCAGCAAACAGCTGGTTGTATGGGGCATGGAACCTCCCTGGCTTCCCCAGCTAAAAGGCCCTTAGCAAACCAACCCCATAATCTGGGTTGTGTAAATCAGGTGGAAAACATGGGTTCTTGTCCTCTAATGGGACAGGGGAGCTTATTTAAACTCTGCAGATTTTTTTTGAAAGAGAGAATAAGAGGAGAGAGAGAGAGAGAGAGAGAGAGAGAGAGAGAGAGAGAGAGAGAGAGAGAAGAGAGAGGAATTTTTTAATATTTATTTTTCAGTTTTTGGCGGACACAACATCTTTGTTTATATGTGGTCCTAAGGATCAACCCACCCGCACGCATGCCAGGCGAGCGTGCTATCGCTTGAGCCACATCCCCAGCCCCATGCAGATTTTGTAATTAACAAACAAGGAGTAAAATTGACTATAAGTGTGATCTCCAGGTGGTTTTATCCTTCACTCTGGCACCCTTGCTTCTGTGAGTTACTTACAGTCATCTTCAAGGTCTAGGTGCTGCCCAAGTTTTTAAAAATCAACTCTGAAAATCACACAACCAATAATGGGTTGTACAGTTATTTTTACAGCCAAGGAAAATGGCCAGGCACAAGCAGTATCTGGATATGAATTGTGGGAGGCCGACATAGCATGTGACCAGTGTTTTCCTCCCCTTTTGGTAGGTGTGGCACTGTTGGTCACCCTGTGATCTGGTTGCTTAGGTAACAAAGATATTAGCCCCAATCTTTAGGGTTCAGAAAATGGAAATATGTCTTTGTGTATGCGCGTGCCTTCCTGCAGCCCCATGGATGGAGCTACGCCCACCTGTTCCTTTGTGATATTACCCCTTCCCCTATTTGGGATAGAATGTTCTATGAAAATGCCCTTTGTGAGTCCTCTTGCTTATTCTGCCCTTGGGTGTGGCCTACCTAGATGTCAGTCAACCTGCTGACAGTGGACATCCTGAAACTAGACTCAGCCCCCTGAATCCTGACCCCTTGCCTCATTTGAATGGCTTCTCCTCAATAAAAGGGGTTAGCACATGTGAACTCTCTCTTTCCTCTTTCTGTGGACCCCTAAGTTCAGAGGAGCCATCCCAGAACGCCCAAAGAAAAAGGTATTTCTGTCTCTTGTGTAGTTATTTCATGCAGCTCAATTATTTCAGTTCCCCTAGAGAAATCCCTGAGCTTTGAAGTCACCAGGAACATGACACCAGATTGTCTAGATTAGTGATTTAATACACCTTGAATTTACTTGACAGTTTGTAATCTTTTCATTATTTGAGATGTTCTTGTGTGTGGTCAAGGCTCTGTGCTCACACTCTGGGTGTCTGGGCTGAGAGGAGAAGGGAGCTCCCCAGCCTGGAGACCTTGGTGAGTACATGTACCATGGAGAAATGTGTCTTGCATTCCCTGCAGGAGAACACACCCTCAGTACAGTGGTTCTTCTCTGCCTCCTTTCCATATAGCTCATTTCTCCTAATGGTTGAGCTCCCTGTGTCTCTTCAGAAGGCATAAAGATTGCTGAAGCTCCTAGTGATGGACTGCAGAGAACCTGGGCTTTGTGGTCAGTGCACTGGCCCTCAGGAGCACTGGAAGCCCCATGGCCCAAGTTCACCTGTGTCTCTCTTTAATTCTAAAGAATATGATGCACACTGGGGCTCTCATGTACAGATGTATGGACCTAAAATGTGTGTGAGAGTCCACTCACACTCTCTGGTCTGCTCTAGGACTCTTACTTCACTGCCTTCCTGACACGGTCAAGGGGTCCATGTATTGTGGTGCTTAGATCTAGAAGTTGAGCTAAATCCAAAAAAAAAATACTGCACCAGTAAGTGGAATTGACCCCACTACACAAGCCTCCATCCTGTCCCAAAGTGAGTGCAAAGACTCACACCAAGGTAGTAAACAGGAAAGAGCCACTGCCACCCACCACGTTAGGGAGAAAAGCATGGAAAATGATTCACCAGAGCTGGAATATCTTGTTTGCTCTCACCTGGTGACAGAGCCTCAGCATTCCTAGAGGACCACAGATGGTACAGCTAGAAATGCTGGCACATACTTGAAAGTGGATGTTTGTCAGTTGGCATGGGCACTTGGGACTAGTGGGAATGTAGTACCTTCCACACAGCTAGATCCTGCACCAGGTCAAGAATGACCACAGAGGGAATGCACAGGGGTCAGGAAGGGATGAGCATTAAGATTGTTCTAGTTCATATGACTCAAGTGGTACTGATGAGAACACCAAGGACTGGGGTCTTGTGACACATCAGAATTAGCACCCACAGTCAGAGAGATGCTTCTGGAAAAAAGCCACATCCTGTCAACTCTGATCAGAGGCCTCTGGTGGGTTCTGCATGGGGTGGATAGTTTCTGTTCCAGATCCCCATATGTGACCTGCTTTGGGAAGTAGTGAGAGCAAGGGCTCATAATCCCTCATAATTCCTTAAGTGGAGCTTATGCTGAACTAGGGAGCCCTTTGGCCAGTGGGCTGGTGTCCTTCCAAGAACAGACACAAAGACACAGGGAGGAAGGTGATCTGTGAAGACATTAGTACAGGGAAAGTGTCACATGAAGATGGGCAAGGGCCAGAGAGGTGCACCTACACACCCAGGAACACCAAGGGTTGCTTGTCACACCAGAAGCTGGGAGCAAGTGTGATGCTGCCCTGGAGCCTGCAGATCCTGGAAAATGACTGAATTTGGAATAGAACCTTTATAGAGCTATCTCAACTAAAATGAGGCCATTAGAATGTGCATTATCCAATCTGACAGATCTTGTCAAAAGCAGAATAGTTCAGACATACCTCTAGAACAGAGCAAGAAGGTGGGCAGCTGCAAGTCAATGAGAGAGGCCTCAGGACAAAACAAACCTGCTGACACCTTGATCTTGGGTTTCAGATATCCCATCTGGAACTGTGAGAAAATAAATTTTTGTTGTTTCAGCCACCCAGCATTCGAAAGTTATGGAAACCTAACAAACTAATCAGTTGAGGACAGATTGATAATAGATAGACTGATAGATGACAGGCATATGTATATGGTATCTGGGATCTTTGGACAAACATCAAGCACATTCAAAGGGTCTGGTGGATGTTTTAGTTTTTTCAATTTCTAACAAGTTTTTGGGTTATGTTGATGCCACTGAAGCAGCAACTCCTTCCTAAGATGTTTCTTCTGTTAATAAATAAAACTCAGTTAATAGAAAATACCAGTTTCTCTTTCTGTTAACATGCTTGCTCAGCATTTATGGGAGGAACCAGAGATGTCTAGAGAAGAGGGATACCTCAAGGTTACTTGTATGAGAAAGTGTTGAAACCCAGAAGTCTATACTGCATAAAAGATACTGAGAACAAAGGGCAGTGGTCACAGGAAATAGACCTCCCTCTTCAGCATCATTTTCTTAAACTTTGAGTGGATAAACACAACTTTTGGCACACAGATAACTTGTGTTCAACTTAATAGAACTAAAATAAATTTTGTATTTCTAAGTCCAGGGCCTGCTGTGGTCACCCTATGGAGAAGACTCTGCTGAGCTGGACCAGTGTTGAAGAAACCTTGCTCTTCTATTTCTCCAAGTGCTGCTTGTCTCTTTCCATGAACATTATTTTTGGTATTTTTCTATATTTTCCATAACATATATTGAGGGGCTTTGTGGAGGAACCTGACAGAAAAATAGGCATCACCTGGTCACATGCCAGATACTGACTCTCACAGGAGCTGTAATAGCCCTTGCTCTCACTACTTCCCGAATGAACTCAGAAGAAGAACAGAAGCAGATTTCATGACAGGAAATTAAACTGGTTAGTCCCCCAAAAGCATTTGTCCAAGTTAGGAGCTGCCTGCACTGGAAAGGGAAACTAATCACTTCCCAGTGACTGAAGTGTCACTCAGTACAGGTTTGCCTACTGGGGAGATCTGTCTGTCAGTTCTGTTATGTGCATGCATGTGACCTGAGCGACTTTTTCTTTGCTCCACCATCTTCAGACTATGGAGCCTGAGTGAGTCCTGATTGTGGTTCCATGGTGATCTCGTCAGCTTAAGGCAACACCAAGCCAAGGGGATCAAAAGTTCCTCCCTGGGAAGTTGGTCCAGGTCAGGGGCATATACTAACCTGACATTGATGCAAAGAGGCACCTAAATCTCTACAAAGAGAGTGACCAGGCAGACCCAGGTGTGCATTCTCCCCTTGTTGTGAGACATCTTCTCAAGGTGAAGATTTTCACATAATGGGCACATGACAGCCACTCATGTCATGATACTAAGGAAATATAAACAATTAAATCAGGATGATGTTTTTTAACCCTAAAAGAACCCAAACATCAAAGGGGGAAATACAGTAGAGATTTTCTAAGAACACCCCCCCCCAAAAAAAAAGACATATCCTTGCTTTCTTCTTCCCTGCCAAGGCCATTCTTCCTCATCTTCTTTTGCAGGAGCTCTCAGTCCCTAAATGTACTGATTCCTCAGCCATTATATCTCCATAAAATACAAGTTGTCCAGTTGTCAAAAATTGTCCAGTGTTTGCTGGCTCAAAAGCAAAAGGCTTCCCTTTTGAGAAGACCATATTTTGACTAAATGTTGTCAAGAAAATAAAACTAAAATCAAAATATAACATGATGATATCAGTATCAATGTGAGTCTTCCACAATTCAGTTTTAACATTGTTTGCCTTGTAAAAGAGAAGAGAGAGAGAGAGAGAGAGAGAGAGAGAGAGAGACAGACAGAGAGAGAGAGAGAGAAAGAGAAGAGAAGAGAAGAGAAAAGAAGAGGAGAAGAGAAAAGAAAACCCCACAAACAGGAACTAAGGAACAGCTCACTTAGATGAGACTCAGTCAAAAATTCAAGAACTCGCCTAGACTCTTCAGCAGAGGCTTAGCCACTGAATTGACTGATTTCCAGGACAGACACTCATGTCTGTCATGTTACAACATGTTAATAACCTTCTGATGGCCAGCTCAACTGAGGCTCAATGACTAGAAGGAAAAAAGGTCCTCCTTTCCCTACTAACAGGGGCAAGATATTGCATATCAAAATAAATGAAGACACAGATCTGTCAGAGACAAATTGAATAGCTAGGTTTTAACATGATACAAGGATGGTGAATGCTGGATCTAAAAAAAGAAACATTAACAACAACAAAAACAACGTGCATTTTTTACCATCCCTATGCCCACCATTGTCAAAAAAAATCTGGAAGTTCCTAGGAACAACAGGATGCTGCAGGTATAGATGACTGGATTTTCAGACTTAAAAAAAGTCCTATTGAGTGAGGAACAAACCAGGAGGTGGCCTTTCAGACAATCAAGGCCAAAATATTGAGTCCCCAGCCCAGGGACTTCCTGATGAAATCAGAGAGTTCAACCTCTTTGTTCAGGACAAGAACAAAATGAATTTGTAAGTCCCTACCCAAGAATCTTGGCAAAGGCCAGTGGCATAGTTATCTAAACAAACGAACTCAGTCACAGCTAGATGGGGCCCTGTGTCAGAGCCACCAGTAGTCACTACTTTGCTGATATGACTTCCTACTCCTCATGTCCATGGAGCCTCAAACAAAGGAAGAGGACTCCTTACCACAGAAAAAAATAGGGATCAAGAATCCAGCTAAAAATTTTTAAACTTCCAGAAGTAGTATGAGAACCAAAGGAGGTGGCAATTATCCACTACAAAGGTCCAGTGGCAAAAAAGGGAATGGCTACACTAATGCTGCCACCAAACAGGCTGCCCAGAGGCAGCCAACAGAAAAAGCCAAAACCTAGCTAGCACCAGAAATGCCACCAGATTAAAGGGAAACCAAAGCCAAGACAGGATGGTGGCTCTCACAAGACCACTGAGTTTAGATTTTAGAACAACTAGCTTACAGACTGGTTCCCCAACACTCAGAGACCTGGCCAGGCCAGCACTAGCTCACTGCCTGTCTCCCTGCACTCACTCTCTGTCTGCAGCATTGCAGTAGAGGACACTGGTGAGACGCTGTGAGGACCTAGTGGAAAAGCACTTCCCTTCCAGGTTCTGGAAGAGAATAATCAGAGTAGGGGTCCAACAATCCATGATGACCATCTCTAGCCTCACCCTCAAGCTGTACCTGTGCAATGGCCATTTCAGGAGTCACAATGCTGCAACCTCAATCAGCTGTATCATTACTTGGCAAATTGTTTGTATAGACCAACTCCATCTAGTCTGCCCATACCCTGCTGCTGTAGCAGACAGCTTCTGTGGGCCAGCTGCCCTCAGGTCAGTGCCTTTGCTAGAGGACAGCTTCTTGATCCAATGGAACCCTTGTCCTTGTCAAAAGCTTGAAGTCTGTGTATGTGTGTACATGTAGGTCCCTGGTGACCCCAGACTGTTCATTGTTCATTTGTCATTGGTCTGAGATTATGCTGCCCCTTTTTTTCTCATGCTATTTCTCTCCTTCTCCTAAAGAACAATTTTATATTAAATCTCCTCTGGTCAAATAACTAATGTGTTTTTTTAGTGGGCCCTGACTGAAGGTCACATCATATGATCTTAGGAACGACTGTGGTAGAAACCTGAACCACCAGTGTATTAGTACTCCTTATCTATGGTTTTTATTTCTGTGATTTCAGTTGCCTGCAGTCAACCAGGTTTGAAACTTATTCAATGAACTTGAGCACCTTTCTATGTATCATGATAAATCCCACACCACCCTGCTCTGTCCTGCCTAGAATGTGAATCCCTTTATCCAGGTTATTCACACTGTATGGTCTACCTGCTTGTTCACCACTTAGTGGCCATACTTAACATGACAGCATGGCAATCAATCCTTGGGTTGTAAAACTAAGGTTCAAATAACCCTTAGTTTACTTCATAATGTCCTCAAAGTACAAGAGTAATGATGCTAACAAGTCAAACACACCAAAGAGAAGCTCTAGAGTCCTTCACTTAAGTGAGGAGTTTGAAATCCTTGACCTAAGGCAAACACATGGTATCTATAGGGTTCAGTGTTATCTGTGGCTACAGGTATCCACTGGGGAACCTGGGATCCCTCTAATGAATAAGGGGACTCCTGTAAAGATCTGCCACAGTTTCTTCTGTAGCTATTAATAAAAGATACTTCATTAAAAATGGAAAAACCATGTCCAGTGCTGAAATGGGAAGGACACCATGGTCACAAATACAACTGAGATCTCAGACAAACCAAGTTGTATGGTCATCCTGTTGATATGCTGTAGTCCAAGAGAATATGAGGATTACATTTCCTATGTAACTTTTCTCTCTGTAGTACACCCAATCAAGGCACCCCCAAAGTAATGGACATATTTAGAAAACAAACAGATCCCCCTGATTAGCTTCCTAAACCTTGTCATTTGATACTTCCAGGTATTCCCTTAGAATTAATGGAGAAAATAGCAATGGCAGATGCCTGATGGTGTCACGTGAGAAACACTTGTTTCTCTCACAATTTCCTTCAGATCCAAAATCCAATTAAGTAACTAATATGATGCTTTCAAATTGAGGTCCCCACTGTATTCCTAGGTCAATGATGAGTTCACATTATTTCTCTCTAACAGCATGTTCTCATTTAGGGAACATTGTAAATATTTTCATATTAGCATGTTTTGGATTATCTACATGAGCACTTTATAGCTGATGACTCAACTTTCAGACTATGTTGATGATGAAAACTATTAATTTAAATGTGGCAGAGGATAAAAAAGGACAGTAGTAGATTTTAAATAAATTTTGCATCAATTCTATAGACTCTCCAAGCAGTATCTAAGAAGGTTCTATAATCATTTAAATAGAGTGGTATGAAGAGAGAAGAGATTTGGGTCAATTGAATACACATCTTAGTTTAGCTGTACTGAACTCAATCAAATCAGCATCAAAATGTCCATATCATTTTTAGATGAAATAGCAAATTAGCTTCTAAAAAATGGCATCACAGATCACAGAACAAGCCTTTCAGCCTGACTGCTCTTGGAGAAAATGAAAATTCCATTCCTTAAAAGGTTCTCAACTAACAACCTCTTCTTCCTCTTTCCCCTACTCCTGTTTTTCCATTGCCTTCTCCAGGGTTGTGGGAGAGGAAACCCAAAGCTTCACATAGGCTAAGCTTGTGTCTACCACTGAGCTCTGCCCCTACTCTGGCCCCTGATTTTTATCAGTACATCTCATCATAATTATACTTTTATTTCCTCATTGAATATGTGGAACACTTTGGTAGTTTTGTGTAATATTTTTCCACAGGGCTTGAAAAAGAAAGTTCTGTTTTGGAAGGGAGAACACAGGGACCTTGGACTTGTTTTTTCCACAAAGTGTCCATGGGATCCCGATCAAATCCCAAAGACTCCTTCACATCTCTCTCCCTTGGAAGACACAAGAAGCACAGTCAACAATCCACTTAGCACTTTCAAGCTTATGCAGTTTGTAATGTTCTCCTGGGATTAATTAACAAGAGAATGTTTTTACCTTGAAACCCTGATGGAAATCTGATGGAAGGGTACAGGCATGAACATAGGGAGTGGCCATTGCTGAAGAACATAGCCAGTCATTGAGTGTAAAAGTTGAGACCTAGTGGGAAGCCACATGTGCTGCTGCATGACTAGTCCTACTTGTTCTTTTTCAGACATGGGGTTTCTTTATCTCACCACAGGAGTCAAAGTATTTTAACCCATCCTGGAGGCTCTGATGCTATCTGGCTCCACTCCTCCCCTGGGTCAGCAGAAGTCTGAGGTAGAAATGCTGGAAGCCCAGCCTGAGGATTTCCTTAGATCTGCAAAATCTGAAGCTGAGGAAATTGGAAATACTATGTTAAAGGTTGACTGGGGGATGAGCAGCAGTGAATCATACAGGCTCTCTTCTGGACCAAACAGGCAGGCTCTGCTGAACCTCCTTCTCAACTAGGTCTCAACTATGGCTTATAAAAATGCCACACATGATTTTGTTTATTGCTGTCTTCCACATTAAAAAAACTCAAACAAACACTCATGTGGTTTCCAATAGTTCAAGGCCATATCTGCAGGATGAACCTAGCCCTTCCCCTTAAAGTACCTGCCTCAGAAAACTCAAGACTGCTCAAAGAATTCACCATTTGTTACAGATAACCTCTATTTCTCAAAGCAATTACTTTAAAGGGTTTACCATGGTGAGTCTTCCCTTTCTTTTGGCCTATATAAATGTGCATCTCCTACAAGCCAGGAGTGTATTTCTCAAGGACCTGAAAACCATTCCTTTGGAATGCAATCCTCAGGAAGAACAGGGCCTCTTCCTTAGTCTATGTGGGAGGATAGAACCTGAACTTGGACAAATACA
The DNA here is from genome assembly GCF_052094955.1 of Ictidomys tridecemlineatus. NCBI lineage: Eukaryota > Metazoa > Chordata > Mammalia > Rodentia > Sciuridae > Ictidomys > Ictidomys tridecemlineatus. The sequence continues at coordinate 135,283,111 of NC_135484.1, forward strand.
CTCTGTACTTTTAAATTTTTGTTCTTCAGCCCTTTCCCCATCCTTCTTCTTATTAGTTCAATTCTCCATTTAAAATATCCAGTCATCTCTGCACAAAGTTGAATTTAGTTCTTGCTAAACCCTCTTCACTTCCACCATTGTATAATATTGATTAAAACCGTAACTGGTTTCATTTATCTTTGATGTAGATATGCCCAAGGGAATTAGAAAACTATGTCCAAGTTTGACTGGGGGATGAGGAACAGTGAATCATATGGACTCTTTTCTGGACCAAGCAGGCAGGTTCTGCTGAATCTCTTTCTCAACTAGGTCTCAACTATGGCTTATAAAAACTCCACACATGATTTTGTTTATTGCTCTCTTTACATTAAAAGACTCAAACAAATACTCATATAGTTTCCAATAGTTCAAGGCAATACCTGAAGATGAACCTAGCCCTTCCGATTAAAGTAGCTGCCTCAGAAAACTCAATAATGCTCAAAGAATTCACTGTTTGTTATAGCTAACATTTCATGAAAGGGCCTTCCCTCACTTTCGAAAAGCATTTACTATAAAGGATTTACTATTGTGAGTCTTCCCTCTGTCCCTTGACCTATACAAATGTGCATCTCCTACAACCCAGGAGTGCATTTCTCGAGGACCTGAAAAACTTTCCTTTGGAATGCAATCATCAGGAAGAACAGGGCCTCTGCCTTAGTCTCTGTGGGAGGACAGAACCTGAACTTGGACAATTACACTTTGTACTTTTAAACTTTTGTTCTTCAGCAATTTCCCCACCCTCACTTTTACTAGTTCAATTCTCAATTTAAAATATCGAGTCATCTCTGCACAAAGTTGAATTTGGTTCTTGCTGGAACCTCTTCACTACTGCTATTGTATAATATTGATTAAAACATTGACTGGTTTTATTTATCTTTGACATAGATATGCCCAAGTCTTGGTTGAAGAGATATGAATGACATAGGAGAATCTGGGACTTCACTGGGGACTGTGTTTTCACTGGTGGCTAAGGTCTCTGCATCCTGCCTGCCTTCACCCTATTTCATCTTTTCTCTTTGTCACCATTGCCCATGACAGTGGCCTTCCATGATATACTTTTCATAATGCAGCCTGGGAATCTTTCTAAATCACAGCTGTGATCATTTGTCTCCCCTTTTAGAATCATTTGGTGTTCACCCAGAGACCATAAGAGAGAGGACAAAAGGAAACCCACTTTCTGTGTTGATTACTTTTGTCTGTCAACTTGGTCATCATACCCTGAACGTCACTCAAACACCAGTCTGGCTATTGCTGTAAAGGTATTCTTTAGATGTAATGAACATTTATGTGACCAGATTGCCTTCCACAGTGTGCATGGACCTCATCTAATCAGCTGAAGTCCATAAGAGGAAAAGACTGAAGTTGACAACCACCTAATGGAATTGCTCAGCCCTAAAAAAAAAAAAAAAAAAAAAAACCTATCAAGCCACAAAAAGCCATCACAGAAATTTGCATACATATTTCTAAGTGAAAAATGCCAATTTGAAAAGGTACATAGTCTAATGTCTCTGTGAAAGATAAAACCATGGACTTGGTAAAAATATCAGTGTTTTCCAGGGGTGTGGTGCTTGCTGGCCTTTTGCATTGTCTTTTCTTCCCCCCCCCCCCACAAAACAGCACAAATATAACATGTACTGCTCAGAGAGGTGTTTTGATCATTCCATTTACAAAAGACAGTTATTTCCTTATAAATTTTAAAACAAAAATATCTACAAAATGTTTCATTTACTACTTCTACTTTTAACACACTTTGTGCACTTCTAAACATCCAGAAAGACTAGAGTTTTCAAATAAGGACTTAAGTTTGTCCAGTAGTGTTGAATATACTCTACACATGACAATGTTTATATCTGAAAATGTCTTCAAAGTTGGATTGTTCTGGCCTAGAATCCTTCATTTCTTCCTATTTGTTTCTTCTATGTCACATCTGATATAGGCACATGAGTCACTCAGATGTGATTTACAATTTCACTTATAAAGGTTTTTTTCAGAAGAATGCCTTCCTATGAATTTTATCACAAACTATGGAAAATGTGTTAGTTTACCAATACTACTTTTGTCATATACTGTAGACCTCTTTCATATCTAGAGACTAAACATTATAAAATTAGGTCTTCATGCCCCCAGGATATACATAATATACACAGTTCAGCAAAGTTAAATGAAACACACCTTATAGGGCAAGGAGTTAGCTGAAATTTTCTAGCATACTCTAACAAAACACCTGTGTAACCTCCTCCCTTCCACCTTCCTTAGCCCAGTGAACAAGAATAGATAGTAAACCATTCAGTGGTGGTTTAACAATTCCAAACATAGTATTTTCCATCAGTTTTTAAGAGCTATTTTTTAAAAAAGAGCTTTATTCATTTGCTTCTACTTTTAAATGAGTCAAGCACTTCTAAATATATAGAAGGACTAGACACCTCTCATAAGAAGCTGTCCTATATGCACACAGCACTTGTAAATAAAATTGCACACGTAGCAATTGCTATAATCTGAGGTACCTTCTAGTATGACCATTTTGTCCTTGAACATTTCCCTTCCTGCTTCCTTTTCTCTACTTTTTGTCCAGTGGAAAATACAGGCATACATAACACCTAAAGATGGTTGACCAACTTTATGTCCAACAGTAATCTACAGAGGACAAGCTTTCTTATGAATTTCAACCCAAAATGTACTCATTTTACTAATGACTTGGTCATACACTGGCAACCTCTTTAACACCTAGAGACTAGATTTTGCAACTAGGGACTCATTTGTCCAGTATATAAACCATATACACAGCAAATCAAAATGCAAAAAAAAAAAAGCCAGCAAACTGATGTCTGAAAATGTCCAGGTGTGAACACACTAACATATTACCTTTTGAAATTACTTCCCTCCCACTTCCTCCACATCACTAAATAAGTACAGACAGTACTATACTGCTCACAGAAGTGTTTTAAGAGTTTCATTCCCAAGAGCAAAACAACAGCAAGTGTAGCAGAAGGCAAGAAATAATTAAAATCAGAGTGGAAATCAACAAAATTGAAACAAAACAAAAAACATTGAAAAATTGATAAAACTAAAAGTTGCTTCTTGGGAAAAATAAATAAGATCAACAGACCCTTAGCCATGCTAACAAAGAGAAGAAGAGAGAGAACTCAAATTACTAACATATGGGATGAAAAAGGCAATATCACAACAGATACTACAGAAATACAGAAGATAATTAAAAATTATTTTGAAAACCTATATTCCTATAAAATAGAAGATATTGATAAATTTCTTAGGTCATATGATTTGCCCAGATTGAGTCAGGAAGATACACACAATTAAAACAGACCAATAACAAAGGAGGAAATAGATGAAGCCATCAAAAGACTACCAACAAAGAAAATCCCAGGACCGGATGGGTATACAGCAGAGTTTTACAAAACCTTTAAAGAAGAATTAATAAAAATACCTTTCAAGTTATTTCAGGAAATAGAAAAAGAAGGGGCTCTTCCAAATTCATTCTATGAGGCCAACATCAACCTGATCCTGAAACCAGACAAAGACACTTCAAAGAAAGAAAACTACAGACCAATATCTCTAATGAACATAGATGCAAAAATCCTCAATAAAATTCTGGCAAATCAGATACAAAAGCATATCAAAAAAATTGTGCACCATGATCAAGTAGGATCCATCCCTGGGATGCAAGGCTGGTTCAATATATAGAAATCAATAAATGTTATTCACCACATCAATAGACTTAAAGATAAGAACTACATGATTATCTCTTGATAGATGCAGAAAAGGCATTCAACAAAGTACAGCATCCCTTTATGTTCAAAACACTAGAAAAACAAGGGATAACAGGAACTTACCTCAATATTGTAAAAGTTGTATATGCTAAGCCTCAGGCTAGCATCATTCTAAATGGAGAAAAACTGAAGGCATTTCCTCTAAAATCTGGAAGAAGACAGGAATTCCTTCTCTCACCACTTCTGTTCAACATAGTTCTCGAAACACTGGCCAGAGCAATTAGACAGACTAAAGAAATTAAAGACATAAAAATAGGAATTTTGCGTATGATATGATCTTATACCTAGAAGACCCAAAAGGGTCAAAAAGAAACTACTAGAGCTAATAAATGAATTCAGCAAAGTGGCAGGATATAAAATCAAAACACATAAATCAAAGGCATTCCTGTATATCAGCGACAAATCTTCTGAAATGGAAATGAGAACAACCACCCCATTCACAATATCCTCAAAAAAAAAAAAAATTGGGAATCGACCTAATGAAACAGGTGAAAGATTTATACAATGAAAACTACAGAACCCTAAAGAGAGAGATAGAAGAAGATCATAGAAGATGGGAAAATATACCCTGTTCATGGATAGGCAGAACTAACATCATCAAAATGGCGATATTATCAAAAGTTCTCTATAGGTTTAATGCAATGCAAATCAATCATGAAATTCATATGGAAAAATAAAAGACCCAGAATAGCAAAAGCAATTCTAAGCAGGAAGTGTGAATCAGGCGGTATAGTGATCCAGATTTTAAACTATACTAAAGAGCAATAGTAACAAAAACAGCATGGTACTGGTACCAAAACAGGCGGGTGGACCAATGGTACAGAATAGAGGACACAGAGATCAATCCACAAAATTACAACTATCTTATATTTGATAAAGGGGCTAAAAGCATGCAATGGAGGAAGGATAGCATCTTCAATAAATGGTGCTGGGAAAACTAGAAATCCATATGCAACAAAATGAAACTGAATCACTTTCTCTCGCCATGCAAAAAGTTAACTCAAAATGTATCAAAGAGCTTGGTATCAAGTCAGAGACTCTGCATCTGATAGAAGAAAAAGTTGGCTCTGATCTATATATTGTAGGGTCGGGCTCCAAATTCCTTAATAGGACACCCATAGCACAAGAGTTAATAATAAGAATCAACAAATGGGACTTACTCAAACTAAAAAGTTTTTTCTCAGCAAGAGAAACAATAAGAGAGGTAAATAGGGAGCCTACATCATGGGAACAAATTTTTGCTCCTCACACTTCAGATAGAGCCCTAATATCCAGAGTACAAAAGAATTCAAAAAATTAAACAATAAGAAAACAAATAACCCAATCAACAAATGAGCCAAGGACCTGAATAGACACTTCTCAGAGGAGGACATACAATCAACAAGTACATGAAAAAATGCTCACCATCTCTAGCAGTCAGAGAAATGCAAATCAAAACCACCCTAAGATACCATCTCACTCCAGTAAGATTGGTAGCCATTATGAAGTCAAACAACAAGAAGTGCTGGCAAGGATGTGGGGAAAAGGGTACACTTGTGCATTGCTGGTGGGACTGCAAATTGGTGTGGCCAATTTGGAAAGCAGTATGGAGATTTCTTGGAAAGCTGGGAATGGAACCACCATTTGGCCCAGCTATTGCCCTTCTTGGACTATTCCCTAAAGAACTTAAAAGAGCTTACTATAGGGATACAGCTACATCAATTTTCATAGCAGCACAATTCACAATAGCTAGACTGTGGAACCAACCTAGATACCCTTCAATAGATAAATGGATAAAAAAGTGGCATTTATACACAATGGCGTACTACTCAGCACTAAAAAATGACAAAATCATGGCATTTGCAGGGAAATGGATGGAATTAGAGCAGATTATGCTATGTGAAGCTAGCCAATCCCTAAAAACAAATGCCAAATGTCATCTTTGATATAAGGAGAGAAACTAAGTACACAGCAGGGAGGAAGAGCATGAGAAGAAGATTAACATTACACAGGGATGAGAGGTGGGAGGGAAAGGGAGAGAAAAGGGAAATTGCATGGAAATGGAAGGAGACCTTCATCAGTATACAAAATTACATATAAGAGGAGGTGAAGGAAAAGGGGGGAAAAACAAGGGAGAGAAATGAAGAACAGTAGATGGGATAGAGAGAGAAGATGGGAGTGGAGGGGAGGGGAGGGGGGATAGTAGAGGATAGGAAAGACAGCAGAATACAACAGACACTAGTATGGCAGTATGTAAAAACTTGGATGTGTAACCGATGTGATTCTGCAATCTGTATACGGGGGAAAAATGGGAGTTCATAACCCACTTGAATCAAATATATAAAATATGATATGTCAAGAGCTATGCAATGTTTTGAACAACTAATAAAAAAGAGTTCCATTCCCAAAATACAATATTTCACATGAAGTTTAGCAAAAATAATATTTCAAAGTGATCTTTTGCTACCTCTATATTTAACATATATTGGATACCTCTAAACATCTAGACAGACTAGATGTTTTGAGTAGGAATTCAATTTTTCTACTTTATACATGTCAGTCTGGAATAAATTTCACACATATAACAATAGTTTTAATTTGAAAAGTCCTCAAAATACAAGCATTCTGGCAATTCACCCACCCAGTGGGCTATAATGTTCAAAGTTTCAGAAGATAATCCTTCCAATTGCAAATTGATGCAACAGTTGAAACAGAACCACATTTGACCCAGCTATCCCATTCCTTGATTTATACCCAGTGGACTTAAAATGATCATACTACAGTGATGCAGTCACATTAATGTTTATAGCAGCTCAATTCATAGTAGAGAAACTAGGGAACAAACCTAGGTGCCATTAATAGATGAATAGATAAAGAAAATGTGGCTTATATATACAATGGAATATTGAAAAAGAATGGAAGTATGGCATTTGCAGGTAAATTGATGGAGCTGAACCATATGCTAAGTGAAATAATCCAATCACAAAGAACTTAAGTCCAAATGTTTTCTCTGATATGTGGATGCTAATTCACAATAAGGGTAGGGTCTAAGGAAGAATAGAGGTACTTTGGATTAGACAGAGGGGACTGAAGGATAACAGAATGAATTGGACATGATTACCCTATGTATACTCTATATTATGTACAACCAGAAGAATGAGAAGTTTTACTCCACTTATGTATTATCTGTCAAAACTAATTTTCTATCATGTGTAACTAATTAGAAGAAATAAAAACATTCCATTCCCAAAAGACAATATTCCTATGAAGTTTAGCAAAAGATATTTCAAAGTGATATTTTACTACCTTTACATTTAACATACATCAAATACCTATAAGCAACTAGACAGACTAAATGTTTCAAGTAGGGACTCAATTTGTCCACTATATACATCACAGTCTGGAATAAGTGCACAATTCACATATTAATTCTGAGTTTGCAATACCTCAGGAAGTGACTGTTTTTGGAAACAGGGTCATTACAGAGGTTGTTAAGTTAAAAGGAGATCAGTAGGATGGATTCACATCCAGTAGGACTGGTGTCTTCTAAAGAAGATAAAATTTGGACATGGAATGATACAAAGGGAAGACCATGTAAAGACACAGCAGGAAGGCTACAAGCCAAGGAGAGAACCATGGAACTGATTCCTCCTCACAGCCTTTACTAGGAGCCCTGCCAACACCTTGAACTTGAACTTCCAGCCTCAATTACTTTGAGAAGAGAACTTATTTTTTTAAACTAAGCGAGCACCTAGTCTGTGCTGCTTTGCTCTAGCAACCCTAGGAAACTAATTCATGATTCTCCTGGGGTTTTGTTTAAGTGAAATTTCCATTCAGGAGGTCTGGGTTTTTGCCTGAGTTTTTTCAATTCTAACAAGTCTCCACATAGTGCAGATGCTGCTGGTCCATTGACCACACCTTGAGTTGTAAGGGTCTAATGTAAATCTGAGCCATTCTCCTTGGCCAAAAAGAGAAAGTCCTCTTTCACAGTGGAAAAGGAGACTGTTCAGGATGATAGTAAACTTGTGGGGTAGGAGGTACAGGAGCAATATGCTCTGCTGGCCAACCTGGTTTCTGGGTAATTTAGAAGCCTTGATTGGTAAAGTTTACTTATTTCCATGGTGAGAATGCTCCCACCATGGCTGACTTTAGATTGATAAAACTTTTACCATGGGCTTATTCAACTCCTACAGTTTAGGAATCAATTCTGGCCACTGATGAGAGGTAGTGAAGACAAAATTAGACATGCAGTCAATACAGATAGGTAAATTGAGTCAGATCAGATCAAAGAAGCCAATTTGAGTGAGTTCAGGGAAGTTGGAGACTGTCCACTGAGGGACTGAAATGCCTTCAGAGCCCTTCCTCCACCATTATAAAGATAACCTGCCCCTGCTCCAAACTGTTGCTAATATAACTTGTCCGAGGGATTGTCCCTCCCTACAGGGAGTTATAAAAGTTGTTAATTATGACCTCTTCCTACCCAGATCACTCTACCTTGGATCCTTTCAGCCATCTGCTTCTCACATTTTGACCATCCCACCAAGCATCTTCTGGGCCTAGTCATGTATGCAGGAAGGAGAGAGAGAAAGGAAGGAGAGCAGGGGGACAAGGGAAGCCTCACTACTTGGGATGCAAGGATATGGCCCCCTTCTACCTCCCAGGAGAAGTCTATGTTACCCCTTTTAAATAAACCTTGTTTTATATGCTTGCCTCAGCATGGTTTCCTAATGTTATACTTCAACATGTGAGAAAGCAGGACTCCTCACCAGGAACCAGAGGTTATCAGAAGCTCCAGCACACCACTGCACAGAATGCTGAAGTAGGGGCTGCCTGATTTACCTTGTTTCTCCTATGAATTCACAAGGCTTTTACCACAAGCCAAGTATGAGATCTTCCATAGCTAGTAACAGAATTAGGAGAGGTTGAGGTCAGAACTAATATCTGGGAAGCTGTCACTGTAGTGCTGTATGTGTGAAGGCCCATGTGAAGAGGGGAGGGAAAGATGCAAGTGGAAGCTTCCATCTCTTCTTTCTTCCTTGTGGAGGAATAAAATAAATATAGATCTCAGAGGATTTGAAGACAACTGCATGACAAACAGTTAGCCTGTCGTGTGTGGGCAGACAGAAATGCTGAAGCAATGACCTAAAAACTTTCCCATTTCTTTTGTTCACTCCACAGAAACATGGTTCTATTCCTGTTCAGAGGGCTGCTGTATTCTTTGTCAACAGGCAGAGTTTTGGTGTGTGACCTTTGTCTCTCCTCCCCAAACTAGTTCTCCTCTTACAATGATGTGCATTACATCACTGTACATTGTGTATACATGGGTATACACATCACATGAATATAAATACAACAAATGTATTTTGAATTTTTTTGAAAGTGAAAGATAAACATCTGAAACAAGTTTGGTGCAAGTAGCTCTTTTTAAAAATCTATGCTGGTATCGGACATTTTTACTGCTGTTTTACTCTTTCTCATAAGATTGCAGAGGAAAAAGGCACATAAATTTAGAGAGAATAATGCTGTGTTTATAAGAAGAAAAGCACCTATAGACTGTTTTGGATTTGATGATGAAATAAAAACCCTCCAGGATAAATAGAAGTTCAAAGAATTTACAACTAGAAAGTCTGCACTACAGAACATCTTAAGTAAAATATTATAAGAGGAAATAAAAAACAATAATGAAAATCAGTAGAGGGAGGGATTATATAGTATAATAAAGGAAAATCCAATCAAAGGAGAAACCAAGTCATATTAAATACCAAAAATACAAAAATGGCTGGGAATACAAATCATGTCCCAATAATTACACTGAATGTTAATGGCCTAAACTCACCAGTCAAAAGACATAAACTAGAAGATTGAATAAAAAAAAATGCTGACTCCAAGAGACTCATCTCATAGAAAAATACATCCAAAGACTGAAGGTGAAGGTTTTCCGAAAAATCATACCATTCACAAGGACTGCATTAGCAAGAAGGGGTTTCCTCCTCATATCAAATAAAGTAGACTTCAAATTAAAGCCAATCAAAAAAAAAAGGATAAAGAAGGACACTACATACTGCTTAAGGGAATCATACACCAATAAGACTTAACAATTATAAATATATATGCCCTAAACAATGGAACAGCTATGTTTATCAAACAAAACTCTTCTCAAGTTTAAGAGTCAAGGAGACCTCAACACAATAATTTTGGGTGACTTTAACACACCTCTTTCATCACTAGATATATCTTCCAAATAAAATCTGAACAAAGAAACTATAGAACGCAATAATACAATCAATAACTTAGACTTAACTGACATATATAGAAAATTTCACCCTTCAAAGAGATGGATCTTAATATAAAATAAACCATATACTATGCCATAAAGCAACTCTTCAAAAATACAAAATTGTAGATACTACCTGCATTCTATCAGATTATAATGAAATGACATTAGAAGTCAATAATAAAATAAGAAATAAAATTCACTCCAACACCTGAAGACTAAATAATATGCTACTGAATGAACAATGGGTTACAGAAGATATAAAAGAGGAGATTAAAAAATTTTAGAGGTGAATGAGAATACAAATACAACATATCAAAATCTCTGGGACTCTATGAAAGCAGTTTTAAGAGGAAAATTCATTGCATGGTGTTCATTCCTTAAAAGAAGAAAAAATCAACAAATAAATGACTTAACACTATATCTCAAGCCCTAGAAAAGGAACAAACCAACACCAAAAGCAGTAGAAGACAGGAAATAATTAAAATCAGGGCTGAAATCAATGAAATAAAAAAAGAAACAATTGAAAACATTGACAGAACAACAAGTTGATTCTTTAAAAAAGTAAATAAAATTAACAGATCTTTATCCATGCTAACAAAGAGAAGGAAAGAGAAAACTCAAATCACTAAAATACATGATGAAGAAGAAAATATCACAACAGACACTACAGCAATACAGAAGATAATTAGAATTTATTTGGAAAACTTGTACTCCAATAAAATAAATAATATCAAAAGCATTGACAAATTTCTAGAGTCATATAATTTGCCCAAATTGAATCAGGATGATATACACAACTTAAACTGATCAATTTCAAGGGATGAAATAGAAGATACCATCAAAAGAGTACAACCAAGAAAGCCTAGGACCAGACAGATACACAGCCAAGTTCTAGAAGATCTTTAAAGAAAAACTAATACCAATACTCTCCAATTTATTTTGGGAAATAGAAAAAGAGGCAGCACTTCCAAACTCATTCTATGAGGCCAATATCACCCTGATTCCAAAACAAGTCAAAGACACATCAAAAAAAGAAATTATTAGACCAATATCTCTAATGAACATAGATGCAAAAATTCTCAATAAAACTCTGGCAAATCAAATACAAAAACATATCAAAAGGATCGTGCACCACGATCAAGTTGGATTCATCCTGGGGATGCAATGTTGGTTCAGCAAATGGAAATCAATAAATGTAATTCATCACATCAATAGACTTAAAGATAAGAATCATATGATCATCTCAATAGACACAGAAAAAGCATTTGACAAAATACAGCACTCTTTTATGTTTGAAGCATGAGAAAAACTGGGGATAACAGGAACATATCTGAATATCATAAAGGCTATCTATGCTAAGCCCCAGGCCAACATCATTCTAAATGGAGAAAAATTGGAGGCATTCCCTCTAAAAACTGGAACAAGACAGGGATGCCCTCTTTTATCACTTCAATTTAACATAATTCTTGAAACACTGGCCAGAGCAATTAGGCAGACAAAAGAAATTAAGTCTATATACATAGGGAAAAAAACTCAAATTGGCACTATTTGCTGATGATATAATACTATATCTGGAAGACCTTAAAAGTTCCACCAGAAAACTTGTAGAACTAGTGAATGAATTCAGCAAAGTAGCAGGTATAAAAATCATTACCTATAAATCAAAGGAATTTTTGTATATCAGTGACAAATCCTCAGAAAGGGAAATGAGAAAAACTACCCCATTATCAATAGCCTCAAAAAAAAAAAACACCTTGGGAATCAACTTAACAAAAGAGGTAAAAGATCTTTATAATGAAAATTACAGAACTCTAAAGAAAGAAATTGACCTTAGAAGATGAAAAGATCCACCTTGCTCTTGGACAGACAAAATTAATATTATCAAAATTACCATACTTCCAAAAGCACTATACAGATTTAATGCAATTCTGATCAAAATCCCAATGACATTCTTCATAGATATAGAAAAAAAATCATGAAATTCATCTGGAAAAATAAGAGACCCAGAATAGCTAAAGCAATTCTTATCAGGAGGAGAGAAGCAGGCGGCATCACTATACAGGACCTTAAACTATACTACAGAGCAATAGCATGGTATTGACACCATAACAGACTTGTAGACCAATGGTACAGAATATACACAGAGACTAACACAAAATATTACAATACCTTATATTAGACAAAGGTGCCAAGAACATGCATTGAAGAAAAGTTAGCCTCTTCAGCAAATGGTGCTTGTAAAACTGGAAATCCATATGCAACAAAATAAAATTAAACTGGTATCTCTTACCATGCACAAAACTTTACTCAAAATGGATCATGGACCTAGAAATACAACCAGAGACCCAATGTCTAATAGAAGAAAAAAGTAGGCCATAATCTTCATCATGAGGGGTCAGGCTTCAAATTCCTTAATAAAACTCCTATGGCACAAGAATTAAAATGAAGAATCAATAAATGTGATAGACTCAAACTAAAAAGTTTCTTCTCAGCAAAAGAAACAATCTGTGAGGTGAATAGAGAGCCTACATCTTGGGAGCAAATCTTTACCCCTCACACATCATATAGAACATTAATCTCTAGGGTATATAAAGAACTCAAAAAGCTAAACACCAAAACAAACAAAACAAAACAAAAAGCCCAAATAACCCAATCAATAAATGGGCCAATGACCTGAACAGACACTCCTCGGAAGATGATGTACAATCAATCAACAAATACATGAAAAAATGTTCATCATCACTAGTTAGAGAAATGCAAATCAAAACCACTCCAAGATTTCATTTCACTCCAGTCAGAATGGCAGCTATTAAGAATACGAACAACAATAAATGTTGGTGAGGATGTGGGGAAAAAGGTACACTCCTACACTGCTGGTGGGACTGCAAATTGGTGCAGCCAATATAGGAAGCAGTATGGAGATTTCTTGGAAAATTGGGAATGGAACCACCATTTGACCCAGCTGTCCCTCTCCTTGGTCTATATCCAAAGGACTTAAAAACAGAAGACTACAGGGACATAGCCATATCAATGTATATAGCAGCACAATTCACAATAGCTAAACTGTGGAACCAACCTAGGTGTCCTTTAGTAGATGAATGGATAAAAAATGTGTCATATATACACAATGGAATATTACTGAGCAATAAAAGAGAATAAAATCATGGCATTTGCAGGTAAATGGATTGAGTTAGAGAAGATAATGCTAAGTGAAGTTAGCTATTCCCCAAAAAACAAATGCCAAATGTTTCTTTGATATAAGGAGACTGTTTCATAGCGGGATAGGGAGCAGGAGCATGGGAGGAATAGACAAACTCTAGATGGGGCAGAGGGGTTGGAGGGGAAGGGAGGGGGCATGGGCTTATTAATGATGGTGGAATGTGATGATCATTATTATCAAAAGTACAGGTATGAAGACAATTTGGTATGAATATAATATGTATACAACCAGAGATATGAAAAATTGTGCTCTATATGTGTAATAAGAATTGTAATGCATTCTGCTATTGTATATAAATTTTAAAAAAATTAAAAAGACAAGCAGAGACTCTTATCAGTTGCTTTTTCTGAACCATGGTGAATAAGCATGACATGATGTCTTGGAGATACAAACATTATGGTTTCAATGTGCTGAGTTAAGTACAAAAGTTAAAAACTCCATCTAAGGGTTTGTATTTATGACAATATCCACTGCAAGATCCACCAAGTTGGAGATGGTGAAAGACTTCTAAGTCACTGGAGGAAAGCAGATTGTCATGAAGCAGAAACTTGACACCAGGATGGAGAAGAATACAAGCAGCAAAGGAGAGGGGGCTGGGTAGGAGCTGATGTTACCTGCTGTGGGTAAGAGCAGTGTCAGGTCTAAGGCCCTTGGTCAGGCCCAGTTCTAACACTGTACAGCTAACTGGCAAAATTTCAGCAGCAGACAAAATTGAATACCTCCAGTCCAGGGACACAGAAGAAGTTTTTGAAAAGTACTAGAAGAGATATTATGATTACATCTGTTGAGAGCCACAGCCGATTAGGAATGGCCCCTGGCAGTTTGCCAGAAGTAATAGTTGAGAGGCGAGCCATTAAGATGATGATAATTAAGTTAAACTGTGTATAATTGCTGTGACTGGATGATCCTGGATTGAAACAGGCTGTGTATTTAATTGTATATAGACCCCTGCTGTGCACCTCCTGTGCCTTTTACTTTGGAGTTCTTGCTGGGATTCCTGGGAAGTTCACATTGGTTGGTGAAGTTCTGGTGGAAGGAGTTCTGGTTGGTGTATGGTGTGTCCCTGAGATGGCCACGTGGGTGGCTTTCGGGGGAGTTCGGAAATAAAGTTTGTTCCTGCTTGAGTGGCTCATGATTTGAGCCCAGCCAGACTATGGCATACATCCTCCTGGCACCTGGAATCCATGGAACAGGTAATGATTTAGGTAGGTGAAGTTATATTCTTTTTAACCTGGATATCAAATGGTACTTCCCCCCCCACACCAAAAAAAATTAGAGGATCCCCAGGAATTTTCTGCCTCAAGAGGACACAAGGCATAAGGATTCCAAGAAGAAATAGGCTACCTCTATTTTTTATAGTCTCATTTATTAGCAGAAATAGGGATGTTCCTAGTGGTGCAAAAGTATCTAAAATGGTTTAAATATCAAACCATCATTGATCTTGAGGACCAAGCTTAGAACTTGTCACACTCTGAAAGAGCAACAGGTAAGTTTTAGCCCCACATGGAGGGTGTTTTCAGTGTGTGGAATGGATCAGCCCTGAGAGACACTCTGTAGCTGACTAATCAAGTCTAGGCTTCTCAAGTCTGATGAAGGGTGCTTAAGTGAGAGACAGGAAAGAAGCAGTAGGAGAAGTCAGGTTCACATGTGAAAGTTGGAGGAATGAAGTCCAAACTGACGTTAGAAGAGGAGGGTCAAGGGCAAGACTTGAAGAAGATCTGGCCATTGATTTTCTCACAGAGATGACAGTCAGCTGTCATTTTAAAATTACAGGCAAGTGACAATTTATTCTAATGTAAAGTATTAAAAGGGAAATCTGGCCTATGAGTTTCTTTAACCCTTGTATTAGCCACTCTGTTCCTGGGGATATCCTTAGGGCTTATCCTGTAACAGTTGCATTAATCTTCTAGTTTTGGATTGATAAGAATGTCAACCTTAAGTATGTCTGTGAGACAGAGACTGTGGGACCCATCTTTTCCCAACTCATGCACTTAGGATGCCCCTCCTAGAGTGTGTGTCACATTTCCTGCCACCTTTACATGTTAAGGGGACTACTTATTATATGTTTCCTATATGAGCTCCCTTAATTGGACTTGAAATTACTAGATTTGATAGATTAACTGTAGATTCTTTCTCAGGATTGAGCAGTTCTGCAGACTGAAAATACCCTTCTTCTGGGTTCAAACCTCATTTATTTCTTTTTCAGAGAAAGACCTATTTGAACCATGGCCCCTGAGATTAATAATGGCCTGATGTGTGAACCATTTTGATGCCTCTGCACCAGTTGTACTTAGTACCATGTCTTACTCCAACTTCTATTGCTAATAACACAAAAACAAAGACTGTTTGCTATGAAAAAAAGGCATTTATTTTGGGTCACATTTCTGATAGAGGTCAAGTGTTCTTATCTGGTTAGGAACTGCTTGCTGATAGAGTCCAAGTGCAATGCAAAATATCACAGAAATATCCTCAATATATATGATCCATTAATTTTTGGCCAACTTGCAATTGTAATTCAGGGGAGAAAGAATGGTCTTTTCCTCATATGCAAATACAAAATATACATAATTACAAAATCTAATAATAATATTTCTCATATTTGATATAAAAATACAATGAGAAAACAAAAAGTTCTGATAATTGCAATTCAGTAAAAATATAAAAGAAGGAACTTGAAACACCAATTCCTGCCTCACTTACGAGCACTTACTCTCCTTCTCCCTTTGAGTGTGTATCCTGTTCTATTGTTTGCTTCCTTTGAATAAATCTTGCTTTCCTAAATCAATTTTTACTTGTTTGTCTTTTGATGGATCCTGAAATTTCTTTCTGTATTGTAAGTCAAGAACCTGTCTGAGCTGAGTTGAGGTCCCCTTCTCTCTGCTGGGGATATCCTTAGGGCTTCTCTTGTGACAGTTGCATTCTTTCTGAAAGTATGTGAGTGGGTGATTTAAAGAAGGTTGGACAAAGTGATTGCATAGAAGGAATGTTTTGAGTGTAATAAATATACTCATTATATTGATGGTGGTGAGGGTTTTAATGGAGAATACAATGTTGAAATTTGTGAAATTAGACATTTAATTGTTTATCATGTCAATTATATTTAATAAAAATTTAAGAACATGTTTTAAAAATTAGAGAAGAAAATGAATTAAAAACTTTGTTACAAGCCTTATGGTTCTGTGGATTTATTTTCTGCCAAATCTACTTGGCTGACTTCTCTAAATGCTTGAAGTGTGTGTCCCCTAAAATGAATGTGGTCTAAGGGGGAACATAATCTAGCTTGGTACATTTTGAGTGAGAGCTGAATTATGAATGGCTTGTTTAACAGGTTGTGAACTGAGTCCAAAGTAAGAGCCAGGAGCAGACATTGTGCAGCACAGTTCAGAAAAAATAATTCAGGCCACTGTTTGTAGGGTAATTGGTAGTGTCCATAGGAGTGAAAAGTGGCAAAACATTTTGGAGACCAACTTGGGAGAAGCTTCAAAATGAACCCAACTTTTACCTCCACAACACCATTTTATGAAAGGATATGAGAAAATAGTTAGGATATTCATTATGGTCTAGCACCTAATACAAATCATTGTAATAATCCAAGCTGTCAGTAAGTAATTTATAGATGATGAAAAATAAGGAGGAATAGAGAGGAAAGTGGGACGAGCCATAAGGAGAGCTAGGAGGTCCACTGCTGTCTTTTGTCCTTCCTGCTGCCTGTGCCAGAGACCTCAAACATGTGCCAACTATTTGTTAAAACAATGTGTTCCTAGGAAGTTCCAGGTGTGCAGAGACATGATTCACCCAAGGGTATCCAGAAGGCATGTGAGAAACTGGCACTAATGTGGGCATCCAGATAAAACCCCTGAGAATAAAGAGGACCCAGAGAGCAAATTCCAACAAGTGGCTGAGAACATGAGGAATTTTTCAGATGCTAAAAATGGGACATGTATGTCAAATGTGGCAAAGAAGGACATGATGGAAATCATTTTCATAGTCCATTTGAATTTGAATTTATAGTCTTGAATCCAGATGATGACTTCAGGCAATATTTTGGTGGAAGAGACCCATTTTTGTTATATTTGTTTGAAGGCCAGTTGAAAATTTTGAGGAGAACAAAAAGGCTGCCTTGGAAAACAGAGGCCATGTTGTGGCTGTTTTTTTTTTCTCTGCTTTCAGGAGATTAACACTGTTTGTACATGGGTTTTCTGAATATGATACAACCGATATTTCAATTGGCTCTCTAGGTCAGGTGGGGCCTCATTCATTTACTTCTGTGCCACTTGGAGGCATGGGATGGGCAACTTCAACTTCATATAAATTCCTGCAAAACTAATAAATTACATAAAAATCACCACAAAGAAATTTGTCAAGAATGGCGAAGAAAAAGTAGAAGTTAAAGAAGACGGCCACACTTCCTAAAGAGCAATGAGAAGGAGTAGCTGCTATGCTAGGATAACAGGTAGTTCATCCTATGCACAAACAGAAATGTGAACTTATCCCCAGCACCATGTGAGAATTAACAGGAACACTTTTTGGAAGATGTTTTTGAGAAGCTGAGGCAGTCTCAGAGTCCCCCTCTTCAAACCCCAACTCTTACAATTGTGCCAGAAAGATTTCAGACATGTCTCTCAGAGTAACAGTTATGAGTTGATTAGAAGGGACAGAAAAAGGGAAAAGAAGACACTCTGTCTTGTGAAGGGGGTCCTCTCAGAAAAGAGGATGGCACTCTTCTTCTGCCCTATAGCTGTAATTGGGGGTATCCCAGGGAAGTTTATAGGAAGTCCCACCCAGGTCCACCTCTTGAATTTTCTCTGAAAACAGGATGACATTAGATTTTAAAGTCCCCCACCATTACAATTCTAGGTCACTTTGGTCCAGAAGTCATGGTTAGGGGAAAAGATCCTTATACCCCTGAGTTTTGCAAACTGGACTTTATAAGGATCACAAATATTCCTCTTCAGGGAACCTTTATTGGCATTTCTGGCCTGTATTTCTCCTACAGATAACAGATAGTACTCTGAGGAATGTAAAGTATTCTGACAATTTAGGCAATGCAAAACTGGAACCAAATTGCTTTTTTAAAAATAAAGCACTTGGAAGTTGGCACATAATAGAATTATTCCCTTAACCTCATGTTCCCACTGCTAACATCTCTCTGTTCCCTATCAATTCAAACAAACTTTAGTTTTAGTGTAATTATACCTAAAGTATTTATTAGCATCTCAGCAGAGACCCTGCTGCTCCATAAATCCCTGATAAACTCCTGAGATGCCCACATTAATGTGCATAGCCTGGGAAGTGTGGTATGTAGGTGTGATCAGAGCCACCATAGATACACAAATACTCCAAATGGGCAAAGCCTTTGTTATAGTTAAAGCAATATCCCAGGGTTTCATAAACTGACTTCCAGACCACTCATGTATACTTGATTCAAGCCTTTATTGAAGCTCACTGGTGGTGACTGACCAGAACATAAAGCTGTTCCCCTGATCAGCCCTGAAAAATTATAAAGGCACCCCTTTTAAGCTGAAAACCACAAAAGGGACATTTGGAGCTTTAACCAATGCAAGGGAGCCAAGTTGCAGAAGCTGGAGATTGCAATCAGGTGGTGGGAAGCTTAACCAATTATAATTAGCCCAGTTACCCCAATTACAGAAACACAGGCCCATTACCCTAGTTACAGAAACAATGCCCCACTAGGTAGTTCCATGTTCTTAAGGGTTTCTATAGCAAAAGAAAAAAACAAAACAACTTGCCCTAGTCATGACCTTTCTATTTGACATGATTATTTTACAAAATGGAGTTTCTAAACAAAATGGAGTCACTTTGGCTTGACTATCACAACTTCTTAGCTTTATAATTCACATAATGCTCAGTACAGACATTCACAAAGTACCTGCTGCATAAATTTGAACCTCTAAAATTTAAATTCAGGCAAGGTATTCAGAAGGGACAAGGACTTATAAATAGGAGTCATCCCTCTACATGGAGAAGAGACCCCACCATGGTATTTGCCAAGTGGAGAAAAGGAAAGGTGGCCAGCAGCAAATTTTGTCCTGTTCTGCTTCCCCTAGACACTCTGGCAACTGTGAAAACAGTCCACATTCCAATATAGTCAGCCCTGGTTTCCCCAAAGTGCCAGTCATTCTTAAATATTAAAGACAAACTCTGAGTCTATATTTGTTTCTTTACCCTGAAAAGGTAAAATTGTACATTATTAGTCATCTTTTCTGGACTTTTCCAGACTGAAATTCTCAATTCTTAGAATCCAGACAACACCACATCCCCTGCCACGCACACTGATTACCCACCTCTAGGCTCCTATACAAGTGTATGGTGAGGTCTAACACAGTGTATAGATTCTTTTTTTCTTATGAACACACCAATATTCTCTGCAAATTCTTGTGCCTCCCCATACCCTGTAATCTTATGGGAAAGTGTAAAAGAGCAGTAAAAATGATGGATACTAGCATAGATTTTTTAAAAAGAACTATTTGCCCTAAACTTGTTTCAGATGTTTACATTTAATTTCAAAAAAATCAAAACCCACTTAGTTATATTTATATTATATTCATGTAATATATATACCGCCATATACAAAATGTACAGTGATACAATACACATTACTGTAAGGGAAGAACTAGTTTGGAGAGCAGAGACAAAGGTCACAGATCAAATTTCTGCCTGTTGAAGAGGAAGAGTTCAGCATTCCTCTGAAGAGGAATGGAGCCATGCTTCTGGGGAGAGAACACAAGAAACGGAGAGTTTTTATGTCAATGCTTTCATATCCCTGTTTGCCACCACATACCAGGCCAACTGCCTGCTGTGAGGCTGTCTTCAAGTACTCTGAGATCTATGTTCATTCCATTCATATACAAGGAAGAAAGAGAGAGAGGAGGCTTCCACTTGCATCTTCCCCTTCCCTCCCCTCATCACCTGGGCCTTCACACATACAGCATTACAGGGACAGCTTCCCAGACATTAACTCTGTCCCCAACCTCTCCTAATTTTCATAAGTAGCTATGGCAGATCTCATACTTGGCTTATGGCAAAAGCCTTGGCTCACAGGAGAAACCAGATAAATCAGAAAGCCCCTACTTTAGTGTCCTGTGCAGTAGAAAAATTCAGGCTAAATCCCAGACCTACCAAATGATAACCTGCATTTTCACAAAAACCCAGAAGAATCCTGGATAAGTTTCCTAGGGTTGCCACAACAAAGCAGCACAGACTAGGTGCTGGTTTAGGTAACAAAATTTTCTGAAAGTTCTAGAGACTGGAAGTCTGAGATCAAGGTGTTGGCAGGGTTCTTTCTAAAAGCTGTGAGGAAAGATCTGTTCCATGGTTCTCCCCTAGGCATGTAGCCTTCCTGCTGTGTCTTCCCTTTCTACTGGTCTATGTCCAAGTTTTCTCTTCTTAAAAAGACAGCAGTTATACTGGATGAGAATCCATCCTGCTGACCTCATTTAAACTTAATCACCTCTCTAAAGACCTTATGGACAAATACAGTCACTTCCTGAGGTACTATAAACTAGGACTTCAATATATGAATGCTAGGGGACAGAATTAAGTCCACAGGGATTCAAATGTACATTAATGTTTGGGAAACAGATTTGCTCAACCTCTATCTTCTTTTCCAATACTCATGTTCATTAATTATTGGGCTCCAAACTAGCCTTTTGCTTCAGAATAAAGAATAATGTTCTGATATATTTGGAGTCAAGTCCTCTGAGATATACTCTCATAGGCCTCATCAATATTTGTTCTGACCAACAATTCCACTATGAGACACTCTACATACAGAGGCTCTCTGAAGACAAATGGTATTCAACCATTACTATAGTTCGAGCATTCCCTCTCTGAAATCTGAGATTCTCCAAATTTCAAAACTTTTAAAGCATCAACATGGTACCACAAATATGATGATTCAATGTATATAAATACTGTTTCATTCACAAAATTATTAGAAAATATCATATTAAATTGCCTTTAAGCTGTGTGCATAAGATATTCATGAAACAATTGATTTTCATTTTTAGACTTGTGTCCCATCCACAAGAC
The DNA here is from genome assembly GCF_052094955.1 of Ictidomys tridecemlineatus. Taxonomy (NCBI): domain Eukaryota; kingdom Metazoa; phylum Chordata; class Mammalia; order Rodentia; family Sciuridae; genus Ictidomys; species Ictidomys tridecemlineatus. The sequence goes on from NC_135484.1 coordinate 135,304,466, forward strand.
AATTCATTATACATAAGAAAGTATTCTAAAATCAGAAAAAATATCTGAAATTCTTAAGACTTCTGAATGCAAGAATTTCAGATAAGGAATATTCAACATGTAATAATTCTAATTTGGAAAATTTTCCAATGCTTTTAGGTGGATAGACTTGAGCCCACCTGGAAACCACACAGGGACCTATTGCTCGGGGCTTATAATGGCAATATGGGTCATTGGGATTTTTATAGGGACACAAAATAACCATACTCAGTTTTTCCCCACATGGGACAGCTCCATGACCTAGTGTGCACATGTCTACATGTCCCACTTTAAATTCAACTTAAGAATTATCTGTATTGTATGTTTCTCCTGAAAACATGCAATTAAAATCGAACTACTGAAAAATGAGCTGTTTGCCAACAAGTGTACTTTTATTTGTGGTTTGGATATGAAATGTCCCCCAAAGGCACAGGTGTCTAAGTTTTGCTCCCCATCCTTGCAAAATTGGAGTTTTGACAAGTGATGGAAACTTTTCTTTCCTTTTCTTTATATTATTTTATTTTTATTTAATGTGTCTCCATGTTCTCCAGGTTGGCCTTGAACTTCTAGATATAAGTGATTATCGTGCCTCAGCCTCCAAAGAGCTAGGACTATGGGCTCATGCCACCACACCTAGCTTCAGGTGGTAGAACATTTAAGAGCTGTGGCCTGGTTGGAGAAAGTTAGGTCACTGGGGTCATGCCCTCCAAGGGGTTAGTGGAAATCTATTTCCTTTCTTGTTGTTTTCCACTATCATGAAGTTAATCACTTTCCTTCTCCATGTATTTCAGCAAAGTACCTAGTGAGAGTCAGAGTGTGGCCTTCTCCCCCCAGGCCCTCTGTGGTCCTCTGCCTCTACTTCCTCAGGCCTGAACTGGCTGGCTCATGGCTTGAAGGACCCTCAAGCCTTCCCCATCTGGATGACTTGATGGTGGTGAAGACCTATGGGACCTAGCACCCTGGACTGCCAGTCTACTGCCTCAATCCTGCATTTCCCAACCTAAGCCACTGCTGAGAGCTTGGAGCCTGTGAATGGTGTCAAGTGTGGTGTGGTTTGGCATGGCATGCTGTGGTGTTGCATGATGTGGTGTTGTGTGACATGTTACATACTAGAAAAATATTTTTTCCCTGGGAAAATTTAGAACTTACCCAGAGATAAGGAAGTAACCAGAACTCATGTAGTAAAAAATGTGGTATTAAAAACTCAATAGTAAAATAAATCCTAACCCAACTTAAAACTAGGATAAAACATTTGAATGGGCATTTCTTTGAGAAAGATATATAATAGACCAATAAGCACATGAAAAGAAGCACAACATCATAACATATCAATGAAATACAATTCAAAGCTGCTGTGAAATATCTCCCCATGTGCACTAGAATAGTAACAAGCAGACAATAGACATAGAGAAACTAAACTCTCATTGCTAGTGGGCATTTAAATTCATGCAGTAACTTTGCAAATTAGTTTGGTAGTTCTACACAAAATTAAATTCAGAGTTATCATATCAACAAGAAATTTCACACTTAGGTCTCTATTCAAGGTGAATTCAAGAAAATATGTCTACACAAAAATTTTTCACAAATGTTCATATCAGCATTGTTCTTAACAGACAGATGATGGAATCAAGCCAACTAAATGCCTACTAATTGACGAAATTTAAAAATGAACATATATACACCCAATATTATTATAAGTATTTTTCCAACACAAAAAGAGATAAATGCCCATACCTTGAACCAAGAAGAATGATTCTTGAAAACATCAGGTTAGTAAAAGAAGGCAATTACAAAATACCTCATATTGTATGATTCCTTATGTGAAATGCTCTCAATAGGCAAATACATAGAGAAAAAATGGATTAGTGGTTGCCAGAAGTTGGGAGAGGGAGGTGGGATTGGAGAATAATTATAAATGAGTATTCCATTTGTTTTTGAAGTGATGTAAATGTTCTGGACTCAGACATTGGAGACAGTTGTACAGCTCTGTGAATATCCTGAATTGTAGGATTTAAAGGGGTGATTATTGTTAAACCCTAATTTTGAGATTGAGTTATCTCTGATATACATGGGTTTATCAAGCTGTGCATGCTAGCCTGGTCCTAGGGCAAATTCCCTAAGTCACTAGTAGCACTACCAGGTAGCAGCTGAAAAAATGTCCACAGGATCTAAAGATATTTTGTCATAAAAATCCAGGGATCAGGAGGTGCAGATTACTTTCATTAAATCTACAATGGATAGAGAGAAGAGGGATATGACCTGGGATAGGAAGAGAGTCAGTAGAGACATGTTTCTGTAGCCTCTTTGTTGGTTGAGTCGATAAGTAGAATAAAATTTTGTCTCAATGGCTGATCTTAAAATATGACAAAAAATATGCTACAGTTATTTTTTCTTTGTTGTGTTAGCTTGAAACTATCAGTTAAACTCTTTTCTTTCCTTCATTCTGCTAATAACAGAATTTATAATGTCTCAAATTCCTTCTCTTTTCAATATCACGGTATGCATATTCATCTTTTAACAAGCATTATTTATCTGTTTATTTTCATGTTTAATCATTGATTTATTTTGTATACAGAGATTAAAGCCAGGGATACCTAACCATTGAACCAGATCCCCAGATACTTTTATTTTTGATTGAGACAGGGTCTTGCTAATTTGCTTAGTCTGGGTTTGAACTCTGGACCTCCTAACTCTGCCTCCCTAGCCGATGGGATTACAAGTATGTGCCAAAGAATAAAGGTGTTATTAAAAAAAATGGTATGGCACATAGGGCACAAAGTTTATGGAAGCCCTCATTCTTGGGGTCATGTAAATGGAGGATTGGCACCTAAGAAAATGGCCTGTTAAATATTTTGCCTCACCTCAGGCACTCAGGAGAGAAAACTAATTTTCATTAATTTGAAAACAGACAGGTATCAGCTGATGGACAAACTTCTAGGAAATTCTCCCTGCTTCAGAGGAAGAGACATTTGATCTGTTTCTTTCTTCTGACAACATGTCAACCTGAAGTATTTCCAATTGCTTGAAGCTGGTACAAAGAGGGATGGGAAAGAGTGTGGACCTTGGATGACATGAACTACTAAACCAATGTGCTCCAGGTGGTCCCTGCCTCTGAACCTGCTGATGAACACACTTGAGGTCCGAGCCATTTTGATTCAGTCTCTGTTTCTGTCACATTGCCAATGAGGAGTAGGACTGATTATATACCAGTTCCACAGCCTAAGCACCAAAAGTTGAAAAATAGATCAGCTGCTCAGATTCAGGACACTGTGTTCTCTATGAGGGTGCTGCACTGGTAATAATCAGTGGTGTAGAAATTGGAAAACAAAGTTTTTATTTTTATTTTTCTGGTGCTGGGGATTAAGCCATGGTCTTGTGCATATGAGGCAAACATATTACAGCTAAGTTATATACACAGCCCTTAGAAACAACATTTTTTAAAAATTATTTTTAGTTAATTATGAGCTCATAGTAATTATGCAAAAAAGTGTTTAATTGTAGCAATTTCATACATGCATGTAAAGTACTTTAACTGAATCCACCCTACCTGTAACACACTATCCCTCGCCCCTTGTACTTTTTCTCACCCTTATCTTCCCTATTAGTCCATCTTCTACTTTCATGTCATTTTATATTATTCTCTAGATTCTACATATGAAAGAAAACATGAGATACTTGTTTTGCTTAATATGATATTTTACAGTTGCATCCATTTTCCTACAAATTACATTTACTTCCTTTTTATGGCTAAATTAAAATCTACTGTACATACATACTTACCAAAATTTTTTTATGAATTTATCTGTTAATGGGCACCTAGGCTGATTCCTTAACTTGGCTTTTGTGAACTCTGCTGGGTCAAACATGGGTATGCAGCTATCTCTGTACTATGCTGACTTTGATTCCTTCATATGTACACAGAGAAGAGTGGTATAACTGAATCATGTGGTAGGTAGCACTACCTTTAGTTCCTGAAGAAACTTCTTACCATTTTCCATAGTGGTGGGGCTAATTTACGTTTCCACTAACAGCATATAGGGGAAGGGACACATTCCATTTAGCTGAATCTCTCATTTGTGTCAGGCAGGAGCCTCAGAATATAGACCTATACGACTTTCCTCCCCTAAAATCTCAGCCTGTCACTCTGTCTTTGCTTTCTGTCAGTAGAAAAGCCCAGAGTTCTAGGTTTTATGTCCTTCCCCAGTCCTCCCTGTGTTTTTCCCAGGGGACTTTGCAGCCTGCCTTTGGTTGTCAGTTTCAGAGTGCTTTCACTTTCAGAATCCTCTCGAAAACATGCTGTGCCCAACTCCACCTCAGTGTCTCCCTTGGTGTTCCAGTGCAAACCAGTGTGTGACAGAGGCCAGGCTAGGGGAGAAAGAGCAAGGGGATTAGTGACCTGACCCAGGTCACACTGGATTTCTTCCCTGGGGCAGTGAATGCTGATTGGAAGACAGGCCTGATAAAGGTCTCTGGGAGTGCAGAGGCCCCAGAGTGGACCTGAGAGAGGCACAGCTGTAGATCCTGGTCCTGTGATTCAGAAGTCAGCACCAGGCTAGCAGCACTGAGACCTGAGGGAGAGACTGTGTGGAAGGTGGAAGGTGAGTACTTCTCTGTGCAGGGGCTGAAATGACAGTGGACCAAGGGAGGCAAGTTTTAGAAACCCCAGGCCACCACTAGGAGAAGAGACGCCAGAGACTGAGATGAGAAAAGACAAGTCAATGATTTGCTGTGTTTAGAGAAAGAGCTTCTTGGGAGATCATGGGGGTCAATGGTGCAGCAGGACCTTGCTTAGGGCAAGTCCCAGAGAAGGGCAGCATGATTTCATGAAGACAAAGATGCTGCACAGCCTCCTGGCTTTTCTGCTTGCCTCTTGCCTGCCCATAGCCCTGACCCTCACCCTGGTGGGTGTTCATGCTCCAACACCACTCCCACCTACTTGCCTTATTTCCTCATGTCTCCTCTCTCCTCAGGGAGTCACAGAGTAACTTCTGCCTTACCTTTCACTGTGCTTTTAAAATCTCCAGTATCCAGTTCACAACCAGTGCACCCTTTATTTATCTGAGGTTTGCCCCTAATTGATGGAGCTCTTGCTGTTTCCTGAGCATACTTGCAGGTGCTTAGAATCAGGATTCCAGGTACCTTTCCTGCAGACAGAGGCCAGTCTTGTGGGTCCAACAATAGATGAGACAAGGAATTACAATTAGCAGTGATGAGTCAGGGTGAGGAGGATGGAGCTCTAGACTAGGACATCAGAGGCCTCCTGGTGCTGAGCCTATAAGAGGGCAATGAGTGATTGGAGCCTGGTGACAGGGATGGAGTAGGAAGCCTTTTATGTTGGATATCAGTGTTTTCCAAAGATCAGAGGTGATTGGGGGGATCAGGGTGGGTAGAAGTGGAGACTGTGACAGAGGAGGACTGCAGCAAGGGATGGGGCCAGGCAGGTGGGATGCCATTTACAAAACACATTTTGAGCTTATCCCTAGGGCCCCTAGAGATTTAAGGTTGGGGTCATAGGATCCAGACAGCACTTCCCTTTCAGTATTCTGTGTGTCTATCCATCTGGGTACCTGATTAGGGGAGTCCATTTTCTGAGGCTCCCTAGCCTACTTGATTTGCATTTTAGTGAGCAGGGGCTGATGGTACTGGGGATCTCTGGGTCAGGGAGCTCAGAGGCTCTGGAGAGGAGCCAGGTGGTTCAGACGAGGCACAGGATCACAGGGGCTGGAGAAGTGGAGTGGGGAAGAATGATTTGGGAGGGGGCTAAATGCATGCTTGGACATAGGATTGGGGGATCTTTGAAAAATGGGAAGTTGTCAGGGAGGTTTCCCAAGGTCTAGGGCTAGCCACCCGTGAGGGAGGGTCTCATGCATAGAGCTGCCCCATGGTGTTTACACTCCACTGTCTCTGGCTTCAAGCAGCCACCTCCTTGCTCTGGCTTTGACTACTCACTCTTCTTTCTTTGACCTGTCAACTTCTGTTCTCCTCTGCCTGCTTTTCTGCTCTTCCTTTCCTTGACAGTTTGATGTTCTACAGAGACCAGCCCCTTCCTCACATGTCTAATCTGTTCCCATGGCTTTCGCCGGTACTCAGAAATTTTCTGAATTCACAAGAAAAATGAAAGCCAAGCAGAGACCACACACAGTATCCTCAGCCCCATTTCATTGTGTTTCTCTGTCTTCTTTGCCCCCAGACCCTGCATCATAAATTCTCTTTCAAAAGCAAATGGCACCTTTGCCATCCAGGTTTTGAAGACGCTGTGTCAAGACAGACCTTCACAAAATGTGTTTTTTTCTCCCCTGAGCATCTCCTCTGCCTTGGCCATGGTGCTCCTGGGGGCAAAGGGGAACACCAAAGACCAGATGGTTCAGGTAAGCTTTCCTGTCAATGAGAAGGAGAGACTTGTCTGCAAGGTTGTCTTTTATCCCCTCCTTCAGTTTTTCCAGAACTGTTGAGGAAGGAGGGGTGAGCCTGGACCATTTCAGGGAGGGAGCACAGAATGAAGGGAAGGAAAGAGGTAAGGAGTTTCCTCCAGTGAGTTGTTGTGGTTGGTTGCTCGCAGGGGTCACTGTGTAATCTCTTTTTCATTTATAACTTTTCTTGAGTTCATCAAGAAGTTCCTTAAAATTGTGGCCTTGGAACATTTGTTCACTTATGGGAATCAGTTCTTTGCTCCTCCCCCAGATGAGGGGTGTTTGGGCAGTGATGGTAAACTGGTCCTACAGTACTTCAAGTCTCAGGCCTGGGCATGAGCCACAGAGGAAAAACAACTTGCTACTCAAAATGGTGTTTCACAGAGGAAATAGCTCAAAGAACTTCTATTGCTTGTTGTGACAAGAGACTTAACAGATATGAGCTACTCAGCATGTGTCCACTGTGACTCATGTTTATGCATAAGAAAACATCTGTAGAGTGAATAGACTAACAAAAATATGATTGTGTTAATACAGAAATATTTACAAAAGATTGTCATTACATTATGCCTGTTGCTCCTGCCTGTTACTACTGTTGTTTAGGATCTGCCTCCAAGGTTGAAAAGACTGAAATTACATAAACCTTCATTACCAATTTCCAAATTGGTTACTTGTAGAATTGTCATTCTGACAATTTCTTTCATGGTAAAAATTAATTTACTAAAAGTTTTTATTTGGAGTTTTAAATTATTCAGGAAATTTCAGTTTGTGTGGGATATAAGAAGTTTATATATGTTCTGTCGAATATAATTGTCAAACCAAGTCACATTAACCTCTTACCTGAATACCTCATATAGTCCAGTAGAGGGCATTCCAGCTGATACAACAGGTTTGGCAATTTGGTTGTATATCTTTGCTAGGCGACAGAAGTTTTCTTCATATTTTCTGGCTAATATCTAACAAAGAAAGCTGGTATGTTGACCACTGGAAGACTGAGAAAATAAATCTCATTTAAATTTAATTATGTTGGGAAATGGAAGTAATTTTACAAATTCTAGAAAAATTAGTTTTATAGCTTTTTTCAGTACTAATATTTAAGGTTGAATCCCAAAGTTATGCTGCTCTGTCATTTATTTATACAATGTCAAAAGCTAGTGGTGAGTAAATCTAAAGAAAAAAATAGACAACATGTTAGTTATTTGATTATTACATAGGAGAGTTATTTCTTAAGAAATTGTTTTTAATAATTAGTAGGTTAATTTCCATGTTGTTGGTATTTTATTTGTAGTGTTGTTGATTTTTAGTTTCCTACATTGAGGTCATTAAATATAAACTGTGATTTCTGTATTTCAGAGTCAAATGAAACTCTTCTTCTGATGCAATATGACACCTTTATTGAAATATAAAGTATCATATAGTATACATATATTATCTCTCTCTAGGATACTGTTTAAGAACTAATTTATTCTTATTAATGATATTACTCATTTTATACTTTTATTTCCTTTTAAATGTTATCATGATGATTGCATTCCTGTCCAAATTTTTTTTTATTTTTAGTTTTTTGAACTGTATCTTTTTTGTAAATAAAGAGATGCAAGTTATTTCAGTATTTTGAACTACATAATTTTGTACATAAATAAAGGTAAGTTATTCTCTATTTCTGACACATTTATGGTGTCTGTGGGATGCAGGAATTAAGAATAGTCCCTTTTCTGAACATCTCATGCCCCTTTCATTTTGTTCTATTGCTCATCTATAAACTATGCAGAGAGCTCTGTGCAGGTGCAAAACTTGTATCTTTTACTCAGCAGTTCCCGGCCCCTGTCTCCACCTATCCCAACAGTGTCACTTCTAAGTTAGAATCAACTTCCTCTCAAAGGGTCAATTCATGCAGTATTTGAGAAGAATTGCTTGAAAATTCTTGTGGAGATCAAGATCAAAACTGAGAGGATTTTCTTGCTTTCCTTCACAGGCAATGTCTTTAAATACAGGAAATGTCTTTAAATACAGAGGAAGACATCCATAAGGGCTTCCAGATGCTTCTCACCCAAGTGAACAAGCCTGGCTCACAACAGCCAACAGGCTCTTTGGAGAGAAGACCTGTGATTTCCTTTCAGCAAGTTGAGTCAGCAGAGCAATAAAAGTTGTATTTAAAATACCTGGAAATATACAACCCAAAAGAGAGACCCTAGAGACCAGGCAGGATGGCACACTTGGGAGGCTTAGATGGGAGAATCTTGGGCAACCTAGTGACACCCTCGTCTTGAAAACAAAATGAAAAACTGCCTTGGGACATAGCTCACTGGTACAGCATTTGCTTACTATGCTCAAGGTCCTGAGCTCAATCCCCAGTACTGCAAAAACTTGCCAAAAAAAAAAAAAAAGAACAATATTCTTGAGAACTTGAGAAACTCACAGTAAACTTTTTTTAATAAAGAATCCAATTGTACATTCATAACTTGTATTATTTCAATTTTGGCAATATCTAAAATTTCATTTATTTTCTCTGGTTTTTCCAAGCTCAGAAAATATCTCCTTACAAACAAAAATGTTTCATGATCAAGTAGCTTAATATTTGATCATGTTTTAAATTTTTAGAATAGCCTAAAGCTAGCATTCATAATGCTTTGAAGCTCACTGTCATTTTATTGAGCAACCTGACCATTTGAACTATTCCTCTCCAAAGACATTTAAGGAGTCCTGTCTTCAGTTCTACCATGTGGAGCTGGAGCTGCTGTCCTTTGCTGAAGCTACAGAGAAGTCCAGGGAGCACATAAATACTTGGGTCTCAAAAGAGACAAAAGGTCAGAATTATAAGTTATTTCCCTCTCCTCACACCCTACCTCTGTTCTCCTCTCCTCTCTCCTCTACCTCTCCTCCTCACTGCTAATGTCACTGGTGTTGCAGAACCATCAGAGCAAGGTTGCCTGGCTGAGCCTCTTGGTGCCTGTGAACCTTAGTGGCTCACAGAAGATCTGATCAGTGCTCAGGTTTTCAAAACCAGAGAATTAATGCTGTCTGTTTTCCTAGTACCAGAGTCACTGATGCAAGTGTTAACAGAAACTTGTGAGTCAGATTTCCCATATAATACTTTACATGTCACTGGCCTTTATTGTTCTCACAGCAGGTGACTCTTATCTATGAAAACAGATCAATGGCCAGATCTTCCCAAGTCATGCCCTTGGCCCTCCTCTTCCTGGGATCAGTTCGGACTTTATTCCTCCCACTTTTAAGGTGAATTCTCCTACTTCTTCTTTCCTATCTCTTACTTAAGCACACTTCATTAGATTTGAGAAGCCTAGACTTGATTAGTCAACTACAGAATTTCTTTCAGGGCTGATCCATTCCACAGATTGAAAACACCCTGCTTGTGAGGTTAAAACATACTAATTTCTTTTTAGAGTGTGACAGGTTCTAACCTTTGTCCTCTAGATCAATAATGCTTTGATGTTTGAACCATCCAGGCACTTATACACCACTAGGAATGTCTCTATTTCTGCCAACAAATGAGTTAGTAAAAACTAGAGGTAGTACTTTTCACTATTTCTTCTTGGAATCTTTTCTTCTTGTGCCCTCTAGAGGCAGCAAATTAGCAGGGATGCTCTTAGTTCCTTGGAACTATACCACTTGATATACAGGGAAAGAAGGACATACCTTCACCTACACAAATCATTACCTGTTCCAGGGATTCCAGGTGCCAGGAGGGTGATATCATATTATTTCTTCTGTAGTTTCCAGAAACACCTCCCATGTCCCTGCTTTGGAGCTATTCAATTCTGTGTGCCTCAGGAATGTTGCAGGTAGCTGTACAATGTTAGAACTGGGCCTGACCACAGAGCCTTAGACTTGACACTGCTCTTACCCACACACAACAGGTAATGTCAGCTTCTACCCAGCCCCTCTCTTCTTTGCTGCTTGTCTTCTTCTCCAACGTGGTGTCAAGTTTCTGCTTTGTCCCAATCTGCTTTCCTCCAGTGACATAGAAATCTTTCAATATCTTCAACTTGGTGGCTCTTCCAGTGCCTGTGGTCATGAATACCACTCATAGCTGGGATTTTTGACTTTTATACACATCATCCAAACTCAGCACATTTGAAAGCAGAATGTTTGAATCTCCAAGACATTGTGTCATGCTTATTCACTAAAGATTCAAAAAAAGTAACTGACAGAGTTTGTGCTTTTCTTAAAAGGAAAAATTCCAGAGTTGCTACCAATGGGCTCAATTAATGAGCAGGTCAGGATGATTCTTGTCAATGCCATCTACTTCCAAGGAACATGGTACAAGCTATTTGACAAATCAAGCACAAAAGAAATGCCTTTCAAAGTAAACCAGGTAGGGTGAGACATCAAAAATTATGCTAATCTGATGAAGAAATTGCATAGAAAATTTAACTTTGTAAAGGCATAAATGGTTAATAATAATTTCAAACTTATTATCTCTCTTAATGAATTTTAATCTCAGTCAAAAATGATTTGAAAAATAATACTTGGTATCTATTATGGTTTCTAGCCTATTACGACTCTAACTGCCTCTGAAGAAGTATCCTACATGTATTGGCTTAACCTTATTCTGGACACAAACATCTTCTTATAGACAATAGTTGCTATTATATATATCAGAGACATGAGACAGAGTACAAAGAGGAAATATGAAAACACATGTCTTAAATCAGGATTTTTGTTTTGTTTTTACATTTTTGTGCAATGAGGGATCAACCTCAGAGCTTGTGCATGTTAAGCAAGTGGTGTACCATGAAGCTACACCCCAGATTTTCCATCTATTATTCTTTAAATTAAAATAATCTCATATTTAGTTACTGGAGTTCTGGCTTTGAGGTACAGTACTTGCCTATCATGTGCAATGCTCTGGGTTTGATCTTCAGCACCACATAAAAATAAATAAAATAAAATAACTAGTTATTGTGTCCAACTACAACTAAAATATTTTAAAAAATAATCTCACACTTGAATTGTTGTTATTTATAATTTATCATTATTGGTTCAGCATCTGCAACTTCTTATTATTAAAAATGACTGCAAAGGTCCTGGGCAACTGTGAGCTATAAGTTTAAGTAAAACAGATATTAGAATACTTTGCTTGATTCTGTAAACCCTAAAGATGCAATGTAATGCAATAAGGAAGCTTGTATGCATTAAGCTCCTCCCCTTATTTATAAGGCATGTTTCAGATAACTATTTATTAATTTCTAGCAGTGCTGGACCACAGAAGAGTTGAGAGTTTTGTTTCTCCTTTTAATACTGTTTTAAATGCTGTGCTCATGTGATCAATCCTCTCAGGAGGAGGAAAGGTCAGTGCAGATGATGTGGAAAGAAGCCAATTTTAACTATGTCTACATCCGTGAGGCCCAGACACAGGTGTTGGAGCTGCCTTATGCTGGCAAGACGCTGAGCATGATCATCCTGCTCCCAGATGAGGACATGGACCTCAGGGTGGTGAGTTGGGAGGGGCTGCACTCCTTTAAACTCACAATTTCTGTGAGAAGAAGTGGGTACACCCTGTGCCTTTCTTTCACAGTATCTCCAACCCATGAGCCCAAATGGCCCAGCCCTGTCTGCCTTGCTTCCTTGTGATATGATCCCTATAGCAAGAGAGTTAACCATCCTCTCAATGGTGGCAGTGCACTGTGATGACCTGAATGGTCACTGGGAGCAGAGCAGCTCCCATGGGCTTTCCCTCTCTTCAGCTCCCTAATGTGAAGATGAGTTTCCACAAACAGTGCCTCATTCCACCATAGGCAGTTGTCCCTCTCCTGGAGAGGCCCACACTGAGAGCCCTTCCTTTGCCCAGTGTCTTTGGCTTGTCAGCAATGGTTTATTGTATGAAAACTAAACCTCATTCAAAGCAACAACAACAAAAAAAAAAAAAACACAAGAAAAGCCCCCTTGACTTGGCATAGATGCTTTTCACAAATAAACATGGCTTGCTAGTGGATGAATAAGGAGGGACAGCCACAGTCTTCATGCAGGGAAATATATATGAGATAGCATGTGGGGTGTTAGAAAAGCCAGATCCCTCACAAGTTTCTGGGCAGCTGAAGGCACTTCCAGTCCTGTGTGGACAGTCAATAAGGAATATTCATGGAAATGTCTGTGTGTCTGTCGATACCCACCATAGTCTGAATATGAACCTGTGATTCTGGTCTTTCAGGTGGAAAATAACCTGACTTTTGAGAAATTCATAGCCTGGACCAAGGCAGCCTCTTTGCAGAATATTGAAGTGGAAGTTCTCCTTCCGAGGTTTAAACTGCAGGGGGATTATGACATGGAGTCTGTGCTTCAGCGTTTGGGAATGGTCGATGCCTTTCAACAGGGCCAGGCTGACTTCTCTGCCATGTCATCTGAGACAGACCTGTGTCTGTCCAAGGTTGTGCACAAGAGTGTTGTGGAGGTGAATGAAGAAGGGACTGAGGCTTCGGCAGCCACCAACATAGATATAGTGGGTTAGTGTGATTCATGTTCACCAACATTCTGTGCTGACCACCCCTTCCTTTTCTTCATCAGGCATCATGAATCCAACACTGTTCTGTTCTGTGGTAGGTTCTCATCTCCCCAAGGGTTGCACTTCCTCTCCATGGAGATTTTCCCTTTTTCCATGTCCCCAAATTTTCACTACAGTTCATAAGGATGGGCCTTTAGGTGAACACCAAGTAGAAAAATGAGGGCAAGGTCCTAAGCCTTCTGAACAACTTGCCAGTGTGATCTCCTGATACACCACACTCAGCTGTCCCCATACTGCCCACTCATTTGTACCATAGAACCAGGGTCATGGCCAATAGACTGTCCTGATTCCCTGTTGTATTATGTGTGCAGTACAGATTGCATAGGATAGCTTGCAAACTTTCCCCAGATGGCCCCTAACACATTTCCCACTCATTCCACATGGAATTCCTTTTACTTATCTTGTGCTTTCCTGGTACTTCAAGGAAGTGTCTCAATGGTAGAGCACTTGTCTAGCAAGTTAGGGTTAGACTCTCATCACCACATATAAATTAAAATAAATAAAATAAAGATATTGTGTCCATCTACATCCAAAAAAAAAAAACTTTAATGAACATTTTGTCTACCTTTGGCATTCACCAATCACCATTGCATTGCAATATATGCTAGGAACACAAGGGAACAGAATCATGGTCCTTTGGCACCTGCTCTTTATTATGTATTCCCAATTTATACAGTGTCTATGACAAACAGATTGCACAGTTGAAGAGCTTTGAACTACCACATACCCCCATTGCAGCTAGGATACCTTGCCTGGTAGTATTGCATTTCTCAACCTCCAACCCAAACAATGACATGCCATTTAGTGCTTAAAGTTCCATTAATGTCATCTTCTTCAGGACATTTTCCCATTCTCCATAATCAGAGGTACATCTTTAAACTTTCACAAAAACTGCCCATGATAGTTGTATTGCTTATTTATTAATCATTTTTGTTCTTAGTCTTTGGACTAGGCCTTAAAGTCTCCAAGATTTGTGATTATATTCTACATGCTATAGTGTGGTATTAAATAATTTGATCCTATATGACCTCTGTAGTAATTTTTTAGTTGTTGAACATCAACAACTTTGTTGTTCCTTTTAGATATTTTTATCCCAATGACATCCACATTTTCACAGTTCAGAGCCATCTAATACATGGTGCAAAGGTGTTGTGCAACCACAAGTTTTACTGTGTGCCCAAAGGTTTTCATTGCCTCCAAAAGAAATCTGTATCCACTAAGCAGTTAATCCTTATCCCTTTCTCCCTCTAGTCACTAGCAACCATGATTCTGCTTTTTGTGTCCATGGATTTTCCTGTTCTGCATATTCCGTATAGACTGAATCATAAAATATATTACGTTGTGTGTCTGGCTTCTTCACTTAGTGTGATGTGTTCTAGGTTGAGTCTTTTTGTGGCATCAGTATTTTATTACTTTTTATGATTGAATAATATTCCAGTACCTAAATATGACACAATTGTTTTATTCACTCATCCATTGATGGACTTTGGATTTCTATCCCCTTGTGGTTTTTTTTTTAATAGTTCTGCTATGAAATTGCATGTTTGTGAATTTGCTTGAATACCTATCTACACTATTCTGTGTATATACAGATTTAGGAATAGAATTGTTGTTCATAAGATAATTCTATTTAACTTTTGAAGAACCACCAAGCACAGTGCCTAACCCATGTCACGTTCCTACCAGCAATGTATGAGATTCCAATTTCTCTGCATATCCTCATGCACACTTGTTATTTCTTTTTTCTTTATTTAAAAATCATGAACACACTAAAGGTGATTCTTTCCATAGTGATCAATTCTCTGCCTTATCCCTGCTCCAGAGCCCTGGAGCTGGTCAACCATGGATGAAGACTCTGCAACTGTGAGCCAAAAGGAAATCTCCTTCTCCTGGTCATTCTGGTCAGATGATTTGGCCACAGCGATGAAGAGCTGACTAACACAAAGGTGCACAGCTGATTGCAGAAAGCCCACAATAAGTGGTCCAGCTACATTCCTACTAAGGGGACCAACCTCTCGTGATCAGACTTGATAGTTTTCCATTGCTTTTAGGATAAAGATTAATCTCTTTTTGGAGAGCTAACCAGATAGTTCCTGATTTAACCTTTTCTCCTCTCCCCATTTGCCATTTCTCAATATCAATCCTTCTTTCCAACCTTATAGAATTTTTTGCAGTTTCCAACTATTCCATGCTCTGCCTTTACTCTGGGGCTGAACAGTTGTGACCAATGATAGTTAGCTTCCCATTATTGTGACAAAGTACTTGTGATAATCAACATGAAAGGAGGAATCCTTTATCGTGGGTCACACTTTCAGAGGTTTCAGGCTTGGTTGGCCTCTTTGGTTGTTCTTGGGCCTGTTTCAGGACAGTTCATCATGGTGGCAGTAAGTGATGGAGCAAAGATGCTCACTCACTGTGGCCTGTAAAGCAAAGGAGGAGGTGACTGGTGTCCTGAATATTCCCTTCCAAGACACACCACCCATGGCTTAACTTCCTCCACTAGGCCCTACCTCCAAAAGTTCCTCCATCTCTCAGGATCTCCACAGGCTGATGAATGCACCTTCAACCTATGGAACTTGGGGATCATCCCAGATCCAAACTACAGTGCCATCTTCTCCTTAGGAAACCCTTCCTTTCCACTAGTCCTCTCCCACCTCCTCGCTGCCCCACCCCCTCACTGGCTAAGCTTCACTGGTCCTTTCCAGAGTTAAAGACTCCCCCTGTGTGCTTAATTATTTTGCAGAAGAAGTATTTAGTGCAAGGGGAGTGGAGGCAGGGGGGTATTGTTGAGAGCAGCTTTATCCTATTATACACGCAGGTTGTCTACAAAGGGCACTAAATCGTCCCAACAGGTAGTGGGCATTTCCCAGTGGCCAAATAGGGTGTGTTTCTCTGGTTCTCTGTGGTAGAGATGAAAGTGGCTGAGGTTGGCTAATGGTTCTATCTGCCTTCCTCAGGGGCTTCTCTCACCCTTCAGTGTGAATAAGGCCTTTGTCTTGTTGGACAATGTGGTCTCCAGGAGCCAGCACCTAGCGGTCACCAAGGGCCCTCGTTGGCTCATTTCTGATGCCTAACAAGTGGCCAAGTTCTTAGATATCCACATATCTTCATGGGCCCTGAAAGCCATGGCCAGCCTTTGTGCAATGAGCACCATCCAGGCCACACATGGTGCCTCCCAAAGGTGCCACGTCCTCAGAGTCCTCAGTGTTGTCCTCAGCTGGGATGGGCAAGATTGGGCTAGGAGACTGGCAACCCACAGGGTCCTGGGTCCAACCTGTCACTGCCACCATCAAGTTATGGGGGGAGTGAGAGGGGAGTCTCACCCATCCTTCAGGGCCTTGGCCAGCCTCAGTTTCAATCTCCCTTCCTTGTCCCTGCCCTGCTCACCCATCATGGCTGACTAGCTACCTAACACCCTAGTCCCTGGGCTTGTCTTTTCCTTTCACTGTTCTAGGCTACTGGCTCCTAAACCAGTAAAATCATCCTCCCCCTTTACTGACACCTCTTTCTTCTCTTGCTCCCCAAGCTCCATCTATGTCCCTTTCATTAAGGATCTTTCTTCCCTCACCCCTGAGGGAACCAGCTGGGGAGACCCCGTTCACCTTTATCTTCTGGTCTCTGTCTTAACTGCAGCTTCTGGTAAGTGGTGGTTCATGTCCATTTACTTTCTTCAGAGCCTCTCTTCCTGTGCACTCTTCTGAGTCCAACCCTGACTCCCTCTTGCCCTTGGCCATGGTCTTCTAAGAACATTTTCTTTCATCCCCCATCCCCCCTCATAATATGAGCAGCTGGTTCTCAGATTCTAGGTCTCTCTTTACCCTTTTCTGATAAATCAAAGGCAGACAGAAGAACGTCTGGGCATTTGTGGGAACACAGCCTACACTAAGTACTTGGGCAGAAGAAATTCTGTTTGGGGGGACTCTCAAGAGAAGAGCCTTTGATTTACAGGGCCACATCCTACCATATGACCTGTCACAGTCTTTGAGATACTGGGATATCTTGTCTGTCCCTGATGTGATCTAGAAGTACATTCTGCCTAAATGTCTTGTTTTTTTTTAAATTTGTTTGATTGTTTTCATTTGTTTTATAACATCACAACATTGTTGATTAGGAAATTTTTTACAATACAACAAAAAATACAGACATGCAATATATGGATGCCACTAAACGCAGCATGATGACTTTCTTCCCTCTTTAACAGACCATAATGCCCACTGCTAATAAAACAAAGACAATGCATATAGGCAGAAACAAATCAGTCATTAGCTTCACAATTTGTCTAGAAATGATCTATATATGCATTTTACTGTTGCTGCTTATGATAAAATATAAAAAGGGAGTTAAAGGAAATTTCCCTTTTTGGTTCCTATTATATAAAAGATGCTATATCCTATTGTAGCAGGGCCACTATATGAAAAATAAGTAAATTAAATGTTATTACAAAAATGAAAGAGTTCTGAGATTCTGGTTAAAGAGGGCACTAAACAAAAAAATACTAATGTAAAGATTCCAAAACCAAAAGAGAGGTTGTTATTAAAAAGCTCTAGGTGCATTGTAAGCATATAGCATTTTATTCCCATGTGTTTTTTCAAACAATGGAGATGTCAGAAATTAGGGTCAACTGTGTTAGACTAAATTACATTAGGTATAGGCTGCATTGAATGGTACTGTATTATCAGTATCACAGAGAAGCACAGTTTGCATCAGTTTATCTTCCATGAAAACCTTCCAGAGTCCCTTTATTTTGGAATATCCTATGAACAATTAGACCACCAGAGCATGATTTTACATTGGTAAAATGTTCTCTTGAATAAAATAGAAAGGATATTTTGAATAAAAATTTTAAGAAGGAAAAGAAAATGTAGAAAAATACTTAGAGCTCTTACTTTCTAAGTACACAATTCCCTACCGAATTCAAGGCATCTTAATCTCCATCAAGAACAACAACAAAATAAGTTTTGTAGTCTGTTAAATCTATCATTATAAATAAAACTGGTATAAATTGGTCAAATGAAGCCAACAAACACATAAGGTTTTGGGCACCATTCTGTATCCAAATGACAACAGTCATTCAGTTTCCTGTGAATGTAATTTTTATTCAACTCTCATTTTATAAACCAATAAGTACATATTATCATAATTTCTGCTCATAAGTAGAATTCAATGTGAATATACATCTCACAAATGAGTTAATTTAAATTTGTTGGTAAGATAAAATTCTGAATATCTAAAATTAACCAGGAGCAGTGGCTCCCACCTATAATCCCAGTGGCTCCAGAGAATGAGGCAGGAGGATTTTGAGTTCAAAGTCAGCCACAGCAAAGGCAAGACACTAAGCAACTCAGTGAGATACTGTCTCAGATAAAAAAGTAGGGCTGGGAATGTGGCTCAGTGGCCAAGTGCCATTGTATTCACTCCCCAGTACCCACCCCAACACTAAATAAATAAATAAATAAATAAATAAATAAATAAATAAATAAATAAATTGTCTAAAATTCTTAATATTTTTCTCAGGTTGCTGGCCATTCAGGATTATATTTATCTCTGTTAGATGTTTAAGATGCAATGTCCATTGCTTTCTGTTTTAAATACAATTTTAACTTTTATGTTTGACAAAGAAATAAGGTATTGACTATCCTGGTCTGATATCTTGGTTTTCCACGAGTAATTTAAAAATGGGAAATAGGTAAATATAAGAAAGTAAATGCTTATAAATGAAGATAAAACATATGAATCATTCATATATTACAACAATGACAATTCAACTTCTAAATGTAAATTCAAATAGTCTTAGCTTCCTGATAATAATATCTATTAAATGTATTTTTATAAATGATTGGTATATAGAAAAACAACTTACTTTTGCTCTTCCCTGCATATTTACTTAAAAATAAGGCTTTACTGAGTACAGTGGCACCTGCCTGTAATACAAGTGGTTAGGGAAGTTGAGGCAGGAGGATTGCAAGTTCAAAGCCAGCCTCACCAATTTAGCAAGAACTTTAGCAACTTCCTGAGACCCTTTCTCTAAATAAAATATAAAAATGGCTGGGATATGTGGCTAAGTAGTTGAGTGTCCCTGGGTTCAATAAAAAAAGGGCTTTAAAGAGTTAATGTTCAAACTAACATGTGCAATTCTATACAGAATGATAAAGGGAGAAAGGTCTTAATGAGCATTTTGATGAAGATATTGAAAAATGTAGTATTGTATCTTATTAAAAAGAAGGAAATTGTCTAAATTTTAAAGATTCATATGGTTTGTTTCAACCTGTAAATTTAAATTTAAGAGAGAAAAAAGGCAGAACAAACCTTTTCTCTTATTTCAAACAAAAAGTTGGAGGTGGGGGAGATACAAAGAAAGTTAAAAGGATTAAGATATATCTTTTGAATGAGGAAAGATTTGTATGTAAATTATGATGTTTGACCTAAAGTAAAATGACTGGATTGTTTCAAAATGGGAAGAAAGATAGACCAAAAGCTCAAAAGCTAAAGGTTTAAACAAGTTGCAGAGAGTCTAAGCAGGTTGCAGGTTTGTGAAGGATGGATGTCCTAAAGGGAAATGTATGTGTAATTATGCTGGCTATAATTAAGAGGAATTATTTTCAGTGTTTTCAAAAATGATAATTTAATCCTCTGGATATAAAACCAGGATCTAGGTTTCTAAAATCTATTTATTTATTTATTTATTCATTTATTTATTTTTATTTGTTTTGTTCTTCTACCAGGGTTTTTCTTTGATCTCAGGTGCACTTAACCACTGAGCCACATGCCCAGTCCACATTAGCCTTCAGGCTATATAAAGAATTCAAAAAACTTATCACCAAAAAACAAATAACTCCATCAATAAATGGTCTAAGGAACTGAAGAGACACTTCACAGAAGAAATATAATCAATCAACAATTATATGTAAAAATATTCAAGATTTTTAGCAGTTAGAGAAATGCAAATCAAAACTATTCTAAGATTTCATTTCATTCCAGTCAGAATGGCAATTATGAAAAACACAAAAAACAATACATGTTGGCAAAGATGTGGGGGAAAAGGTACACTCACACATTGCTGATGGGACTGCAAATTGATGTATCCATTATGGAAAGCAAAATAGATATTCCTGGAAAACAGAGTGCAACCACTATTTGAACCAGCTATTGTACTCCTAAGTTTATATCTAAAATCAGCATACTACAGTGATGTAGCCACATCAATATTTACAGCAGCTCAATTCATAGTAGCTTAATTATGGAATGAACCTAGGTGTCCTTCAACAGATGAATGGATAAAGAAAGTGTGGTACATATACACAATGGAATATTAGCCTTAAAGAAGAATGTAATCATGGCGTCTGTAGGAAAATGGATGGAACAGGAGGATATGCTAAATAAATAAGCCAATCCCCCCAAACTAAAGGCTGAATGTTTTCTCTAATATGTGGGTGCTAATTCACAATGGGGTAAGGGGGTTGAGGAAGAATAGAGGTACTTCAGATTAGGTAGATGGCAGTGAATGGAGGGGGAGGGGTATGGTGGAAGGAAGGATAGCAGAATGAATCAGACACTAAAAACCTATGTGCATATAAGAGTACACAACCAGTGTGAGCCTACATCATGTACAACCAGAAGAATGAGAAGTCATACTCAATTTATGTAGGATGTGACAAAATGCATTCTACTGTCATGTATAATCAATTAGAACAAATTTTAAAAAGAGAGAGCAATGTAATCAGATTAAATTTCTAAAATGAACTGTGATGAAAATATGGGGTTGAATAGGATGTTATCATATGTCCAACAGAGAAAATGGGATCTTTAATGAGGGATGGGGATTAGTGGAGATTGAGACACCTGGGAATCTGCAGACATGGGAGTCAAAGGGTGACATAGGCTTCTAGCTTGGGGGTACAGTGTCCTTGTGCGACAGCAACTGAGAAGTGATAAGGCATGGTCAGGAACTTTCTGACCAGGGAGTTGACTTGTCACTCTCTCCTCTTATTCTCTGCTAGGACTTTCATGAAAGAATTTGGAGTTTTTTGAAAGAAAAAAACTCACAAGCAGTGTGATGAGAATAATTCTGGGAAGTGTAAGAACTTATAGAGGCCACAATTACATAAATGCAGGCTGCCAACTGTCCTAGGTGTTAGCTTTACTTAATACATAGGTGGGTGACCCTTTCAGATACATAGAGACTATTCACAATCATCATAATGTACATGATGTCATGGGCCTTAACAATCTCCAGCTGGGCAATGCTATTTATTACCACGAGATGTAGGCTTAAGATTCAGGCTGAAGCAATCTCTAGGGCACATTGCTATGCTCTGTAATTTAGGTGTGGTCCTTCATCTTTTATAAGTTAGAGTCTTAGAAAAACCATCATGACAATAAATACAGATGACTTAAAGATTTCTAAATATCTACACAGATTGAGAGGTTAAATAAAAACACTCTTGAATTTGGTGTCCTAAAACCCTATAGTTCCAGCTATTTGGGGGAACTGAGGCAGGAAGACCACTCAAGTATAGCAGTTGGAGACCAAGTGACACTCTATCTCAAAAAAACAGTTTTTAAACCCACTTAGACATTGTAATTGAAAGATAAATACTTTATGTCAGAGAGAAAATTCACTAATAACAGCCATGATCAATGCTATCTCCTGGGAGAACCCTCCTGATCAGAATGAACCAACAAACAAGTGTTATTATAGCACTTTTCATGGTATGCTTCATATTTTAGTTTAATTACCAGGATCCAAAAAAGACACCAAGATGAATAAGAAGTGGGTCTGTCCTCAAGGAGCTTATGGTCAGTCTCTGCAACTTTCAGACAGGAACACCAAAGGTAACTCAAAGAAGTATGTTATAAGTGTTAAAGGAGGTGCCAGATAAAACAACTAAGGGTTAAGAATTTGAATGAGGATAGCTGTCAATAAGGTCAAGATGCAAATGGAGCAGGCCTTTCTTTGATAGGGGACTTAGAGGGTCAGCAGGTGTCAGGAGGTACACATGGTAGAAACAATAATTCTAGGGAGAAGAAGAGGTGTCAACAGGTCTGCTTCACTAGAAAAGGGTTTCTAGGTCACAGCACCATTAACATTTTGGGTCAGATCACCTTTTGTTATAGGCACAGTCTAAAGTGTTGTAGATGTGTGGCAAAATCCTGACCTCCAACCAATAGATGTCAGTGGCACATCTACCCCCAATTATGAAAACCCAAAATGTGTCCAGAAACAGCCAAGAGTCCCCTAAGGTGTGGGGGCAAAATCACCTTGGACAAGAACTACTGATACAGAATATATGCAAGCACATAGACACATTCATACAAGGATACACCTATATACAAATGCATGCATATATGTGTGTTTCAGGAAAACCCAGTCCCAGTGTATGACAACAGGCTACCAAAGGTGGAAGATGTCATGAGAACAAAGAGACAGACAGATATTGGGTTGCACTATGGGCAACTTACTAAGGACTCATGGACAGAAGCATGTTTTGTGCAGAAGCAGTGCAGGAGAATCCTTGCACTCCAAGGCAAGGCAGGAGGAAGGGGGAATGCTAAGCTAGACAAAGAGGAGCCATGACCACTAGGATGTACTTGACTTTTCTGAAAAACTATTAAAATACTCAACATCATTTCAGAAAAAAATACAGGCATCAGAGGCCAGCACCATATGCTCAGCTATGTTAATGATCTGGTTTGTCCTGTAGGGTCTGAGATACATGCCAGGGTCACCTGATAGCAAAATGGTAGTTATACTAATGTGAATATAGTCAAGTGAAGCTATATCCCTATAATACACACACACACACACACACACACACACACACACACACACACACACATACAAAATGCAAAACTGTATAGCAGAGGTGAGTTGTAGTGAGGGGACCTCAACCTAGATGGTGTCAATGGAATGGCAAAGAAGGAGTGATCCAGAGGGATTTTAAGAGCAGCTTTGTTAAATACATTAGCATATAAGGTATTGCACATATTTAATGAATAAAATGAGTTTTGACACATTTTTATACCCAAGAAATCAATGTTACTGTCAAGATAATAGTGAATAGATCCACAAGTCCCACAAATTTTTTCATTTCCCTTTATAATCTCTCATTCTTCTCTGGAGCCCAGTCCTCAAGCAGTCATTAATATTTTTGTCACTGCAGATTGGTTTGCAATTATTAAAATTTTATATAATTAAATCATAAAATGCTATTCTTTTGGGGGGGGCCTGGCTTCTTTTTTTCCCATCAACAGAACTATTTATTTTTCTGTTTTTTTATATCAGACTCGGAATTAAATTACCTTGTACAATTCCATTTTTTTCCATTCCATGTTATTTTATTCAGTGAAATGGTAAGAAGACTTTATTAATATGGAGACATTATCAATTCATTAGCTATAATAGTCATTGCTATTATCTATTTTCTTTTGTTTTTCTTCTAGGAAGTTGATATCAAAAGGGTAGTGTTCAGAAATTAATTTCAGCAGCTTTTGGGAAAACCTGCACACAGCAAAACTAGAATGTAAATATCTCACATGAAGATATCTCGCAGCTTTTTAATTTATTTTAGAATAAACTGTCGGGAACTAACAAATGAGGTACATATGCGTCTTTTTGCAATAATTAGATTCATGGCAAAGTAAAATTTTAGTTTAATTCATTCTCAAAACTGCATGTTAATGTTTTATGCTTATTCCCTTACTTTAAACCTACATATGAGTTTGTGAAGTTTCCTTCATTAGTCAAAATGAGAATTAGGCTTTTTCTCTAAAGCAATTCTATGCTATCACTAATTTATTTTTATTTATGTATTTATTTTTTGGTACTGGGGATAGAATTCAAGACTTCTCACATGCTAAACACACACTAACATTAAGCTATTTCTCCATCCTAATCATTAGTTACATTTTTCTGGGACATATAAGGCATCTTTGTAGTAGATACAAAAATGAATTCAGTTGAGGTTCACACTATAGGTATTTCTAACTTCATTTATCATCAGCAATTTAAAGCAACATATAATATAAATCTTATCTCCACATACTCTAAACAAGAGTTATTGATATTGATAAAATTCATTCATTTAATAGGTATTAGCACTTACTCAGTGTCAGACAGAGTACCACTTGACAATACATGCAATGGGATAAAAGCACTATTTAGTTTCACTCCTATTAATTCAAAGGAATTTGATCTATAAAATTATGTATACGAACTACAAGAGGAACAGATTTCTGCTATGTTCTTATCAAAATATACTAAAAACCTTTCTCCTCATTCTGTTTGAACCAAACAGTTTCTTTCCACATTTCTTGATTCCATTGAATTGGTATTTAATGTGTGGAATATAGATGAAAACAGGAGAGTCAAGGTCCTTGTTCTCACGATGCTTACAATCTTTAAATTATATGTGAATATAAGCCATTAAAATAAAAATACCAGGATGGACACATACTAGCATTGGTATCTCATTTCAAAAGTCACCATGAAATTTTATTTTTTTTAAATTTTTATTGTTGCTTGTTCAAAACATTACATAGTTCTTGACATATCATATTTCACACATTTGATTCAAGTGGGTTATGAACTCCCATTTTTACCCCGTATACAGATTGCAGAATCACATCAGTTACACATCCACTGTTTTACATATTGCCATACTAGTGTCTGTTGTATTCTGCTGCCTTTCCTATCCTCTACTATCCCCCCTCCCCTCCCCTCCCCTCCCATCTTCTCTCTCTACCCCATCTACTATAATTCATTTCTCCCCCTTGTTTTTTTTCCTTTCTGCTCATTTCCTCTTGTATGTAATTTTGTATAACAATGAGGGTCTCCTTCCATTTCCATGCAATTACCCTTCTCTCTCCCTTTCCCTCCCACCTCTCATCCCTGTTTAATATTAATCTTCTTCTTATGCTCTTCCGCCCTACTCTGTTCTTAGTTGCTCTCCTTATATCAAATAAGACATTTGGCATTTATTTGTTAGGGATTGGCTAGCTTCACTTAGCATAATCTGCTCTAATGCCATCCATTTCCCTGAAAATTCGATGATTTTGTCATTTTTTAAAGCAGAGTAATACTCCATTGTGTATAAATGCCACATTTCTTTTATCCATTCTTCTATTGAAGGACATTTAGAGTGGTTCCACAGTCTAGCTATTGTGAATTGTGCTGCTATGAACATAGATGTAGCAGTATCCCTGTAGTATGCTCTTTTTAGGTCTTTAGGAAGTAGACCGAGAAGGGGAATAGCTGGGTCAAATGGTGGTTCCATTCCCAGCTTTCCAAGAAATCTTCATACTGCTTTCCAAATTGGCCACACCAATTTGCAGTCTCACCAGCAATGTACAAATGTACCCTTTTCCCCACATCCTTGCCATTACTTCTTGTTGTTTGACTTCATAATGGCTGCCAATTTTACTGGAGTGAGATGGTATCTTAGGGTGGTTTTGATTTGCATTTCTCTGACTGCTAGAGATGGTGAGCACTTTTTCATGTACTTGTTGACTGATTGTATGTCCTCCTCTGAGAGGTGTCTGTTCAGGTTCTTGGCCAATTTGTTGATGGATTATTTGTTATCTTATTGTCTAATTTTTTGAGTTCTTTGTATACTCTGGATATTAAGGCTCTATCTGAAGTGTGAGGAGTAAAAATTTGTTCCCATGATGTAGGCTCCCTATTTATCTCTCTTATTGTTTCTCTTGCTGAGAAAAAACTTTTTAGTTTGAGTAAGTCCCATTTGTTGATTCTAGTTATTAACTCTTGTGCTATGGGTGTCCTATTAAGGAATTTGGAGCCCCACCCCACAATATGTAGATCCCAACCAACTTTTTCTTCTATCAGGCACAGAGTCTCTGATTTGATATCAAGCTCCTTGATCCATTTTGAATGAAATTTTGTGCATGGTGAGAGAAAGGGATTCATTTTCATTTTGTTGCATATGGATTTCCAGTTTTCCCAGCACCATTTGTTGAAGATGCTATCCTTCCTTCATTGCATGCTTTTAGCCCCTTTATCAAATATAAGATAGTTGTAATTTTGTGGATTGGTCTCTGTTTCATCTATTCTGTACCATTGGTCCACCTGCCTGTTTTGGTACCAATACCATGCTATTTTTGTTACTATTGCTCTGAGGTATAGTTTGAAGTCTGGTATCACTATACTGCCTGATTCACCTTTCCTGCTTAGAATTGTTTTCGCTATTCTGGATCTTTTATTTTTCCATATGAATTTCATGATTGATTTATCTATTTCTACAAGAAATGCTGTTGGGATTTTGATTGGCATTGCATTAAACCTATAGAGAACTTTGGGTAATATCGCCATTTTGATAATGTTAGTTCTGCCTATCCATGAACAGGGTATATTTTTCAATCTTCTAAGATCTTCTTCTACTTCTCTCTTTAGGGTTCTGTAGTTTTCATTGTATAAGTCTTTCACCTCTTTTGTTAGGTTGATTCCCAAGTATTTTATTTTATTTTTTTGAGGATATTGTGAATGGAGTGGTTGTCCTCATTTCCATTTCAGAAGATTTGTCGCTGATATACAGGAATGCCTTTGATTTATGCGTGTTTATTTTATAGCCTGCCACTTTTCTGAATTCATTTATTAGTGCTAGTAGTTTCTTTTTTTTTCTTTTTCTTTTTTTAGAATTTTAATATTTATTTTTTAGTTATTGGCAGGCACAACATTTTTGTTTGTATGTGGTTCTGAGGATCGAACCCGGGCCACACGCATGCCAGGTGAGCGCGCTACCACTTGAGCCACACCCCCAGCCCCTCTAGTAGTTTCTTTGTAGACTCTTTTGGGTCTGCTAGGTATAGAATTATGTCACCTTCAAATAGTGATAATTTAAGTTCTTCTTTTTCTATTTTTATGCCTTTAATTTCTTTCATTTCTCTAATTGCTCTGGCCAGTGTTTCAAGAACTATGTTGAACAGAAGTGGTGAGAGAGGGCATCCCTGTCTTGTTCCAGATTTTAGAGGGAATGCCTTCAATTTTTCTCCATTCAGAATGATGCTAGCCTGAGGCTTAGCATAGATAGCTTTTACAATATTGAGGTAAGTTCCTGTTATCCCTAGTTTTTCTAGAGTTTTGAACATAAAGGGATGCTGTAATTTGTTGAATGCTTTTTCTGCATCTATCAAGATGATCATATGGTTCTTATCTTTAAGTCTATTGATGTGGTGAATAACATTTTTTGATTTCCGTATATTGAATGAGCCTTGCATCCCAGGGATGAATCCTACTTGATCATGATGCACGATCATTTCGATATGTTTCTGTAGCCAATTTGCCAGAATTTTATTGAGGATTTTTGCATCTATGTTCATTAGAGATATTGGTCTGTAGTGTTCTGTCTTTGAAGTGTCTTTGTCTGGTTTTGGAATCAGGGTGATGTTGGCCTTGTAGAATTAATTTGGAAGTTCTCCCTCTTTTTCTATTTCCTGAAATAGCTTGAAAAGTATTGGTATTAGTTCTTCTTTAAAGGTTTTGTAAAATTCTTGCTGTATACCCATCCAGTCCTGGGCTTTTCTTAGTTGGTAGTCTTTTGATGGCTTCTTCTATTTCCTTAATTGATATTGGTCTGTTTAGGTTGTGTATATCCTACTGACTCAATATGGGAAGATCATATGACTTAAGAAATTTATCGATGCCTTCACTATCTTCTATTATATTGGAGTATAAGGATTCAAAATAATTTCTAAATATCTTCTGTATTTCTGAAGTGTCTGTTGTGATATTGCCTTTTTCATCCCGTATGCTAGTAATTTGAGTTCTCTCTCTTCTTCTCTTCATTAGGATGGCTAAGGGTCTGTCCATCTTATTTAATTTTTCAAAGAACCAACTTTTAGTTTTGTCAATTTTTTCAATTGTTTCTTTTGTTTCTACTTCATTGATTTCAGCTCTGATTTTAGTTATTTCTTGCCTTCTACTTCTTTCGCTGTTGTTTTGCCCTTCTTTTTCTAGGATTTTGAGATAAAGTGTGAGATCATTTATTTGTTGTTTTTTTTTCTTTTTTTAAGGAATGAACTCCAAGCAATGAATTTTCCTCTTAGAACTGCTTTCATTGTGTTCCATAGATTCTGATATGTTGTGTCTGTGTTTTCATTTATCTCTAAGAAGTTTTTAATTTCCTCCTAGATGTCGTCTATAACCCACTGATCATTCAGTAACCTATTGTTCATTCTCCAAGTGGTGCATGATTTTTTCTTCCTTCTTTTATCGTTAATTTCCGGTTTCCTTCCATTATGATCAGATAGGATGCATGGTATTATCTCTACTCCTTTATAATTTCTAAGAGGTGCCCTGTGACATAATATTTGATCTATTTTTGAGAAGGATCCATGTGTTGCTGAGAAAAAAGTGTAACTGCTTGATGTTGGGTGGTATATTCTATATATGTAAATTAAATCTAGGTTATTAATTTTATTATTGAGTTCTATAGTTTCTTTATTCAACTTTTTTTTTGGAAGATCTGTCCAGGGGTGAGAGAGGTGTGTTAAAGTCTCCCATAATTATTGTATGGTGGTCTATTAGACTCTTGAACTTGAGAAGAGTTTGTTTGATGAACAAAGCTGCACCATTGTTTGGGGCACATATATTTATGATAGTTATGTCTTGTTGGTGTATTGTTCCCTTGAGCAGTATGTAGTGTCCCTCTTTATCTCTTTTGATTAACTTTGGCTTGAAATCTATTTTATGTGATATGAGTATGGACACTCCTGCTTGTTTCCAAAGTCCATATGAGTGATATGATTTTTCCCAACCTTTCACCTTCAGTCTATGTATGTCTTTTCCTATCAAATGTGTCTCCTGTAGGCAGCATATTGTTGGATTGTTTTTTTATCCATTCTACTAGCCTGTGACTCTTAATTGGTGAGTTTAAGCCATTAACATTTAGGGTTATTATTGAGATATGGATTGTTCCTCCAGCCATATTTGTTTATTTATGTTACTTAACATGGTTTGTTTATCCTCTTTGATTATTTTTTCCCTTCACTATACTACCTCCCACTGTTGGTTTTCATTGTTATTTTCCATTTTCTCCTCCTGTAATGTTTTGCTGAGGATGTTTTGAAGAGATGGTTTTCTAGCTGCAAATTATTTTAACTTTTATTTATCATGGAAGGTTTTAATTTCATCTTCCATCCTGAAGCTTAATTTCACTGGATACACAATTCTTGGTTGGAACCCATTTTCTTTTAGCATTTGAAATATGTTGTTCCAGGATCTTCTAGCTTTCAGAGTCTGTGTTGAAAGATCAGCTGTTATCCTGATTGGTTTACCCCTAAATGTAATCTCCTTCCTTTCTCTTGTAGCTTTTAAAATTCTCTCTCCTTATTCTGTATGTCGGGTATCTTCATTATAATATGTCTATGTGTAGATCTCTTATGATTTTGCACATCTGGCGTCCTGTGGGCTTCTAGAATCTGAGATTCTGTCTCACTCTTCAAGTCTGGGAAGTTTTCTCATATTATTTTGTTGAATAGATTGCTCATTCCTTTGGTTTGGACCGCTATACCTTCCTGTATCCCAGACTCTTAAGTTTGGTCTCTTTATGTTATCCCATATTTCTTGGATGTTCTGCTCATGGTTTCTTAAGAGTCTTGCTGAGCTGTCTATGTTCTTTTCAAGTTGAAATACTTTGTCTTCATTGTCTGATGTTCTATCTTCTAAGTGTTCTACTCTGCTGGTAATATTCTCATTTGAGTTTTTAATTTGGTTTATTGCTTCCTGCATTTCTAGGATTTCTGTTTGTTTGTTTTTTATAACCTCTATCTCCCTGTATAGTTGATGTTTTGCTTCTTGGATTTATTTATGTAATTCATTGTCGAAGTGATCTTTCATTCTGATTTTGCTGTCTAATGTCTTCCTTGAGACTCCAGATCATCTGAAGCATGTATATCCTGAATTCTTTATCTGACATTCCATCTGCTGCAGCTATTACCTCTTCTAAAGTTGAATTGACCTGCATTGCTTGTGGTCCTTTCTTTCCTTACCTTTTCATACTGCTCACGTTTCTTTCTGCTTGGTGAAACTGTTGTGTTATTGAATTTTCCCCCTATATATTTATATTGCTCTTGTATAGTGGCAAATTCTCCCTTTGTGGAGAAAGTCAATGTTAATAGTTCTCAATATCAATAGTACAACATCTAAGTACACGTTTTCCTTATTACTACATTTATAGCTAGACTCTATGTCTAAAAATGTTGGTTTCGATTATTGTTTACAAATATAGTCATTAGTTTCATGAAAGGCATACCGATTCTGGTAGCTTGAAGAAAACTGAATTTCAGGTGTAGGATGTTATGTTTATGGGGAAAGGAGTGAGGGTATGGGGTTAATCTAACTTAGTAACTTTGGAGAGCTCTAACCAATAGATGGGTAATTTATGGAAGAATGTATAGATTCAAATTCCTATCTGTATTTATAGGATTACCCTAATCATGAATAGTAAAATTTAGGGGGTTGCAAATGGGATAGAGAGAGTAAAAGGAAGGAAAACAAATAACAAGGAAAGGAAGAGAAAAAAGAGAGTGGGAAAAAGAAAATATGAGAAAAAAGAAAAGAAATAAAAAGGGGGAAGGGAGGTGGGGCATATGCAATTTCTCTATAGTATATTATTCTGGTAATTCAGTTTTAAAGACCTTTTTTGTGCACAATTTTTGGTTTCACATATGTTGAGGATGCGAAGACCCGAGGGGGAAGGGTAGAAGAGACTGGGTGAATGGCTGAAAAGAGACAGAGAAGAGAGAAAAAGAAAGAAAAAATGTCTCTCAGAACTGTTTTTATTTCTTCCAGTTGGTGGTGTTGTCTATTCCTAGCTTGAGTCTCTTGGTTCAGGATGGTGGTGGTAGTCAGTGTGAGAGGACTTGAGCTTCCACCTGTGGCTTACTTTCTCTTATTCTCTGAGATGTAAACCAGGTGCCTGATCCGCTGCAGAACCGCACTGGTAGCCATGCCAGCCAACTGGTTGGTGGGTTTTAAGGGTTGGTGGGATTTTACAAGATGCCTTCCATCAGTTTTTCTCATAAAGTGTTTGATGAGGTGGGGGTGTTGGGGAAATCTTATGTTTGTCAAGAGCTTGGTCAGGTGACCACACGGGTGGGCAGCACGGCCCCTCCTCCAGTAGGAGTGGTCTGTCTACTGCCCCAGCTAGAGGCTGGGCTCCTCCAACTGGGGAGGTCTGTCTACCATGCAGGTGGGCCGCTGAGCCCCTTCTCTGGTCATGCGGTATGCCTACCATGCAGGCGCAGGTGTCGGCTGGGCCCTTCCTCCAATTGGGGTGGTCTGTCTACCGTGCTGGTGGGCCGCTGGGCCTGTTCTCCAGGTCACAGGTCTGCCTACCTTGCAGGCACCAGCTGGGCCCCTCCTCCAAATAGGGGTGATTTGTCTACTGCATCAGGGGGCCACCGGGCCTGGCTTCTTTAACTCAGCCATATGCTATCATTTATATGTCTTTTCCAAAATTCATATTAATTTTTTTGGGGGGGTATTGGAATTGAACCCAGGGATATTTTATCACTGAGCCATATCTCAGCCTTTTTAGTTTTAAGTTTGAAACAGGATCTCACTAAGTTGCTTAGAGCATCACTAAATTGCTTAGAGCCTCACTAAGTTGTTTAAGTCCTTGCTAAATTGGTAAAGCTGTCTTCAATTTAGGATCCACTTGCCTCATTCTTTGGAGCTGCTGGGATTACAAGCCTATGGCAACAACTCTGCTGTCATATTGAAATTGAACTACATTTGTAACAGTGTTAAGAGTTAGGGTCTTTAAGAGGCCATGGATGTGCTCTCATGAATAGATTATTGCTATCAGTGTGATAACAGCCTCCTGATAAAAGGGTAAATTCAGGATCCTTCTTGTCTGGTGTGCTCACTTGCCCTTAGTCATATTATGATTCAGCATGAAGACCCTCATCAGAAGCCAGCAGCATGCTCTTGGACCTCCCACTCCCAGAACCATGAGCCAAGTAGACTTGTATTTTTTACCAATTACCCAATGTGTGTTACCATGATATAGTATCAGAAAATGGACTAAGATAATTTAGTTTGAGGCTTATCCTTGTCACTGAGTGTATAAATAATCAACTATTTATTTTTTGTTGAGTATTATTGTGCCTCATGGATATATAATTTTGTTTATTCCTTTCTCTGCTGATATTCACTCACCTGTTGATCAATTTTGCTATTACAGGTAAAACTTTGAACTATTCTTTTCAAGTCTTTGGGTTTCTTTTTAGTAAATAGCTAAAAGTTAAATGGCTGGGTTTTATGTCAGCTATATTTTTTATCATTTTCGGAAATTGTTTTCCAAAGTAGTTAGTGTACTAGTTCACATTTCCACCAGCTGTGTGAACAATCTTTTTCTCTTTAATCATTGGTTTCAATGACTAATGACATTGACCATTTTTTAGTGTGTTGGTTTTTTCCTCATTGTAGGGCCTGTTCACATATTTATGCCCACTTCACAAATTTGGGGTATTTGTCTTCCTACTATGTAATATGTTTTATGCACTAGAAAAAATATTCTTTTTCAAATATATATCTTACAAGTAATTTGCCCTGGCCTATGGCTTGCTTTTGAAAAGCAAAGAGTGTGTGTTTTGTTTTGATTTGTTTTAATAAATCCCAATGTATTGTGCTTTTACTTTATAATTTGATCTTTTTGGTTTTGTATGCCATGGTAAAAATATATTTGACAAATTCAATGTTACTCAAATTCTTTTCTTGTATTTTATTTTGAAAACCATGCAAATTATTTTTTAGCTTTAACATTTAGATCTATGTTTTCTTTCTTTCTTTCTTTCTTTCTTTCTTTCTTTCTTTTTTTTTTTTTTTGGTTCTGGGGATTCAAGAAAGGGCATTTTTTATGGAGGCGAGCACTCTATCAACTGAACAATATTCCCAGACCCCTGGATTTCTGCTTTTTTTTTTAGTAAATTTTTGATATTATAATTACATAAAGGGAATAAACATCGAGATTCACATTTTTGCATATTTGTGTCCAATTGACCCAAGGCTACATACTGAAGAGATTATAGATTGTACTTTCCCCATAGATTTGTCTTAGCACATTTATTTTAAACAAATTCATTGTACATGTGTGGGTCTATATCTGGGCTCTCTGTTCTCTTCTAGATGTCTATATGATATAGACACATTTATAGATATTTATATATCTCTTTAATTTTAGAACCACATTCTTGATCACTGGAGTTTTATTATGACTTAAACTAAGGTAGTTAAAAGCTTTCAAATTTTTACTTATTTTATAAGTTGCTTAAATAGAATTAACCTAGGTCCTTTGCATATCCATGTAAACTTTAGAACGAGCTTCTAGGTTTCTATAAAAAGACTGCAGAGATTTTGATTGGAATTACATTCACCAATGGATTAATTTAGAGACAATTTCACATTAACAATACTGAATCTTGTGATCCACGTGCATGTTCTTACCTTTTCTTACCATTTCTCACCTTTCCTTTCTCTGAACTATTTTTGGAGTTTTCAGTGTGTAGGTATTGCATATATTTTCACAAATTTATTTCAAAGTATTTCATACTAATTCTAGTGAAAGTGATTTTTTAAAAAAATATTTTCAGTTTCTAATTATTCATTGTGGGTACATAGACATATAATTGATATTTTTGCATACTATAGCCTTTACTGAAATTTTGTTAAATATTAGTTTCAGTAGCTTCTTGCATATTTCTTAGAATTTTCTACATGGATAGTTATGTTGTCCTTGAAAAAAGGCAATTTTAGTCTTTGCTGCACAAAACTGGATCATCTTATAGTACTACCTTATTTCTTGAGGAACCTTCTTATCATTTTCCATAATGATGGAGCTAATTTACATTCCCACCAACAGCATATAAGGGAAACAGACACATTCCATTTAGCCAAATCCCTCCTTTGTGTCAGTCAGGAGGCTCAGAATACAGGCTTACAGGACTTTCCTCCCCTAAAATCCCAGCCTGTCATTCTGCCTTTACTTTCTGGAAGTAGGAAAGCCCAGAGTTCTAGCTTCTATGCTCTGCCCCAGCTCCCATGGTGTTTTCCCAGCCAATGCCCCAAGGGACCATGTAGTTGGCCTTTGGTTGTCAGTTTCACAGCACTTTTCAGTTTACAAATCCTTGTACACAATATGTGGTGCCCAAGAAGAGTGGCCTCCCCTGAATCTGGCAAGGTGTTCCAGTGTATACTGGTCATTGAAAAAGGTAAGGCAGTGTACTGAGCAGGTGACAGTGACCCATCCCTGGGCAGAGAGGAGACCCTTTCCCTGCCTTGATCCAGGTCACACTGAATGTCCTCCCTGGGGCAGTGCCCTGCAGGCTGGAAATCCCATAGCCAAACAGGGCTCATAAAAGGTCTCTGGGAGTGCAGTGACCCCAGAGTGGACCTGATAAAGGCACAGCTGCAGGCTCCTGTTCCTGTGATTCAGAGGTCAGAATCCAGGTTAACAGCACTGAGACCTGAGGTAGGGCCTGTGTGAAAGGTGGCAGGTGAGGGCTTCTATGACCAGGCCCAGTAGTGGCAAGGCACCAAGAAAGGCATGTTTTGCAAAACCCAGGCTGTCTCTGGAACCAGATACTAAAAAGACAAAAACAAGAGAACCCCAGAAGGTGGTTCCACAATGTGTTAACAGAAATAGCTCCTTGGGTAATTACAGCTGTCAGTGGTGTAGCTGGACCTTGCTCAGGGCTGGCCACAGAGAAGGGCAGAGTGATTTCAATAAGACAAAGACACTGCACAGACTCCTGGCTTCTCTGTTTGCATCTTGCCTGCCCCTGGCTGGCCCTGGCTTTTACCCTGGTGGGTGTTCATTCTCCCACACCACTCCAACCTACTGGCCCTCTTTTCTCATCTCTCTTGCCTCCTCAGAGAGTCACAGCATTACTTCAGCCTTACCTCTTCTCTGTGCTTTTAAAATCTCAAGTATCTAGTTCAAAATCCCAGCACTCATTATTCATCTGAGACTTTCCCCTAATGTGCCCTGAATTGATGGAGCTCTTGGTTTTCCAATGCTTAGAATCAGGATGTCAGGCACCTCTCCTTCAGAGAACAGACAGTCTTGTGGGTCCAACAAAGGATGAGAGAAGAAATTACAATAAGGAGTAATGAATCAGGGTTGGGAAGGTGGGACTCCATAATAGGACATCAGAGGCCTCCTAGTGGAAAGCTTAGGAGGGAAGAGTGAGTGATTGGAGCCTTGTGACATGGATGGAGTAGGGAGCCTTTATCATAAGAGAGTTTTCCAAGGCTCAGAGGTGATTGGGGGATCAGGGAGGGTAGAGGTGGAAGCTGTGAAAAATGGAAGGCTAGAACAAGGGTGGGGTAAGGCATATGGGAAGCCATTTAGAGAAGGCATTTTTGAACTTATCCTCAGAGCTACTGGAGATTTAAGGAAGGGGTCATAGGATCAAAACATCCTTCCCTCTCAGGATGCTATGTGTCTGTCCATCTGGGGTCCTGATGGGGGAGCCCATGAGGCTCCCTGGCCCACTTGATTTGAATCTTAGTAACAAGGGCTGATTGCATTGGAGAGTACAGGGGCAGGGAGTTCAGAGACTCTGGGCAAGAGCCAGGAGGTTTGGACTAGGCACAGAGTCACAGAACCTGGAGAAGTGGGGAGGGGTAAAAAGATTTGGGAGGGGTCTGAAGGCAGGTCTAGACAATATATTGGGGGGTTACTTGGGAGAAATAAGGAGTCAAGAAGGTTTCCCAGGGTCCATCACCAGCCACTGTTGAGGGAGGGTCTCACTGTATTGAGCTGCCCACTGGTGTTTTCAGTCCACCTCCTCTGGCTTCACCCACCACCTCCCTGCTGTTGCTTGGACCTGTCACCTGCTGTTGCCTTTCTGCTCTTCCTTGCCTTGCCAGTGTGCTGTTCTTTAGGGACCATTCCCTTCCTCACGTGCAGAATCTACTCCTATGGCTTTTGCAGGCACTATTAAAGTTTCTCAGTTCACAAGATAAATGAAAACACAACAGAGACACCTCTCAGTCTCATTTCATTCTGTTTCTTTCTTCTTTGCTCTCAGACCTTGTATCATGGATTCTGTTTCTGGACAATGGCACCTTTGCCATTCAGGTTTTGAAGATGCTGTGTCAATATTAACATTCACAAAATGCATTTTTTTCTTCTGATCGACTCCTCTACCCTGGCTATGGTCCTCTTGTGGACAAAGGGAAACACCAATGTCCAGATGGCTCAGGTAAGCTCGCCTATCACCAAGGAGGAGGGACTGGTCTGAAAGGGTTGTCTACTATCCTCTCTTTGGTTTCCAGAACTGTTGAGGAGGAGGGATTAGCCTAGACAATTTTAGGGAGGGGGGTTCAGGAGTAAGGAAGGTGAGGGTTCTCCTCCAGTGAGTTTTTGTGTGTGTTTGTGTGTGTGTGTGTTTGTGTGTGTGTGTGTTTGTGTAGGGGTTTATTTGGTTGTTACATAGGGGAGCTATTTCCTTAGAAAGTGTTTTCAATAGTTACTTAGTAGGTTAATTTCCATGTTGTTGGTATTTTATTTTTAGTGTTGTTGACTTTTAGTTTCCTAAACTGAGGTCACTGAATGTAATCTATGTGATTTGTGTGTTTCAAAGTCAATACATCACTTCTTGTGGCCTCATACATGACACATTTTTTTAAAAAACTATAGTACCATTTCATATACATATGTTATCTCTCTAGAATAATCTTTAAGAATTGATGTATTCCTATTAATCATATTGCTCATTTTATACTTTCATTTCCTTTCAAAGATTATCATTATACTTACATTCCTATCTAATTTTTTCTTGAATATTTAGTGCTTTAACTGCATATTTTTTGAAAAATAAATTTTAATGGAATATTTTTCTCTATTTCTGACATATTTAAACTGTTTGTGGGTTGGAGAACTAAAGAATAGTCCCTTTTCTGAACCTCTCTTGCCCCTTTTATTTTTTTATTGCTTATCTATAAATTATGTAGAGAGCTTACTGCAGGTGCAAGAGCCATAGCTTTTGGCCAGCAGTTTCCTGGCCCCTCTATCCAGCTATCCCACCAGTGTCACTTCTCAATTAGAATCAACATCCTCTCAAAGGATAAATTTATGCAGTATTTGAGAAGAAAATTACCTGCAAATTCTTGTTGAGACCAAGACCAAAACTGAGTGGGTTTTTTTTTTACTTTCCTTCATGGGTGATGTCTTTGAAACACAGAGGAAGACATCCATAAGGGCTTCCAGATGCTTCTCAACCAAGTGAACAAGACTGGCTTGAAGTATTTGCTTACTACCGCCAACAGGCTCTTTGGAAATAAGACCTGTGATTTCCTCTCAGTAAGTTGAATCAGCAGAACAATAAAATCTGTATTTAAAATACCTGGTGATATACAACCCAGAAGAGAGACCCTAGAGACCAGGCAGGATAACACATTTGGGAGGCTGTGGCAAGAGGTTGGAGAGTCAGTGGCCAGCTTGGCCAACCTAGTGACAACCTTATCTCAAAGACTAAAGGAAAAACATGATTTGGGACACAGTTAAGTGGTACAGTATTTGCCTAGCATGCTCAAGGCCCTGGGCTCAATCCCCAGTATTGCAAAACATGCAAAAATAAATAAATAAATGAATGAATGAATGAATAAATAAATAAATAAAGTAAGTCCTATAGAAATTGTGAAACTTAAACTATTTTTTATAAAGACCCCCAATTCTATACTCATATCTTGTATTATTTCAAGCTTGGCAATATCTAAAATTCCATTTATTTTCTCCAGTTATTCAGGGCTCAGGACTTCTCTTCACAAATGTGGATGTTTCAACATCTAATAGATTAAGATTTGATCATGTTGTTAATTTTCAGGAAAGCCTAAAACTAGCACACACAGTTTTTTGAAGCTCACTGACAATTTTATTTAGCAACATGGCTTCACTGAACACTTTTCTCTACATAGACATTTAGGAGTCCTGTCTTCAGTAATATCATGCAGAACTGGAGCTGCTATCCTTTGCCAAAGCTACAGAGAATTCCAGGAAGCATAGAAACACATCTCAAAAGAGACAAAAGGTCATAATTATGGGCCATTCCCTTCTCCTCCCACTCCAGCTCTGACCTCCCTTCCCCTACTCTCTCCTTCCGTGTCACTGCTAATGTCACTAGTGTTGCAGGAGGTCAGAACAGGTTGCCCAGATGAGCATCTTGGTGTGTGAGAACCTTAGTGGGCTCACAGAAGATCTGATCAAT
Organism: Ictidomys tridecemlineatus; assembly: GCF_052094955.1. Taxonomy (NCBI): domain Eukaryota; kingdom Metazoa; phylum Chordata; class Mammalia; order Rodentia; family Sciuridae; genus Ictidomys; species Ictidomys tridecemlineatus. Next base: position 135,342,644 of record NC_135484.1, read on the forward strand.
CCTTATTTTATCAGAACCAAAGGACTAATAGTATCTGTTCTCCTGGGAACAGTGTGGCTGATATAAATGTTAAAGAAACTCATAGGCCAGATTTCCCGGTTAATATGTTACATGAGAATGTATTGTCACTTGTGTGTGATGTTTACATGGCAGGTGACTGGCACCTCTGGGAGAAGATCAATGGCCAGAGGATCTCCAAGTTATGTCCTTGGCATGGAATTCAGTTTGTTCTTGAAGTCAGTTTGGACTACATTCCTCCAACTTTTACATATGAACCTGACTTCTACTGCTTATTTCCTGTCTTTCACTTAAGCTACCTTCATCAGACTTGAGAAGCCTAGACTTGATTAGTCAACTACAGAGACTCTCTCAGGGCTGATCCATTCCACACACTGAAAACATCCTCCATGTGGGGTTAAAACTTACCTGTTGCTCTTTAAGAGTGTGACAAGTTCTAAGCTTGGTCCTCAAGATCAATGATGGTTTGATATTTAAACCATTCAGATACTTTTGCACCATTAGGAACATCCCTATTTCTGCTAATAAATGAGACAATAAAAAATAGAGGTAGTCATTTCCACTATTTCTTCTTGAAATTTTAATTTCTTGTGTCATCTTGTGGCACAAAATTCCTAGGGATGGACTTTGTTTATTTATTAATTTTGAAATGTAGTGTAATAGTAAAAGCAAATGTGACTCCATTTTGTTTTGTGACTCCATTCTGTAAAACAACCAGGCCATGCAGAATGGTCATGACTGGGGCAAGATGTTCTTGTCATGTATGTAAGAAATAAATAATAAAACAAAACAAAACAAAACCTTTAAGAACACAGAACTACCTAATGGGGCATTGTTTCTATAACTAGAGTAACAGGGCTCTGTTTCTGTACCTGGGCTGATTGGGCTAACTGTGATTGATTAGGCTTCCCACTGCTTGACTGCCCTATCCTGCTTCTTTAACCTGGCTTGCTTGCATTGGCTGGACCCTCCTCCAAAAAAAATTCTCTTTTGTGGTTTTCAGGCTTATAAGGAGAGCCCTTGCAATTGTTCCGGGCTGATCAGGGGAACAGCCTTATGTCCTGGTAAGCCACCACCAGTGTCCTACAATAAATGCTTGATCCATTGAGTGGTCTGGAAGTCAGTTTATGAAACCCTGGGTTTAAGCTTTAACTATAACACCTGGAGGCTCATCCAGGATCCATTTCTCCCCTATCCTCACACCAAATTTGCCACCAATGACGGTCTTTTGGACCTCAGCCTGCAGTAGAGGGGATCTCCTGAGAGTGTTCCTTAGCCTCACTCTGAGTATGAGAATGATTCCAATTCATCCTAGGAAGCTCCAAAAATCCTCCTGCTTGCCTGTCAGATATGGTGAGTGGACTCCTCTGGGGACAAGGTCAGGGTGGAGGCAGGCAGCTACAAAGAGTCCCAGAACACTAGCAGATGTTGTCACTGTCTCCCTGAAGACCTTCCTTGGGGCCTCACCTGTGCCTCGGGGCAGGATGAGTCATGGTCTCTGCCCCACTAGAAGTCTCCCTTTGTGACCTCATCTGTCTATCTGGGGGCAGGATGAGTCATTGTCTCTGTCCCACTAGAGGCCTCCCTGCAAGCCCTCATCTGTTCCTGGGGCCCATTTTTCAGGACTTTGTCCATTGGTTTGTTTTTGTTTGTTCCCTTTATATTCTGTGTTAATTTCCACCTCAGTTTGTTTCTAATGTTAAAAAATGGTTAAAAATGCCTTAACTGTGCTCACTAATGCTTGCATTAAAATGTAAAGGGCTGCCAACAGGACTAAAAGAATTGTCAAAAAGTAAAAGATAAAGGTATTAAAAAAAAGTATTCTGGAGATTGCCTTCATTTAGGTAGGAACTGGGCCAGGTGGCCAACTGGGTAGATCATGGCAGTTCCTATATAGAAAAAATCAGAACTAACAATAAAATTAATATTCCTGAATTGTATAACAAAAAGCATATTTTTTTCTAGGAAATTTGGCTTTTGTCTCTCAGTATTTGCAAGCATGAATAATGTCCAACTGTTAAAAAATGGTCCAAAGATTCTTCAGTGTCAGGCTAAAATTTGGTTGCCACTATCCAAGAAACTAGAAAAAAGAGTTTAGAATGGGTCCCCAACCTGGGGACTCTCCCAAGGAGGCCAATGGAGCTGCATCTTTGGGAAATTCCTTCAGGAAAAAAAATAAGTCCCCTTCATTTGTCTATGTTCCCTTAACTCTTTCCAGCTTTGATGAACAGGACTATTCAGGAAAAAGTTCAGAAAAACTTTTAAAATTCTATATTTTTTAAATTCATAATTTTGATCTGATACACCTAGGTTAATATGTTTTTCTTTTTACACTCAGTTTTATTCTAAGGCCAATTTACAAGAGTTAACTCTCATTCTAATAGGTTCTAAAAAATAAGCTACAAGGGTTTTGTTTGTTTGCTTTGTGTGGTTGCACCAGTGTACTCTCCATCTACATGTATTGCCATGTCTACATATATTTGGTACAAAAAATTGACATATGAGTGCATAAATTAAAATTTAAAAATGGATGCAAATACTTTTGGTTAATGTGATTTAAAGCATTCAATTTAAATTTGGAAAATAAATAAAAGTAAAAATGTCTTTAAAGTTACTAATGCACAGTTTTGTTTCTAGATGGTTAAACAGCTGTTAAAACGTTAATGTCTATAAAGTGTCTAATATCCATTGCCATCCATTTCCTTCAACAGAAAAAAAAATTACTAATGCTCTTCAATACACTTGTCTGATAACTTGTTTTTTATAAGTAAATTATATCTAAAAGTATGATATTAATCATAGATGTGTTTGTTAGAGACATCTAATTGGTTTACAAAGTTAAAATGCCAACTGTTAAGTGTAATACCAAGTACTCTTAACTCCTTAAATTCCATAAGGTAAAATACTTAAACAATGTTGGTGTTTTCATAAATTGGTAAATTAAAAAGAAATTTAAAATTATCTTGTGTTATTATAAAAACAAGGTTACTATAAATTAAAAGTTCCAACAAGTATAATTCTACATACAAAGAGTCAAGAGGTTTCAACTGCATTTCAATTAAAGTACTGTAAATAATCAAAGATTTCATCTTATTAAAATGGATTAATTTGTCTAAATTCAGAAATTTATAAGGGTTATTTCAAGGTACAATCAGAAAGAAGGATCAATGGATTAAAAATTATTAAAAGGTTCTAAATATTAAAAAAAAATGATTCCAGGTAAAAAAAAGTCTTTATGTGGTAAATTATAATACATCTAAGAAAAAAACAAAAGGGTTTAATTAAGTAATATAAAGGTCTATAAAAGATAAATATTCTGTTGGTTATATATGTAACATAAATAGTTAAAACTATTCAATGTTGTTCCCTAAAGACAAATATTAATGTACTGAAATATTTACATGTTAAAATGTCAAAAACTTTTAAAAATATTAATTACATTGTGGCTGTTAAGTTTTACTCCCTACAGCAGCTAATCTTGGAGAAATTAAGTTTTGAACATCTGTGGTTAAACAACAACTGTTATTTTAAAGTATTGTCATACATTACAGAGTCTATATTTTTCTTTAAAAGATAACCTTGATTAATATAAAAAAATCAATAAAATTGTGGTACATTACTCTTCTTTACAGATTAAATGTGCTCATAGCTTTCCAGGTATACAAGTCCTTAAGGTAAAAGATTTAAGAAACATTTTTATCAGGTTGGTGTTCTCCAAACTAAAGTTGTCTGTAATGGTAATTTTAAACTTATAAGAATGATATATTTTTGGGGGGATTTATTTATATCATTTGATTTTTTGTAACTAAATCTTATGTTACCTTTTACATTGGGATATAAAAATTTAGAGGTATTTTAAAAGATACTGACAGCCTGATCTGTTTAAAGGTTAATATTATTGAATATTTTTTCCACTTTTCCACATAAAAGAAAAGAATGCTCAACCTTTCCTTAGTGTTTCAGATGTATGTCATATTGTGCTAGCTAACATTCATACAGACAATATATGTAAACTTTATAAAATTATATCTAAAAAGAGAGATAAAGATCAGTTTCAGAAAGAGAACACTTCACCTAAGAATTGTAAAGAGCCCTGCCTTTCCTGAGGTAAGGCTCTGCCTCCCACCTTACAGCATCACAGAATTACTTCAAAGTAGGCCAGACTTCAATTGATTTAAAGTTATATTCAAAAAAATGATTTTATTATAAAGATTATTAGGGTCTCAAATAGAAAATATAATATATATCTCAGCAAAGATTCAATTATATACAAGCTAAATATGTTTTTACTGTTGTTAATTTCACTTTGTATTTACATTATAACTGAAAGAAAAGTGACCACGACACTCAGAGCAACAAAGAGATCTTTATTTTGGCAATGTCATTAACAGGGAGAGAGAGAGAGAGAGAGAGAGAGAGAGAGAGAGAGAGAGAGAGAGAGAAGCACAAGAGAGCTGGGGAGAGAAAGAGATGAGAGGAAGAGGGATAGAGCAAAAGCTAGAGAAGAAAGAGAGAGCAAGACAGGGGGGAACAGCAGAAGAGAGTTTTTATAGCCAAAATCTAATGGGCTCTCTGGGTTTTCAAACTGCCTTGTTGCATACAGTGATTGTTTCATAAGGGTGTCATCTTCTACCTTCAGGCAGACCAGGCAGAGGTCAGGTGTAGGTTTCTATTGCACCAGACTGGTGGGGGTCATCAAGTGTTCAACCTTAAGTGGGGTTAAGTGTTCAGACTTCAGGCAAACAAGTAAAGCTAACATTTGTTCAACCTGCTCTGCAACTAAAAACAATGGATGCCTGTTGATGTCTTACGAAGGTAATACTTCATGAACACACAACCTAAATTAATTTGAGATATTAAGCCATCATTGGTAGACAGATAATAATTAAAAGGGATTAAATTAACTGTAAAGGGGCTAAAGTTATGGCTTAGCAGTAGAGTGCTTACTTTGCATACGTGAGGCATTGGGTTCAATCCTCAACATTAAATAAATTAATAAATAAAATAAAGATATTGTGTTATGTAAAAAAATTAACTGTAAAGTTATAAACATTAAAGTTAAAGCTCGGTATTCTTAGTTTAAGACTGTAAAAACTGACTTGCTGGATGTTTAAGGCCAAACTTAAAAATTTACGTTAAAATAAAGGGGCCAAGACAATATTTGGCTCTTGCCCTCAGAGTCAGCTGAAACCTGGAAAAGGTGAAAGAGCTTTGCAACTCCAGGCCACATAACCTCCTGATAAGGGAGATTAATGAGACCACTAGAGAAAAGAAAGCCAATGAGTGTGCATGCTGCAAAACAGGAGGGTCATTGAAAAGGAGAGAGATGTGTAATGCTTCCAAGGGAAGCCATATGGTCAGCAAGACCTTGACCCATCCTAATGCAGATGACACTGACAGAGCTAAAATGCTGCTCACAAGTTCTCCAAGAGTGTCCTCCAAGGAAACTCAGCTGACTCTTACCAATGGATAGAAACAAGGTCAGTTTGACCTGCTTGGTCTTAAACACCTAACAAAAACAGATAAAAAACAAAGCTATTCCTGGACATTTATAAAGAAACAACAGTTATTTTAATGTAACTTAAAATGTACACTTTTGTTAACACCCCTCAAAATGAGTAAGACTAGAGGCAACAGAAGAGAGGTTCGTAGGCAAAAATACCTGTTAAATATCAGTAAAAACTGCCAGAAGTTTTCAGTCAGTATAAGGCCTACAGATTTTTCTAACCTCCTTCACAGGTAGATATAATAAATGTTTATTAATATAATTATCTGGCCCTAAGTAACAAATGTATCTTTACTAAACACAGGGGTGATGCCAATAAAGAACTTACCTTACAAAAATCAGATGACATTAGCTAACTTAACTAAATGTTGTGTCTACATTCCTGATAATTCTGATAATGTTAAAGGTTTATGTTCCATGAAAAAGGGCCTCAATAGGCTTTTTTAGGCCTTGTTCTGGGAACAGTTTCTCAGGTCTTCCACCTCCTGGTAAACAATTATTCATTTCTATCATTTTCATGATATTCATGAACAGGTTTCAGATGCTACACCTGCTATTTTGCATTAATCTTATTACAGTACTCATGTCTTTTTGTTTCTCTTATAAAATTGCCCACCCTCAGGTGAATTTACAACCTGTTCTTCCTGAAGGAGATTTTTACAATGGAATCCTTGACCCTCTCAATTACTAGCAAGTGGCTCCAAACTGCCTGCCCACTGCACATTACCTCCTCTCAGCTCGCAGCAGCCAGAATGGTCATCAACCTTTTTCCTTACAGCAGTATGAGGTTCCTAATAGTAGAGGAGGAAATTATGGTCAATATAGATGTTTGCCAATATGTCTAGCTCAGGAAGATGTGCCTGGGGAACTACTCCCAAGATCACCCTGGGTGATCTCCCAGAAAGAGACACTTGCTTCCACAACCCAAGTTATAAGAGGGACAACTTCCCATTCACCAAAAAATTGTGCTTCCTGGGTCCCACTTTGAACTCTTTGCCTAAATCTCCATACTGTCAATAACACTAAAGTATGGGTCTCATTCCCCTTACTTTCCACTATTTATTTAATGTACTTCTAGACAACTTGGATAATTATAATTATTTGTATTATGTCCTAGATTTTTATAAATGTCCTAAATATATTCTCATATACTCTGTATTTTAAAAGAAATATCCTTGAAAATGGAATGGAGGAGAGGGTGCATAGGGGTATGAAAGATGGTGGAATGAGATGGACATCATTACCCTAGGTACATGTATGACTGCACATATGGTGCAACACTACATCATGTTCAACCAGAGAAATTAAAAGCTGTGCTGCAATCATATACAATAAATCAAAATGTATCCTGATGTCATATATACATAATTAAAATAAATAAGTTAATAAAAACAAACAAAAATAATAATATCCCTGAAAATGGAGCTGTTGACATAAAAGTTGGGACACATTGTGAGCCTTCTTCCAAGCTGGTACAAAAATGTTGTACTGATTTTCACTCCCACCTACACTACCATTTACACTACTACCTGCTGCCTGACTTATTTTTTTATAAACTGAACTATTCAATGACTGCTCCTGGCTCTTATTTTTGGTCTCACAGTACATGACCTGTTAAACAATGCATTCATTACACAGCTTGTACTAAAACTTTACTAAGTTAGACCATGTTCATCTTTGACTACATTCATTCCAGGGAAAACACTTTTCAATGTGGATTTTGCAAAAAAGTGCAACCACAGAACTGCCAAGCTGCACAGAATTTTTTTTTATTTCACCTATTCCTCTAATTTTTAAAACATACTATTACATTTTTAATTAGGTATAATTGACCTAATCAACCTCATATCATGCAATTTGATGAATTTCAACATTGTGTGCTCCAGGAAACCATCATCATCAAGATCATAACCATACTAATTATGCTCAAAACATTCCTATTTTGCAATCCCCCTTTTTCCACCCCTCATTACATAGCTCCACTCACATATTTCAGAACTCATACAATTGTCACAAGATAAGCCCTGAGGGTGTCCCCAGAAGTGAAAAGGGGACCTTAACTCAGCTCTTGACTTACACTGCAGAAATAAATTTTAGGCTTCATCAAAATACAAACAAGTAGACAATTATTCAGTAAAGCAAGGAGATTTATTCAACTAAAGCAAACAATAGAGCAGGGTATTCACCTAGAGGGAGGAGTGTGGGTGCTCCAAAGTGAAGAAACCATTGGGGTCTCAGGCTCCTTTTTGAATAATTTTACCGAATTCCAATTAAACAGATCTTTTTGTTCATGCCTGTGCTTTTCTTGTTACTTCTAAGAACCTTTTGCCTCATCCAAGGTGACAGGAATCATCTCCTGTTTCTTTATTTCTTTTTAATTTTCTTAAATTTATATGACCACAGAAACATGTTTAATGGGGTACCTGTATAATCATGTCCTAAAGAAATTCCTTTTTATTATTTAAATATTGTTATTATAATTGACCATTGAAACTATATTTTGTGATATCAGTTTTGCATATGTTAAAAGACCATTCATTCTCCCCTGAATTGCAATTGCATCTATTTTCTGATTTCTAGTTAATTCTGCTGATCTTTTTGTCTATCATGATGCCAATAGCACACTATCTTGTTTTGTCTTTGTTTTGAAGGCTGGAAATTAAACCCAGGGCCTCCAATATGCTAGGCAAGTGTTTTACCAATGAGCTACAGCCCTAGTCCTTTTTTATTTTGAAACATGGTCTCACTAAGTTGCCCAGGTTGGTCTGCAACTTGCAATCCTCCTGTCTCAGGAGTAAATAGGATTACAGGAGTGTATTGACACTTCTGGCTCCCTCTAAAAGTATTATTGTCAAAGTTGTTTAGGCTGTTTTGGTCCTTTTAATTTCCCTGTGAATTTGAGATTTTTCTTAATCACATCATAATATGACTGATGGATTTGTTGTTGTTGTGCTGAACCTAAATATTAAATAGAACAAAGCAGCTGTCTTAATAATATTTAAACTTCCAACCCAGAAATTGGACATTTTCCTCCTTTTTTCACATGTTCTTCAATTTTTCACAATGTCAAGTAGTTTTCAATATATAGATCTGTACTACACATCATTTGTCAGGGTTATTTATGAGGATATTCTCATTTTTGATGCTGTTATACATATGTTTTTTTTTTCAATTTCTCCTTTGTTGCTAGCATTGAGGAATATAATCTTTTTTTCAACCTTGTTAAATTGCTAAAGTCACTTAATAGTAGCTTTTCAAACAAGCTTATATTAGATTTCCCATATAGACACTGTACCTACAGCCGATAAAGACACATTTTCTTCTTTGTTTCCAATCTGAAATGCACCCCTTGCCATTTCTTCTTCTTTTTTCCCCCTCTATTGCACTTAGTAGAACCTACAGCACAGTATGCAGATTTTTTTCATAGATGCTCCTCATCAGGTTGAAGAAGTTTCCTTCTATTTCTAGTTTGATGAGAGGTGTTAAGCAGAAGTGGATGTACAATTTTGTCAAATATTATTTCCGTATCAAGATGATCATATTTTCTTCTAGAACGTTAATACAATGAACTGTATTGCTTAATTTTCAAACATTAAACCAATACTACATAACACAATCACTTTTGGCCTTTTGTTTGGAACAACTGGATTATACATGCCTTGGAGTATATTTCATCATGTCTTTTCTTCTTTGTGGTTGTCGAGATTTGTGGATCAATAAGATTATAGTTTTATCAAATTTAGACAATTTAAGTAATCATTTCTTAAATAATTTTATCTGTCTCCCTCCTTCCAAAATTCCTATTATATACATACCAAGATGCTTAAGGTAGTCCCATCCCCCTGGGTATCAAGGCATACCTGTCAATGTTGCAAGAGCATCCTACCTAATATACTGCCTTAAGAGGGCATAAGTGGTAAAGATTCCATGAAGAAATGGGGGAAATAATTGCTCAGTCATAGGGGAAACACTACCTTTCATTTTTTACTATCTCCTACGTTAACAGAAATATGAATATTCCTAGTGGTAATCTAGGGCATGAATGGCATTTATCTGTGCCTTCTTGAATTCATGTTGAATATAATTCTCATTGTAATATATTAAGAAATGGGACTGAGTGAGACATTTAATAGGTTCATCAGGTTCCAACCTAATGAACAAAATTAAGACAATTCAAACCAATTCGAACCATTCAAACCAAGAAAATTTGGGGTTAATAGATTATCTTGAGAGTGGTTCTGATATAAAAGCTAGTTTGGTCATGTGACTATCATATTCTAGTTTTGTTTTAAATTTTTCCCCTCAATGAAAAGTCATTAAATAATTTATTGTAAGAATTTTAAGAGACTTTGGAAGATGTCAGAATAGAGGAGTTGCTTCACCAAGAACCAAGAAAAGCAGACACGTAGCTTTTTAACAAGGTGGGTAAATGATCAAGAATTAGAGTGGAACCAGGTGCTGTGTTGAATGCCTATTAGCCCAGTGGCTGGGGAGGCTGAGACAAGAGGATTATAAGTTAAAAGCCAGACTCAGCAATGGCCAGGTACTCAGTGAAATCCTGTCTCTAAATAAAATACAAAATAAGACTAGGGATGTGGCTCAGTTGTTGAGTGCCCCCTAGTTCAATCCTTCGTACTTCTCCCCCCCACAAAAAAAAGAACTAGGGAAGACTTTATTGGAATTTAATTTACTGAAGCATACTGGTCACTCAAAACAGATCAGGGACTCAGGAGAATCTTGTAAAATTAAAATAAGGAGGAAAGATAGCCACTCCAATAGCTGCAAACCAGAACAGTCCCTATGTGAATACAGTAGAGCCATAAAAGAATTAAAGGAACCCTCACTCTTGGTAAGACTGAGGCATGTCAGGGTACAGAGAGCTTAGAGATCAGAGACAGTGCTCGAAAAATGGTAAGTCATGATGCACAGCATCCCTGTATGGGAGGAAAGCCATGGCAGTGTGTTCAGAGGACAGCAGAAAGAATCATTGTGTATCATGACTCAGGGGCCAGTAGCTGGAGGAGCTGATTACTGGCAGACGTGATTCTGGTCAAAAAGTGAGCTGGGCAAACGCACTCTGTGTGACAGAGAGTGTGCCTATGTGACCCAAAGAAAATCAAGTGTGAGAGGGATCCAAAATGATGGATTAGAGGAGAACTTGTCAGTGGCATGACTCAGAGTGGGTGGTCAGACACTCCCCCTCATAGGAGCCCCCACCCACAAATTTAAGCTTCATGGAGCTTGTGACAGGATTTTAAACAGGGATGGTTACAAACACAGTCCAGAACATGAGAAATTCCAAGTTGCTCTGTGTGCAGAACCCAGCCAGCAGCACAGTAGCCTGCCATAGTTGGGTGGAGTTTAGTGCTGTGGAGTTCTGGCAGCATAGAGAGGAAGAGTTTCAAATCATTTGGAGATAGAGCATGCCAGACTACAACCCGTGTCTCCACGGGGCACGAGACCGAGGACTGACGTTTGAATTTAGTGGAGAAACAGCCAAGATCCATCCTCCTCACTGGACACCCTGGCACAGAAACGGGCAGTTGCCACCTTGGAAAATCTACCTCCTTAGCTTTGGGCCTATCTAACAGGAAGCAAGATTGGTGATGGAACAGATGCTGAAAGCTAGAAGATCCTGGAACAATTTCAAACACTGAAAGATAATGGGTTCCAACCAAGAATCTTGTATCCAGCAAAATTAAGCTTCAGGTTTGACAATGAAATAAAAACCTTCCATGATAAACAAAAGTTAAAAGAATTTGCCCCTACAAAATCAGCACTTCAAAGCATCCTGGGCAAAACATTACATGAAGAGAAAAGAAAAGCAACAACAAAAATCAACAATGGGAAGTAGTACAGTAAAGGGGAAAACTAATCAAAGAGGAAAAACAAATCAAGTTAAATAACAAAAATAAACAAACATGGCTGCAAGTACAAACCATATCACAACCCTAAATTTGAATGGCTTAAACTCACCAATCAAAAGACATAGGCTAGTAGACTGGATTTAAAAAATGATCCAATAATATGCTGCCTGCAGGAGACTAATCTGATAGGAAAAGACATACACAGACACATAAACAGTGAAAAGTTGGGAAAAAATCATGCCACTCACATGGACCTCAGAAGCAACCAGGGGTGTCCATACTCATACCAAATAAAATAGACGTCAAGCCAAACTTAATCGAAAGGGATAAAAAAGGACACTACATACTGCTAAAGGGAACCATTCACCAAGACATAACAATCAATATATATGCTCCAAACAATGGTGCAGCTATGTTCATCAAACAAACTCTTCTCAAGTTCAAGAGACAAGTAGACCACAACACAATACTCATGGGTGACTTTAACACACCTCTCTCACAACTGGACAAATCTCCCAAACAAAAGTTGAAAAAAGAAACTATAGAATTCAATAACACAATTAATAACTTAGACTTAATTGACATCTATGGAATATATCAACCAATATCATGTGGATACACTTTTTTCTCAGCAACACATGGATCCTTATCAAAAATAGATCATATATTATGCCATAGGGAAACTCTTAGCAAATATAAAGAATTAGAGATATTACCATGCATTTTATCTGATCATAATGGAATGAAATTGGAAACCAATGATAAAATTTAAAAAATACCTACATCACTTTGAGAATGAACAATATACTACTAAATGAACAATGGGTTACAGAAGACATCAAGAAAGAGATTAAAAAATTCTTAGAAATAAATGAAAACACAGACACAACATATTGAAATCTCTGGGACACTCTGAAAGCAGTAATAAGAGAAAAATTCATTGCATGGAGTTCATTCCTCAAAAAAAGAAAAAGCCAACAAAGAAATGATCTCACACTACATCTCAAAGCCCTAGAAAAAGAAGAGCAAATCAGCAGCAAATTGAGTAGAAGTCAAGAAATAATTCAAATCAGAGCTGAAATCAATAAAATCAAAATAAAAGAAACAATTTAAAAAATTGACAAAACTAAAAGTTGGTTCTTTGAAAAAATAAATAAGACTGACAGATCCTTAGCCATGCTAATGAAGAGAAGAAGGAAGAGAACTCAAATTACTAGCATAAGGGATGAAAAAGGCAATATCACAACAGACACTAAAGAAACACAGAAGATATTTAGAAATTATTTTGAAACCCTATATTCCAATAAAATAGAAGATAGTGAAGGCATCCATAAATCCCTAAAGTCGTCTGATATTCCCAGATTGAGTCAGGAAGATTTACACAACTTAAACAGACCAATATTAAGTGAGGAAATAGAAGAAATCATCAAAAGATTACTAACCAAGAAAAGCCCAGGACTGGATGAATATAGAGCAGAGTTTTACAAGACATTTAAAAAAGAAATTACCAATACTCTTCAATCTATTTCAGGAAATAAAAAAAGAGGGAGTGCTTCCAAATTAATTCTACAAAGCCAATATCACCCTGATTCCAAAACCAGACAAAGACACTTCAAAGAAAGAAAACTTCAGACCAGTATCTCTAATGAATATAGATGCAAAAATCCTCAATAAAATTCTGGCAAAATGGATACAAAAACATATCAAAAAGATCCTGCACAATGATCAAGTGGGATTCATCCCTGGGATGCAAGGTTGGTTCAACATATGGAAATCAATAAATGTAAATCACCACATCAATAGATTTAAAGATAAGAACCATATGATCATCTTTTTTATTTATTTATTTATTTTATTGATTGTTCAAAACATTACAGAGCTCTTGATATATCATCTTTCATACATTTGACTCAATTGGGTTTTGAACTCCCATTTTTACCCCAAATACAGATTACAGAATCACATCTGTTACACACTCACATTTTTACATAATGGCATATTAGTGACTCTTGTATTTTGCTACCATTCCTATCCCCTTCTATTCCCCCTACCCTCCCTTCCCATCTTTCCTCTCTACCTCCTCTGCTGTTGTTCAATTCTCTCCCCCTTTTTTCCCTCCCCCTTGCCCCTCACAACCTCTTATAATTTTGTGTATCATTGAAGGTCTCCTACCATTTCCATATGCTTTCCCTTCTCTCTCCCTTTCTCTCCCCCGGTTTGTCTTTGTTTACTGTTAGTCTTTTCCTCATGCTCTTCCTTCCTGTTCTGTTCTTAGTTGCTCTCTTTATATCAAAGAAGAAATTTGGCATTTGTTTTTAGGGCTTGGCTAGCTTCACTTAGCATAATCTGCTCTAATGCCATCCATTTCCCTGTAGATTCTATGATTTTGTCATTTCTTAGTGCTGCATAATACTCCATTGTGTATAGATGCCACATTTTTTTATCCATTCATCTATTGAAGGGCATCTAGGTTGGTTCCACAGTCTAGCTATTGTGAATTGTGCCACCATAATCATTGATGTGGCCGTATCCCTATAGTGCGCTCTTTTAAGGTCCTCAGGGAATAGTCCAAGAAGGGTGATAGCTGGGTCAAATGGTGGATCCATTCCCAGCTTTCCCAGGAATCTCCATACTGCTTTCCAAATTGGCCTCACCAATTTTCAGTCCCACCAGCAGTGTACAAGTGTACCCTTTTCCCCACATCCTCACCAACACTTATTGTTGTTTGACTTTATAATGGCTGCCAATCTTACTGGAGTGAGATGGTATCTTAGGGTGGTTTTGATTTGCATTTCTCTGACTGCTAGAGATGGTGGGCATTTTTCATGTACTTGTTGATTGATTGTATGCCCTCCTCTGAGAAGTGTCTGTTCAGGTCCTTGGCCCATTTGTTGATTGGGTTATTTGTTATCTTATTGTTTACTTTTTTGAGTTCTTTGTATATTCTGGATATTAGGGCTCTATCTGAGGTGTGAGGGGTAAAAATTTGTTCCCAGGATGTAGGCTCTCTATTTACCTCTTTTATTGTTTTTCTTGCTGAGAAAAAACTTTTTAGTTTAAGTAAGTCCCATTTGTTTATTCTTGTTATTAACTCTTGGGCTATGGGCATCCTATTAAGGAATTTGGAGCCCGACCCCACAATATGTAGATCGGAGCCAACTTTTCTTCTATCAGACGCAATGTCTCTGATTTGATATCTATCTCCTTGATCCATTTTGAGTTAACTTTTGTGGATGGCGAGAGAAAGGGTTTCAGTTTCATTTTGTTGCATATGGATTTCCAATTTTCCCAGCACCATTTGTTGAAGATGCTATCCTTCCTCCATTGCATGTTTTTAGCCCCTTTATCAAATATAAGATAGTTGTAACTTTGTGGATTAGTATCTGTGTCCTCTATTCTGTACCATTGGTCCACCTGCCTGTTTTGGTATCAGTACCATGCTGGTTTTGTTACTATTGCTTTGTAGTACAGTTTAAATTCTGGTATCGCTATACCTCCAGATTCACACTTCCTGCTTAGAATTGCTTTTGCTATTCTGAGTCTTTTGTTTTTCCATATGAATTTCATGATTGCTTTATCTATTTCTACAAGAAATGCCATTGGGATTTTGACTGGCATCGCATTAAACCTGTAGAGAACTTTGGGTAATATCGCCATTTTGATGATGTTAGTTCTGCCTATCCATGAACAGGGTACATTTTTCCATCTTCTGACATCTTCTTCTACTTCTCTCTTTAGGGTTCTGTAGTTTTCATTGTATAAATCTTTCACCTCTTTTGTTAGGTTGATTCCCAAGTATCTTATTTTCTTTGAGGATATTGTGAATGGAGTGGTTTTCCTTATTTCCATTTCAGAGGTTTTGTTGCTGATATACAGGAATGCCTTTGGTTTATGCATGTTGATTTTATAACCTGCCACTTTGCTGAATTCATTTATTAACTCTAGTAGTTTTTTTGTAGACACTTTTGGGTCTTCTAGGTATAGAATCATGTCATCTGCAAATAGGGATAATTTAATTTCTTCTTTTCCTATTTTTATGACTTTAATTTCTTTTGTCTGTCTAATTGTTCTTGCTGGTACTTCGAGAACTAAATTGAATAGTAGTGGTGATAGAGGGCATCCCTGTCTTGTTCCAAATTTTAGAGGGAATGCCTAAAGTTTTTCTCTGTTTAGGATGATGCTAGCCTGACATTTAGCATATATAGCTTTTACAATGTTGAGGTTTCTCTTATCTCTAGTTTTTCTAGTGTTTTGAACATAAAGGGATGCTGTACTTTTTCAAATACTTTTCTGCATCTTTCGAGATGATCATATGGTTCTTGTCTTTAAGTCTATTGATGAGGTGAATAGCATTTATTGATTTCTGTATATTGAACCAGCCTTGCATTCCAGGAATGAATCCTACTTGATCATGGTGCACAAGTCTTTTGATATGTTTTTGTATTCAATTCGCCAGAATTTTATTGAGAATTTTTGCATCCAAGTTCATTAGAGATATTGGTCTGTAGTTTTTTTTTTTCTTTGAAGTGTCTTTGTCTGGTTTCGGGATCAGAGTGATGTTGGCCTCATAGAATGAATTTGGAAGAGCTCCTTCTTTTTCTATTTCTTGAAATATCTTGAAAAATATTGGTATTAATTCTTCTTTCAAGGTTTTGTAGAACTCCGCTCTATACCCTTCCGGTCCAGGGCTTTTCTTGGTTGGTAGTCTTTTGATGGCTTCTTCTATTTCTTCCTTTGTTATTGGTCTGTTTAAATTGTGTGTGTCTTCCTGTCTCAATCTGGGCAGATCATATGCCTTAAGAAATTTATCGATATCTTCACTATCTTCTATTTTATTGGAATATAGCGTTTCAAAATAATTTCTAATTGTCTTCTGTATTTCTGTAGCATCTGTTGTGATATTGCCTTTTTCATCCCATATGTTCATAATTTGAGTTCTCTCTCTTCTTCTCTTCGTTAGCATGGCTAAGGGCCTGTCTATCTTATTTATTTTTTCAAAGAACCAACTTTTAGTTTTATCGATTTTTTCAATGGTTTTTTTTTGTTTCAATTTCATTGATTTCTGCTCTAATTTTAATTATTTCTTGTCTTCTACTATATTTGCTGTTGTTTTGCTCTTCCTCTTCTAGGTTTTTGAGGTGTAGTATGAGTTCATTTATTTGTTGGTTTTTTTTCTTTTTTTGAGGAAAGAACTCCAAGAAATGAATTTCCCTCTTAAAACTGCTTTCATTGTGTCCCATAGATTCCAGTATGTTGTGTCTGTATTATAATTTGTCTCTAAGAATTTTTTTCATCTCCTCCTTTATGTCTTCTGTAACCCATTGATCATTCAGTAACATATTGTTCATTTTCCAGGTGATGTAGGATTTTTTCTTCCTTCTTTTGTCATTGATTTCCAATTTCATTCCATTATGATCAGATATGGTGCATGGAATTATCTCCATGCCTTTATATTTACTAAGAGTTGCCTTATGGCATAATATATGGTCTATCTTTGAGTAGGATCCATGTGCTGCTGAGAAGAATGTGTATCCACTTGATGATGGTTGATATATTCTATAATGTCAGTTAAGTCTAGGTTATTGATTGTGTTATTGAGTTATATAGTTTCTTTATTCAACTTTTGTCTGGAGAATCTGTCCAATGGAGAGAGCAGTGTGTTGAAGTCACCCATAATTGTTGTGTTGTGGTATATTTGACTCTTGAACTTGAGGAGAGTTTGTTTTATGAATGTTGCAGCACCAGTGTTTGGTGCATAAATATTGATAATTGTTATGTCTTGTTGGTGAATGGTTCCTTTTAACAGTATACAGTGTCCTTCTTTATCCCTTTTGATTAACTTAGGTTTGAAGTTGATTTTATTTGATATGATTATGGCCATTCCTGCTTGCTTCCGAGGACCATATGAGTGGTATGATTTTTCCCAACCTTTCACCTTCAGCCTGTGTATGTCTTTTCCTATCATATGAGTCTCCTGAAGGCAGCATATTGTTGGATCTGTTTTTTTAATCCAGGTTACTAGCCTATGTCTCTTCATTGGTGAGTTTAAGCCATTAACGTTTAGGGTTACTATTGATATATGGTTTATACTTTCAGTCATGTTTATTTATTTATTTTAATTTGGCTTGTTTTTCCTCTTTGGTTATTTTCCCCCCTTTGCTGAGTTACCTCCCACTATTAGTTTTGGGTGCTGTTTTTCATTTCCTCTTCTTGTAGTGTTTTGCTCAAAATGCCTTGCAATGCTGTTTTTCTGACTGCGAATTCTTTTAACTTTTGTTTATCATGAAATATTTAATTTCATTGTCAAACCTGAAACTTAATTTTACTGGATACAGTATTCTTGGTTGGAATCCATTATTTTTCAGCGTTTGAATTATGTTGTTCCAGGATCTTCTCGCTTTCAACATCTGTGATGAAAAGTCAGCCATTAACCTAATTGGTTTACCCCTGAATGTAATCTGCCTCCTTTCTCTCATAGCTTTTAATATTTTCTCCTTTTTCTGTATGTTGAATATCTTAATAGTTATGTGTCTTGGAGTTGGTCTATTACAGTTTTATATGTTTGGGGTCCTGTAGGCTTCCAGGATTTGGCAATCCATTCCATCTTTCATATCTGGAAAATTTTCTAAGATTATTTCTTTCAACAGATTGTTCATTCCTTGGGTTTGGAATATACCTTCTTCTATCCCAATGACTCTTAAGTTTGGTTTTTTTATGACATCCCATATCTCTTGGATGCATTGCTCATGATTTCTTACCAGCCTTTCTGCGTTGACTATATTCTTTTTGAGTTGATATACTTTGTCTTCATTATCTGATGTTCTGACTTCTATTTGATATAGTCTATTTGTCATATTTTCATTTGAGTTTTTAATTTGGTTTACGGTTTCCTGCATTTCTAGGATTACTGTTTGATTTTCTTTTTAAAATCTCTATCTCCTGGTAGAGTTCATTTTGCTATTTGAATCTGCTTATGCAATTCATATTCAAAGTATTCTTTCATTGTTTGGACTTGCTGTCTAATGACTTCTTTAATATTCCATTCCATCTGAGTCAGATATGCCTTGAGTTCTTTCTCTGTCCATTTTCTGATGCCTCTAGATTCCCCTGTAAATTTAAGTTGTCCTGCATTGTTTGCAATCTTTTTTTCCCTTGTTTTTTCATGGTGTTCACATTTCTTTCCAACTCTGTTTAAATGCTGTGTTTCTGTTTTCTCCTATAAATTTGTTTTGGTTTTGTATATCTCTGTGGTCTCTCCTTTGTGGTGGGAGACAATGCCTAGAAATGTTGGGCTTTATTATAATTTAAAACGGATTCATTCGATTCATAAAAGGCTTACGGATTCTGTATGCATATAGTGATTTGTTGTTTGGTTTTAGGATTTTATGTTTAGGTTAGGTGCTATGATTGTGTGAAGGTCTTGGCTACTTTGGACGATTGCTCTACTGAAGGGGGATATTAACAGGTGATTGGATCAGGGTATTTGGTAATATCTATGTATTTAGGAGCCCTATAGACAGCCTCAAAACAATCACCTACTTGCATTTAGACAATTACACGTAATGAAAGATGTAATGCTTGGGATGAAAGTTAGGGGGAAGGATAAGAAAGGAGTTCTTAAAGAGAAAGAGGGAGAGAGAGATAGGTAGAATAGAGGAGAATGGAAAGAACAATAAAAAATTAAAAGGGAAAAGAAAGTAGGAAGGAAAAAATAATAAAATAGAAAATTAAAAAATTTTTAAAAATTAAAATAAAAAAATTAATGAAGTGTTAGAGATTCATTTTCTTCTCTTCCAGTAGGTGGAGCTGTGCCCTCTGAGCTGAGCTTCTGCCCTCTATGTGCCGGCAGCAATCCCTGTAAGGTGACTTCTGGGTGTCTCTCCAATCCTGTTAGTCCAGAACTGTTTCTCTTCTCCGGGCCCTCCCCCACTTCTTCCTGCCAGCCAGCCAGACCCCTGCTCACAGGAGGCAATCTCCAAGGATCTGGTTACACTTACAGCCCCACTGCATGCCCTATTTCCTGAATGGCTTAGCACATTCTCTGTCATTCATCCAAACCCCAGGGCTATGGAGCAGTGATCTGGGAACCGACAGTTTAATTTGTTCAGACACCTTTGGTGGGCACGCCCCTGGGAACTGGTGGCTAGGACCTTGGGTGTCGCCTCTGGTGGAAGGGGTAGTTGAGGGTCGGGAGACCCCTCTGCTTCCCTCAGCCCCTACAGTCATGCCCACGGAGCTCTGGAGTGAGATTTTTGAGGTTTCCCGGCTGTATCTGATGGGGGTGGGAGTCACACACCTGCTAAAGCTAATTCAGCTGGGAAGGGATCCCATCTGCTGAACTCTGGTGATGTCAGCTCTCTGCTATGGTGGGACCCAGACTCCTTGCTGGAGTGTCTGATGGGAGGGGTGGGTCTGGCCAGTCTCTGGTCTGACCCAGTCTTGGTTGGTTTCAGTTCTGGTTCACTGTTTCATGAAGGCTTGGTTAACAACCTCTTCATAGGGTCCCTATGCTGCCCCTTACTGAACCGCCTCCTACTGTGCTGGTCACCAGGCAGTGGCAGCGGGCCAGGACCTCCACGCCTTGGCAGAGATTCACTCGTCTGGGGCAAACAGTCACCTCCAATTATCCCAAAAATTCCCCAGCAGGTCTCACTTCAGCGGAATTTTATTAGGAGTTTCTCAGCAGGTAGAATCTGAATGTATTAATGCATCTCTCTGTCCCCATGGTTAAGGAGGTACTGAAAACACTGCCTCCCTGCACACTGCCATGTTGAGTCTCCTTGAGGCATGATTTGTATTCCCAGCCCTTTTTGTTTATTTTTGGTATTTAACTTGACTTGGTTTCTCCATTGATTAGTTTTTCCTTTAGTGTAATATTTGTCTCTGCTGATTTTTGTCATTGTGTTTTATTTCCTCTTCATGGAATATTTTGCTGAGGATTTTCTGTAGTGCATGCTTTCTAACTGTAAATTCTTTAACTTTTGTTTATCATGGAAGGTTTTTATTTATCATCAAATCTAAAGCTTAATTTTGCTGGATTTAAGATTTTTGGTTGGCATCCAGTTTCTTCCAAAGCTTGGTTTCTGTTGCTCCATGATCTCCTGGCTTTTAGGGTCTGGGTTGAAAAATCTGCTGAGATACAAATTGGTCTCCCCAACATGTGATCTGATTTCTTTCTCTTGCAGCTTTTAAGATTCTATCCTTATTCTGTAAGCTAGGAATTTTCATTATAATGTGCCTTGGTATACATCTGTTGTAATTTTGTACATTTGGTGTCCTGGAAGCCTCTGGTATTTGATTTTCAAATTCATTATTTATGTTTGGGAAACTTTCTGATATTACCTCATTGACAAGTTTGTGCATTACTTTAGTTTGAAATTCCATGTCTTCTTCTAACCCAAGAACTCTTAGCTTTGCTTTTTTGATGCTATCCCATAATTCTTGGATATTGTCTTCATGGTTTGTTTTTCTCTTCACTGTGTGGTCAAATTTATTTTCCAGATTCTATAGTTTGTCTTCATTATCTAATATTCTGTCCTCCAGGTGATCAAGTCTGTTGGTGATGCTTTTTATGGAGTTTTTTATTTGTTTTATTGTTTCCTGTATTCCAAGGATTTCTGATTGTTTTTTTACAAAGTCTCCATCTCTTTCTGGAAGTCATCTTTTGCTACCTGTATTTGTTCTCTTATATCATTGTTGGAGTGATCAATTTTTACCTCTATTTGCTCATTTATATCATGACTTAATTCACAGATCATTTCAATTATGATCATTCTTGACTCTTTCTCTGACATGTTATCAATTTCAATGTCCATGGATTCTGTTATTGTAGTATCCTGGTTTGTTTGGGGCACTGTCCTCCCTTGTTTTTTCATGTTGTCTATGTGTCTTCCTTTCTTGCAGTGTGGACCTGAGATATTACAGTTTGTACCCTATAATCTTGCAGTATCGTGCAGCTTATCTGTACCTCACTTTAAAGCTGAACTTTCAGACCCTTCAGGTGTCCCTCAGTGTATGCTACTGCATCTAAAGTTGGTGGCAACAAAAACAGAGGTAACTTGAGATAGCAGTGGAGGTGCGCCATGATGGATGCAACATCTTTCAGAGATGGGGCTGAAATGATGGGCCTTACACTGGTTTTGGGATACCTTCTTCAAGATGCAGATGCTTCTAGGCTATGTCTGTCTGTTGTTGAAATGTAGAGGCCACTGTGTGGGGAAGACTATGGCGATGTCTGTAGTGTCCAATATGGAAGTGGGTTAGGCCTGGGCTGGTAATGGTGTTGGAGACAGACCTACCCTGTGCCTGGGTGATGCACAGGTGGACTGAGGCAGATCTAGGCCTGGCCTCAGCTCCAGCCAGGGTCTACTGGTTGGGGGAGGTGGTCCTGTGCTGAAACCTGAGTTCTGGTGGGTGTCTGCTGGTGGCAGAATGGATGGACCCATGCCTACCCTCTCAATTTTTTGACTTATTTCTTTTGTTTCAATTTTATTGACTTTTGGTCTGATTTTAATTATTTCCTGTTTTCCTCTGCTTTTAGGGTGTATTTGTTCTTTTTTCTGGGGCTTTGATATATAAAGTTAGGAATTTATTCAGTGACTTTCTATTCTTTTATTCAATGATTTCAATGCAAGTAATTTTTCTCTTAGCATTTCACCATAGGTTCCCAGAGATTTTCATATGTCATATTGCTATTCTCATTTACTTCCTCATATTTTTTTTTCATTTCATCCCTGATTTCTTCTGCTTTCCATTCATCATTCAATAGAGTATGATTTAGTCTCAAGGTGTTAGAGTAGCTTCTAGTTTTTTCTTATCTTAGCATTGATTTCTAATTTCATTCCATTATGACATGACAAAATGCATGGTACTCTCTCAATTTTGTTTTTATTTGCTAAGAGTTGCTTTGTGGCCTAGGATATGGTCTCTTTTTAGAGAAGGATTCATGTGCTGTTGAGATGAAAGCGTATTCACTCACTGATGGGTGAAATTTTCTATATGTCTATTAAGTCTATATTATTGGTTGTATTACTTAATTCTATAGTTTCATTATTTAGGTTTTATGTGGAATATCTATTCAGTAGTGAGAGAGGTGTGTTAAAGTCACCCACGATTATTGTGTTGTGGTCTATTTAATTCTTAAAATTAAGAAGGATTTTTTGATGTATGTAGATGTTCCATTGTTTGGGGCATAAATATTTATGATTGTTTTGTCTTGCTTAGGCTTCCCTTAAGAAGTATCAGAAGACAAATGTTCTTCTTTGTTATTTTAGATTAATTTTGGCTTGAAGTTCACTTTATCTGATGTAAAGATAGAAATTCCTGTTTGTTTACTTCATCCATGTGAATAATATGTTTCTTCACATTCTTTCACCTCAAGTTTGAGGATATCTTTGCCTCAGAGGTGAGTCTCTTAGAGATACCATATTGTTGGGTCCTGCTTTTTAATCCAATCTGCTAGTCTATGTCTTTTGATTGATGAGTTTAAGCCATTAATATTCATAGTTATTGTTGAGATACAATTTTTATTCCTAGTCCTTTTGGTTTATTTCTAGTTTTTAATTTGAAATATTTTCTCCTTTGATTTATTACCCCTTTAGTGTAGTTCTTCCCTTTGCTTTTTTTCCTTCCCATTTCACCTTCATGGAATATTTTGAGAGCATATAGTTTAGATTTTCTAGTTGTGTACACTTATTAACTTTTGTTTCTCATAGAAGGCTTTGATTTCTTCTTCAAATCTAAGCTTAATTTTGTGTATATAGAGTTCTTTGTTAGTATTCATTTTCTATTAGAGATTGTATGTATTTTCCCAGGACCTCCTACCTTTGAGAATCTGGATTGCGAAATCATTTGATTCAAATTGGTTTCCCACTATACAAAATCTGATATTTCTCTCAGTCTTTAAAATTCTATCCTTATTCTGTATGTTAGGCATTTTCATTGTAATGTGCCTTGGTGTGGGTCTGTTATAATTTTGTACATTTGGGGTTGTGTATATCTTTTTCATTTGATTTTTTAAATTTCATTCTCCAGTTTGGAAAATTTTCTGATATTATTCCATTGAAAAGATTGTGCATTTGTTTGGTTTGTATCTTCACTTCTCCATGTATCCTGATAAATCTTAAACTTGTTTTTTTCATGTTATTTCATAATTCTTGTAAATTTTGTTCATGGTTTCTTTCCATACTCCTCATGATCAACTTTATTTTCAACATTATATATTTTGTTTTCATTGCCTGAAGTTCTGTCTCCCAAGTGGTCTAGTCTGTTGGTGATACTTACTATTGAATTTGAATTTGATTTATTTATTCCTTCATTTCACAGATTTCTTCTTGATTTCTTTTCAGGATCTCTATTTTTATTGAAATGACCTCCTGTAACTTATCTCTGATTTCACTACTTATATCATTCTTTACATTGCAGACCAGTTTAACTATGTAATTTCTGAATTGCTCCTCTGACTTTTCTTTTACTGTGATGTCCACAGGTTCTATTATTGGTTCATCTCTGTTTGTTTGAGGCACTTGGTTGTGTTGTTTTTTCATGTTGTTTGTGAGTCTGCCCATCCAACAATGTGGATCTGAAGCAATACAGATTCTATCCTGTTGACTTATAGTGTTCCTGATATTTCTAATTCCTCATCATTAAGGGGAAAGCAAAGAATAACAGTACCTAATGCAAAGAATATATAGCCTTAAACCAAATAGGTCCTTTTTAAACAACTACAGTTTTGTCATATTAAACAGAAATAATGTTTTCAATTATTGTCTGAAATAGAAACAGTAAATTTGCACAAGAACTTATAAATGTGTGGACAAAGAGATAACAGTAGTGGTTCAGGTTGTGATGTCATGAAGAGGAGAGAAGATGGAAGTACAAAATTACAGGAAGACTGCAAAAGTAATTAATAGGGATTGGCTGTTAGCATGAGAAAAGAGAGAAAGCGAATCAGAAAATTGAGAGGAGAATATACATAAGTAAAAATTGTTTAAAAATCATAAAAATAAATAGATAAGAGGAAGATCAAAAGAATGTACAACAAAAGTGTAATATACTGTTCGGACATCCCAGTTCTCAAAAAACTATACATTTATTTCAGTTGGAATTCAAAATTTTCTCAGCAGTCAAGTGGTGTTGTCTGGAATTTGATTCTAGCTCCACCCTCAGGATGTTTGGGCATTGCTAGGGTGAAAGGGTAGTCATGGAGGAGGAACTCATGGAGACAGGGTGTAGGCTTAAGTATGCTTCGGTCTGTTGGGTGCCTATTTTAAGTCGGAGCACCTTCAAGTCCCAGAAATTCTGGTCCATCTTGGAAGGCTGCGTGCAGGAATCTCCTTTTGGTTTCAGTCCTGTGGCATAGTAACCTATTCTCAGCCCACTTTGCCTTTGCACCCCATGATTCCTGTTCTCTGATTCAGTCTCTTAACTTGGTCTCTACTATCTCTGCCATTTCAAATTCTGGATCCAGCACTTCTCTCCCAGCCATTCCTGCTAGCATCCAGACTGAAGGGTGGTGGGAAGCCAGGTGGTCTTTCAAGACCAGTATTCCCCTGTGTAAACCTCTCTCCACATTTGATTTTCTTTTTCTTTTTAATTTTTTTGTTTTAATTTGTTACACATGACAGTACAATGACCTTGACATATCATACATTTGAAACAGATGGGATATAATTTCTCATTTTTTCTGAGTGTAAAGGTAGCAGAATCACATTGAACATGCAGTCACATATATACACACAGCAACAATAATGTCCATTTTATTCTGCTGTCCTTCCTTTCCCCCCTTCTCCTCCACTCCCCTCCCATCACTTCTTTATATTCAATCTAATGTGACACACTTGTTTCTCTCCCTCACATTGTCATACATGTATTTTGCATAACAATGAAGGTCTCCTTCCATCTTCCATGCAATTCCCCTTCTCCCTTCCTTTTCCTCGCACATTTCTTCCCTATCTAGAGATAATCTAGTTCTCATGATCTTCCTCCCTACCCCATTTTGAGTCACCTCCCTTGTATCAGAGACGATATTTGGCATTTCTTTTTTTTTTTCAGGATTGGCTAAATTCACCTAGCACAATCTGCTCTAATGCCATCCATTTCCCTGCAAATGCCATGGTCTTGTTATTTTTTTAGTGCTGAGTAATGTTATATTGTTTATAAATGCCACATTTCTAAAAATCCATTCATCCATTTAAGGGCATCTAGGTTGGCTCCACAGTCAGGCTATTGTGAATTGTGGCTGCTATAAACATTGATGTGGCTGTGTCACTGCAGTATGGTGATTTTAGGTCTTTGGGGTGTAGCCTGAGAAGAGGAATAGCTGGGTCAAATGGTGGTTCCATTCCCAGATTTCCAAGGAATCTCCATACTGCTTTCCAAATTGTCTACAACAATTTGCAGTCCCACTAGCAATGTATGAGTGTACCTTTTTCCCTGCATCCTCACCAGCAGTTGTTGTTTGACTTCATATTGGGTGCCATTCTTACTGGAGTGAGATGGTATCTTAGAGTAGTTTAAATTTGCATTTCTCTGATTGCTAGAAATGGTGAGCATTTTTTGTGTATTTGTTGATTGATTGTATATCCTCTTCTGAGAAGTGTCTGTTCAGGTCTTTGGCCCATTTATTGATTGAGTTGTTTTGGGGCATGTTTAACTTTTTTAGTTCTTTGTATACCCTAGAGATTAGAGCTCTACCTAATGTGTGAGGGTAAAAATTTGTTCCCAGATTGTAGGCTCCATATTCACCTCACATATTATTTCTCTTGCTGAGAAAAAAAAACTTTTTAGTTTGAATTTGTCCCATTTGTTGATTCTTGGTTTTAATTCTTGTGGTATAGGTGTATTATTAAGGAACTTGGGGCCTAACCCAATATGATGGAATTTAGGGCCAAATTTTTCTTCTATTAGGCACAGAGTCTCTGGTTTGATTCCTAGATCCTTGATCCATTTTGAGTTAACTTTTGTGCATGGTGAGAGATAAGTATTCAATTTTATTTTGTTGCATATGGATTTCCAGTTCTCCCAGCACCATTTGTTGAAGATCCTATCCTTTCTTCACTGCATGCTTTTAGTACCTTTGTCTAATATAAAGTAGTTGTAATTTTGTGGTTTGGTCTCTCTGTCTTCTATTCTGTACCATTGATCTACCAGCCTGTTTTGGTGCCAGTACCATGCTGTTTTTGTTACTATTGCTCTGTAGTATAGTTGTAGATCTGATATAGCGATACCACCTGTTTCACTCCTCCTGCTTAGAATTGCTATAGCTATTCTGGGTCTTTTATTTTTCCAGATGAATTTCATAATTACTTTTTCTATTTCTGTGAGGAATGCCATTGGGATTTTCATCAGAATCACATTGCATCTGTAAAGTGCTTTTGGTAATATGGTCATTTTAATAATATTAATTCTTCCTATCCATGAGCAAGGTATATCTTTCCATCTTCTAAGGTCTTCTTCTATTTCTCTCTTTAGGGTTCTATAGTTTTCATTGTAGAGATCTTTCACCTCTTTTGCTAAGTTGATTCCCAAGTATTTTTCTTTTGAGGATATTGTGAGTGGGGTAGTTTTTCTCATTTTCATTTCAGAGGAGTTGTGATTGATATACATGAATGCCTTTGATTTATGGGTGTTGATTTTATATCCTGCCACTTTGATGAATTTATTTACTAGTTCTAGAAGTTTCTTGGTAGAAAATTTTGGGTCTTCTAGGTATAGAATCTTATCATCAGCAAATAGTACTAGTTTAAGTTCTTCTTTTCCTATAGTTATTCCTTTAATTTCTTTCATCTCTCTAATTGCTCTGGCTAGTGCTTCAAGAACTATGTTGAATAGAAGTGGTGAGAGAGGGCCTCCCTGTCTTGTTCCAGATTTTAGAGGGAATGCCTTCAATTTTTCTTCATTTAGAATGATGCTGGCCTGAGGCTTAGCATAGAAAGCTTTTAAAATGTTGAGGTAAGTTCCTGTTATCCCTAGTTTTTCTAGTGTTTTGAACATAAAGAGGTGCTACATTTTGTTGAACTCATTTTCTGCATCTATCAAGATGATCATATGGTTCTTATCTTTAAATCTATTGATGTGGTGATTTACATTTATTGATTTCCATATGTTGAACCAACCTTGCATCCCAGGGATGAATCCCACTTGATCATTGTGCAGGATCTTTTTGATATGTTTTTGTATCCATTTTGCCAGAATTTTATTGAGGATTTTTGCATCTATATTCATTAGAGATACTGGTCTGAAGTTTTCTTTCTTTGAAGTGTCTTTGTCTGGTTTTGGAATCAGGGTGATATTGGCCTTGTAGAATTAATTTGGAAGCACTCTCTCTTTTTCTATTTCCTGAAATAGATTGAAGAGTATTGGTATTAGTTCTTCTTTAAAGGTCTTGTAAAATTCTGCTCTATATTCATCCAGTCCTGGGCTTTTCTTGGTTGGTAATCTTTTGATGGCTTCTTCTATTTCCTCACTTAATATTGGTCTGTTTAAGTTGTGTATATCTTCCTGATTCAATCTGGGAAAAAAAGATGACTTAAGGGATTTATGGATGCCTTCACTATCTTCTATTTTATTGGAATATAGGGTTTCAAAATAGTTTCTAATTATCTTCTGTATTTCTGTAGTGTCTGTTGTGATGTTGCCTTTTTCATCCCTGTGCTAGTAATTTGGGTTGTCTCCCTTCTTCTCTTCATTAGAATGGCTAAAGATATGTCAATCTTATTTATTTTTTCAAAGAACCAACTTTTAGTTTTGTCAAATTTTTCAATTGTTTCTTTTATTTTGATTTCATTGATTTCAGCTCTGATTTTAATTATTTCTTTTATTTTGATTTCATTGATTTCAGCTCTGATTTTAATTATTTCTTGACTTCTACTCAATTTGCTGCTGATTTGCTTTTCTTTTTCTAGAGCTTTGAGATGTAATGTGAGATCATTTCTTTGTTGGCTTTTTCTTTTTTTGAGGAATGAATTCCATGCAATGAATTTTTCTCTTACTACTGCTTTCAGAGTGTCCCAGAGATTTCAATATGTTGTGTCTGTGTTTTCATTTATCTCTAAGAATTTTTTAATTTCTTCCTTGATGTCTTCTGTAACCCATTGTTCATTCAGTAGCATATTGTTCATTCTCCAAGTGATGTAGGTATTTTTCTTCCTTATTTTATCATTGGTTTCCAATTTCATTCCATTATGATCAGATAAAATGCATGGTGATATTTCTAATCCTTTATATTTGCTAAAGTTTCCCTATGGCATAATATATGATCTATTTTTGATAAGAATCCCTGTGTTGCTGAGAAAAAAGTGTATCCACTTGATGTTGGTTGATATATTCTATAGATGTTAATTAAGTCTAAGTTATTAATTGTGTTATTGAATTCTATAGTTTCTTTTTTCAACTTTTGTTTGGAAGATCTATCCAGTTGTGAGAGAGGTGTGTTAAAGTCACCCATGATTATTGTGTTGTGGTCTACTTGTCTCTTGAACTTGAGAAGTGTTTGTTTGATGAACATAGCTGCACCATTGTTTGGGGCATATATATTAATGATTGTTATGTCTTCTTGGTTAATGGTTCCCTTTAGCAGTATGTAGTGTCCTTCTTTATCCCTTTTGATTAAATTTGGCTTGAAGTTGATTTTATTTGATATGAGTGTGGACACCTCTGGTTGCTTCTGAGGTCCATGTGAGTGGCATGATTTCTCCCAACCTTTCATCATCAGTCTGTGTATGTCTTTTCCTATCAGATTAGTCTCCTGCAGGCAGCATATTGTTGGATCTTTTTTTTAAATCCAGTCTACTAGCCTATGTCTTTTGATTGGTGAGTTTAAGCCATTAACATTTAGAGTTACTATTGAGATATGGTTTGTATTTCCAGCCATGTTTGTTTGTTTTTGTTATTAACTTGATTTGTTTTTCCTCTTTGATAAGTTTTCCCCTTTACTGTTTCACCTCCCACTGTTGATTTTCGTGATTTTTCATTTTCTCTTTATGTAATGTCTTGCTCAGGATGCTTTGAAGTGCTGGCTTTGTTGCTGCAAATTCTTTTAACTTTTGTTTATCATGGGAGGTTTTTATTTCATTGTCAAACCTGAAGCTTAATTTTGCTGGATACAAGATTCTTGGTTGGAACCCATTATCTTTCAGCATTTGAAATACGTTATTCCAGGATCTTCTAGCTTTCAGCCTCTGTTACATCACCAATCTCTCTGCCTGTTAGATCTGCCCAAAGCTAATGAGGTAGATTTTCCAAGATGGCAATCACCCTTTTTCCTGCTGGCGTGTCCAGTGAAGAGGAAGGATCTGGGATGTTTCTCCACTAAGTCCAAACTTCAGTCCTTGGTCTGGTGACCTGTGGAGACAGGTGTTGCACTCTGGCATGCTCTATCTCCAAAGATTCTGAAACTCTGCCTCTGTATGCTGCCAGAACTCCACAGTGCTCAACTTCGTGCATCCAGGTTCTGCGCACAGAACAACTCGGAATTTCTTGTGTTCTGGACTGCATTTGTAACCAGCTCTGTTTAAAATCCTGTCACAAGCTCCATGAAGTTGAAATTTGTGGGTGGGGGCTCCTATGAGGGGGAGCATCTGACCACTCACTCTGAGTCATGCCAGTGAGGAGTTCTCCTCTAATCTGCCTCTTGGATTGCCCCACACTTTATTTTCTTTGGGTCACTTAGGCACACTCTCTGTAACACAGTGTGAGTTTGAGCAGCTCACTTTTAGACCAGACTCAGGTCTGCCAGTAATGAGCTCCTCCAGCTACTGACCCCTGAGCCATGATACACAATAATTCTTTCTGTGGTCCTCCCACTAACATGGCTTCCCTCCCATAAGGGGATGCTATGCACCGTGGTTTACCATTTTTTGAGCACTGTCTCTGATCTCTAAGCTCTCTGTACCCTGACATGCCTCAGTCTTACCAAGAGTGAGGGTTCCTTTAAATCTTTTATGGCTTCACTGTGTTCACATAGGGACTGTTCTGGTTTGCAGCTATTGGAGTGGCTATCTTTCCTCCTTATTTTAATTATACAAGATCTCCTGAGTCCCTGATCTGTTATGAGTGTCCAGTATGCTTCAGTAAATTAAATTCCAATAAAGTCCTTCCTAATTATTTTTGGGAGGGCGGGGGGGGGACAACAAGGATTGAACTCAGGGGTACTCAGCCACTGAGACCCATCAGGCCTATTTTGTATTTTATTTAGAGACAGGGTCTCACTGAATACCTACCCATTGCTGAGGCTGGCTTTGAACTTTGAGGCTGTCTCAGCCTCCCCAGCCACTGGGATTACAGGCATGCACCACAGTGCCTGCCTCCTCTCTAATTCTTGGTCATTCACCCACCTTGTTGAAAAACTGCCTGTCTGCTTTTCTTGGTTCTCAGTGAAGCAACTCCTCTATTCCACCACCTTCCAAAATCTCTTAAAATTCTTACAATCCCAGAATTGTCTTGGTTTGAATGGTTTGAATTGGTTTGAATTGTCTTGATTTTGTTCATGATGAACCTATTAAATGTCTCATCCATTCCCATTTTTAAATATATTACAATGAGAATTATATTCAACATGAATTCAAGAAGGCACGAATAAATGCCACTCATGCCCTAGATTACCACTAGGAATATTCATGTTTCTGTTAACATATGAGACAGTAATAAATGAAAGGTAGTGTTTCCCTTATGACTGAGCAATTATTTCCCCCATTTCTTTATGGAATCATTATCATTTATGCCCTCTTAAAGCAGTATATTAGGTAGGATGGTCTTACATCATTGACAGGAACCCCTTGATATCCAGGGGGGAAGGCAGGATGGGACTACCTTAAGCAGCTTGGTATGTATATTATAGGAATGTTGGAAGAGGGAGACAGATAAAATTCTTTAAGAAAAGATTACTTAAATTGTCCAAATTTTATAAAACTATAATCTTATTGATCCACAAATCTCAACAACCACCAAGAACAAAAGACATAATGAAATATACCCCAAGGCATATATAATCCAGTTGTTAAACCCAAAGACCAGAAGTGACTCTGTTATGTACTACTGGTTTAATGTTTGAAAATTTAGCAATATATTTCATTGTATTAATATTCTGGAGGAAAATATGATCATCTTGATGATACAGAAATATCATTTGACAACATTGTACATCTGTTCCTGCTTAAAACCCCTCCTCAAACTAGAAATAGAAGGAAACTTCTTCAACCTGAAGAGGAGCATCTCTGAAAAAATTTGCATACTGTGATATAGGTTCTACCCAGTGCAATAGAGAAGAAGAAGAAGAAGAAGAAGAAGAAGAAGAAGAAGAAGAAGAAGAAGAAGAAGAAGAAGAAGAAGAAGAAAAGAAAAAGAAGAAGAAATGGGGTATTTCAGATGGGGGGGTATTTCAGATTGGAAACAAAGAAGAAAATGTGTCTTTATTGAGTGTAGATACAATATTATATGGGAAATCCAATATAAGCTTGTTTAAAAAGCTACTATTAAGTGACTGTAGCAAATTTACAAGGTTGAAAAAAAAGTTCATATTTCTCAATGCTAGCAACAAATGAGAAATTGAAAAAAAAGTAACACATGTATAACAGCATAAAAAATGATAATATCCTCAGAAATAACCCTGACAAATGATGTGTAGTGCAGATATATATATTGAAAACTACTTGACATTGTGAAAAATTGAAGAACATGTGAAAAAAAAGGAGAAAATATCCGATTTCTGGGTTCAAAGCTTACATATTGCTAAGACAGCTGCTCTGTTCTATTTAATATTTAGGTTCAACAAAACAACAACAAATCCATCAGTCATATTATGATGTGACTAGGCAAAATATCAAATTCACAGGGAAATTAAAAGAACCAAAACAGCCTAAACAACTTTGACAATAATATTTTAGAGGGAACCAGGAGTGTCAATACACAACACACCTGCAATCCTACTTACTCCTGAAACAGGAGGATTGCAAGTTGCAGACCAACCTGGGCAGCTCAGTGAGACCATGTTTCAAAATAAAAAAGGACTAGGGCTGTAGATCAGTGGTAAAACACTTGCCTAGCAAACTGGAGGTCCTGGGTTCAATTCCCAGCCTTCAAAACAAAAACAAAACAAGATAGTGTGCTATTGGCATCATGATAGACAAAGAGATCAGTGGAATTAACTACAAATCAGAAAATAGATGCAATTGCAATTCAGGGGAGAATGAATGGTCTTTTAACATATGCAAAACTGTGATCACAAAATATAGGTTCACTGGTCAATTATAATACAATATTTAAATAATAAAAAGGAATTTCTTGAGAACATGACTATACAGGTACCCCATTAAACATGTTTCTGTGGTCAAATAAATTTAAGAAAATTAAAAAGAAAGAAAGAAAGAAATAGGAGATGATCCCTGTCAGTTTGGATAAGGCAAAGGGTTCCTATAAGTAACAAGTAAAGCACAGGCATGAACAAAAAGATCTGTTTAACTGTAATTCAATAAAATTATTCAAAAAGGAGCCTGATACCCCAATGGTTTCCTTACTTTGAAGCACCCACACTCCTCCCTCTAGGTGACTATCCTACTCTATTGTTTGTTTCTATTAAATAAATCTCCTTGCTTTCCTGAATAATTTTTTACTTTTTTTGTTTTTTTATGATGCCTGAAATTTCTTTCTGCAGTGAAAGTCAAGAACCTGCCTGAGCTGAGTTGAGGTCCCCTTTTCACTTCTGGGGACACCCTCAGGGCTGATCCTGTGACAATTGTATGAGCTCTGAAATATGTGAGTGGAGCCATGAAATGAGGGGTGGAAAAGGGGGATTGGAAAATAGGAATGTTTTGAGTGTAATGAATGTGGTTATGATCTTGATGGTGATGGTTTCCTGGAGCACACAATGTTGAAATTCATCAAATTGCACGACATTGTTTAGTTCAGTTTATAAAAAATAAGTCAGGCAACAGGTAGTAGTGAAAATTGTAGTGTAGGTGGGAGTGGGAGTGAAAATAAGTATAACATTTTTTGTACCAGTTTGGAAGAAGCTTCACAATTTGCCCCAACGTCTATGTCAACAGCTCCATTTTTAGGGATATTATAATTTTTGTTTGTTTTTATTAACTTATTTATTTTAATTATGTATGTATGAAAGCAGAATACATTTTGGTTTATTTTACACATTTGCAGCACAGCTTTTTATTTCTCTGGTTGAACATGATGTAGTGTTGCACCATATGTGCAGTCATACATATACCTAGGGTAACGATCTCCATCTTATTCCACCATTTTCCTGCCCAATTCCCCCTCTCCTCCATTCCATTTTCAAGGATATATCTTTAAAAATACAGAGTATATGAGAAAATATTTGGATATTTATAATAATCTAGGATATAATACAAATAATTGCAATTATCCAAGTTGTCTACAAGTACATTAAATAAATAGTGGAAAGTAAGAGGAATGAGACCCTTATTTTAGTGTTATTGACATTATGGAGATTTAGGCAAAGAGTTCAAAGTGGGACCCAGGAAGCACAATTTTTGGTGAATGGGAAGTTGTCCCTCTTATAAGTCGGGTTGTGGAAGCAAGTGTCTCTTTCTGGGAGATCATGATGGTGATCTTGGGAGTAGTTCCCCAGTACATCTTCCTGAGATACACATATTGGCAAACATCTATATTGACCATAATTTCTCCTCTTCTATTAGGAACCTCCTACTGCTGTAAGAAAAAAGGTCGATGACCGTTCTTCTGCTTTGAGCTGAGAGGAGGTGATGTGCATTGGGTAGGCAGTTTGGAGCCCCTTGTTAGAAATTGAGAGGGTCAAGGAGTCCATGGTAAAAATCTGGTTCAGGAAGAACAGGTTGTAAATTCACCTGAGGGTGGGAACTTCTATGAGAGAAACAAAAATACATGAGTACTGAAATAAGATTAATGCAAACTAGCAGGTGTAGCATTTGAAACCTGTTCATGAATATCATGAAAATGATAGAAATGAATAATTGTTTACCAGGAGGTGGAAGACCTGAGAAACTGTTCCCAGAACAAGGCCTGAAAAATCCTATTGAGGCCCTTTTTTGGGGAACATAAATCTTGAACATTGTCAGAATTATCAGGAATGTAGACACAACATTTAGTTAAGTTAGTTAATGTCATTTGATTTTTGTAAGATAACTTCTTTATTGGCATGACCCCTGTGTTTAGTAAAGATCCATTTGTTACTTAGGGCTAGATAATTATATTAATAAACATTGATTACATCTACCTGTGAAGGAGGTTAGGAAAATCTGTAGGCCTTATACTGACTAAAAACTTCTGACGGTTTTTACTAATAGTTAACAGGTATTTTTGCATAAGAATCTTCTGTTGCCTCCAGTCTTACTCATTTTGAGGGGTACTAACACAAGTGTACATTTTAAGTTACATTAATATAACTGTTGTTTCTTTATAAATGTCCAGGAATAGCTGTGCTTTGGTTTTTAACTGTTTCTGTTAGGTGTTTAAGACCAAGCTAATCAAACTGACCTTGTTTCTATCCATTGGTAAGAGTCAGCTGAGTTTCCTTGGAGGACACTCTTGGAGAACTTGTGAGCAGCATTTTAGCTCTGTTAGTGTCATCTGCATTAGGATGGGTCAAGGTCTTGCTGACCATGTGGCTTCCCTTGGAAGCATTAGGCATGTCTCTGCTTTTCAATGACCCTCCTGTTTTGCAGCATGCACACTCATTGGCTTTCTTTTCTCTAGTGGTCTCATTAATCTCCCTTATCAGGAGGTTATGTGGCCTGGAGTTGCAAAGCTCTTTCCCTTTTTCTGAATTCAAGCTGACTCAGAGGGCAAGAGCCAAATATTGGTTTTCTTGGCCCCTTTATTTTAACCTTAATTTTTAAATTTGGCCTTAAACATCCAGCAAGTCAGTTTTACCAGTCTTAAACTAAGAATACTGGACTTTAATTTTAATGTTTATAACTTTACAGTTAATTTCTTTTTTACATAATACAATATCTTTATTTTATTGATTGATTTATTTAATGTTGAGGATTGAACCCAATGCCTCACATATTCAAGGTAAGCACTCTAATGCTGATCCATAACTTTAGCCCCTTTAAAGTTAACTTAATCCCTTTTAATTTTATCTGTCTACTGATGATGGCTTAATATCTCCAATTAATTTAGGTTATGTGTTCATGAAGTATTACCTCTATAAAACATTAACAGGCATCCATTGTTTTTAGTTGCGGAACAGACTGAACAAATGTTAGCTTTGCTTGTTTACCTGAAGTCTGAACACTCAACCCCACACAAGGTTGAACACTGGACCCCCACCAGTCTGGTGCAATAGAAACCTACACCTGACCCTTGCCTGGTCTTCCTGAAGGCAGAAGATGACACCCTTAGCAACTACTGTATGAAACAATCACTGTATGCCAACAAGGCAGTTTGAAAACCCAGAGAGCCCATTAGATTTTGGCTATAAAAACTCTCTTCTGCTGTGGCCCCCTGTCTTGCTCTCTCTTTCTTCTCCAGCTTTTGCTCTATCCTTCTCTCTCTTGTCTCTTTCTCTCCCCCTCTCACTCTTGTGCTTCTCTCTCTCTCTCTCTCTCTCTCTCTCTCTCTCTCTCTCTCTCTATCTCTCTTTCTCTCTCTCTCCCTCTTCCTGTTAATCAGACACTGCCACAATAAAGATCTCTTTGTTGCTCTGAGTGTCGTGGTCACTTTTCTTTCAGTTATAATGTAAATACAAAGTGAAATTAACAACAGTAAAAATATATTTAGCTTGTATATAATTGAACCTTTGCTGAGCTATACATTATATTTTCTATTTGAGATCATAATAATCTTTATAATAAAATCCATTTTTGAATATAACTTTAAATCAATTGAAGTCTGGCCTACTTTGAAGTCATTCTGTCATGCTGTAAGGTGGGAGGCAGAGCCTTACCTCAGGTGACGCAGGGCTCTTTACAAAACTTAGGTGAAGTGTTCTGGTTCTAAAGCTGATCTTTATCTCTCTTTTTAGATATCATTTTATAAAGTTTACATATATTGTTTGTATAAATGCTAGCTAGCACAATATGACATACATCTGAAACATTAATTACGGAAAGGCTGAGCACTCTTTTCTTTCATGTGGAAAAGTGGCAAAAAATGTTTAGTAATATTAACTTTTAAACAGATCAGGCTGTCAGTATCTTTTAAAATACCTTTAAATTTTTATATCCCAATGTAAAAGGTAACAAGATTTTGTTACAAAACATCAAATGATATAAATAAATCCTCCCCCAAATCTATCATCCTTATAAGTTTAAAATTACCATTACAGACAACTTTAGTTTGGAGAACACCAGCCTGATAAAAATGTTTCTTTAAATTTTTCACCTTAAGTACTTGTATATCTGGAAAGATATGAGCACATTTAATCTGTAAAGAAGAGTAATGTACCACAATTTTATTGATTTTTTTATATTAATCAAGCTTAGCTTTTAAAGAAAAATAAGACTCTGTAATGTATGAAAATACTTTAAAATAACAGTTGCTGTTTAACCAAAGTTGTTCAAAACTTAATTTCTCCAAGATTAGTTGCTCTAGGGAGTAAAACTTAACAGCCACAATGTAATTAATATTTTTAAAAGTTTTTGACATTTTAACATATAAATCTGTCAGTACATTAATATTTGTCCTTAGGGAACAACCTTGAATAGTTTTAACTATTTATGTTACATATATAACCAACATAATATTTAATTTTTATAGACCTTTATATTACTTAATTAAACCCTTTTGTTGTTTTCTTAGATGTATTATAATTTACCACATAAAGACTTTTTTTACCTGGAAACATTTTTTATATTTAGAACCTTTTAATAATTTTTAATCCATTGATCCTTCTTTCTGCTTGTACCTTGAAATAACCCTTATAAATTTCTGAATTTAGACAAATTAATCCAATTTTAATAAGATGAAATCTTTGTTTATTTATAGTACTTTAATTGAAATGCAGTTGAAACCTCTTGACTCCTTTTATGTAGAATTATACCTGTTGGGACTTTTAATTTATAGTAACCTTATTTTTATAATAACACAAGATAATTTTAAATTTCTTTTTAATTTACCAATTCATGAAAACACCAACATTGTTTAAGTATTTTACCTTATGGAATTTAAGGAGTTAAGAGTACTTGATATTATACTTAACAGTTAGCATTTTAACATTGTAAACCAATTAGATGTCTCTAACAAACATATCTATGATTATTATCATACATTTAGATATAATTTACATATTAAAAAAACAAGGTAGCAGACAAGTGTATTTGAATAGCATTAGTAATTTTTTTTTCCTGTTGAAGGAAATCGATGGCAATGGATTTTAGACACTTTATAGACATTAACGTTTTAACAGCTGTTCAACCATCTAGAAGCAAAACTGTGCATTGGTAACTTTAAAGACATTTTTACTTTTATTTATTTTCCAAATTTAAATTGAACGTTTTAAATCACATTAACCAAAAGTATTTGGATCCATTTTTTTATTTTAATTTATGCACTCATATGTCAATTTTGTTGTACCAAATACATGTAGACATGGCAATACATGTAGATGGGGAGTACACCGGTGCACCACACAAAGCAAACAAACAAAAGCCTTGTAGCTTATTTTTTAAAACCTATTAGATTGAGGGTTAACTCTTGTAAATTGGCCTTAGAATAAAACTGAGTGTAAAAAGGAAAATATATTAACCTAGGCATATCAGATCAAAATTAGGAATTTAACAAATATAGAATTTTAAAAGTTTTTCTGAATAAAAAAAATGAACTTTTTCCTGAATACTCCTGTTCATCAAAGCTGGAAAGAGTTAAGGGAACATAGACAAATGAAGGGGACTTGTTTTTTTTTCCTGAAGGAATTTCCCAAAGATGCAGCTCCATTGGCCTCCTTGGGAGAGTCCCCAGGTTGGGGTCCCATTCTAAACTGTTTTTTCTGGTTTCTTGGATAGTGGCAAACAAATTTTAGCCTGACACTGAAAAATCTTTGGACCATTTTTAACAGTTGGGAGTTATTCATGCTTGCAAATACTGAGAGACAAAAGCCAAATTTCCTTGACAAAATTATGCTTTTTGTTATACAATTCAGGAATAATAATTTTATTATTAGTTCTAATTTGTTCTCTATAGGATCTGGCATGATCTACCCATTGGCCACCTGGCCCTGTTCCTACCTAAATGAAAGCAATCTCCAGAATATTTTTTTAATACCTTTAGCTTTTACTTTTGACAATTCTTTTAGTCCTGTTGGCAGCCCTTTACATTTTAATGCAAGCATTAGTGAGCACAGTTAAAACATTTTTAACCATTTTTTAACATTAGAAACAAACTGAGGTGGAAATTAACACAGAATATAAAGGGAACAAAGAAAAACAAACCAATGGACAAAGTCCTGAAAATTGTTAAGAAAACAAGTTAAAGGGGTAGAGATAGAGATCTCTGTAGAACTTCCTTGTCCTGTGATGTTGGTGGAGTGAGGGAGTCCTGATGAAAGAAGAGCAGTTAGGAGAACAAGAAAAGGGCCCAGGCATAATACATGAAGAGACAAACAGGACAAACAGCCGGTGAACAGACACTGGACAAATGACAAACAGCAAGGCAGAGGCTGGAGAAACGACAGACAGCAGAACAGACACAGGACAAGCATCGATGTCACACAAGGAGACCTCTAATGGGGCAGAGACTATGTCTCAGCCTGCCCCCAGGAATAGATGAGAGCCTTCAGAGAGGTCTCCAGTGGGACAGAGAAAATGACTCATCCTGCCCCCAGATATAGACAGATGAGGTCACAAAGGTAGACCTCTAGTGGGGCAGAGACCATGACTCGTATTGTCCCGAGGCACAGGTGAGGCCCCAAGGAAAGCCTCCAGGGAGACAGTGACAACATCTCCTCCTGTTCTGGGACTCTGTGTAGGCATCTGCCTCCAATCTGACCTTGTCCCCAGAGGAGTCCACTCACCATATCTGACAGGAGGCTTTTTGGAGCTTCCTAGGATGAATTGGAATCATTCTCATACTCAGAGTGAGGCTAAGGAACACTCTCAGGAGATCCCCTCTACTGCAGGCCGAGGTCCAAAGGACTGACATTGGAGGCAAATTTGGTGTGAGGATGGGGAGAAATGGATCCTGTATGAGTCCCCAGGTGTTATAGTTAAAGCTTCATTCCGGGGTTTCATAAACTGACTTCCAGACCACTCACATACAATCGAATCAAGCCTTTATTGAAGGACACTGGTGGCAGCTGACCAGAACATAAGGCTGTTCCCCTGATCAGCCCCGAACAATTGCAAGGGCTCTCCTTATAAGCCTGAAAACCACAAAAGGGATGTTTGGGGGGTCCAGCCAATGCAAGCAAGCCAGGTTACAGAAACAGGAGAGTGCAATCAAATAGTGGAAAGCCTAATCAATCACAGTTAGCCCAATCAGCCCAGGTACAGAAACAGAGCCCTGTTACCCTAGTTATAGAAACAATGCCCCATTAGGTAGTTCTGTGTTCTTAAAGGTTTTGTTTTGTTTTGTTTTATTATTTATTTCTTACATACATGACAAGAACATCTTGCCCCAGTCATGACCATTCTACTTGGCATGTCTGTTTTACAGAATGGAGTCACAAAACAAAATGGAGTCACATTTGCTTTTACTATCACACTACATTCCAAAATTAATAAATAAACAAATAAAGAGCATTCCTAGGAATTTTGTGCCACAAGATGACACAAGAAATTAAAATTTCAAGAAGAAATAGTGGAAAGGACTTCTTCTATTTTTTATGGTCTCATTTATTAGCAGAAATAGGGATGTTCCTAATGGTCCAAAAGTATCTGAATGGTTTAAATATCAAACCATCATTGGTCTTGAGGACCAAGTTTAGAACTTGTCACACTCTGAAAGAGCAATGGGTAAGCTTTAGCCCCACATGGAGGATGTTTTCAGTGTGTGGAATGGATCATCCCTGAGAGAGGCTCTGTAGCTGACTAATCAAGACTAGGCTTTTCAAGTCTGAAGAAGGTAGCTTAAGTGAGAGACAGGAAAGAAGCAGTAGGAGAAGTCAGGTTCACATGTAAAAGTTGGAGGAATGTAGTCCAAACTGACCCCAAGAACAAACTGAACCCCACACAAAGGACATAACTTGGAGATCCTCTGGCCATTGATCTTCTCCCAGAGGTGCCTGTCACCTACCATGTAAATATCACACACAAGTGACAATACATTCTCATGTAACATATTAACTGGGAAATCTGGCCTATGAGTTTCTTTAACATTTGTATCAGCCGCTGTGTTCCCAGGAGAACAGATACTATTAGTCCTTCGGTTCTGATAACATAAGGATTGATCAGATCTTCTGTGAGCCCACTAAGGTTCTCACACAGCAGGATGCTCATCTGGGCAACCCTGTTCTGACCTCCTGCAACACCAGTGACATTAACAGTGACAAGGAAAAGGAGAGTAGGGGAAGGGCAGACAGAGCTGGAGTGGGAGGAGAAGGGAATGACCCGTGATTCTGACCTTTTGTATCTTTTGTGTTTCTATGCTCGCTGTAGCTTTGGCAAAGGATAACAGCTCCAGTTCTGCATGATATCACTGAAGACAGGACTCCTAAATGTCTTTGGAGAGAAAAGTGTTCAGTGAAGCCATGTTGCTAAATAAAATTGTCAGTGAGCTTCAAAACACTCTGCATGCTAGCTTTAGGCTTTTCTTAA
The DNA here is from genome assembly GCF_052094955.1 of Ictidomys tridecemlineatus. Classification (NCBI taxonomy): domain Eukaryota; kingdom Metazoa; phylum Chordata; class Mammalia; order Rodentia; family Sciuridae; genus Ictidomys; species Ictidomys tridecemlineatus. The sequence continues at coordinate 135,383,737 of NC_135484.1, forward strand.
AATTAACAACATAATCAAATCTTAATCTATTAGATGTTGAAACATCCACATTTGTAAAGAGATGTCCTGAGCCCTGAATAACTGGAGAAAATAAATGAAATTTTAGATATTGCCAAGCTTGAAATAATACAAGGCATGAGTATAGAATTGGGGTCTTTATAAAAAATAGTTTAAGTTCCACAATTTCTCTATAATTTTGTTCATTTTTTGCTTGTTTTTGCAGTTCTGGGGATTGAGCCCAGGGCCTTGAGCATGCTAGGCAAATACTATACCACTGAGATGTGACCCAAAGCATGTTTTTCCTTTTGTCTTTGAGATAAGGGTGTCACTAGGTTGCCCAAGCTGGCCACTAACTCTCCAACCTCTTGCCACAGCCTCCCAAATGTGTTATCCTGCCTGGTCTCTAGGGTCTCTCTTCTGGTTGTATATTTTAAATACAGCTTTTATTGTTCTGCTGAGTCAACTTACTGAGAGTAAATCACAGGTCTTCTTTCCAAAGAGCTTGTTGGCGGTAGTAAGGAAATACTTCGAGCCAGTCTTGTTCACTTGGGTGAGAAGCATCTGGAAGTCCTTATGGATGTCTTCCTCTGTGTTTCAAAGACATCACCCATGAAGAAAAGTAAGAAAAACCTCTCAGTTTTGGTCTTGGTCTCAACAAAAATTTGCAGGCAATTTTCTTCTCAAATACTGCATAAATTTATCCTTTGAGAGGATGTTGATTCTAATTGAGAAGTGACACTGGTTGGATAGGTGGATAGAGGGGCCAGGAAACTCCTGAGCAAAAGCTATGGCTCTTGCACCTGCAGTAAGCTCTCTACACAATTTATAGAAGAGCAATAGAAAAAAAAATAAAAGGGGCAAGAGAGGTTCAGAAAAGGGAATATTCTTTAGTCCTCCATCCCACAAACAGTATAAATATGTCAGAAATAGAGAAAAATATTCCATTAAAATGTATTTTTCAAAAAATATGCAGTTAAAGAACTAAATGTTCAAGAAAAAAATTAGACAGGAATGTAATTATAATGATAATTATTAAAAGGAAATGAAAGTATAAAATGAGCAATATGATTAATAGGAATAATCAGTTCTTAAAGAGTATCCTGGAGAGATAACATATGTATATGAAATGGTACTATATACTTCAAAAAATGTGTTATGTATGGGGCCACAAGAAGTGTTTGAATTGACTGTGAAATACTCAAATCACACAGATTACATTCAGTGACCTCAGTGTAGGAAAATAAAAGTCAACAACACTAAAAATAAAATATCAACAACATGAAAATTAACCTACTAAGTACCTATTGAAAACAGTTTCTAAGGAAATAACTCCCCTATGTAACAACCAAATAAACCCCTACATACACACACACACACACACACACACACACACACACACACAAAATCTCAGTAGAGGAGAACCCTCACCTTCCTTACTCCTGCACCCTCCTCCCTAAAATAGTCTAGGCTCACCCCTCCTCCTCAACATTTCTGGAAACCAAGGAGGGGATAGTAGACAACCCTTGCAAACCAGTCCCTCCTCCTTGGTGATAGGCGAGCCTACCTGAGCCATCTAGACCTTGGTGTTTCCCTTTGTCCACCAAGGGAAGTGGACATAGAGACCATAGCCAGGAGGTGTGCCCTAAATTGATGGAGCTCTTGTTTTTCCTGAGCATGCTTCCAGTGCTTAGAATCAGGATGCCAGACACTATGGTCCAAGAGGACCATCGCCAGAGTAGAGGAGTTGGTCAGAAGAAAAAAAAATGCATTTTGTGAATGTTAATATTGACACAGCATCTTCAAAACCTGAATGGCAAAGGTGCCATTGGCCAGAAACAGAATCCATGATGCAGGGTCTGAGGGCAAAGAAGAAAGAGAAACAGAATGAAATGAGACTGAGTGTTGTCTCTGTTGTGTTTTCATTTATCTTGTGAACTGAGAAACTTTAATAGTGCCTGCAAAAACCACAGGAGTAGATTCTGCATGTGAGGAAGGGAATGGTCCCTATAGAAGAGCACACTGGCAAGGCAAGGAAGAGCAGAAAGGCATGCAGGAAACGGCAGGTGACAGGTCAAAGCAACAGCAGGGAGGTGGGAGGTGAAGCCAGAGGAGGTGGACTGAAAACACCAGTGGGCAGCTCAATGCAGTGAGACCCTCCCTCAACAGTGGCTGGTCTTGGACCCTGGGAAACCTTCTTGACTCCTTCTTATTTCTCTCACGTTCCCCCAAAAATATTGTCCAGGTCTGCCTTTAGACCCCTCCCAAATCTTTCAACCCCTCTCCACTTCTCCAGGTCCTGTGACCCTGTGCCTAGTCCAAACCTCCTGGCTCTTGCCCAGAGTCTCTGATCTCCCTGCTGCTGTGCTCTCCATTGCAATCAGCCCTTGCTCACTAAGATGAAAATCAAGTGGGCTGGGGAGCCTCATGGGTTCCCCCATTAGGACCCCAGATGGACAGACACATAGCATCCTGAGAGGGAAGTACTATTTTAATCCCATGACCCCCTCCTTAAATCTCCAGTAGCTCTGAGGATAAGTTCAAAAATGCCTTTTCTAAATGGCTTCCCATATGCCTGACCCCACCCTTGTTCTAGCCTCCCACCTCTCACAGCCTCCACCTCTACCCTCCCTGATCCCCCAATCACCTCTGATCCTTGGCAAACACTCTTACCCAATTATAAAGGCTCCCTACTCCATCCATGTCACTAGGCTCCAATCACTCACTCTTCCCTCCTAAGCTTTCCACTAGGAGGTTTCTCATGTCTTATTATGGATCTCCCACATCCCCCAACCCTGATTTATAACTCCTTATTCTAATTCCTTCTATCATCCTTTGTTGGACCCACAAGACTGCCTGTTCTTTGAAGGAGAGGTGCCTGGCGTCCTGATTCTGAGTACTGGAAGCATGCTCAGGAAACACAATGGCTCCATCAATTTAGGGCACGTTATGGAAAATTCTCAGATGAATAATGAGTGCTGGAATTTTGAACTGGATACTTGAGATTTTAAAAGCACAGAGAAAAGGTAAGCCTGAAGTCATGTTGTGACTCTTTGAGGAGGCAAGAGAGGTGAGAAAATAGGGCCAGTAGGTGGGAGTGGTGTTGGAGCATGAACACCCACCAGGGTGAAAGCCAGGACCAGCCAGGGGCAGGCAAATGGCAAGCAGAGAAGCCAGGAGTCTGTACAGTGTCTTTGTCTTATTGAGCAAGGTCCAGCTACACCATTGACAGCTATAATTACCCAAGGAGCTATTTCTGTAAACACAGTGTGGCACCAACTTCTGGGGTTCTCTTGTTTTTGTCTTTTCAGTTTCTAGATCCAGAGGCAGCCTGGTATTTTCAAAACTTGCCTTTCTTGGTGCCCTGCCACTCCTGGGCCTGGTCATAGAAGCCCTCACCTGCCACCTTCCACACAGCCCCTACCTCAGGTCTCAATGCTGTTAGCCTGGGTGCTGCCCTCTGAATCACAGGAACAGGAGCCTGCGGCTGTGCCTCTCTAGGTCCACTCTGGGGTCACTGCACTCCCAGAGACCTTTTATGAGCCCTGTTTGGCTGTGGGATTTCCAGTCTGCAGGGCACTGCCCCAGGGAGAACATTCAGTGTGACCTGGGTCAAGAAAGGGAAAGGGTCTCTTCTCTACTCATGATTGGGTCACTGTCACCTGCTCACTCCACTGCCTCACCTCTTTCAATGATCAGTGTACACTGGAACACCATACCAGATTCAGAGTTGGGGACCACATATTGTGTACAAAGATTTGGAAACTGAAAAGTGCTCTGAAACTGACAACCAAAGGCAGACTGCAAGGTCTCTTGAGGCATTGGCTGGGAAAACGCCATGGGGGCTGGGGCAGAGCACAGAAGCTAGAACTCTGGGCTTTCCTACTTCCAGAAAGTAAAGGCAGAATGACAGGCTGGGATTTTAGGGGAGGAAAGTCCTGTAAGTCTGTATTCTGAGTCCCTGCCTTACACAAAGGAGGGATTTGGCTAAATGGAATGTGTCTGTTTCCCTTATATGCTGTTGGTGGGAATGTAAATTAGCTCCATCATTATGGAAAATGATAAGAAGTTTCCTCAGGAACTAAGGTAGTACTACCAGATGATCCAGTTTTGTGCAGCAAAGACTAAAATTGCCTTTTTTTCATGGACAACATAACCATCCACATAGAAAATTCTAAGAAATATGAAAGAAGCTACTGAAACTAATATTTAACAAAATTTCAGTAAAGGCTATAGTATGCAAAAACATCAATTATTCATCTATGTACCCACAATGAATAATCAGAAACTGAAAATATTTTTTTAAAAAATCACTTTCACTAGAATTAGTATGAAATACTTTCAAATAAATTTGTTGAAATATATGTAAGACCTAAACACTGAAAACTCCAACCATAGCTCAGAGAAAGGAAAGGTGAGAAATGGTGAGAGAAGGTGAGAACGTGCACGTGGATCACAAGATTCAGTATTGTTAACATGAAATTGTCTCTAAATTAATCCATTGGTGAATGTAATTTCAATCAAAATCTCAGCAGCCTTTTTATAGAAACCTAGAAGCTTGTTCTAAGGTTTACATGGAAATGCAAAGGAACTAAGATAATTCTATTTAAGCAACTTAGAAAATAAGTAAAAATTTCAAAGCTTTAAACTACCTCATTTTAAGCCATAATAAAGCTCCAGTCATCAAGAATGTGGTACTAAAATTAAGGAGATATATAAATATCTACAAATGTGTCTATATCATATAGATATCTGGAAGAGAATAGAGAGTCCAGATATAGACCCACACATGTACAATGAATTTCTTTAAAATAAATGTGCTAAGGCAAATATATAGGGAAAGTACAATCTATAATCTCTTCAGCAGGTAGCCATGGGTCAATTGGACACGAATATGCAAAAATGTGAATCTCAATGTTTATTCCATTTATGTAATTTTAATATCAAAAATTTACTACAAAAAAAGCAGTAATCCAGGGGTCTGGGAATATTGTTCAGTTGATAGAGTGCTCGCCTCCATAAAAAAGGCCCTTTGAACCAAATTTAAAAAGAAAAAAAAGAAAGAAAGAATAGATTTAAATGTTATAGCTAAAAATTTGTATGGTTTTCAAAATAAAATACAAGAAAAGAATTTGAGTAACATTGAATTTGTTAAAGAGATTTTTACCATGGCATACAAAACCAAAAGAATCAAATTATAAAATAAAAGCACAATACATTGGGATTTATTAAAACAAATCAAAACAAAACACACACTATTTGTTTTTCAAAAGCAAGCCATAGGCCAGGGCAAATTACTTGTAAGATATATATTTGAAAAAGGATATTTTTTCTAGTGCATAAAACATATTACATAGTAGGAAGACAAATACCCCAAATTTGTGAAGTGGGCATAAATATGTGAACAGGCCCTACAATGAGGGAAAAAAACAACACACTAAAAAGTGTTCAACATCATTAGTTATTGAAACCAATGATTAAAAGGAAAAAGATTGTCCATACAGATGGTGGAAATGTGAACTAGTACTCTAACTACTTTGAAAAACAATTTCCTAAAATGATAAAAAAAAATACACCTGACATAAAACCCAGCAATTTAACTTTTAGCTATTTACTAAAAAGAAAAGCATATGCCTACCCAAAGATTTCTAGAGAATAGTCCAAAGTTTTACCTGTATTAGCAAAATTGATCAATAGGTGAGTGAATGTCAATCATCAGAGAAAGGAATAAACAAGCTGATATATCCATGAGGCACAATAATACTCAACAAAAAGTAAATAGTTGATTATTGATACACTCAGTAACAAGGAAAAGCCTCAAACTAAAGTATCTTAGTCCATTTTCTTATGGTATACCATGGCAACACACATTGAGTAAAAAATACAAGTCTACTTGGCTCATGGTTCTGGGAGTGGGAGGTCCAAGGTCATGCTGCTGGCTTCTGGTGAGGGTCTTCATGCTGCATCATAATATGACTAAGGGCAAGTGAGCACAGAAGACAGGAAGAATCCTGAATTTAACCTTTTATCAGGAGGCTGTTATCACACTGATAGCATCAATCCATTTATGAGAGCATAGCCATGGCCTCTTAAAGGCCCCACCTCTTAACACTGTTACAAATGTAGTTCAATTTCATTATGACAGCAGGGTTGTTGCCACAGGCTTGTAATCCCAGCAGCTCCAAAGGATGAGGCAAGTGGATCCTAAATTGAAGACAGCTTCACCAATTTAGCAAGGACTTAAGCATCTTAGTGAGGCTCTAAGCAACTTAGTGAAGCTCTAAGCAACTTAGTGAGATCCTGTTTCAAAATTAAAACTAAAAGGGCTGCAATATGGCTCAGTGATAAAATATCCCTGGGTTCAATTCCAATACCAAAAAAGAAAATAAATTAATATGAATTTTGGAAGAGACATGTAAATGATAGCATACGACTGAGTTAAAGAAGCCAGGCCCCCCCAAAAAATAACATTGTATGATTTAATTATAAAATTTTAATAATTGCAAACCAATCTGCAGTGACAGAAAGATTAATGACTGCTTGAAGACTGGGCTCCAGAGAAGGGTGAGAGATTATAAAGGGAAATGAAATTTGGGGGACTTGTGGATCTATTCACTATCTTGACAGTAACATTGATTTCTTGGGTATAAAAATGTGTCAAAACTCAGCCAATTTTATACATTAAACATGTGCAATACCTTATATGCTAATGCATTCAACAAAGCTGCTCTTAAAAACCCTCTGGGTCACTCCTTCTTTGCCATTCCATTGACACCATCTATGTTGAGGCTCCCTCACTATAACTCACCTCTGCTATACATTCTTGCATTTTATATGTGTGTGTGTGTGTGTGTGTGTGTGTGTGTGTGTGTGTGTGTTATAGGGATATAGCTTCACTTGACTATATTCACATTAGTATAACTACCATTTTGCTATCAGGTGACCCTGGCATGTATCCCAGACCCTACAGGACAAACCAGATCATTAACATAGCTGAGCATATGGTGCTGGCCTCTGATGCCTGTATTTTTTCTTAAATGATGTTGGGTATTTTAATAGTTTTTCAGAAAAGTCAAGTACATCCCAGTAGTCATGGCTCCTCTTTGTCTAGCTTAGTATTCCCCCTTCAACCTGCCTTGCCTTGGGGTGCAAGGATTCTCCTGCACTGCTGCTGCACAAAACATGCTTCTGTCCATGAGTCCTTAGTAAGTTGCCCATAGTGCAACCCAAAATCTGTCTGCCTCTTTGTTCTCATGACATCTTCCACCTTTGGTAGCCTGTTGTCATACACTGGGACAGGGATTCCCTGAAGCACACATATATGCATGCATGTGTATATAGGTGTATCCTTGTATGAATGTGTCTATGTGCTTGCATATATTCTATATCAGTAGTTCTTGTCCAAGATGATTTTGCCCCCACACCCTAGGGGACTCTTGGCTGTTTCTGGACACATTCTTGGTTTTTATAATTGGGGGCAGATGTGCCACTGACATCTATTGGTTGGAGGTCAGGATTTTGCCACACATCTACAACACTTTAGACCGTGCCTATAACAAAAGGTGATCTGACCCAAAATGTTAATGGTGCTGTGACCTAGAAACCCTTTTCTAGTGAAGCAGACCTGTTGACACCTCTTTTTCTCCCTAGAATTATTGTTTCTACCATGTGTACCTCCTGACACCTGCTGACCCTCTAAGTCCCCTATCAAAGGCCTGCTCCATTTGCATCTTGACCTTATTGAGAGCTATCCTCATTCACATTCTTGACCCTTAGTTGCTTTATCTGGCACCTCCTTTAACACTTATAACATACTTCTTTGAGATACCTTTGGTGTTCCTGTCTGAAAGTTGCAGAGACTGACCATAAGCTCCTTGAGGACAGACCCACTTCTTATTCATCTTGGTGTCTTTTTTGGATCCTGGTAATTTAACTAAAATATGAAGCATACCATGAAAAGTGCTATAATAACCCTTGTTGGTTGGTTCATTCTGATCAGGAGGGTTCTCCCAGGAGATAGCATTGATCATGGCTGTTATTAGTGAATTTTCTCTCTGGCATAAAGTATCAATCTTTCAATTACAATGTCTAAGTGTTTAAAAGAACTTTTTTTGAGATAGAGTGTCACTTGGTCTCCAACTGCTATACTCGAGTGGTCTTCCTGCCTCAGTTCCCCCAAATAGCTGGGACTATAGGGTCTTAGGACACCAAATTCAAGAGTGTTTTTATTTAACCTCTCAATCTGTGTAGATATTTAGAAATCTTTTAGTCATCTGTATTTATTGTCATGATGGTTTTTCTAAGACTCTAACTTATAAAAGATGAAGGACCACACCTAAATTACAGAGCATAGCAATGTGCCCTAGAGATTGCTTCAGCCTGAATCTTAAGCCTACATCTATTGGTAATAAATAGCATTGATTTTAAGCCTTTTAGATATAAATTTAGGAGTAAAATATCTGGTTCAAATAGTTGTTGCTTTCTGTTTTCTGAGGAATATCTATTTTACTTTCCATATGGATACACCAATTTGCAGTCCCATCAGCAATGTGTGAGTGTAGATTTTCCCCCACATCTTTGCCAACATGTATTGTTGCTTGTGTTCTTCATAATTGCCATTCTGAGTGCAATGAAATGAAATCTTAGAATAGTTTTGATTTGCATTTCTCTAATTGCTAGAAATCTTGAACATTTTTGCATATAATTGTTGATTGATTGTATTTCCTCTGTGAAGTGTCTCTTCAGTCCTATAGACCATTTATTGATTGGGTTATTTGTTTTCTGGTTTTAAGTTTTTTGAGTTATTTATATAGCCTGAAGGCTAATGTGGACTGGGCATGTGTCTCAGTGGTTAAGTGCACCTGAGATCAAAGAAAAACCCTGGTAGAAGAACAAAACAAATATAAATAAATAAATAAATACATACATACATTTTAAAAACCCATAGAAACCTAGATCCTGGTTTTATATCCAGAGGATTAAATTATCATTTTTGAAAACCCTGCAAATAATTCCTCTTAATTATAGCCAGCATAATTACACATACATTTCCCTTTAGGACATCCATCCTTCACAAACCTGCAACCTGCTTAGACTCTCTGCAACTTGTTTAAACCTTTAGCTTTTGAGCTTTTGGTCTATCTTTCTTCCCATTTTGAAACAATCCAGTCATTTTGCTTTAGGACAAACATTATACTTTACATACAAAATCTTTCCCCATTCAATAACACTCTCTAAAAGATATATCCTCATCCTTTTAACTTTCTTTTTATCTTCCCCCCTTCCAACTTTTTGTTTGAAATAAGAGAAAAGGTTGTTCTGTCATTTTTTTTCTCTCTTAAATCTAAATTTACAGGTTGAAACAAACCATATAAATCTTAAAAATTTAGATAATTTCCTTTTTTAATAAGATACAATACTACGTTTTTCAATATCTTCATCAAAATGCACATTAAGATCTTTCTCCCTTTATATCTCTTTCTGCATAGATTTTCACATGTTAATTTGAACATTAACTCTTAAAAGCCATTTTTTATTGAACCCAGGGACACTCAACTACTGAGCCACAAATCCAAGCCATTTTTATATTTTATTTAGAGACAGAGTCTCAGGAAGTTCCTGAGGTCCTTGCTAAATTGCTGAGGCTGGCTTTGAACTTGCAATCCTCCTGCCTCAACTTCCCTAACAACTTATATTACAGGTAGGTGCCACTATACTCAGTAAATCATTATTTTTAAGTAAATATGTGGGGAAGAGCAAAAGTAAGTTGTTTTCCTATATACCAATCATTTATAAAAATACATTTAATAGATATTATTATCAGGAAGCTAAGACTACTTGAATTTACATTTAGCAATTGATTTGTCATTGTTGTAATATATAAATGATTCAGATGTTTTATCTTCATTTATAAGAATTACCTTCTTATATTTACCTAATTTTCCCGAGTTTTTTTAATTACTCATGAAAATCAAGATATCAGACCAGCATAGTTAACAAATTATTTCTTTGTCAAACCCAAAAGTTGAAATTGTATTTTAAAAAGAAAGCAATGGACATTGCATCTTAAACATCTAACAGAGATAAATATAATCCTGAATGGTCAGCAACCTGGGAAAAAATATTAACAATTTTAGACATTTTAATTACTTATTTATTTATTTTGTGTGTGGATGGGTACTGGGGAGTGAATTCAATGGCACTAGGCCACTGAGCCACATCCCCAGCCCTACTTTTTTATTTGAGACAGTATCTCACTGAGATGCTTAGTGTCTTGCCTTTGCTGTGTCTGACTTTGAACACAAAATCCTCCTGCCTCATTCTCTGGAGCCACTGGGATTATAGGTGGGAACCACTGCTACTAGTTAATTTTAGACATTCAGAATTCTATCTTACCAACAAATTTAAATTAAATCATTTGTGAGATGTATATTCACATTGAATTCTACTTATGAGCAGAAATTATGATAATATGTATGTACTTACTGACTTATAAAATGAGAGTTGAATAAAAATTACATTCACGGGAAACTGAATGACTGCTGTCATTTGGATACGGAATGGTGCCCAAAACCTCATGTGTTTGTTGGCTTCATTTGACCAATTTGCATTCATAATGATAGATTTAACAGACTACAAATTTTGTTTTGTTGTTGTTCTTGATGGAGATTAAGAATTGGGTAGGGGATTGTGTACTTAGAAAGTAAGAGCTCTAAGTAATTTTCTACATTTCCTTTTTCTTTTTAAATTTTTTATTCAAAAGATCTTTTCTATTTTATTCAAGAGAACATTTTACTGTTGTAAAATCATGCTCTGGTGGTTTAATTGTTCATAGGATCTCCCAAAATAAAGGGACTCTGGAAGGTTTTCATGGAGGATAAACTGCCATCATATGATGCAAACTGTGCTTCTCTGTGATACTGATAATACAATACCATTCAATGCAGCATATACAATAATGTAATTTAGTCTAACAATTTGACCCTAATTTCTGATATTTCCATTGTTTGAAAATACACATGGGAATAAAACACTATATGCTTACAATGCACCTAGAACTTTTTAATAATCACCTCTTTTTGGTTTTGGAATCTTTACATTAGTATTTTCTCATTTAGTGCCCTCTTTAACCAGAATCTCATAACTCTTTCATTTTTGTAATAACATTTAATTTACTTATTTTTCATATAGTGACCCTGCTACAATAGAATATGGCATCTTTTATATGATAGGAACGAACAAGGAAAATTTCCTTTAACTACTTTTTTATATTTTATGGTAAGTAGCAACAGGAAAATGCATTTATAGATCATTTCTAGACAAATTGTGAAGCTAACGACTGACTTGTTTTTGCCTATATACATTTTCTTTGTTTTATTAGCAGTGAGCATCATGGTCTGTTAAAGAGGAAAGAAAGTCATCATGCTGCGTTTAGTGGCATCCATATATTACATTTCCGTATTTTTTGTTGTATTGTAAAAAATTTCATAATCAACAATGTTGTGATGTTATAATACAAATGAATACAATCAAACAAATTAAAAAAAAAAAACAAGACATGAAGGTAGAATGTACTTCCAGATCACATCAGGGACAGACAAGATATCCAAGTATCTCAAAGACTGTGACAAGTCATTCAGTAGGATATGGCCCTGTAAATCAAAGACCCTTCTCTTGAGAGTCCCCCCAAACAGAATTTCTTCTGCCCAAGTACTTAGTGTAGGCTGTGTTCCCACAAATGCCCAGACGTTCTTCTGTCTGCCTTTGACTTATCAGAAAAGGGTAAAGAGAGACCTAGAATCTGAGGACCAGCTGCTCATATTATGAGGGGGGATGGGGGATGAAAGAAAATGTTCTTAGAAGACCATGGCCAAGGGCAAGAGGGAGTCAGGGTTGGACTCAGAAGAGTGCACAGGAAGAGAGGCTCTGAAGAAAGTAAATGGACATGAACCACCACTTACCAGAAGCTGCAGTTAAGACAGAGACCAGTAGATAAAGGTGAACGGGGTCTCCCCAGCTGGTTCCCTCAGGGGTGAGGGAAGGAAGATCCTTAATGAAAGGGACAAAGACAGAACTTGGGGAGCAAGAGAAGAAAGTGGAGTCAGTAAAGGGGGGGGGGATGATTTTACTGGTTTAGGAGCCAGTTTCCTAGAACAGTGAAAGGAAAAGACAAGCCCAGGGACTAGATTGTTAAGTAGCTAGTCAGCCATGATGGGTGAGCAGGGCAGGGACAAGGAAGGGAGATTGAAACTGAGGCTGGCCAAGGCCCTGAAGGATGGGTGAGACTCCCCTCTCACTCCCCCCATAACTTGATGATGGCAGCGACAGTTTGGACCCAGGACCCTGTGGGTTGCCAGTCTCCTAGCCCAATCTTGCCCATCCCAGCCGAGGACAATGCCAAGGACTCTGAGGATGTGGCACCTTTGGGAGGCACCATGTGTGGCCTGGATGGTGCCCATTGCACAAAGGCCAGCCAGGGCTTTCAGGCCCATGTAGGCGCATGGATACTCAAGTGCTTGTCCACTTGTTAGTCATCAGAGACGAGCCGACCTGGGCCCTTGGTGACCGCTAGGTGCGGGCTCCTGGAGACCACACTGTCCAACAAGGCAAAGGCCTTATCCACACTGAAGGGTGAGAGAAGCCCCTGAGGAAGGCAGATAGAACCGTTAGCCAACCTCAGCCTCTTTCTTCTCTACCATAGAGAACCAGAGGAACATACCCTATTTGCCCACCACCTGTTGGGATGATTTAGTGCCCTTTGGTAGAGGAACTGTGTGTATAGTAGGAAAAAGCTGCTCTCAACAATGCCCTCCGGCCCCCACTCCCCTTGCACTAAATACTTCTGCTGCAAAATAATTAAGCACACAGGGGGAGTCTTTAACCCTAGAAAGGACCAGTGAAGCTTAGCCAGTGAGGGGGCAGGGCAGGGAGATGATGGGAGAGGATTAGTGGAAAGGAAGGGTTTCCTAAGGAGAGGATGGCACTGTAGTTTGGATCCGGGATGTCCACCAAGGTCCATGGGTTGAAGATGTATTCATCAGCCTGAGGGGATACTGGGAGATGGGGGAACCTTTGGAGGTAGGGCCTAGTGGAGGAAGTTAAGCCATGGGTGGTGTGTCTTGGAAGGGAATATTCAGGACACCAGCCACCTCCTCCTTTGCTTTCCAGGCCACAGTGAGTGAGCATCTTTGCTCCATCACTTACTGCCACCATGATGAACTGTCCTGACACAGGCCCAAGAGCAACCAAAGAGGCCAACCAAGCCTGAAACCTCTGAAAGTGTGACCCACGATAAAGGATTCCTCCTTTCATGGTGATTATCACAAGTACTTTGTCACAGTAATGGGAAGCTAACTATCATTGGTCACAACTGTGCAGCCCCAGAGTAAAGGCAGAGCGTGGAATAGTTGGAAACTGCAAAAAATTCTATGAGGCTGGAGTTAAGGATTGATATTGAGAAATGGCAAAGGGGGATAGGAGAAAAGGTTAAATCAGGAACTATCTGGTTAGCTCTCAAAAAAAGAGATTAATCTTTATCCTAAAAGCAATGGAAAACTATCAAGTCTGATCACCAGAGGGGGGACCCCCTTAGCAGGAATATAGCTGAACCACTTATTCTAGGCTTTCTGTAATCAGCTGTGGGCCTTTATGTTAGTCAGCTCTTCATTGCTGTGGCCAAATCATCTGACCAGAATGACGAAGAGAAGGAGATTTCCTTTTGGCTCCCAGGTGCAGAGTCGCCATCCATGGTTGACCAGCTCCAGGGCTCTGGACCAGGGATAAGGCAGAGCATCCATCACCATGGAAAGAATCACCTTTTGTATGTTCATGATGTTTAAATAAAGAAAAAAGAAATAAGAAGTGTGCGTGAGGATATGCAGAGAAATTGGAATCTCATACATTGCTGGTAGGAATGTGACATGGGTTAGGCACTGTGGTTGGTGGTTCTTCAAAAGTTAAATAGAATTATCTTATGAACAACAATTCTATTCCTAAATCTATATATACACAGAACAGTGTAAATAGGTATTCAAGCAAATTCACATACATGCAATTTCATATCAGAACTACTAAAAAAAAACCCCACAAGGAGGTAAAAATCCAAATTCCCATCAATGGATGAGTGAATAAAACAATTGTGTCATATTTAGGTACTAAAATATTATTCAGTCATAAAAATGAATAAAATACTGATACATGCCACAACAAGACTCAACCTAGAACACATCACACTAAGTGAAGACACAAAAGGTAATATATTTTATGATTCAGGCTATATGAAATATGCAGAACAGGAAAATCCATGGACACAAAAAGCAGAATCATGGTTGCTAGTGGCTGGAGGGAGGAAGGGATGAGGATTCACGGCTTAGTGGATACAGGTTTTTCTTGGAGGCAATGAAAACCTTTGGGCACACAGTAAAACTTGTAGTTGCACAACACCTTTGAGCCATGTATTAGATGGCTCAGGACTGTGAAAATGTGAATGTCATTGGGATGAAAATATCTAAAAGGAACAACAAAGTTGTTGATGTTCAACAACTAAAAAATTACTACAGAGGTCATATAGGATCAAATTATTTATTACCACACTATAGCATGTAGAATATAATCACAAATCTTGGAGACTTTCAGGCCTAAACCAAACACTAAGAACTAAGTAAGCAATGCAACTATCATGGGCAGTTATTGTGAAAGTTCAAAGATGTACATCTGATTATGGAGAATGGGGAAAACGTGTTGAAGAAGATGACATTAATGGAACTTTAAGGACTAATGGCATGTAATTGTTTGGGTTGGAGGTTGAGAAATGCAATACCACCAGGCAAGGTGTCCTAGCTGCAATGGGGGTACGTGGTAGTTCAAAGCTATTCAACTGTCCAATCTGGTTGTCATAGACACTGTATAAATGGGGAACACATATTAAAGAGCAGGTGTCAAAGAACCATAACTCTGCAATGGTGATTGGTGAATGCCAAAGATAGACAAAATGTTCATTAAAGATTTTTGGTTTTTTGGTTGTAGATGGACACAATATCTTTATTTTCTTTATTTTAATTTATATGTGGTGATGAGAGCGTAGCCCTAACTTGCTAGGCAAGTGCTCTACCACTGAGACACACCTTCCTTGAAGTACCAGGAAATCACAGTGTAAGTAGAAGGAATTGCATGGGGAATGAGATAGACATGTGTCTGAGGCCATCTGGGGAAAGTTTGCAAGCTATCCTATGCAATCTGTACTCCACGCATAATACAACAAGAAATCAGGACAGTCTACTGGCCATAACCCTGGTTCTATGGTACAAATGAGTGGGCAGTATGGGGACAGCCGAGTGTGGTGCATGATGAGATCACACTGGCAAGTTGTTCAGAAGGCTTAGGACCCTGCCCTCATTTTTCCACTTGGTGTTCACCTAAAGGCACATCCTTATGAACTGCAGTGAAAATTTGGGGACATGGAAAGAGGGAAATTCCCCATGGAGAGGAAGTGCAACCCTTAGGGAGATGAGAACCTGCCACAGAACAGAACAGTGTTGGTTTCATTATGCCTGATGAAGAAAAGGAAGGGGTGGTCAGCACAGAATGTTGGTACAAGTGATAAGCAGAATGGCACTATGTTTACGCCTGTGGCTGCTGCAGCCTCAGTGCCTTCTTCATTCACCTCCACGACACTCTTGTGCACAACCTTGGACAGACACAGGTCTGTCTCAGTTGACATGGCAGAGAAGTCAGCCTGGCCCTGTTGAAAGGCATCGACCATTCCCAGATGCTGAAGCACAGACTTCATGTCATAATCCCCCTGAAGTTTAAATCTCGGAAGGAGAACTTCCACTTCAGTATTCTGCAAAGAGGCTGTCTTGGTCCAGGCTATGAATTTCTCAAAAGTAAGGTTATTTTCCACCTGAAAGACCAGAATCACAGGTTCATATTCAGACTATGGTGGGTATCAATGGACACACAGACATTTCCATGAACATTCCTTGTTGACTGTCCACACAGGACCAGCAGTGCCTTCAGCTGCCCAGAATCTTGTGAGGGATCTGGCTTGTCCACCACCCCACGTGCTATCTCATATATGATTTCCCTGCAGGAAGGCTGTGGCTGTCCCTCCTTATCCATCCACTAGCAAAACATGTTTATTTGTGAAAAGCATCTATGCCAAGTCAATGGTGCTTTTCTAGTGGTATTTGTTGCTTTGAATGAGGCTTGGTCTTCACATGATAAACCATTGCTGGCAAGCCAAAGAGACTGGGCAAAGGAAGGGCTCTCAGTGTGAGCCTCTCCAGGAGAGGGACATCTGCCTAAGGTGGAATGTGGCACTGTTTGTGGAAATTCATCATCACAGGTAGGGACCTGGACAGAGGGAAAGCCCATGGGAGCTGCTCTGCTCCCAGTGACCCTTTAGGTCATCACAGTGCACTGCCACCATTGAGAGAATGGTTGACTCTCTTGCAATAGGGATCATATCACAAGGAAGCAAGGAGGACAGGGCTGGGTCATTTGGGCTCTTGGGTTGGAGATACTGAGAAAGAAAGGCACAGGGTGTAGCCACTTCTTCCCACAGAAATTGTGAGTTCAAAGGAGTGCAGCCCCCCCCAACTCACCACACTGAGGTCCACGTCCTCATCTGGGAGAAGGATGATCATGCTCAGCGTCTTGCCAGCATAGGGCAGCTCCAACACCTGTGTCTGGGCCTCACGGATGTAGACGTAGTTAAAATAGGCTTTTTTCCTCATCATCTGCACTGGCCTTTTCTCCTCCTGAGGGGAATGACCACATAAGCACAGCATTTAAAACAGTATGAAAGGAGAAAGAAAACTCTCAATTCTTCTGTGGTCCAGCACTGCTAGAAATTAATAAATAGTTGTCTGAAACATGCCTTATAAATAAGGGGAGGAGCTTAATGCATACAAGCTTCCTTATTGCGTTACATGGCATCTTTAGGGTTTACAGAATTAAGCAAAGTATTCTAATATCTGTTTTACTTAAACTTATAGCTCACAGTTAACCAGGGCCCTTGCAGTCATTTTTAATAATAAGAAGCTGCAGATGCTGAATCAATAATGATGAATTAGGAATAACAACAATTCAAGTATGAGATTATTTTTTGAAATGTATATTTAATTGTAGTTGGACACAATAACTAGTTATTTTATTTTATTTATTTTTATGTGGTACTGAGGATCAAACCCAGAGCCTTGCACATGATAGGCAAGTACTGTACCACTAAGCCACAACTCCAGTAACTAAATATGAGATTATTTTAATTTAACAAATAATAGATGGAAAATCTGTGGTGTAGCTTCATGGTACACCACTTGCTTAACATGTAGAAACTCTGAGGTTGATCCTTCATTGCACAAAAATGTAAAAACAAAACAAAAATCCTGATTCAAGACATGTGTTTTCATATTCCTTCTTTGTACTCTGTCTCATGGCTGATATATATATATATTTTACATGCATACATATATCACCTCTTTTTTGCTCTTTATCTAAGCAACTGTTGTCTATAGGAAGATATTTGTGTCCAGAATAAGGTTAAACCAATATATGTAGGATACTTCATCTGAGGCAGTTAGAATGCTAATAGGCTAGAAACCATAATAGATACCAAGTACTATTTATTCAAATCATTTTTCCACTGAGATTAAAATTCATTAAGAGTGATAATAAGTTTGAAATTATCATTAACCATTTATGCCTTTACAAAGTTAAATTTTCTATTCAATTTCTTCATCAGACAAGCATAATTTTTGAAGTCTCACCCTACCTGATTTACTTTGAAAGGCATTTCTTTCGTACTTGATTTGTTAAATAGCTTGTCCCACGTTCCTTGGAAGTAGATGGCATTGACAAGAATCAGCCTGACCTGCTCATCAATCGAGCCCATTGGTAACAACTCTGAAATTTTACCTTTTAAGAAAAGCAAAAACACTTCAGTTACTTTTTTTGAATCTGTGGTGAATAAACATGACAATGATGTCTTGGAGATCCAAACATTCTAGTTTCAAATGTGCTGAGTTTCGATGATGTGTATAAAAGTAAAAAATCCGAGCTATGAGTGGTATTCATGATCACAGATTCTGGAAGAGCCACCAGGTTGAAGATAGTGAAAGACTTCTAAGTCACTGGAGGAAAGCAGGTTGGGACAAAGCAGAAACTTGACACCAGGTTGGAGAAGAACACAAGCAGCAAAGCAGAGAGGGGCTGGGTAGAAGCTGACATTACCTGCTGTGGGTAAGAGCAGCTTCAGGTCTAAGGCCCTGTGGTCAGGCCCAGTTCTAACATTGTACATTTACCTGCAACATTACTGAGGCACATAGAATTGTAATAGCTCCAGAGCAGGGACATGGGAGGAGTTTCTAGAAACTACAGAAGAGATATTATGATTGCACCTCCTCCTGACACCTGGAATCCCTGGAACAGGTAATAATATGGGTAGGTGAAGGAAGGTATGTCCTTCTTTCCCTGTATATCAAGTGGTATGGTTCCAAGGACCTAAGAGCATCCATGCTGATTTGCTGCCTCTAGAGGGCATAAGAAGAAAAAATTCCAAGAAGAAATAGTGGAAAGTACTACCTCTCGTTTTTACTATCTCATTTGTTAGCAGGAATAGGGACATTCCTAGTGGTGTGTAAGTACCTGGATGGTTCAAACATCAAACCATTTTGATCTAGAGGATCAAGGTTAGAACTTGTCACACTCTAAAACAGAAATGAGTATGTTTTAACCTCACAAGCAGGGTGTTTTCAATCTGGAATGGATCAGCCCTGAGAGAGGCTCTGTAGTTGACTAATCAAGTCTAGGCTTCTCAAATCTGATGAAGTGTGCTTAAGTGAGAGATAGGAAAGAAGAAGTAGGAGAAGTCATCTTAACATGTAAAAGTGGAAGAAGTGAAGTCCAAACTGACCCCAGGAAGAGGAAGGCCAAGGGCATGACTTGGGAAGATCTGGCCATTGATCTGTTCCCATAGATGAGAGTCACCTGCTGTGTGTACAATACAGGCCAGTGACATGTAAAGTATTATATGGGAAATCTGACTCACAAGTTTCTATTGACACTTGCATAAGCCACTCTGGCCCTGGGAAAACAGACAGCTTTAATTCTCTGGTTTTGTAAACCTGAGCACTGATCAGATCTTCTGAGAGCCACTAGGTTCACAGGCACCAAGAGGCTCAGCCAGGCAACCTTGCTCTGATGGTTCTGCAACACCAGTGATATTAGCAGTGAGGAGGAGAGGTAGAGGAGATAGGAGAGGAGAACAGGGGTGGGGTGTGAGGAGAGGGAAATAACTTATAATTCTGACCTTCTGTCTCTTTTGAGACCCAAGTATTTATATGCTCCCTGGACTTCTCTGTAGCTTCAGCAAAGGACAGCAGCTCCAGCTCCGCATGGTAGAACTGAAGACAGGACTCCTTAAATGTCTTGGGAGAGGAATAGTTCAAATGGTCAGGTTGCTCAATAAAATGACAGTGAGCTTCAAAGCATTCTGAATGATAGCTTTAGGCTATTCTTAAAATTAAAAACATGATCAAATATTAAGCTACTTGATCATGAAACATTTTAGTTTGTAAGGAAATATTTTCTGAGATTGGAAAAACCAGAGAAAATAAATGAAATTTTAGATATTGCTAAAATTGAAATAAAACAAATTATGATTGTAGATATGGGGTCTTTATAAAAAATAGTTTACTGTGAGTTTCTCAAGTTCTCTAGAATATTGTTCTTTGTTTGTTTTTTATGCTAGTTTTTGCAGTACTGGGGATGGAGCTCAGGACCTTGAGCATGCTAGGCAAATGCTGTACCACTGAGCTATGTCCCAAGGCAGTTTTCCATTTTGTTTTCAAGACAAAGGTGTCACTAGGTTGCCCAAGATGGCCCCTTACTCTCCATCCTCTTGCTACAGCCTCCCAAGTTGCCATTCTGCCTGGTCTCTAGGGTCTCTCTTCTGGGTCGTATATCACCAGATATTTTAAATACAACTTTTATTGTTCTGCTGACTCAACTTACTGAGAGGAAATCACAAGTCTTCTCTCCAAAGAGCCTGTTGGCTGTTGTAAGCAAGTACTTTGACCCAGGCTTGTTCACTTGGGTGAGAAGCATCTGGAAGCCCTTATGGATGTCTTCCTCTGTGTTTAAAGACATTGCCTGTGAAGGAAAGCAAGAAAACACTCTCAGTTTTGAACTTGATCTCCACAAGAATTTTCAAGCAATATTCTTCTCAAATACTGCATGAATTTATCCTTTGAGAGGAAGTTGATTCTAATTGAGAAGTGACACTGGTGGGATAGGTGGAGAGAGGGGCCAGGAAACTGCTGAGTAAGATACAGGTTTTTTCACCTGCACAGAGCTCTCTGCATAGTTTATAGATGAGCAATAGAACAAAATGAAAGGGGCATGAGAGGTTCAGAAAAAGGACTATTCTTAAGTCCTGCATCCCATAGACACCATAAATTTGTCAGAAATAGAGAATAACTTGCCCTTATTTATGTAAAAAATGATGTAGTTCAAAATACTGAAATAACCTGCATCTATTTATTTACAAAAAAGATGCAGTTCAAAAAACTAAAAATCAAAAAAAAATTGGACAGGAATGCAATCATCATGATAATATTTAAAAGGAAGTAAAAGTATACAATGAGTAATATCATTAATAAGAATAAATTAGTTCTTAAACAGTATCCTAGAGAGAGATAATATATGTATAATATATGATACTTTATATTTCAATAAAGGTGTCATATTACATCACAAGAAGAGTTTCATTTAACTCTGAAATACAGAAATCACAGTTTATATTTAATGACCTCAATGTAGGAAACTAAAAATCAACAACACTACAAATAAAATACTAGCAACATGGAAATTAACCTACTAATTATTAAAAACAATTTCTTAAGAAATAACTCTCCTATGTAACAATCAAATAACTAACATGTTGTCTATTTTTTTCTTTAGATTTACTCAGCACTAGCTTTTGACATTGTATAAATAAGTGACAGAGCAACACATCTTTGGGACGCAATCTTAGATGTTAGTATTGAAAAAAGCTATAAAACTATTTTTTCTAGAATTTGTAAAATTACTTCCATTTCCCAACATAATTAAATTTAAATGACATTTATTTTTTCAGTCTTCCAGTTGGTCAACATACATGCTTTCTTTGTAAGATATTAGCCAGAAAATATGAAGAAAAGTCCTGTCACCTAGCAAAGAGATTCAACCAAATTGCCAAACCTGTTGTATCAGCTGGACTGCCCTCTACTGGACTATATGAGGTATTCAGCTAAGAGGTCAATATGACTTGGTTTGACAATTAAATTCAACAGAAAATACATAAACATCTTATATCCTACACAAACTGGAGTTTCCTGAATAATTTAAAACCAAAAATAAAAACCTTTTAGTAAATTAATTTTTACCATGGAAGAAATTGGCAGAATGAAAATTCTACAAGTAACCAATTTGAATCATTTTGGAAATTGGTAATGAAGGTTTATGTAGTTTCAGTCTTTTCAACCTTGGAGGCAGATCCTAAACAACAGTAGTAACAGGCAAGAGCAACAGGCATAATGTAACAACAATCTTTTGTGAATATTTCTGTATTAACACAATCATATTTTTGTTAGTCTATTCACTCTATAGATGTTTTCTTATGCATAAACATGAGTCACAGTGGACACATGCTGAGTAGCTCATATTTGTTAAGTCTCTTGTCACAAGAAGCATTAGAAGTTCTTTGAGTCATTTCCTCTGTGAAACATCATTTTGATTAGCAAGTTGTTTTTCCTCTGTGGCTCATGCCCAGGCCTGAGACTTGCAGTACTGTAGGACCAGTTTACCATCACTGCCCAAACATCCCTCAGCTGGGGGAGGAGCAAAGAACTGATTCCCATAAGTGAACAATTGTTCCAAGGCCAAATTTTAAGGAACTTCTTGATGAACTTAAGAAAAGTTATAAATGAAAAAGAGATTACACAGTGACCCCTGCGAGCAAGCCTCCACAACATCTCATTGGAGGAAACTCCTCAGCTCCCTCCCTCCCTTCCTCCTGTACCCTCTCCCTGAAATGGTCCAGGCTCACCCCTCCTTCTTCAAAAGTTCTGAAAAACCTCAAGGAGGGGATAGGAGACAAGCCTTGCAGACCAGTCTCTCCTTCTCGTTGACAGGAAAGCTTACCTGAGCCATCTGATCTTTGGTGTTCCCCTTTGCCCCCAGGAGCACCATGGCCAGGGCAGAGGAGATGCTCAGGGGAGAAAAAAACACATTTTGTGAAGGTTGGTCTTGACACAGCGTCTTCAAAACCTGGATGGCAAAGGCGCCATTTGCTTTTGAAAGAGAATCCATGATGCAGGGTCTGGGGGCAAAGAAGACAGAGAAACACAATGAAATAGGGCTGAGGACTCTGTGTGTGGTCTCTGCTTGGCTGTAATTTTTCTTGTGAATTCAGAAAATTTCTGAGTACCGGCGAAAGCCATGGGAGTAGATTAGACAAGTGAAGAAGGATTGGGTGTCTGTAGAACATCAAACTGTCAAAGAAAGGAAGAGCAGAAAAGCAGGCAGAGGAGAATAGAACTTGACAGGTCAAAGAAAGAAGAGTGAGTAGTCAAAGCCAGAGCAAGGAGGTGCTGCTTGAAGCCAGAGACAGTGGAGTGTAAACACCATGGGGCAGCTCTATGCATGAGACCCTCCCTCACGGGTGGCTAGCCCTAGACCTTGGGAAAATTCCCTGACAACTTATCATTTCTCAAAGATCCCCCAAACCTATGTCCAAGCAAGCCTTCAGCCCCCTCCCAAAGCATTCTTCCCCACTCCACTTCTCCAGCCCCTGTGATCCTGTGCCTCGTTTGAACCACCTGGCTCCTCTCCAGAGCCTCTGACCTCCCTGACCCTAAGATCCCCAGTACCATCAGCCCCTGCTCACTAAAATGCAAATCAAGTGGGCTGGGGAGCCTCAGAAAATGGGCTCTGCCCATTAGGACCCCAGATAGATAGACACACAGAATACTGAAAGGGAAGTGCTATCTGGATTCTATGACCCCAACCTTAAATCTCCAGGGGCCCTAGGGATAAGCTCAAAATGTGTTTTGTAAATGGCATCCCACCTGCCTGGCCCCATCCCTTGTTGCAGTCCTCCTCTGTCACAGTCTCCTCTTCTACCCACCTTGATCCCCCCAATCACCTCTGAGCTTTGGCAAACACTGATATCCAACTTAAAAGGCTCCCTACTGCATCCCTGTCACGAGGCTCCAATCACTCATTGCTGGTTTCTAGGCTCAGCACCAGGAGGCCTCTGATGTCCTAGTCTAGAGCTCCCTCCTCCCCACCCTGACTCATCACTGCTAATTGTAATTCCTTGTCTCATTTATTGTTGGACCCACAAGACTGGCCTCTGTCTGCAGGAAAGGTACCTGGAATCCTGATTCTAAGCACCTGCAAGTATGCTCAGGAAACAGCAAGAGCTCCATCAATCAGGGGGAAATCTCAGATAAATAAAGGGTGCACTGGTTGTGAACTGGATTCTGGAGATTTTAAAAGCACAGTGAGAGGTAAGACAGAAGTTACTCTGTGACTCCCTGAGGAGAGAGGAGACATGAGGAAATAAGGCAAGTAGGTGGGAGTGGTGTTGGAGCATGAACACCCACCAGGGTGAGGGCCAGGGCCAGAGAGGGGCAGGCAAGAGGCAAACAGAAAAGCCAGGAGGCTGTGCAGCATCTTTGACTACTTAGAACCCTGCTGCCCTTCTGTGGGACTTTCCCTAAGCAAGGTCCTGCTGCACCATTGACCTCCATGATCTCCCAAGTAGCTGTTTCTCTAAACACAGCAATGACACTGACTTTTTAGATTGTCTTTTCTCATCTCAGTCTTTGGCATCCCTTCTCCCAGTGGTGGCCTGGGGTTTCTAAACTTGCCTGCCTTGGTCCATTTCAGCCCCTGCACAGAGAAGTCCTCACCTGCCACCTTCCACAGAGTCTCTCCCTCAGGTCTCAGTGCTGCTAGCCTTGTGCTGACTTCTGAATCACAGGACCAGGATCTACAGCTGTGCCTCTCTCAGGTCCACTCTGGGGCCTCTGCACTCCCGGAGACCTTTATCAGGCCTGTCTTCCAATCAGCATTCACTGCCCCAGGGAAGAAATCCAGTGTGACCTGGGTCAGGTCACTAATCCCCCTGTTCTTATTCCCCTAGCCTGGCCTCTGTCACACACTGGTTTGCACTGGAACACCAAGGGAGACACAGGGGTGGGGTTGGGCACAGCATGTTTTCGAGAGGATTCTGAAAGTGAAAGCACTCTGAAACTGACAACCAAAGGCAGGCTGCAAAGTCCCCTGGGAAAAACACAATGGGGACTGGGGAAGGACACAAAATCTATAACTCTGGGCCTCCTTACTTCCAGAAAGCAAAGACAGAATGACAGGCTGAGATTTTAGGGGAGGAAAGTCGTATAGGTCTGTATTCTGAGCCTCCTGCCTGACACAAAGGAGGGATTGAGCTAGATGGAATGTGTCCCTTTCCCTTATGTGCTGTTAGTGGGAACGTAAATTAGCCCCATCACTGTGGAAAATGGTAAGGAGTTTCCTCAGGAACTAAAGGTAGTGCTACCTACCACATGATCCAGTTATACCAGTCTTCTCTGTGTATACGTGAAGGAATCAAAGTCAGCATAGTACAGAGACAGCTGCATACCCATGTTTGTCCCAGCACTGTTTACAAAAGCCAAGTAATGGATTCAGCCTAGGTGCCCATTAGCAGATAAATTCATCCAAAAAAATGCGATAAGTATATATGTACAGTAGAGATTTATTTAGCCATAAAAAGGAAGGAAATGTAATTCGCAGGAGAATGGATGCAACTGTAAAACATCATATTAAGCAAAACAAGTTTCAGAAAAACAAGTATCTCATGTTTTCTTTCATATGTGGAATCTAGAGAATAATATAAAATGACATGAAAGTAGAAGATGGACTAATAGGGAAGACAAGGGGTGAGGGAAAGTACACGGGGGGGGGGCAAGAGTGTGTTACAGGTAGGATGGATTCAGTTAAAGTACTTTATATGCATGTATGAAGTTGCTACTATTAAACAAATTTTTGAATAATTACTATGAGCTCATAATTATTTAAAAACAATTTTTAATTTTTTTTTCCAAGAGCTGTGTATATAACTTAGCTGCAATGTGCTTGCCTCATATGCACAAGACCCTGGCTTAATCCCCAGCACCAGAAAAATAAAAATAAAAACTTTGTTTTCCAGTTTCTACACCACTAATTATTACCAGTGCAGCACCCTCATAGAGAACACAGTGTCCTAAATCTGAGCAGCTGATCTCTTTTCCAACTTCTGGTGCTTAGGCTGTGGAACTGGCATATAAGCAGTCCTACTCCTCATTGGCAATGTGACAGAAATAGAGACTGAATCAAAATGGCTCAGGACATCAAGTGTGTCCATCAGCAAGTTCAGAGGCAGGGACCACCTGGAACATGCTGGTTTAGCAGTTCATGTCATCCAAGGTCCACACTCTTTCCCATCCTTCTTTGTACCAGCTTCAATCAATTGGAAATACTTCATGTTGACATGTTGCCCAAGAAAGAGGAGACCAAATGTCTCTTCCTCTGAAGCAGGGAGAATTTCCTAGAAGTTTGTCCATCAGCTGTCTGTTTTCAAATTAATGAAAATTAGTTTTCTCTCCTGAGTGCCTGAATTATGGTGAGGCAAAATATTTAACAGGCCATTTTCTTAGGTGCCAATCCTCCATTTACATTATACCAAGAATGAGGGCTTCCATAAACTTTGTGCCCTATGTGCCATACTATTTTTTTTAATAACACCTTTATTCTTTGGCACATGCTTGTAATCCCATCAGCTAAGGAGGCAGAGGTAGGAGGATCTAGAGTTCAAACCCAGCCTTGGCATATTAGCAAGACCCTGTCTCAATCAAAAAAAAAAAGTATCTGGGGATGAGGTTCAGTGGTTAGGTGTCCCTGGCTTTAATCTCTATATACAAAAATAAGTAAATGAATAAACATGAAGATGAACAGATAAATAATGCTTGTTAAAAGATGAATATGCATACCATAATATTGAAAAGAGAAGGAATCTGAGACATTCTAAATTCAGTTACCAGCAGGATGAAGGAAAGAAAAGTCTTTAACTGATAGTTTCAAGCTAACACAACAAAGAAAAAATAACTGCAGCATATTTTTTAAATATTTTAAGATCAGCCATTGAGACAAAATTTTATTCTGTTTATCGACTTAACCAATCAAGAGACTACAGAAACATGTCTCTACTGACTCTCTTCCTATCCCAGGTCAAATCCCTCTTCTCTCTGTCCATTGTAGATTTAATGAGAGGAAAGTGGGAGGAGCCATGAGGAGAGCTAGGAGGTCCACTGCTCCCTCTTGTCTTCCTGCTGCCTGTATCAGAGACCTCAAACATGTGCCAACAATTTGTTAAAACAATGTGTTGCTCAGAAGTACCAGATGTGCAGAGACATGAGTCACTCAACGAGATCCAAATGACATATCAGAAACTGGCTTCTAATGTGGCATCCAGATAAAAATTCTGAGAACAAAGAGGACCCAGCAAGCACCAAACCCCCTGGAAAACACTGATCTTTCTACCATGTCTGTGGTTTTACTTTTCCCAGAGACATTAGACTATGTACATTTTCAAATTTGCATTTTTCACTTAGAAATACGTGTGAAAATTTCCGTGATGCCTTTATTGTGGCTTGATAGGTTATTTTTTTTTAGAGCTGAGCAATTCCATTGTGTGGTTGTTGACACCAGTCTTTTCCTCTTATAGACTTCAGCGGCTAAGATGAGGTCCAAGCACACTGTGGAAGGCAATCTGCTCACATAAATGTTCAATACATCTAAAAAATCCTTTACAGCAATAGACAGACTGGTGTTTGAGTGACTTTCTGGGTATGATGACCAAGTTGACACACAAAAGTAATCAACACAGAAAGTGGGTTTCTTATTGTCCTCTCTCATATGGTCTCTGGGTGAACACCAAATGATTCTAAAAGGGGAGACAAATGATCACAGCTGTGTTTTAGAAAGATTCCCAGGCTGCATTATGAAAAGTATATCATGGAAGGCTGCTGTCATGGGCAATGGTGACAAAGAGGAAAGATGAAATGGAGTCAAGGCAGGCAGGATGCAGAGACCTCAGCCACCAGTGAAAACATAGTCCCCAGGGAAGTCCCAGGTTCTTCTATGTCATTCACAGATCCTAAGCCGAGACTTGGGCATATCTATGTCAAAGATAAATAAAACCAGTCAAGGTTTTAATCAATATTACACAATGGCAGTAGTGAAGAGGTTCCAACAAGAACCAAATTCAACTTTGTGCAGAAAGGACTGGATATTTTAAATGGAGAACTGAACTAGTAAGAGGGAGGATGGGGAAATTGCTGAAGAACAAAAATTTAAAATTACAAAGTTAATGGTCCAAGTTCAGGTTCTGTCCTCCCACAGAGACTAAGGCAGAGGCCCTGTTCTTCCCGATGATTGCATTCCAAAGAAATAGTTTTCAGGGCCTTGAGAAATACACTCCTGGGTTGTAGGAGATGCACATTTGTATAGGTCAAGGGACAGAGGGAAGACTCACAATGGTAAATCCTTTAGAGTAAATGCTTTGGGAAAGTGAGGGCAGGCCCTTTCATGAAATGTTAGCTGTAACAAATGGTGAATTCTTTGAGCAGTCTTGAGTTTCCTGAGGCAGGTACTTTAAGGGGAAGGGCTAGGTTCATCTGCAGATATGGCCTTGAACTATTGGAAACCACATGAGTATTTGTTTGAGTCTTTTAATGTGAAGAGAGCAATAAATAAAATCACATGTGCAGTTTTTATAAGCCATAGTTGAGACCTAGTTGAGAAGGAGGTTCAGCAGAGCCTGCCTGCTTGGTCCAGAAGAGAGTCTGTATGATTCACTGCTGCTCATCCCCCAGTCAAACTTGGACATAGTTTTCAATTCCCTCAGCTCCAGATTTTGCAGATCTAAGGAAACACTTGGGCTGGGCTTCCAGCATCTCTACCTCAGACTTCTACTGGCTCAGGGGAGGAGTGGAGCCAGATAGCATCTGAGTCCTCAGGATATGATGAAATCCCTTTACTATTTGTGGTGAGATAAAGAAAACCCATGCCTGAAAAAGAACAAGTTGGACTAGTCATGCAGCAGCACATGTGGCTTCCCACTAGGTCTCAACTGTTAAACTCAATGACTGGCCATGTTCTTCAGCAATGGCCACTCCCTATGTTCATGCCTGTACCCTTCCATCAGATTTCCATCAGGGTTTCAAGGTAAAAACACATTAACCTGTTAATTAATCCCAGGAGAACATTACAAACTGCAGAAGCTTCAAAGTGCTAAGTGGATTGCTGACTGTGCTTCTTGTGTCTTCCAAGGGAGAGGGATGCTGAAGGAGTCTTTGGGATTTGATCAGGATCCCATGGACACTGTGGAAGAAACCAGTCCAAGGTCCCTGTGTCCTCCCTTCCAGAACAGAACTTTCTCTTTCAAGCCCTGTGGAAAAATATTACACAAAACTACCAAAGTGTTCCACATATTCAATGAGGAAAGAAGAGTATAATTATGATGAGATGTACTGATAAAAATCAGGGGCCAGAGTAGGGGCACAGCTCAGTGGTAGACACAAGCTTAGCCTGTGTGAGTCCCTGGATTTCCTCTTCCCCTACCCTGGAGGAGGAGATGGAGGAACAGGAGTAGGGGAAAGAGGAAGAGGAGGTTGTTAGTTGAGAACCTTTTAAGGAATGGAATTTTCATTTTCTCCAAGAGCAACCAGGCTGAATGGCTTGTTCTTAGCTTCTACAAAATGGTATCACAGATCCTGCCTGGAATGTGAATCATCCCTTTGTCCAGGGGATCCACACTGTATAGTCTACCTGCCAATTAATCACTTAGTGGCCATACTTAACATGACAGCATGGCAATCCATCCTTGGGTTGTAAAACTAAGGTTCAAGTAACCCTTAGTTTACTTCATAATGTCCTCAAAGTACAAGAGTAATGATGCCGACAAGTCAAACACACCAAAGAGAAGCTCTAGAGTCCTTCATTTAAGTGAGGAGTTGGAAATCCTTGACTTAAGGCAAACACATGGTATCTATAGGGTTCAGTGTTATCTGTGGCTACAGGTATCCACTGGGGAACCTGGGATCCCTCTGATGGATAAGGGGACTGCTGTAAATATCTGCCACAGTTTCTCCTGTAGCTCTTAATAAAAGATACTTCATTAAAAATGGAAAAATCATGTCCAATGCTGAAATGGGAAAGACCCCATGGTCACAAATACAACTTAGATCTCAGACAAACCAAGTTATATGGTCATCCTGTTGATATGCTCTAGTCCAAAAGAATATGAGGGTTACATTTCCTATGTAACTATTCTATCTGTAGACCACCCAATCAAGGCACCCCAAAGTAATGGACATATTTAGAAAACAAACAGACCCCCCTTTTTAGCTTCCCAAACCTTGTCATTTGATATCTCCAGATATTCCCTTGGTTAATGGACAGAAATAGCAATGACAGATGCCTGATGGTGTCACGTGAGAAAAACTTGTTTATCTCATAATTTCCTTCAGATATGAAATCCAATTAACTAACTAATATGATGCTTTCAAATTGAGGACCCCACTATATTCCTAGGTGAGTGATGAGTTCCCTTCATTTCTCTCTAACAGTATGTTCTCATTTAGGGAACATTGTACATATTTTCATATTAGCATGTTTTGGATTATCTACATGACCACTTTATAGCTGAGGACTCAACTTTCAGACTGTGTTGATGCTGAAGAGTATTAATTTAAATGTGGCAGAGAATAAAAAGGACAACAGCAGATCTTAAATAAATGATGCATCAATTCTATGGACTCACCAAGCAGTATGCAAAAAGGTTCTATAATCATTTAAATAGACAGAGTGGTATGAAGAGAGAAGAGATTTGGGTCAATTGAATATACACCTTAGTATAGCTGTACTGAACTCAATCAAATTGGCATCAAAAAGTCCTTATCATTTTTAGTTGAAATAGCAACTTAGCTTCTACAAAATGGCATCACAGTCAAAACTGGTTGACTGCAGGCAACTGAAACCACAGAAATAAAAACCATGGATAAGGAGTACAAATACACTGGTGGTTCAGGTTTCTACCACAGTCGTTCCTAAGAGAATATGATGTACCAGTGCTGACCTTCAGGCAGGGACCACTTAAAAAATGAAACCACAACAGTTATTTGACCAGAGGAGATTTAATATAAAATTATTCTTTAGGGAAAGGGGAG
This sequence comes from Ictidomys tridecemlineatus, assembly GCF_052094955.1. Taxonomy (NCBI): domain Eukaryota; kingdom Metazoa; phylum Chordata; class Mammalia; order Rodentia; family Sciuridae; genus Ictidomys; species Ictidomys tridecemlineatus. The sequence continues at coordinate 135,414,048 of NC_135484.1, forward strand.
AAATAGCATGAGAAAAAGGGGCAGCTATAACCTCAGGCCAATGACAAGTGAACGATGAACAGTCTGGGGTCACCAGAGACCTTCATGCACACATATACGCAGACTTCAGGCTTTTAACAAGGACAAGGCTGCCATGGGAACAATCTGATCTCTGTAAAAGGCACTGACCTGAGCGCAGCTGGCCCACAGAAGCTGTCTGTTGCAGCATCAGGGTATGGGCAGGCAAGATGGAGCTGGTCTATACAAACAACTTGCCAAGTAATCATACAGTTGATTGAGGTTGCAGCATTGTGACTCCTGAAATGGCCATTGCACAGGGTCAGCTTGAGGGTGAGGCTAGAGATGGTCATCATGGATTGTTGGGCACCTACCCTGATTATTCCCTTCCAGTGCTTTTCCACTAGGTCCTCACAGTGTCTCACCAGTGCCTTCTACTGCAATGCTGCAGACAGAGAGTGAGTGCAGGGAGACAAGCAGTGATCTAGCGCTGGCCTGGTCAGGTCTCTGGGTGTTGGGGGACCAGTCTGTAAGCTAGTTGTTCTAAAATCTAAACTCAGTGGTCTTGTGAGAGCCACCATCCTGTCTTGGCTTTGGTTTCCCTTTCCTCTGGTGGCATTTCTGGTGGCTGCCTCTGGGCAGCCTGTTTGGTGGCAGCATCAGTTTGGCGGTTCCATTTTTTGTCACTGGACCATTGTGGTGGACAATTGCCACCTCCTTTGGTTCCCATACTACTTCTGGAAGTTTTCAAATTTTCAGCTGGGTTCTTGGTCCCTATTTTTTCTGTGGTAAGGAGTCCTCTTCCCTTGTTGAAGGCTCCATGGACATGAGGAGTAGGAAGTCATCCCCAGACTTGGTGTAGATGGAGGCTCAGTGTTGGCTCACTGGTCTTGGCTGAGTTCTAGTGTCCTGTTAATGTCCCTATTTCTCCTCTTTGTGCTGACCATCCTTGGAGAAGTGACTCTGTGTCCATCCCTTTAGAGTCATACACCACAGCATACCCACCATCCTCTTTTTATCTGCTATAAAATTGCTTTTATTAGTCTAAAGGACCAAGTGTGGGTTTGGGAGTGGGCTGTCAGTCAGGTCTGGTCTGCTGGAAATTATTTTCTCTACTATTTCCAAACAGTTATGCTCAGGGGCCCTGCCTCACCCACAAGGAAGGTAGCTGACTTTAGAGTTTGTATAACTTGCAGTTTTATGAGTGAATTCTCATGGAGTGACTCTTGAGATCAGGTCATTTGTGAAGTATGAGAACATGGTGACCTTTGTGCAATAGAAGCACATGGTGACCTTTGTTATCCTTCAGGGTTACAACTCAGTGTGGGACTTTAACATTGAGGTTTTGTCCCAGTCTCAGCTTGTCAGCTTCCCTCACCAGCAAAGTGACTGCTGGGGGCTCTGACTCAGGGCCCCATCTAGCTGTGACTGAGTTAGTTTGTTTAGATAACTGTGCCACTGGCTTTTGCCAAGATCCCAGTTCTTGGGTAGGGACTCCCAAATTCATTCTGTTCTTGCCCTGAACAACGAGGTTGAACTCTCTGATTACATCAGGAGGTCCCTGGGCTGGGGCTTCAAGATTTGGGCCTTGATTGTCTGAAAGGCCACCTCCTGGTTTGTTCCTCACTCAGTGGGACTTTTTTCCCCCTCCTTTCAAGGTCTCCTACAGGGGTCTGTCTAAGTCTGAAAATCCAGTCTCTATACCCTGCAGCATCCTGTTGTTCCTAGGAACTCTCAGACTTTTTGAAAATGGTGGGGGTAGGGATGGCAAAAAATGCACATTGTTTTTGTTGTTGTTATTGTTTCTTTTTTTAGATCCAGCATTCACCATCCTTGTATCATGTTAAAACCTAATGACTGAATTTGTCTCTGACAGATTTGTGTCTTCATTTATTTTGATATGCAATATCTTGCCCCTGTTAGTAGGGAAAGGAAGACCTTTTTTCCTTCTAGGCATTGAGCCTCTGTTGAGCTGGCCATAAGAAGGTTATTAACATGTTGTAACATGACAGACAGGAGCTTCTGTCCTGGAAATCAGTCAATTCAGTGGCTAAGCCTCTGCTGAAGAGTGTAGGCGAGTTCTTGCATCCTTGAGGGAGTCTCATCTAAGTGAGCTGTTTCTTAGTTCCTGTTTGTGGGTTTTTCTTTTCTCTTCCCTTCCCTTCCTTTCCCTTGCCTTCCCTGCCCTTCCCTTGCCTTCCCTTGCCTTCCCTTCCCTGCTCTTCTCTTCTCTTCTCCTCTTCTCTTCTCTTTTCTCTCTCTCTCTCTCTCTCTCTCTCTTTCTCTCTTTTTATAAGGCAAACAATGTTAAAACCAAGTTGTGGAAGGCTCACACTGATACTGATATCATCATGTTATTTTCTTGATTTTAGTTATATTTCCCTGACAACATTTAGTCAAAATATGTTCTTCTCAAAAGGGAAGACTTTTACTCCTTTTACTTGTGAGTCAGCAAACACTGGGCAATTTTTGACACCTGGACAACTTGTATTTTATTGAGAGAGAATGGCTGAGGAATCATTATATTTAGGAACTGAGAGCTCCTGCAAAGGAAGATGAGGAAGAATGGCCTTGGCAGGGAAGAAGAAAATAAGGACATTTCTTTTGGGGTTTTTTTTTGGGGGGGTTGTTCTTAGAAAATCTCTACTGTATTTCCCGCTTTGATGTTTGGGTCCTTTTAGGGTTAAAGAACATCATCCTGATTTAATAGTTTATATTTCCTTAACATCATGACATGAGTGACTGTCATGTGCCCATTATGTGAACATTATGTGAGGTAGTGTCTCACAACACCTTGGTCTGCCTGGTCACTCTCTTTGTAGAGATTTAGGTGCATCTTTGCCTCAATGTCAGATTAGTATAAGCCCCTGACCGGACCAACTTCCCATGGAGGGACTTTAGATCCTCTTGGTTTTGTGCTGTCTTAAGCTTATGAGGTCACCATGGAATCACAATCAGGACTCACTCAGGCTCCATAGTCTGAAGATGGTGGAGCAAAGACTAAGTCGCTCAGGTCACATGCATGCACATAACAGAACTGACAGACAGACCTCCTCAGTAGGTAAACCTGTACTGAGTGACACTTTAGTCACTGTGAAGTGATCACTTTCCCTTTTCACTTCAAGCAGCTCCTAACTTGGGCAAATGATTTTGGGGCACTAACCAGTTTAATTTCCTCTCATGAAATCTGCTTCTGTTCTTCTTCTGAGTTCATTCAGGAAGTAATGAGAGCCAGGGCCATCACAGCTCCTGTGAGAGTCAGGATCTGGCATGTGACCAGGTGATGCCTATCCCTCCATCAGGTTCCTAGACAAAGCCCCCAATGTATGTTATGGAAAGCGTGGAAAAATACCAAAAATAATGTTCATGGAAAGAGACAAGCAGCACATGGAGAAATAGAAGAGCAAGGTTTCTTCAGCACTGCTGCAGCTCAGCAGAGTCTTCTCCAAAGGCTGACCACTGCCCTTGGTTCTCTTTTATACAGTACAGACTTCTGGTTTTCAACACTTTCTCATGCAAGTAACCTTGAGGTCTCCCCACTTCTCTAGGTATCTCTGGTTTCTTCCAGAGCTGCTGAGCTAGCATGTTAACAGAAAGAGAAGCTGGCAGGTTGCTATTTCCTATTAACTGTGTTTTATCTATTAACAGAGATAGAAGAAACATCTTAGGAAGGAGCTGCTGCTTCAGTGGCAACAACATTAACGCGAAAACTTGTAAGAAATTGAAAAAACTCAAACATCCACCAGATCCTCTGAATGTGCTTGTTGTTTTTCCAAAGAGCCCAGATACCATACACATATGTCTGTCATCTATCAGTCTATCTATCTATCTGTCTGTCTGATTAGTTTGTTAGGCTTCCATAACTGTCACATGCTGGGTGGCTGAAACAACAAAAATTTATTTTCTCACAGTTCAGAAGCCTGAAGCCCAAGATCAAGGTGTCAGCAGGTTTGCTTTCTCCTGAGGCCTCTCTCATTGACTTGCAGCTGCCCACCTTCTTGCTCTGTCTCTGGAGGTATGTCTGAACTATTCTGCTTTTGAGAACATCTGTCAGATTGGATAATGCACATTCTAATGGCCTCATTTTAATTTAGATAGCTCTATAGAGGTTCTATTCCAAATTCAGTCATTTTCCAGGATCTGCAGGCTCCAGGGCAGCATCACACTTGCTCCCAGCTTCTGGTACAAGCAGCAAACCTTGGTGTTCCTGGGTGTGTAGGTTCACCTCTCTGGCCCTTGCCCATCTTCACGTGACACTTTCCCTGTACTAATGTCTTCACAGATCACCTTCCTCTCTGTGTCTGTGTGTCTGATCTTGGAAGGACACCAGCCCACTGGCCAAAGGACTTCCTACTTCAGCATAAGCTCCACTTAATGATTTATGAGGGCAGTGACACTACTCCCAAAACAGGTCACATTTTGGGGATCTGGTACAGAAACCATCCACCCCATGCAGAACCCACCAGAGGCCTCTAATCAGAGGTGACAAGATGTGGCTTGTTTCCAGAAGCATCTCTCTGACTGTGGGTGCAAGTTCTGATGTGTCACAAGCCCCCCAGTTCTTGGTGTTCTCAGTACCACTTGAGTCATATGAACTAGAACAATATTAATGCCCCCCCTTCCTGACCCCTGTGCATTCCCTCTGCAGTCATTCTTGACCTGGTGCAGGATCAGCTGTGTGGAACATACTACATTCCCACTAGTCCCAAGTGCTCATGCCAAATGACAAACATCCACTCCCAACTAGGTGCCAGCATTTCCAGCTGTGTCATCTGGAGTCCTCAAGGGATGTTGGGGCTCTGTCACCAGGTAGGAGCAAACAACATATTCCAGTTCTGGTGAATCATTTTCCATGCTTTTCTCCCTGAGGTGGTGGATGGCAGTGGTTCTTTCCTGTTTACTACCTCAGTGTGAGTCTTTGCACTCACTTTGGGACAGGATGGAGGCCCATGTAGTGGGGACAATTCCACTTACTGGTGCAGTGGTGTTTGGATTTAGCCCAACTTCTGGATCTAAGCACTACAAAACATGGAACCCTTGATGCTGTCAGGAGGGCAGTGAAGTAAGTGTCCTGGAGCAGACCAGAGAGTGTGGGTGGACTCACACCATCATGGTGGCCATTCTTTAAGTCCATACATCTGTACATGAGAGCCCCAGTGTGCGTCATTTTCATTAGAATTAAAGAGAGACACAGGTGACCCTGGGCCAGGGGGCCACCAGTGCTCCTCAGGGCCAGTGCACTGACCACAAAGCCCAGGTTCTCTGCAGTCCATCACTAGGAGCTTCAGCCATCTTTATGCCTCCTGAAGCTGAGACACAGGGAGCTCAGCCATCAGGAGAAATGAGCCATATGGAAAGGAGGCAGAGCAGGAACAACTGTCCTGGGGATGTGCTCTCATCCAGGGAATGCAAACCACATTTCTCCATGGCCCATGTACTTAGCAAGGGCTCCAGGCTGGAGAGCTCCCTTCTCCTCTCAGCCCAGACACCCAGAGTGTGAGCACAGAGCCTTGGACACACACAAGGATATCTCAAATAATGAAAAGATTACAAACTGTTAAGTAAATTAAAGGTGGATTGAATCACTAATCTAGGCAATCTGGTGTCACATTCCCAGTGACTTAAAACACTCAGGAGTCACTCTAGGGGAACTGAAATAACTGGGCTGCATGAAATAACCACACAAGAGACAGAAATACCTTTTTCTTTAGGCATTCTGTGATGGCACTTCTGATCTTAAGGGTCCACAGAAAGAGAGAGAAGCCACACATACTGACCTCTTTTATTGAGGAGAAGCCATTCAAATGAGGCAAGGGGTCAGGATTCAGGGGGCTGAGTCTAGCTTCAGGATGTCCACTGTCAGCAGGTTGACTGACATCTAGGTAGGCCACACGCAAGGGCAGAGTAAGCAAGAGGATTCACAAAGGGCATTTCCATGGAACATTCTATCCCAAACAGGGTAAGGGTAATATCACAAAGGAATAGGTGGACATAACTCCATCCATGGGGCTGCAGGAAGGCACACCCATGCACAAAGACACATTTCCATTTTCTCAACCCTAAAGATTGGGGCTACTATCTTTGGTTACCTAAGCAACCAGATCACAGGGTGACTGACAGTGCCACACCAATCAAAAGGGGAGGCAAACATTTGTCACATGCTATGTCGGCCTCCCACAATCCAGGTCCAGATACTGCTTGTGCCTGATCACTTTCCTTGCCTCCAAAACAACTGTACAACCCATCATTGGTTTTGATTTTCAGAGTTGATTTTTAAAAACTCGGGCAGCACCTAGGCCTGGAAAATGTCTGTAAATAACTCACAGGAATGAGGGTGTCAGAGTGAAGGAGAAAACCACCTGGAGGTCACACTTATGGTCACTTTTACTCCTTAAACATCTGCAGAGCTTCCTTCCCCCTTGGCTAAGGAAATTTGACCAACTGTGTCCTGGTGTGTCCACAGTCACATGAACACATGTATGGATGTGTACTCTGGAAGGTGGCAACAAGCTCTCCTGTCCCATTAGTGGACAAGAACCCATGTTTTCCACCTGATTTACACAACCCAGATTATGGGGTTGGTTTGCTAAGGGTCTTAGAGCTGGGGAGGCCAGGGAGCTTCCATGCCCCATGCAGCTAGCTGTTTGTTGAGTGACAGGGGATAAATGGTGACGCTGAAAGCAGGGGTGAGAGCTGGTCAGCTGATAACACTTTAGTGGCCTCACCAACGCCTCTCTGTCATGAAATGGGAAGGGTGTCCAAATCTCGGCTTATGTATCCCAGAAGTAAAGGAGTACTTCACCGGGGGTAAATGCATGACTGGGGAGCTTCCTGACATAGTCCAGGTCTCACCATTTCTGCCAGGAATCTGGACAACAGTTGGCTTTGTGAAACCTCATGATCCAGTAACAGAGCAGCTGCAGCCCAGGGGCAAAGCAAGCCAGCCACAGTGATTCCACAGAGGAACCGGTGGCAGTGTAATGGGGAAGATGGATCAGGCAAGGTCAGTGAGAAAGAGATCAAATTATTCACACCACCTTAAAGGAGGGCAGGTCTGAGATACTCACACTGCAAATGAGGCCTTGAAAATTGTTCTGAGAGCCACCAGTGCCAGAAGAAAGGGAAAGAGGCATCTAGCTAGCTTGGGACACCCTCTCCCAGGTCATCAGTGTTGCCAGAAAGCAGAGAACCCACAGGGACCCAATGGAGCACCATGGAGAAAAAGCACCTGCACAAGCTTTGGCTCCATGCAGAGCAGATCCAAGGCCCAGGCAGGTGGACAAGGAGGTCAGGCAGGAAGGCAGAGATTCTCCCATGAGGCCTGGAAATTGGGAGTACAGGAAGCTCCCAAAGGAGCGAATCGATCATTTTTAAAAGCAATTTTTTTTTGCATAAGTAGCTTATTGACGTGGTTCAAGATACAAATGCTCTGCAAGCGCCCTCAGCACTGTCCCTCAGCCACCCCATCTGCTTATCTCTCTGGCATGTTCAATGCACATATGCACATAAATCCTTATGCTCACCTTGCTGAGTGCACAGGGTACTAAGTCAGCATCAAGCTGAGCACCTTTCTCTTTGTCTCTTTATCACAGATCTGGGGGGCCTCTTCTATTTTGGGAAATAGAGTTACATCTTTATCCTCAGCAGTACACCATGACCCACTGCAATGGCATCCACTATATTTAACCAGTTCCAGCCAATGGGTATTGAGATAAAAGATATGAAATAAGGCAAAAAATGTACCACATGGTACCCTGAGGGATCTCAATATCCTTAAAAAATGACAGAAAAGGCTTCCTGTTGGTGAAAATTGATTCAAGGATTCAGAGAAGACAGAGGCAATATCTATATCCTCTGAGTGCATCTGGGGTCTCTGCCAACTATTCTGTAGCTTATGCCAGCAAAGAGAATGCTGGCCCATGGTAGGTTCCTTGTGGAAGTCCTGAGGTCCTACATTCACCAGGATGGACACCTGTGGTCATTATGGCCAGGCATTTTTGATCATAGACTTTGGTTTAGTGTGGTGTGTCTGACAGCACCTCCATCTGGGTTTGAATGAAAAATCTGGAGATGAAGGGAGGTGGGATGAGTTCTGTCCACATTGAAGCTCCCTGACCCTCTGATACTTTCTGCTAGTGGTGCCCAGGCAATCCTGCCAATAGTCATGTATCTGAGACTCATAGAGGAGAGCAAATCCTAGAGTGAGGATGAGATAAGAAGGCCATGTAAGGATTCTGGCTGTGGAATTGTACAAGGCAGGGTTCCTCTAGTGAGCAAACTACCAGAGGGTAACAGATGCCCTGTTTTCCACACTTGGAATATTCTACAGTTTCTCTGTATAACTAGTAAGATGACCAATACTTGTTCAATGCCTTGCTGCTGTGGTAATGTCCTTGAGAGGAGGCTCTGTGCTAGAGTCTTATCAACCTCAATCTTAATCTCAGATACTTAACTTTTGGGAATAAAGGAACTCTCTTAGACAACACCAATGTGTCCCTATGCCTAAACCTGCCCACATAACAGTAACTTTATACAGTGAGCAATATGTACTAATGATGTCAATGACAATGTAACCTATGGATATAAATAAAGCTAACAGCTCAGATGAGCAGCACTTAACTTTGCTCCTACACCTTGCTTCTATCTCCTTTTGTTTTCTTTACACCACTGCCCTTTTGGTTCACTGTACTTTCAACCTTCAGGCTTTTAGGGACAAGTGCCTGTGCCTCCTGATTCTGATGCTGATGTATACAGTAGCAGGGGTTCCTCTTGGGCAAATACCAGCAGGAAGGCAGCAGCAGCAGCTCATGCAATCACCATGCTGCTGCCCCCCCATGCTGTGTCTGCACTTTAAGGACACAAAATATCCCAGGATCACCCATCCAGAGTCCATGGTGGGAATGGTCCAAGGAGTTCCAGTCCTTCGATGGCTGAGTATGCAATTTATGATACCAGCCCTCAAGTAACTTCTGACTAATAGACTTCTTAAGTACTGGGTGAGAATTGCCATTGCCATCTCCAGCACACCCTGGGCATGAGAGAGCCATGGGGAGACCATGGAGGCCAGGTCAGGGGGGGACTGGCCATCCTGTGTCCCACTCACCTGCCTTCTGAAGCTTTCCACCTCCTACCTCATTCCCATCTCCCCTTCCTACCATGCAGGGTGCCAAATAAGATAGTTGCTCATCAAATCTGAATTTCTGAAAAATGACAAGAATCTTTAAGGGACGAGTGTGCCCCATGCAATGTTTAGGTGTTGTACATTTCATATGGAAAGACCACTGTTAGGGCAATCTGCAGGGATGGGCTTGGAGTTCAAAAGAGGTAAACAGGACACCCCAAAGCCATCAGAGCTGTCATGTGACTCCAGCCTTGGCCAGCAGTCTAGATATGGGCAACCTCCTGCCCTTGCCCATCTTCTGGGTGTGTGCCTTGATTCCATCCAGGGATGGCAGTGTGGTGCTGAGGGTGCCTGGTGACTTACTGAGACTGGCAGGGCAGATTCTCAACTCCTAGCCTCTACTTTTAGTTTCCTCATTTTCAAGACATCTTTTTCTGTCTTTAGACCTAATAGGAAGTGATCAGCTCAGTAGAAGATAGTCCCTGATAGTGTTCTGTTGAACAGTGCCTAGATGGTGACACATGGCACAGAGCATGCAGAGAACTCCATACAGAAGTCTGTCCAACATCTCTTAGTTCTTACCCCAACAGAGATTTTCCTACAAATACTAGTGTTGCTCCCCTGTGCTGCCTGGAGAAATGGCTCAGGCCCAAGGAGTGTGCCAACTAACATAGGGAAAGTTGATCTAAGCATCACAGCACAGCTTCAGATTTTAGCCACAGAGGGCTGTGGGCATGACTTACACCATCTTGTGCTTCCCTGCAGTCATTTAGCACCTATGTGCTGGGCATCTGTTGGCGACAGGATGATCTGCCTGTGTGCCGCCACTGTACTCCTATGCTGTTGTATGGAAGGTGCCCCAGTCCATGTGTAGGACAGCCATCCACATGCTGGGTAGGCAGCCCCTCCCTGGGCTTGCAATGGAAAGTGGGTGCCAGCTTACAGGGGGTGTGAGGACTGACTGTACAGGTGACACCAAGTGACTGTGAGACCATGGAGCCCATAGGAACACTTTACTAAGGCCCTAGTCTCACCCTAATGAGAAGCCCTTCTCCAGTCATTGCATCTGGGTCCCCTCAGCTCAGGAGCCTCCTGGGGTCCAGGCAAGTTGGCCTTGGACCTGCTAGGCTGAGGTGGCTAGAGACCAGGGCAGCAGTTTCACCCAGACAGATGTCACCCACCTTGTCACTCAGAGTAGGCCCCACACCATGCCAGCTTCCTGAGTAGGCCCCCAATCCACTCACACTGTGTGGAGGTGGCTAAGCAGGAAGCAGAGGAGGAAATGTGACTCCTCTGCTAGAGGCTTTGGGTGCCCACAGCCACTCCCTGTCCTGGCTTCCTCCCCCGACACAGGTACATGGGACTTTCTCTGCTTGCTTTATCCTTTTTTAACCTTTTCCACAGATGCCTTTGTGGCTGTGTCAAGCACCCTGGTGAGAGCCTGGAGGAAGGACGCTCACAGCTTCAGTGGTAAAGGATGGATGCTGTGTCCCAGGCCACCCAGAGCTGCCAGCCCAGCAGAGCTTAGGGAGCATCGAATTGTGATGGACTTGCAAGGAAAACTCTTAAATCTTTTTTTGTTTGTTTGTTTTTAATTTTCGTTGTTGATGATGAACCTTAATTTTACATGCAGTCCTGAGAATCAAACCCAGTGCCTCACACATACTAGGCAAGTGCTCCACCATGGTGCCCCAGCCTCAGTCCCTAAACCATCTAATCTCTCTCTTGGTTTCCATGTAAAATGAGATTATTCCTAATTTGCAAAGGATATTTGAAGCCATGGGTTGCTATAAAGCACCATGAAAAACAAGGCCATGAAGCACCCAGAAAACCATTTGCTAGAACAAGGTCATGGTGAAATACATTTTGGTGAATCTCTTAGCTACAGTGGAATTCTTATCAGCTTTGATTTGGCTTGGAGTATTCATCTTAAATGCTCATGGCCCAATTCCCAGGGCTCAGTAACAATTACAGACCCTGAGCTTGAGTACTTGCTCAGAGCAATTAAAAAAGGCAAGATTTTCAAAAATAAAATGTGTCACAATATATTACAAAATTTTGTTAATGATGAATTTGTGCCTAGAAATAATGAAGTCTAGAATACACCATAAAAAGAAAAGGCCTGTGTCAACAATTGGGGCCATGGCTAGGGTAGTCTGCAGGTCACTGCCATGTGCTGAGGCTGGCTCTGAGGTCTCTTATGTCCAAGGCTAAGACAGAAGCCTGGGTCCCATGAGAGCTATTACTTGACAAAAGTCAGCATAGCAGCATTTTAGAAGAAGTTGATGTTCAGGTATTACATTGTAAAAGGGTTTCCATGTGGGCCTCAGCAGAGAAGATGAACCAAGCAGAGTGGGCCCTGTCTTGGAGGGGTGGCTTGGTTTCTTTCTATGGCAGGGTGATAAAAACCGAGGGCCCTCTCTGGGGACGTGGCTGTGAACAGCTTTGAGCAAGGCAAGCTCCTGGGGCTTGAGCAAAGAGCTTTTGAGTGGGTTGGGCTTGGTCATTTCCTGCTGCCTCTCCAGGAGACTGGAGCCTTCTACTCCTCGGTCTGCACCCCACAGCCTCCATAAAGATGCTCCAACTGGCATTATACACAGCAAGGTAAAGTGCTCAATGTGTTTTACTGAAGTGAGAGACATGCTAGAAAAATACCTGATGCAAAATAAGAGTGATAGAAGACTCTTCTAGTTTCATGTCCAAACCAAGAACAAGAGAGAACTTTCCCTCCACCTCCATTTCCAGGCCCGAGTCTAGGTGGCTGCTTGTGGCTGGGCCCCAACTCCAGCCACCACAGAACACTATCTCACAGATCCCTGAGCACCTTGTCCCAGGCCTCTGATACAAAACACCTGAATCTGGGGCTGGAGGTGGCACCTCTTTTCCTCCCCAGAAGAGGCAGGGAATGCAGGAAGGGGTGCATCTGCTGGAATGTGAGTCTGAAAAGGTGAAAAGTCAAGGGTCAGTCCACCCTAGGCCTGAGGCCTTTTGACAGACTCCAGCATGTCAGCTCCTGAGGGCTGTGGCTGGTGATGGGTGCCCCAGAGTGGGCAGAATTTGAACCACAGGTTAACAGAGGGGCTCAGAGAACCCTGTCCTGCAAGTTCCATCTGGTGACATGTCTTTTTGGTTTATTTATTTACTTATGTATTTATTTTTATTATTATTCTGTTTTGTTTGGTAACCAGGATTGAACATAGGTACACTAAACAACTGAGCTAAGTCCACAGGTTTTATTTATTTATTTATTTATTTATTTATTCATTTTTAATTTTGAGACAGGGTCTCCTATGTTATTTCACTACATTGCTGAGGCTGGTTTTGAATTTGCCATCCTCCTGCTTCAGCCTCCCGAGCTGCTGAGATAGGACAAGTGTACCAACATGTCCAGCTCAGCCTGGTGTCTTAAGAGCATACCTCTTGTCCTAATTTATAAATGTTTCCAGGCCACATGTCCTTCAGCTTGTCGCTATGAGTCATCTCTTTTACTAGGGAAGACTGCCAACACAGTGCACCCTCACCTCTCTTCCCTACTTCCTCCCTTTTTCTTGATCATTGTGTTTTTGAACATTAGGTGAAATGAAAACCTACCAGGGCTTTCCCACCAGTTGCTTTTCAAAGTAAGAATTTTCACTCAGGAATTCACAAGCCCACTCTTGTCCACTGTGCTTTGTTGACATCTGCCTACCCGGCACTTCAGGCAGAATGAGCCCTCCTAGGAGAAGGGTCCTTTTTTTCCAACTCAAGGCAGAGCTGGGTTCTCCTCCTCTCCAGCTCTGGACATGAAATGTGACCAGTGACAGGGGTGGAGACTTTGAAAATGTGACACCACATCCACAAGAACTTACCCTCATGTGAACCCAGAGTGCACATGTGGTTCCCATGTGTTCAAGTGCATGCCAGATCCATGCACGCAACACAGAGGAAAGCATGACATCCTGGAAGCAAATTCAGGATGTGCTCATTGGATATGGATAGAGATGAGGGCCTCATGCACAGTTCCTTGGTGAGCAATGCCTTTGGCCATGCTGTCCTCCATCCAGAGCTCTTCACTTCCCCTCCCTCCTCTGTCAGCCCTACTCTGACTCCATTTCAAGGCCCAGGGTTCAGTGAACTTATTGATTCAGCCTCCCAGCAGCCTTTCCTGAGACTCAGTCCTGTTGGTTTAACTTCCCACCCTAAGCCCACAGAGGCCAAGTAGGCTTTCTTGTCCCAGATGGTTCTTGTCACACAAGGAATGTATCTACTTAACAAACTAAGAAAAACAAGTATTCATCATGAAAAGCCAAGCATTGTCCTGGATACGGCTGAAGAAACAGTGCCCAGAAGAGCAGAACTTTGCTCTTGAGAAGGTTCTATTCTTCTCCCTACTGTGCAAGGAGTCCATGGTGGTCAGCTGTGGTCAGGGCTACAAGATAGAATCATGCACTGTTGTGTGTGGGGAGGAAGAACCCAGCTTCCCTGGCAAGGAGAAACTTGCAGGAGGAGCTCAGCCTGTTATATCAAAAGAGTTGAACACCGCAGATGCAGCCTGGGAACCCAGGGCAGCATGTGGGCCTGGGGTAGATCATTGCTGCACAGACACCAAGTTAAGGACGGTGGGTTTCCTCTAAGCAACATGGGACAATGTGCTAGTTTCCTAGGTGGTGATCTGAATCAAAGTACCACAAAAATGGGTGGCTAAAAAGTGGTAACCTGGATCCATATGGTAGATTGACATCTCCTCTCCTGAAATGCCGTGCAATCCCTGTCCAGTACCTTTCGCAATTAATGAGATGATTTGGGGTGAGGGGCTGAGTGGCAGGGGGTGAGGCACCCACCACTGCTCCTGGTAGGCTGCCCCTGCCCACTGTCCAGCTCTTCCTTCCCTGCACACAGTATCATGAAGTTGATGTAAGGGGACACTGAGATGTCCCCAGCCTTCTCATATGAGACTTCTCCAGTAGTTGCCACCCACTCAGTACACAACCCACAGGAAGGGATTTTGGTCAAGGTCACAGCTAAAAGTCATGTCTACACTGACACAAGGGGAGACTTCATCCACCCAGGTCAGGGGGAGTGAGCCTGTCTGCCCTAAGTCAAAGCAAGTGAATGTTCTCCACTGGCTCAAGGCAAGTGAGTTCCATCTGCACTGGCTCAGGTGTGTGAGTCTCTCTACACTGCAGAGGGAGGCCAGTGCTCTAGGCCTTGGAGAAAATGGAGGTGGGCCCCTGCCCTCATCCTGAGGCCCCACCTTTCTTTAAATCAGCCAATATTTTAATCTTTGGAACAAGAATTTGATGATACAATTGGTTTGAATCAAATTTTTCAGAAACATCTCAGAAGAATGGGGAAAAGGATCCAGGGCAGAGCAGGGCAAAGTGTCTCAGGCAGAACAGTCTGACATCTTCCACAGGTGGAGGCAGAGGAGACTCAGGCCCTGTGCTGGCATCTCCTGGCTCAGCTCTGCACTCCTTGGAGCCTCACTGTTTATGGATGTGGCACGTTTCTTCTGTGTTTGAAGCCACTTGATTGCTGACATGGTCTGCAGCAACAGAGGCTTTGGGCACAGGTAGAGGTCCTCCTCCTCACCCGCTTCAAGGCATTTCTGTGGCCATGGCCTGGGCCTGTGGATGTATCTTGGGAGGAGTGGCTGCTGCCTGTCCTGGCCCACCTAACAAACATCATCCAGGGATTGGACATGAGGGACCCAGAGTCAGACTACAAGGCTCCCCTGGGAGTGGGACCCTGCAGGCAGGAAGTGGACAGGAATGGCAGGCAGGCTGGCACATGTGATGCCCTTATGGCCTGGCTCTTGAGCCTCCTCAGGTAGCTGAGTGTCAGCGAGCAAGAGGCAGGTGCTCAGAGCAAGCTCACTGGTGCTCTTCTCCAGGAGGACAGGGCCATCGGAGAGATCCTCAGGGCATGGATGAGACATGACCCTGGGAGGCACAGGCTTCCCCTGGAACGTGCACCCTCCCCCCTCCATTTTTGGGGCTGGAGGATCAGGTAGGTTGCCATGGCCACTTGGAATTTTCTCTTGGCCAGAGACACCCAGGTTTTGTATGTATCAAAGCCCATGTCAAACAGGATGGTCATGAATGTGGTGGGATCTGGATGTTTGTGTTTAGGGAGTGCCTCGCTACAGTGATGGGGTACATATGGTTCACCCTGCCTCAGCCATGGGTGCTGTAAGATTTGCTTGACCTTAGGCCACTTCTTGGGGTTCACATTCAGTATTTTGTGGATGAGCTTTCCTGCTTTGATGAGAACAGAGTAAGGGACAAGGTATCTTGCAAAATGTGCATCATTAGAAGTCCTTTCATCTGCCTCATCACTAATAAATCTTCCCAAATGCTTTTATTCAAATCACTTGATTTTCTTGAACTGGACCTCAACATTCATATCAAAAGTCTACCATGTAGATGGTGGGAATGAGGCTAAGCACACAAGCAGTTACAAATTCTCTTCTGGCATTCAGACTGCTCGCCTTAACCTCTTGCTCCACCAGATTCACACTGCAGCTCAGACTTCAGCACCCTACCTTCCTCACACCTCCTCTGATGTTCTTTTCTGAAGAGCCTGCCCTCTGTATAACAGGATATGGGAACTTTTGATTCAGAAATGGTAGGAACAAAACTGAGCCAAGGTTTGGGAGCACTTGCAGGCAGGGCTTTAATTGTGGAATAAGTAGACTTCCACTGAAGGGAAACAGCACTGATGGAGGAACCAGACAGCTTCCCTAACAAAGGAAGATGGAAGGCTTTAATTGATATGCTGGGGTGGGCTAGGGTCTGGTAGTTTACCACTGGCTCAGAGCGTGGTTCCCAAAACTATTTTTTGTATGAGACTCAGACACCAGGTAGTAATAGTAGAGTTGTCCCAGGATTTGCTGAGCTACTCTTGAAGCTGCCACCATCATCCTGTGCAAATGTCCTGGCCTTGTAGCTTGATCTGGGTCCAAAAATAGCATAGAAGGACTTTGGATGCTTGTGCTGCTGCAGCTGGTGGAAAAGCACCAGGGTGGCAGAGTAGAAGAAAACACATAGCAGCTCCTACCACCAGTCAGTATGTCTACAAGCAGAGCTGAGTGGAATTGACCCAAGTGCTAAGGCAGCAAAGGGGGCAGAGATTATTATGAAGACAGAGATAATCAGCCTTTTCATTCCATCCCAGTCACCTGTCAGACACCTACTGCAGGCCCAATGAAGTCAATGTTTCAACAGAAGTGGCCCTCAGGTCCCTGAAAAGTAACCTAGGCCACCTTTATCATTATAACCCACATCACAGGTGTTATCTACAGTAAAGCTACTAGGAAACCAATAACGAATCCACTCAGCTGTGTGACCTCCAAAATTAGTGATTTTTAAGTTGACTGGGGACAGGCAAAGCTAGAGGGTTTGCTTCAGTTATTCCCCTAGTAATAATACCATATTGTGCAAATATTCAGCTTCTGTTTTCATGAGAGTCTTGCTGATAGATCTGTTGTGAAAAGCACACAAGAGTAGAGAAAAATATGCTGTGCTACAAAGGGTGACAGTCTATTGTACCCAGGAGTTTGTCATTGTCTCATGTTTTGTCTCCCTAAATTCTCAAATCATCCTATAAACTGATCACACTCCTCCCTGAAATCCTTGTTCCAGTGCCCTTATTTCTTCAGAAAATACCCGGAGTGTCATACAGAGGAGAGAGAAGGATGATATTGTTTGATGTGATTTATCCCTCAAAGGTTCCTGTAATGGAGGCGTGGTCCTCAGTGTGGAGATGTTGAGATGGAGGGAACCTTTAAGAGGTGGGGCCTCACCGGAGGCAATCAGGTCATGAGGACACCAACATTGAAAAAGATTAATGCAGGTCTCAGGCAACTGGGTTAGTTCCTGTGAGAATGGGCTGCTACATGGAATGTGGCACCTCCACCCTCCACGTAGCACTTATGCATTGCTCTCAACGCTATGATCTCAGTCACCATGAGTCCCTCGCCAGAGCCAAGCAGAAGCCAGCACCTTGCTCTGGGCCTCCATAAATGTGAGTTAAAAATCACGCTTTTTAAAAAATTCAAGTTTCCAGTCTCAGGCATTTCATTATAGCAACAGAAAACAAACTAAGACAACGATGAGTACCAAACCAGCAAGCCCTTGCTTACCACCCAATTTCCTTTCCTCACCTCAGTCCTAATTCCCATGTTCCCTGATGTTCACCAATTCTATTCTGTCACCACAGCTTGGGCATCACAGGGAAAGAGGACCAGGTGCAGAATGAGCATGAGACTAGCAGCAGTGAAGCCAGAGGGCGACAGTGGAAGTCTTCCCCATCAGGCCTTGAAAAACAGAACCTAGCCCATCAGTTTCTCCCTGTAATGCTGAATGCTACAACTGCATTGCCAGCCAGTAACACAACTGGCTGTAGAAAACTTAACCACTTTTTTTTGTAATAATATTTGTCATGAAGAAATCCACCTGATATGTAACCACACAGTTGTTGTAAACCACCTTACTCTGAATGGTTAGGTATACCTCTGACCCCTGGGAGCACTTTAACTTTACAAGGCAGGGGGCAGTGTGTGTGTGAATAGACCCATTCCCCATCACAACACAGGAAAGTAGAGATGCACGTGAAAAAGGGACTGATTTCTCACTGGGCCTAGTTACCTGCTCTCCCAACTCCATGGAGTCTTCCAGAGAGCTCACAGAAATTTTAGAATTTTGAGCTCCCCACAGAAGGTTTCTGAGATGAGCCCTCACCCCTCACCCCTCCTCACAGCTCTGCATTCTACTCTAGACTCTCACTAAAAATGGGATGAGATTTTCATGCCACAGTGGAGAAGAGAGAAGCACCACTTGTCTTCTTTTGCCTGGAGAAGGGCCAATGGTGATGGCAGTTATCTGCCCACAGTGAAGCCACAGGGTCCTTCCCAGCTGCAATGGGGCAGGTGACAGCTGATCACCGACAAGTTTGAATGATCCCAGCAGCCAACATGACCACAGACCCACAGAGAAGGGCCATTTCAGATCCTGGAAAAACATCTCACATGCAAACAGTAGTAAACATGGGACACCAAAATGGACCCTTTATTTATGAATTGTTACACTGCACTGATAAGGTCACTTGGGTCACAGGCACATGGTGAAGTGTCAGAAGAAAAGTGGGTCAGAAGGTGAAAGCAGAGGACTGCACCCAGGGATGACTGTTTCCTCACGGAGAAGAAACTCAGCCGCAGAACAGAATCCCTCTGGTCCTGCTGTGCTGGATGAAGAAGAGGAAGGGGTGGTCTGCACAGAAAAGTGGAGGACTGCACAGCAACATGAATTCACAGGCTGTGGCGGCTGCAGCTTCAGTACCCTCCTCATTGACCTCCACAAAGGACTTGTGCACGACCTTGGACAGATGCAGGTCTCTCCTGGATGACATTCCAGAAAAGTCTGCCCTGGCCTCATCGAAGGCATCAGTCATGCCCAGGCTGCGAAGGACTTCCTCCAAATCATAATTTTCCTGTAGCTTAAACCGAGGGAGGAAAACCTCCACCTCCTCTTCGTCCATCAGGTCTGGGCTGGTCCACTCTATGTATTTCTCATAAGTAAGTTCCTTCTCCACCTAGAAGGGAGTTGAACATGTCAAGACCGAGGTCAGGCTGTCACACAGGGCCACGTGCAATAATGGAGATGCTCCACGTTGTGAGTGAGAGCCTCACCTTGGCCAGAGGTGGTGCTTGTGGTAACCAAGGTAACTAGACAGAGCTCAGGGACAGCTCTGCAGGAGACCTAGCATCTGCAAGGCCCTGGGTTCCGTCCCAGCACAGACACACACAAAAAAAGGCTAACTGGGAACTGGGGAAAGCAGCTACACCAGAAACCCAATGCCCTTCCCCTGCCATCATGGCCTCGTTATGGCTTAGTGCTCCTTACCGTTTTCAAGTCAATGTGTTCATCGGGCAGCATGATGATCATATTCAGCTCCTGGCTGACGTAGGGAAGGACCATAATCTTGGTGAATATTTCCCCTATATAGGACATTTTAAAAGTAGACTTCTGAAACATCATTTGCACAGGCTTCTCCTCATTCTGTAAGGAAATGGACAACTGTTAAGTAGAAACATGACCCAGCTGGCACAGTGCACTAACTCCCTGTGGGCCCCAGGAACACTCGTGATCCAGCTTCTAGGACAGGTCATGAGGTTCCTCCTGAACCCTGTTATGGTTAGACACCAAGTGTCCCCAGAGGCCAGTGTATTAAGGTTTTATCTACAGTGTGGAGCTATTGGGAGGTGGTGGAACCTTTCAAAGGAGGGCCTAGTAGAAGTTAGGTCCTTGGGGCAAGTCCTTGGAGGGGACTCTGAGACCCAAGCCCTTCCTCTCTCCTTCATTTCCTGACTCAGGTGACCAGCTTTGCTTGATCAACTTCTCCCAACTCTTCCATCCACCACCCCCATGCCTAAGAGCAAAGGGTCTGCCTCATCATGGATGGAAATCTTAAATTTTGAGCTCAGATGAATCTGTCCCTTTTTAGGTAGATTATCTCATTATTTGGCACACTGAGAGAATGCGGACTAACAAAACTCTCAACACCAAGGTGCCCAGAGTAACACACAACATCTTTCTTGGTGACTTCACCTCTTCTTACTACTTTGAACTTAATCCATGAAATTACAGTTCTAGCCTGGACCTCTCCCCTGGATTCCAGCTCATGTGTTATACTGGCTGTTTGACACCCACAGTTAGACCAAAAGAAAGTCCTAGTGTCACACATGACTGTGGGCTCCTTATGTCCTCTTCCTGCTCGACCTACACCTCTGCCCATCACAGTTGGCAGTGACACCATGCATCCAGTTGTCAAAAGCCACGGTGTGTCCTTGCTCATGTCTTTCTCTTACTCTCTGCATCTCACTCCTTAGCAAATTATGGTGGCTCTACCTTTGAAGTAGAACCAAAACCTCATCTATTGTTCTTTCTTCCACTGCCATCACCCTATCCCTGGAATACAGAGACGCTCCATCCCTCAGAGGGATCCCAGTGAAACATAAGTTAGATCACACCCCTCTGACTGGACACCCTGCCATGACACCCCTCTCCTAGGAGCAAGATCTGAAGTGCTCAGTACATCCTATAATCACAACAGCTCATGTCCCATTCCTTGTCTCTCCTCACCTCCTACTACTCTCCCTCTGCTGGTTCCTACACTCACAGGGTTCTCTATGGAAAATCAGGGTCATTCTATCCCTCCCCTGTCCACTCATCCCTAAAACCTAGAG
This sequence comes from Ictidomys tridecemlineatus, assembly GCF_052094955.1. Lineage (NCBI taxonomy): Eukaryota > Metazoa > Chordata > Mammalia > Rodentia > Sciuridae > Ictidomys > Ictidomys tridecemlineatus. The sequence continues at coordinate 135,434,390 of NC_135484.1, forward strand.
GGTACAGCCTTTCCTCTTCCTGGTCTTTACTCAAGTATCACCCTCTCAGTGAATGCTTCCTTGATAGACCTGACCTGCAACTGTACCCCCAACCACAGCTTCCTGTTTGCTTCCTTTGTGTCTCTGCAGCATTTACCACTGCCAAATAACTACTAATGTCTTATTTAAGATTCTGGTCTTTCACTCAAGAAAACGTAAGTTTCATGAGGCAGACATGTTCAGCTAGTCAATACCTGGCACATAGTAGGCACTCAATTAATATCAGCTGAATAAATGAATAAAAAACTGATGAGCAGAAATAGCAAAGGGTGATCCTCAGACCATGAGAAAAAGATAGAGGACAGTGACCACATCCTACCCTACAATACTGCTTAACTCATGAGTACTCCACAGTTTGATACCAGCAGATACTCTGAAATTTTTTTAATTCCATGCAACAAGCACAGCTGAGGGAGCTCCCTAGTTCTCTGGCACAGCACACCATTCTGGATCAAATGGAGTAAACCAAAGACATATCTGCTGTCACTTTCTGTCTCCGCCTTGTCGAGCTTGCCTGAACTAGACCTCAGCCACAACAGTCTCCTGCCCTTGGCTCCTCAGACATGTCCTTGGCCAGAACTTGGCACACTTTTTCCATAAATGGGAGGACAGTAAATATTTTGGCGTTTGTGCTACAGACAATTCCTATCACACCTACTGGATTCTACTGTTGTGACACATATAAACAAATAAGTATGTGTGTGCACCAACAAAACTTTACCTGGTAAACTTGATATGGGCCGGCTTTGGCCCAAAGGCCTCAGGGTGCTGACCCCACCTTATTCAGTTTCTCTGCATTCCCCTCCAGGACCCAAGGTCTCCAATCTTATAATAGAAAATAATCCAATCTTGGTAATTTAATGACTCACTAAATATATAATTATGTTAGTAAGCTTAATCTCCTTTAGAAATGAGGAATCCAAATGAAAATCCTTATCAACTCAAAATCCATGTCCCTGGAGACACCCCTGCCACACACTCTGTGGGCTGGTGCAGTCAACCCCTGCTGCAGCTCTACCCTCTCCCTCTACTGCAGAAAGCAAGGTAAACTGCTTCACTGCTCTGTATCCAGCAGAAGCCACGTGAGAGCAGTTCTGGTTTCCCTCTGAATACAATGGCAGAACCTCCAAAGAAGGCCTTTGCCCTCCATCTTCTATCCTTCCTGCTCCATCCTGCCTGGACAGTGGAGGCTGTATCTGAGCCCTCCTGTGAGCATGAGGAAGAGGCCACACGCTGAGGGGGAAGAGCAGGGAGAGCTGGTTCCCAAGAGCCTCACCCCAGTGCCACATCAGCCCTGGGTTCTCCTCTCCTCTGGGCCTCCTGGGTGGTGAGATGAGCTGTGAGCTAAACTGCAGAGATCTGGGGTTTCCTTTGCTTACAGTTGAATGAAGCCCTAATATACATCTTGATAAAGATGAATTTCAAGGAGAAAAAAATCATATTTAGGGAAAGGACAGTTCATTTCAGAATACATCTCAGCACAAACTGTATGTGTTGAAAAACTGAAGGTTCAGATCCAAGTGGACGAGGAAGATCTAACTTATGGTCAGTGATCAAGAACACATTAGTCCACCCTGTCTGCTTTGCAGCATGTCAAAAAAACTCTATAATTAAAAAGTCTTTTTAAAAAATGGATTCTGTGAGAGAAAGACACCAGGCCATCAGCAAACACCTTCCAAGCTGAAGGTGGTTAAACTCAAGAGTCTAATTCTGTGTATGTATCCCTTTCCTTGTTTTTAAACAAAAATATGTACTGGTGTTATCCTTACAAACAAAAGAAGACTGAAGATCAGTGATTGGTTCAGTATTTCCTGAGCACCAGCTACCATAACTCCTCTATAACTTCCAACTGCCTACAGGTCAAGCACTTATATGACAGCCATCTGCCCTGGGATGGTTTTTCAACAAAAGTGAAAAGTCCTTCAACCACTGCTATGTCTTGTACAGACCAGCAGGGGGCGGAGTGACAGCTTAGATAAAGGGGCACATACCAGGTGGGGCTTCTAGAAGGGACACAGGAAATGGAGAGAGAAGGGATTCTGCAGGGAAAGGGAAGGTGATTCTCAGGGTTTTATAAAATTACATACAAGAGGAAGTAAGGGGTAAGGAAGAAGTACACAAGTGGAATAAATGTTTTACAGTAGAGGTGGTCGAGAGAGAAGAGGGGAGGGGAGGGGAGGGGTGGGGGGATAGTAGATGATAGGTTAGAGAGCAGAATTCATCAGACACTAGAATGGCAATGTGTAAATCAATGGAAATGTAACTGATGTAACCGATGTGATTCAGCAATCTGTATATGGGGTAACAATGGAAGTTCATAACCATTCTGAATCAAATTGTGAAACATGATATATTAAGAAAGATGTAATGTTTTGAAAGACCAACAATAAAAAAAAAAAGAAAAAAAAAAAAGAAAGGAGCGTGAAGGTACTGAAGAAAATGGGGAGGATCCAGGTCCTCGAGGACCCTCAGAAACCAAATTTGGAGTTTGAACTTTATCTCAAAAGTTCTGAGAAGCCAAGAAAAACCTAAAGTTAGCCTGAGAGCTACACCATCAGATTTGCCTTGTAGATTAACACACCAGCTAAAGTAGGGCAGGTGACAGTGAGGGGCAGGGGGCAAACAGAACTGAACCCTTGGTGACATACAAAAGGAGGAAACTCATGAGACAAAGGCTCCAAGGCATGGGGATTCCTTGCTGCAGGGCTGTCCTACACCATGAAAGACACAGGCTCCATGTGGTGGCCTTCATGATCTAGAAAGCAACAAACACAGGCCCTTTGTCTGGGAATCTCCGTTGTTACTATGCAGCATTCACCTTGCTGACTTTAAATGGTCTCTCCTGGGTGAGCTCTTTGTCAAACTGTGTATCCCAGTTTCCTTTGAAGTAGATGGCATTCACGAGAACCAGTTTGGTGATTTTATCCAATGAACCTGGAGACAGCAACTCTGTAATTTTATCTGAAAGGAAAAATTTAAGAACCAGTTAGCTAAGAGTTTGCTGATGAATGTTTCAGTGATGATATGGAGAAGGACCCACCTCCTCAAATGGTCAAGCACAGAGATAAAGAATCACATATGCTCAAAATAATATAAAAAGATATTTGTCATCAAAACAAAGCAATATCCCTGGCATTGAAATACATGTTCTAGGAAGAAAAATACCATCATTTGAATAAAACATAAAAGGAAAAAGTAGATATTAGTAAGTGAATTCATACCACAAGAGATAGAAAGAAATGATTGGTGCCTACAAATTAAAGAACTAAAAATACTGTTACAAGGAGTGATTATAAATTTAAACTTAAATGTTTGAGGTGCTGATATGTTCACCCTGATTTAAACATTACACATAATATATATGCATTGGAGCATCATGTATAGTTTTGTTATTATTTCTAGTCCAGCATATCGAACAATATTATTTTTGTACAATATATATGATTTTGTTATTATCAGGTAAAAATATTTAAGATTTTAAAAAGATGCTCTTTATAAATGTAAAGCATGGTTTAGCCAGACATGGTGGTTCATGCCTGTAATCACAGAGGCTTGGGAGACTAAGGCAGGAGGATTGTAAATTCTAAGCTAGCCTTAGCAACTGAGGCCCTAAACATCTTCACAAGACCTTGTCTCTAAATAAAATATTTATTTAGGACAAATATCCCATTACATTATTTAAGGATGTGGCTTGGTATTTAAGTCCCTCTGATTTGAATCCCTGGTACCAAAATTGAAAAAAAAGCACACTGTTTACATTAAAAACCACAGGTCCATGAGGATACCACTAAGCAACTTGCAGCAATGCATGAAAACTGGGGAGCATGAGCTCACACTGGAGAGGACACAGCTGGGACCTGTCAGGTGAATTTTTCTTTATGCAATTGGTGAAAAGAAAGAACAAACAACAGCAAAGACATTACGGTGTTGATTGTTCTGCAAGACGGGTGCTGACTAGGGGGAAACATCATGGATACACTGAGAAGAGCAGGGAAGACCTAGAGAAAATGTCATCCACTGACAGTATTTCAGAAGCAGATTTTTAAAGCCTGCAATTATTTAAGAACAAAAACATCATTCCTGTTCATATTCGACAATCTTGTGAACAAACTGACAATAAGACTGATGTAAATACTATTAAAAACAGAACAACAGGCTGGGACTGTAGCTCAGCGGTAGAGCATCTGCTCAGCATGCCCAAAGCCGTGGGTTGGATCCCCAGCACTGCAAACAAAGGAACAATGTAACTACAACCCCACCATCAACAGGAACAACAAATAAAAACTATGTTTTTAACCTTCTGTCTTTTTAGCTACCCAGGTGTTTATGTGTTTTCTGGAGTCCTCTGTAGCATTCAGAAAGTCAAGCTCTTCCATCTCTGCTTGGTAGAATTTCTGGCAGGAATCTTTAAAAGACTAAGGCAGAGCAACATAATTGCATGGTTCCTAAGTAATTAACAAGTGTACTTCTTTCATGTACCAAAGCAGAAACTCAATAATGTGCTGATTTAGAGAGGTAATTTACAAATTAATACATAGAATGAACCTAAAATCCACCTTCTCAGTTTTGGGCCATCTTTAATGTCCCGAGTATCAAATAAATTTCATGAATGGCTGGATCTTTATGGGAGTTGCTGAGCCTCAAAAGGGAACTGGGAGGAAGCTGAGCTGCAGTAACTATGGAGAGAAAGTTAACCCAGCAAGAGCTACCACTCCTCTGCACTCTGGATCAAGGGACACTGAACACAGAAAGTAGAACATAGGAAAATGAGCCATTCTGCACCACCCTGCCACCACAACTTCCTGTGGTAACAGAAAAATGAGCACCATCAAAAATAGTGTCCCAGATGACAACAGAGCATCTGAGATCAGGTCAGTGCAGCTGCAGAACTAAATATTCTCTTTTATTTTATTTTTATTAATTACATGTGTCTAGAGATTGCCAGTGCTGCTGAACATCTCACTTTGGGGTAGTAAGCAATTCTCAAAAAATGAGCAGGGCTATGATTCGGCTCATTGGTAAAGCATTTGCCCAGCATGGGAAAAGCCCTTGGTTGTATCCTCAGCATCACAAAAAAAGAAAGGAAAAAGAAGTTCAAAGTGTTTTACTAACATATCCTATGAAATGATAATGACACTGATGAACACATACATTTTACCATGTTAAAACAGAGAATTTGTGGAATATAAGTGTGCTTACAACCCATTACATTGGCAATGCACTATGAAAGTATTTCCTAATCTTCCTTTTGAACAGTTTATGGCTCCATATTTGATTTGTATTTATTTAAAAGGCAAGATTTCACATTTCTCCTTCAGTATTGCACAGACACAGGTGTTAGGAACACAAGTTCTTTGATTTATTAGCTGAGTGGCCTTAAAAAGGTGAATTAGTGTCTCTGCCTCTTCGTTTGCCCTGTTAATGAGACCGCACTGGCTGTATGAAGCTCCCAGAGTTACTTTGAGGCCCAGCTGAGTTACTTTCATTATATATGTTTATCTAATGTTACTGAATTCTCAACATATTGTGGGCACTTAAAAGGAGAACTTCCTGTATCATTCCATTTCATTCTCACAGAGTTCTTTCTCTACCAATTTCACTGTTCTGTTTCTGAAAAATTTTAAATCTTTCAATCTAAGAAAATAGTCTGAAAGCAAACTGGACACTCAATATTGATGACTTGCCACACTTGTGGGTGAGTTTTATAACTTTTAAACACCCTAGGAAATAACTACCTGCTATTCAAGTTACTATTATAAAAACAATGAATAATCAAACTCAAAAAATATGTAATTTTACATCATGGTTGGTATTCAATTTTTGGAAGTTTAAAATAATGAATGACAAATATTTCTAATATCCTTATTTTGTATACTAATATAAATTTTTAAATATCATTAGTTTCCTTAAAATATCCACCCAAAAAATGAAAGAAAATTAAATCAGCCAATCATGTGAGTGTGTTGGAATTTCTGTTCATATAAAAGGCTTAAAGAGGGTGATGATAACTATAAAGTAGCTAAGACTAATTAAATAAGTAAAACAGATTATAAAAAATCATACTGTGATATATAGTTGTTATCAATATTTGAACCTATGCTTGTTTATGTTCATTTTATATCACTTCCTTTTAAAACAATTAATGTAGTTTAAAACAAGTTTCAAAAATGAGAAAAAAATCATGGAAAAGATGTGAAATCTCCCACATACAAAAACTCTTATAAATCAATAAGAAAGGGGAATACAGATCAAGAGAAAAATGTGCACAGAATATGTAAATAAACAACATACAGAAAACATATACAGGTTGAATATTCCAAAATGTACATGTGCTGAAATATTTTACATTTTGCCACTTTCCAATTGTGGATTTTGGGATTATGGATACTCAGATTGTCCATGCTCAAAGAGCTTAAGTTCAATCTCATAAGTAATCAATTGTAGATTCAAAAGCTACAAATATGCAGTGTTGATCATGGTAGATGGAAACCAACATTGTGCTTATATCCCTGAAAGGAACAGATACATCACTTTGGAGAGACATTGAATAATACATTATATATTAAAATTTCAAAGCTCTATTTCCTTCCTCTCTCCACAAATCTACCTGGGAGCAGCACACACACACACACACACACACACACACACACACACACAAAAGTCATAGTCAATAACACTGTCTGTAACAGCCCATACTGGGTATGACCTAAAGCCCATCCATGAGCATATATCCTTCTATGTTACAATGTGTCCAACTTAGAATTATCAGATGATGGTTCATAATAGTGATGTAGGGCTGGGGATGCACTCAGTGGTAGAGCTCATGCTTATTTATATTTGAGGTCCTGGGTCAATCCCCAGTGCCACATAATGGTGATGATGATGATCATGATAACAACACTGAAGTAGATCCACATACACTGAGATGGGAAGAACAAGAGAAATATATTTCAAAACAACGTGTTTTGGATAAAGGCATAATGCAGAGAAAATTACTACAAAACAAGATCACTACATGTGCAGGAGGATACATATCAAATCTATGAATGCTCTTATTCTGGGAGGGATGATGGATTGTGGGAAAGAGGTTAATGTGGCTCTTGCTTTGCTGGTTTATTGTATTCTGCACAAAAATGTACTCACCTGTGACTTGAGTAGTTTTCTGATTTTTTAAATGAAAGATGTGAACAAATACATGAGTAACCAGAAACCTGAGTGAATTCACAGCCCAGGCTCTTTCAGCTGCACCATGAGTCCCCCTCCTCCCCACCACCTTGCTTCATCAAAAGCAGTGAGTATGACTTACTGAGAGGAAATCATAAGACTTTTCTCCAAAGAGCCTGTTGGCTGTTCTAAGCAAGTACTGTGTGTCCCTCTTGTTCAATTCAGTGAGAAGGGACTGGAAGCCCCTGTGGACATCTCCACCTCCACTGCTGCTGCTTTTATTTAAAGAAAGTGCCTGAAATCAGAAACACAACAAAAACACACCATTGCAGTAGGCACTGACTACAGGGAACAAGCAAACTATACTAAACTTGGCCTAAGAACTGTGCAGATTCTTACCACCATCCAACTAGAGACAAAAAGTATCTTGAAAGCTCACTCTCCAGTGTCCCTCCCAGGATCCTTCTCTGTACCCTGTCAGTATTGTTCTGAGCAGAAATGTCTCTCCACAACCCAGGCTCTTTGTAGCTAGAGCCTCACTGGAGACAGAGCTACCACCAGACCTCCCATCTCTGCAAACACAGGATGCTCCAGAAAATTGTAAGGTGCAGTCTCTCCCTGCCTTTAGGTCTGTGAAGGCTCTGACCAACAGAATTCAGCACAAGCAATGCTGTCCAGGCCTGAGCCTTAAAAAGCTTTGTAGCTGTCACGTTCACTCTCTTGCACCCGCTGTCATGATGGAAGGAAGTCCAAGGTGTCCCCTTGGAGGATTTGCTACCACACAGGCTGAGTAGCTGGGAAGAGAACAAAAGCCTCATCCAATACCCATCACCAAGACCCCACATGTGAGAGAAAGCCTCCTTGGACCCTGCAATCCAGCTGTCTATTGCAACAGTAGCATGAATGGCCCCAGCTGTCATCACGAGGAGCATAAGAACTGCCTCTGAGGCCACTGGATCTGAGAAATAATCCACCATTATTATTTCAAGCCACTAAGTTGGAGGATGGTTTGTTTTGCAGCAATAGATAACATGTGCAGCAATGCAGAAGTGTTCCGTCATAACAAAAACAAACAACTTGATGCTGGCTTTGGATATGGGCAGTTGACAGAGGCTGGAAGGACAGGGATGAAATTACTACCATAGTCTGCAAAAAGAGGTAAGGTAGGTGATAAGGCAGGCACTGGCCAGAGAAGTGCAGATGTTCACCTGTAGCAAGAGGTAAGATAGGATACTTTCCTAACTCCCACATCTGTCTAAGATAGGACACGTTCCCAGTGAATGCCCATAGCTGTCTAAGATGTTCATGAAGTATGTATCTTCCTTTTAGCTGCCTAACTTAGAGTGTGGGAAGAGAGAGATGAGCTAAAGAAAGAATTATTGCATTTTCAAGCAGAATTTAAAGGAACTATTTCTAACCCAGTTCTTAATGGGTAGAACATAAAGGTGTTTCTTATCTCTTCCCCTCTCCAGTTGACAACATAATTCTCAACCTAAGAAATGGCCTCAAGATAGAGCTCCAATCCATGGCCTCAGGAGCAAGGTCAAGATCCACTTTGTAAAAACCTTGGACAACAAAGACAGCATCTCATAGACCTGTAGACAAAGGAACTTCTTAACTCACAGACATTGCCCCACAGCACCCTTACTTCCAACCTGACACAGTCTTCTCAAACAAGCTTCTACATGTGGCTTGGTCCAGTGCAGCAGGCTATAATGTGAGACACAGAAATCCTACAATGGTTTTAAAGGAATTATAAAATACTGAAACTAAAACGTGAGACAGTTCAAAGTGAAGGAGTAGAAATAAACATGAAACATGACCCATTTCTTCTGGAAAAGGTCGGGAGTTGCCAAGCGCTAAGCCCGGAATGCACAGGGGGGTGCCATGGCCTTACATGTGAGAGACCAGGAATGAGTCCCAGGAAACCCAGATGGAGCCAATCAAGGAATATTCCCTCCCTGAGGGCAGAGGAGCCTGGCACACACACCTAGCTGGGTTTGGAAATTGCTACAGTTCAGGGGCTGCAATGTGCTCACAGGGGTGCTCAGCAGGGGTAGCATGTGCTTCTTGTCAACTCTCCATCCACACCCCTCTGATACCCTCTGATGTCCATCGACAGCCATCCCTTTGGGATTTGAAGTGTGGAAAATCAGCTCAATTGACAACTGTCAGCATTTACTATTACTCCCAAAGGACACCAGGTACCTGAGCCATCTGGACTGCAGTGGTTCCCTTTGCCCCCAAGAGGACCATGGCCAGGGCCAAGGAGATGCTGATGGGTGAGTAAAACACATTTCTTGAACTGTCTTCACCCAGTGTTTTCAGAAGGTTTAAGGCAAAGGTGCCCGTGGCTTCCAACAGAGGATCCATGATGGCGAGCCTGGAACAATGGACTTCAGATCAGTATCACATGAACATAGGCTCACAGGCCAACTGCACTTTCCCTCCCGTTAACTCCACTGCTGCTGTGGTGCAATAAGCAAACAGAAGCACACAGAACTCTGAGGGTCTTTTTGGGGTCTCAAGATTATTTTATGTCCTAATATTAAATGAAGAAGAAGAGTAAAATTTAATACTATGATCCTGTTGTGTGAAGACCTGTATATGCACACTTCTTTGTGTGCATGGGCAAAGTGTGGGAAGGGACACAGGCACTTCCTGGATAGGGTAAGAGAAAGGGTGATTGACTTTGGCTTCCACGTCTGTATTCTTTGGTGTGTTGTAAGAGCTAATTGTATCATTTAATTTGGAAATCATTTAAAATTACAAATTCACTCACAAAGTTACAAAGACAAGATAATCAGTCTTTTTATCATGTAGGGAAGTTCCTCCTTTTAGGGTAACTGAAGCCTTAAAATAAATTTGGGAGGTAAAGCCACATGAGACCCTTCTCTCCTCTGAATTAAATACCCACCCATCTCCCCCAACAGAAGAGGGTGCTCACTCAGGTGTGCTCAGCAGGGCACCACTTAATCCTCAGTTCTTCTAGGGAACCTATGCATGTGATAAAGCCCAAATCTAAGGCCATGTGAAGGGCCTCTGCTGTCACAGGCAAGGGCACTTGGCCCATGTGCTCACAACTCTTCCTCCTCTCTGGTCAGTTGTGCCTGCCCATGTCCACCTCCACACACCCAGAGCTCAGGGGTGTCTGGAGCTTTTCCAGAAGCGCATTTGGCAATGCCCTGGAAGCCCTGGCAAGGTCAAGGGCAGGAACACAGTTAACCAGTCAGAAGTGAGTGAGGTACAGGTGTCTTCAGGCCAGTTGGAATCACAGATGTAGCACAGCAGGACTTCAGTGATCCCTATTCACAATTTTCCATTTTCCACAGGGATCATGAAGTTCACCAGGGTGAATTGATTGCAGCTGAGGAGCAGTCGGACTGAGTCTTTCCAATACACTTGGAGAAGTCATGAACTTCAGGAAGAGCCTGGAAGGAATCAGGTGAGAGGACAAGAGGAAGGAAAGGGCTCAATCAGCCAGGAAGTCTACACATGCACTGGAGCAGGCCAGGTGCACTGTGGGCACAGGACCTGTCTGTTCCAACATGGTTCACAGATGTTTACAAACTCATTTCCCCAGCAGCAGAATGCCAACGTTCTAAGACAGTCCCCATGACTCCCCTGAGCAGTGGGTGGAAACCCTCAGAACAAGGAGGAAATGAGTGTTTCAGAGTACACAGGAGTGGGAAGGTGTACCTAAATAAGGGACTGTGACAAGGACATGAAGCATCCCTTTGTATAGCATCCCATTCATATAGCTGTGGTCCGTAGAACAAGGTCCCCAAACACGTCTAGGTCCTAATCCCTGGAACCTGTGAAAATTCCCTCATATGACAAAAGAGACTTTGTAGCTGTGATTAAGAATCTTCTGATGGAGAGAATATCATGGACCATTCAGCTGGCTCCCAAATGTAATCATGTAGTCACACGTAGTTTATAAAAGGGGGGTGTCAACATGAATAAAAAAGGAAAGAAACCCAGAGAGGGGCTCTCTAGAACAAAGATTTACATTGAGATTAGCAAAGGGTTGCAAACCATAGTGGGCAGATTATGAAAATCAAAAACTCATGGGAGTGGAGAGGATGAGACCAAGAGGGAACTTGTCAGAGCTAAGCAGCCAGGTGCAGTGGCACATGCCTGAAATCTCAGTGGCTTGGGGGGCTGAGGCAAGAGGATCACAAGTTCGAAGCCAGCCTCAGCCACTTAACTAACTCTTGTCTCAAAATAAAACATAAAACAGGATGAGGATGTGGTACAGGGGTAAATTGCCCCCAAACTCAATCTCTGGTACAAAAAAAAAAAAAAACTAAGCCCAGAGCAAATATTATTTTATACCCATGCTTTAATGTAATGGTTTCCTGGGATGGAATTAACCTCAGAGGACCATTTCCTGTCTACAAAAACAAAGGAGCAGGGCTTATTGGTTCATGGTCATCGTGCCCCACCCCCCAGGTGTTGCTTGGCACTGGGTGCTCACACTTTTTATAACCAAGCACATTTGTCTAGTTAGTGGATCTCTGGGCTTCAGTCTCACTTTCAATGGAATTGACAAGGCCTTGTCCAAACACCAAACTTCAGTTTCATGTAATCTCGTGTGTTGCCTTAAAGGAAAGTAATGTTTGGGTTTTTCTCCAGCTGAGTTGCAAAGCCTGCAGTTCTAGCACATTTCTTGGCTCTAAGTCTTTTGGTTTAACTGTTTACACCTTTAGGTTGGTTTATGGATTGTTCATTCACCTGGGAATCTATAAAAATTAAACTGTTTATACAGAAATCCTAGATGGAATGCAAACATCACTGAATTCTGTTACTTTTTATTTATTTTTAATTCTAAATTGTTATATATGACAGCAGAGTGCATTGGAATTCATATTACACATATAGAGAATAATTTTTCACACCTCTGGTTGTATACAAAATATATTCACAACACTTGTATCTTCATACATGTACTTAGGGTAATGATATCCATCTCATTCCACCATCTTTTTAACCTCCATACCCCCTCCGTTTCCCTCCCACCCCATTGCCCTATCTAGAATTTGTCTAACCCTCCCACGCTCTCCCTCCAAACTCCACTATGAATCAGCCTCATTATATCAGAGAAGATATTTGACATTTGTTTTTTGGGATTGGCTAACTTCACTTAGCATTATCTTCTCTAACTCCATCCATTTACCTGCAAATGCCATGATTTTATTCTCTTTTATTGCTGAGTAATATTCCATCTTGTATATATGCCACAGTTTCTTTAACCTTTCATCTATTGAAGGACATATAGATTGGTTTCACAGTTTAACCATTGTGAATTGTGCCTGTATAAACTTTGATGTGGCCGTGTCCCTGTTGTATGCTATTTTAAGTCCTTTCGGTATAGACCGAGGAAAGAGACAGCTGGGTCAAATGGTGGGTCCATTCCCAGTTTTCCAAGAAATGTCCATGCTGTTTTCCATATTGGCTGCACCACTCTGCAGTCTCACCAGCAGTGTATGAGTGTACCTTTTTCCCCCACATCCTTGCCAACACTTATTGTTGTTTGTTTTCATAATACCGGCCATTCTGACTAGAGTGAGATGGAATCTGAGTAGTTTTGCTTTGTATTTCTCTAATTGCTAGCATTGATGAACACTTTTACTTAATTTGATGATTGATTCTATATCATCTTCTCAGAAGTGTCTGTTCAGGTACTGGGCCCATTTATGGATTGGGCTATTTGTGGGGTTTTTTTGGTGTTTAACTTTTTGAGTTCTTTATATACCCTAGAGATAAGTGCTCTATCTGATGTGTGAGTGGTAAAAATTTGCTCTCAAGATGCAAGCTCTCTATTCACCTCACAGATTGTTTCTTTTGCTGAGAAGAAACTTTTTAGTTGGAGTCCATCCCATTTATTGATTCTTGATTTTAATTCTTGCACCAAAGGAGTCTTATTAAGGAAGTTGGGGCCTAATCCCCCATGTTGGAGATTACAGCCTACTTTTTCTTCTATTAGACGCAGGGTCTCTGGTTTTAATCCTAAATCCTTGATTCATTTTGAGTTGGGTTTTGTACATGGTGAGAGACATGGTTTTAATTTAATTTTGTTGCATATGGATTTCCAGTTTTCCCAGCACCATTTGTTGAAGAGGCTATCTTTTCTCCAATGCATGTTATTGGCACCTTTGTCTACTATAAGATAACTGTAGTTTTGTGCTCATTCTTTGTGTCAGCTATTCTGTACCACTGGACTACCAGTCTGTTTTGGTGCCAATACCCTGCTGTTTTTGTTACTATTGCTCTGTAGTATATAGTTTGAGTTCTGATATAGTGATGCCACCTGCTTCACTCTTCCTGCTAAGGATTGCTTTAGCTATTCTGGGTCTCTTATTTTTCCAGATGAATTACATGATTGCTTTTTCTATTTATAAGAGGAATGTCATTGGGATTTTAATCGGAATTGCATTAAATCTGTATAGTGCTTTTGGAAGTAGGGTCATTTTGATAATATTAATTCTGCTTACCCAGGAGCACGGTAGATCTTTCCATCTTCTAAGGTCTTCTTTAACTTTCTTTATTTAGGGTTCTATAATTTTCGTTATATAGATCTTTCATCTCTTTCATTAAGTTGATTCCCAAATATTTTTTGAGGCTATTGTAAATGAGGTAGTCCTCCTCATTTCCATTTCAGAGGATTTATCACTTATATACAGAAATGCATTTGATTTATGGGTGTTGATTTTATATCCTGCTACATTGCTGAATTTATTTACTAGTTCTAGAAGTTTTATAGTGTAACTTTTAGGGTCTTCTAGGTATAAAATCATATCATAAGCAAATAGTGTCAATTTGAGTTCTTCTTCTCCTATGTGAATCCCTTTAATTTCTTGCATCTAATTGCCCTGGCCAGTATTTCAAGAACTATGTCAAATAGAAGTGGTGAAGAGGACATTCCTGTTTTGTTCCAGTTTTTAGAGGGAATGCTTTCAATTTTTCTCCATTTAGAATGATGTTGGCTTGGGAATTAGCATAGATAGCCTTTTTGATGTTGAGATATTTTACTATTATCCCTAATTTTTCTAGTGTTTTGAACATAAAAAGAGGTGCTGCATTTTGTCAATTGCTTTTTCTGCATCTATTGAGATGATCATATGATTCTTATCTTCAAGTCTATTGATGTGATGAATTACATTGATTGATTTCTGAATGTTGAATCAACCTTGCATCCCTGGGATGAATTCCATTTGATCATGATGCACGATCTTTTTGATATGTTTTTTTATTTGATTTGCCAGAATTTTATTGAAATTTTTTGCATCTATATTCATTATAAATATTGGTCTGAAGTTTTCTTTTTTTTTTGATGTGTCTTTGCCTAGTTTTGGAATCAGAGTGATATTGTCCTCACAGAATGAGTTTGGAAATGCTGCCTCTTTTTCTATTTCCTGAAATAAATTGGAGAGTATTAGTATTAGTTCTCCTTTAAAGGTCTCGTAGAACTTACTTGTGTATCTGTCCAGTCCTGGGCTTTTCTTGGTTGGTAGACTTTTGATTGTGTCTTCTCTTTCGTCACTTTAAATTGATCTGTTTAAATTGTGTATACCATCCTGATTCAATTTGAACAAATTATATGACTCTAGAAATTTGTTGATGCCTTTGATATTTTCTGTTTTACTAGAGTGCAAGTTTTCAAAATAATTTCTAATAATCTTCTGTATTTCTGTAGTGTCTGTGGTGATATTTCCTTTTTCATCATATATGTTAGTAATTTGAGTTTTCTCTCTCCTGTTTGTTAGCATGGCTAAGGGTCTGTCAATTTTGTTTATTTTTTCAAAGACCAATTTTTTCAATTGTTTTGCTTCAATATCTTTGATTTCAGCTCTGACTTTAATTATTTACTATGTGGCTCAAGTGATAATGCGCTTGCCTAACATTCTACTGCTTTTAATATTGATTTGTTCTTCTTTTTCTAGGGCTTTGAAATGTAATGTTAAGTCATTTATTTGTTGACTTTTTCTTCTTTGAAGGAATGAACTTCATGCAATGAACTTTCCTCTTAGTACTGCTTTCATAATGTCCCAGAGATTTTCATATGTTGTATCTGTGTTTTCATTCACCTCTAAAATTTTTTAATCTCCTCCTTGATGTGTTTTGCAACCCATTTTTGTTCATTCAGTAGCATATTATTTAGACTCCAGGTGTTGGAGTGGCTTTTATTTCTTATTTTATCATTGATTTCTAATCTCATTCCATTATGATCTGATACAATGCAGGGTAGTATCTCTACTTTTTTTTATATTTGCTAAGAGTTGCTTTGTGGCATAGCATATGGTATATTTTAGAGAAGGATCCATGTGCTGCTGAGAAGAAAGTATATTTTCTTGTTGAAGGATGAAATATTCTATATATGTCAATTAAGTCTAAGTTATTGATTGTATTATTGAGTTCTATAGTTTCTTTTTTCAGCTTTTGTTTGGAAGATCTATCTAGTGATGAACAAAGTGTGTTAAAGTTACCCAAAATTATTGTGTTGTGGTCTTTTTGATTCGTGAACTTGAGAGAGTGTGTTTGTTTAATGTAGATGCTCCATTGTTTGGGGATAGATATTTGTAATTGTTAAGACTTGTTGGTGTATTGTTCCCTTGAGCAGTATGTAGCATCCTTCTTTATCCTTTTTTATTGACTTTAGCTTGAAGTCTACTTTATTTGATATGAGAATGGAAACCCCTGTTTGCTTCCAAAGTCCATTTGAGTGCTAGGATTTTCCCCAACCCTTCACCTTCAGTCTGGATGTCTTTTCCTATGAGTCTCTTTGAAGCAGCATATTGTTGGGTCTTTTTTCTTTGATCCAATCTGCTAGTCTATGTCTTTTGATTCATAAGTTTAGGCCATTTACATTCAGGGTTATTATGGAGAACTGATTTGTGTTCCCAACCATTTTTGTTTATTTTTTGGTATTTAATGTGACTTGGTTTCTCCTCTGATCAGATTTTCCTTTAGTGTAATCCCTCCCTCTGCTGATTTTCATCATTGTTTTTCATTTCCTCTTCATGGAATATTTTGCTGAGAATGTTCTGTAGTGCAGGCTTTCTATTTGTAAATTCTTTTAACTTTTGTTTATCATGGAATGTTTTTATTTCATTGTCAAATCTAAAGCTTAGTTTGCTGGGTATAAGATTCTTGGTTGGCATCCATTTCCTTTAAGAGCTTGGTATATGTTGTTCCACAGTCTTCTAGCTTTGTGGGTCTGGGTTGAAAAATCTGCTGAGATACACATTGATCTCCCCCTATATGTGATCTGATTCCTCTCTCTTATGGCTTTTAGGCTGGGTATGTGGCTCAAGTGATAGTGAGCTTGCCTAACATGCATGAGGCACTGGGTTCAATTCTCAGCACCACATAAAAACAAAATAAAGATATTGTGTCCACCTAAAAAAACTAAAAAATAAATATTATTTTTAAAAGATTCTATCCTTATTCTTTATGATAGGCATTTTCATTATAATGTGCCTTGGTGTAGATCTGTTGTAATTTTGTGCAATTTGTGTCCTGTAAGCTTCTTGTGTTTGGTTTTCCAATTCGTTCCTTATGCTGGGAAATTTTCTAATATTATATCATTGAAGAGATTGTGCATTCCTTTGGTTTGAAATTCTGTGCTTTCCTCTATACCAACAACTCTTAGATTTGGTCTTTTTCTTGGATGTTCTGTTCATGGTTTCTTACTATCTTTACTGTGTGATGTACTTTATGTTCTAGATTGTATACTTTGTCTTCATTATCTGACTTCTTTTTCAAAGGTATCTCTTCTGTTTTTTATGCTTTCTATTGAGTTTTTTTAATTTTATTTATGTATCCTTTATTTTAAGGATTTCTGACCTTTTTTTCAGAGTCTATATCTCTCTCTCTTGAAGTAATCTTTTGCTACCTCTATTTGCTGGCTTATATCTTTGTTGGAGTGATCGATTTTTGCCTGTATTTGCTCATTTAGGTCATTCCTTAATTCAAAGATCATTTTAGTTATGAACCTTCTGAACTCCTTCTCTGACATTTCATCAACTTCACTGTCCAAAGGTTCTGTTATCACAGTGTCCTGGTTTGTTAGGGGCACTTTCCTTCCTTGTTTTTTCATGTTGTCTTGTGTCTTCCTTTCTTGCAGTGGGGATCTGAGATAATACAGCTTCTTCCTTATATTCTTGTAGTACCCATGCAGATTGTCTGTACCTCACCTTAATGTTGGGCTTCAAGACCCCTCAAGTGTCCCTCAGTGTGTGCTACTCCATTTAAGGTTGGTGGCAGCAATAGCCCATGTAACTCGAGATAATAGTTATGGTGTCCCAAGATGGAAGCAATATCTTACAGAGATGGGGCTGTAACAGTGGGCCTCACACTTTCTTTGGGATGCCTGCTCTGAGATGCAGATGCTTGTAGGCCCTGTCTGTTGTCAAAAAAGTTAGGGGCTACTGTATGGGGAAGGCTATGGCAATAACTGTAGTGTCCCAAGATGGAAGTGGGTTAGGCTTAGTCTCCTAGGTGGGGGTTAGGGGGTGCAAACTCAGATCTACCCTAGACCTGGGTCCTACACAAATCAATGTGGACAGATCTGGGCCAGACCTGATACTCTGCTGGTCTGAAGAGGCAGTCCTGTGGTGGAAGCTGGGCTGTGGTAGTACCTGCTGGTGGAGGGGTGGATCCAGGCCTACCGTGAGCCTGGATCTTTTCCAGGCAGGTATGGGTAGATCTGGGCCCCTGGGTTTGGCCTCAAGTGGTAGCTTCCTGGTTGAAAGTAGCAGTCCTGTTCTAGAGGCTAGTCTCTAGCAGGTGTCTGCCCCACCAGTGGAGGGGTGAGTCTGGGGCCCTACAGGCTGGTATGGAGTATGCCTTTTACCCCACATGGTTGCTAACACTTATTGTTCTTTGTATTCTTAATAGCTTCTATTCCAACTGGAGTGAGATGAAACCTTAGAGTAGTTTTGACTTCCATTTTTCTAATTCTAGAGATGTTGAATGTTTTTTCACATATTTATTGATTGATTGTATATCTTCTTCTGAGAGGTGTCTGTTCAGTTCACTGGCCTATTTATTCATTGGGTATTTGTTTTTCTGGTGTTTAACTTTTTAGTTCTTTATATACCCTAGAGACAAGTGCTCTACCTGATGTGCGAGTGGTAAAAATTTGCTCCCAAGATGGAAGCTTTCTACTCACCTCATTGATTGTTTCTTTTGCAGAGAAGATGCTTTTTAGTTTGAATCCATCCCATTTATTGATTCTTAATTTTAATTCTATCACCAAAGGAGTATTTTTAAGAAAGGTAGAGCCTAATCCAACATGATGAGATTTGGATGAATTTTGTTACTTTTTTTTATTGGTTGTTCAAAACATTACAAAGCTCATGACATATCATCTTTCATACATTTGACTCAATTGGGTTCTGAACTCCCATTTTTACCCCAAATACAAATTGCAGAATCACATCGGTTACACACTCACGTTTTTACATAATGGCATATTAGTGACTGTTGTATTCTGCTGCCTTTCCTATCCCCTACTATCCCCCCACTCCTCCCCTCCCATCTCCCTCTCTACCTCATCAGCTGTTGTTCAGTTCTCTCCTTTGTTCCCCCCCTTTCCCCTCACAACCACTTATAGTAATTTTGTGTAACATTGAGGGTCTCCTACCATTTCCATATGCTTTCCCTTTTCTCTCCCTTTCTCTCCCCCCACTTGTCTTTGTTTAATGTTAATCTTTTCCTCATGCTCTTCCTCCTTGTTCTGTTCTTAGTTGCTCTCTTTATATCAAAGAAGACATTTGGCATTTGTTTTTTTAAGGATTGGCTAGCTTCACTTACCATAATCTGTTCTAATGCCACCCATTTCCCTGCAAATTCTATGATTTTGTCATTTTTTAGTGCTGTGTAATACTCCATTGTGTATAGATGCCACATTTTTTTTATCCATTCATCTATTGAAGAGCATCTAGGTTGGTTCCACAGTCTAGCTATTGTGAATTGTGCCGATATGATCATTGATGTGGCAGTGTCCCTATAGTACGCTCTTTTAAGATCCTCAGGGAATAGTCCGAGAAGGGTGATAGCTGGGTCAAATGGTGGATCCATTTCCAGCTTTCCCAGAAATCTCCATACTGCTTTCCAAATTGGCCTCACCAATTTTCAGTCCCACCAGCAGTGTACAAGTGTACCCTTTTCCCCACATCCTCGCCAACACTTATTGTTGTTTGACTTCATAATGGCTTCCAATCTTACTGGAGTGAGATGGTATCTTAGGGTGGTTTTGATTTGCATTTCTCTGACTGCTAGAGATGGTGAGAATTTTTTCATGTACTTATTGATTGATTGTATGTCCTCCTCTGTGAAGTGTCTGTTCAGGTCCTTGGCCCATTTGTTGATTGGGTTATTTGTTATCTTATTGTTTAATTTTTTGAGTTCTTTGTATATTCTGGATATTAGGGCTCTATCTGAAGTGTGAGGGGTAAAAATTTGTTCCCAGGATGTAGGCTCTCTATTTACCTCTCTTATTGTTTCTCTTGCTGAGAAAAAACTTTTTAGTTTAAGTAAGTCCCATTTGTTTATTCTTGTTATTAACTCTTAGGCTATGGGCGTCCTATTAAGAAATTTGGAGCCCAACCCAACAGTATGTAGATCAGAGCCAACTTTTTCTTCTATCAGACACAGTGTCTCTGATTTGATATCTAGATCCTTGATCCATTTTGAGTTAACTTTTGTGCATGGCGAGAGAAAGGGATTCAGTTTCATTTTGTTGCATATGGATTTCCAATTTTCCCAGCACCATTTGTTGAAGATGCTATCCTTCCTCCATTGCATGCTTTTAGCCCCTTTATCAAATATAAGAAAGTTGTACTTTTGTAGATTGGTTTCTGTGTTCTCTATTCTGTACCATTGGTCCACCTGCCTGTTTTGGGACCAGTACCATGCTGTTTTTGTTACTATTGCTTTGTAGTACAGTTTGAACTCTGGTATCGCTATACCTCCAGATTCACACTTCCTGCTTATAATTGCTTTTGCTATTCTGGGTCTTTTGTTTTTCCATATGAATTTCATGATTGCTTTATCTATTTCTACAAGAAATGCCGTTGGGATTTTGATTGGCATTGAATTAAACCTGTAGAGAACTTTGGGTAATTTCGCCATTTTGATGATGTTAGTTCTGCCTATCCATGAACAGGGTACATTTTTCCATCTTCTAAGATCTTCTTCTATCTCTCTCTTTAGGGTTCTGTAGTTTTCATTGTATAAATCTTTCACCTCTATTGTTAGGTTGATTCCCAAGTATCTTATTTTCTTTGAGGATATTGTGAATGGAGTGGTTTTCCTCATTTCCATTTCAGAAGTTTTGTTGCTGATACACAGGAATGCCTTTGATTTATGCATGTTGATTTTATATCCTGCCACTTTGCTGAATTCATTTATTAACTCTAGAAGTTTCTTTGTAGACCCTTTTGGGTCTGTTAAATATATTATCATGTCACCTGCAAATAGCGATAATTTAAGTTCTTCTTTTCCTATTTTTATGCCTTTAATTTCTTTTGTCTAATTGCTCTGGCTAGTATTTCAAGAACTAAATTGTATAGAAGTGGTGATAGAGGGCATCCCTGTCTTGTTCCAGATTTTAGAGGGAATGCCTTCAGTTTTTCTTCATTTAGGATGATGCTAGCCTGAGGTTAGCATATATAGCTTTTACCATGTTGAGGTAAGTTCCTGTTATCCCTAGTTTTTCTAGTATTTTGAACATAAAGGGATGCTGTACTTTGTCGAATGCTTTTTCTGCATCTATCGAGATGATCTTAAGTCATACAATCTGCCCAGATTGAGTCAGGAAGACACACACAATTTAAACAGACCAATAACAAAGGAAGAAATAAAAGAAGCCTTCAAAAAACTACCAACCAAAAAAAGCCCTGGACTGGATGGGTATACAGCAGAGTTCTACAAAACCTTCAAAGAAGAATTAATAACAATGCTTTTCAAGTTATTTCAAGAAATAGAAAAAGAAGGAGTTCTTCCAAATTCATTCTATGAGGCCAACATCACCCTGATCCCCAAACCAGACAAAGACACTACAAAGAAAGAAAACTACAGACCAATATCTCTAATGAACTTGGATGCAAAAATTCTCAATAAAATCCTGTTGAATCAAATACAAAAGCATATCAAAAAAATTGTTCATCATGATCAAGTAGGATTCATCCCTGGGATACAAGTCTGGTTCAATATACGGAAATCAATAAATGCTATTCACCACATCAATAGACTTAAAGACAAGAATTCTGTTACTTTTTAAGCCTTGTAGACCTGATCTGAACTGATTAATGGACTCAGGGCTTTTTATAAACAATATATTTCAATTAACTGACATTTTTTTCTTGGTGCTCAAATTATCCTCACTTGGCTAGTGGGGAGCTCTTTAAATTGGTTATTTTATCTCTAGATGCTGGTCTCAAAAATCCTTGCTTTATGGCAACAACAGGGTCTTATGGGTGCATGTTGAATTTTTCTAGTCCAACAATGTGGTATTGAGATTGGATAGAAAAACTAAAAGATAGGTAAAAACTAGACAAAAGGAAAGAAAAAGAGAGATTAAAAAGAGATTTTAATCTGAAAGTCTCATGCCTGATGCTAAAGTTTTGCATATATTTCTTCCCAGGTCTGTCACTCCCCAAGCCAACAGGGCTAATTCCACTCCCAAATTTCTGTGCAATCTTACAGTTGTTGGAAATTCATCCAGTTATGAAAATTATCTTGTGCACTGTGGAGTGTCTTGTGTGAGAAACAGATTAAGCAAAGAGAGAGACAATATTTTAAGAAACTTATAACCTAGGGTACTTTCCAGTGTGATTTATTCGTCACAACATAGACCACATCAGTCTAAGAATCCATCGTAAACCATCCTGTGATCATCAGACTGATGTCATCCTCACATACTTTCCCATGTTCACCCCTCATCAAATTCCTTTAAAAGAGCCTGAAAACCCCCAAAAGCATCTCTGTCAAGATGACTCACATTCTCAATAAATCTCTGCCTCAGACATGTTCTTCAATTCATTTCTGCACATTTATCAAGAACCCCATTCACCCTAAGTTCAGGTCCACCTCTCCAGAAACTCCCCAGATTTCTTCCAGTAACAGTATACCTATCTCCTGGTTTCTCTCAATCAAGGATTGTAAAGTACAAAATCTGAATACTCAAGAAGCAGATGAGTACTAGTGCTGATAGAAAATACAGTTGCTGCTGTTGGGCACACCAGTGGTAAGCTGGGACAGATATTTCCCTTTCAGTCCTCATGAATCATGCTATAAATTAGATCACCACTGAAAGATGAACCTGACTCTACTAAAACACGAATGCCCTTAGCAGCTTTCATCAGGACTCAACTCTACTCTTCTTTCATTACACCTATGTGTTGCACCAACCAGTGTTTATCAACGCATTTCTGACACAACTCCTTTATGGGTCCATCATTCTGTGTACTGCCCAGGCCCCTGTGCAGACTTATCCCTTAGGCAATAACATCCTTCATTTTGAACCCAATGTCTTCCTGCTTCATGGTTGCCTCTCTTATTTTGATGGAGAAGAGGACCTAATAGCTTTCTAAGAAAAAAGACAGGTGTTTTGATTTGTTGCATGTCTGAGAATGTCTTTATTCTAGTACTCCATGCCAATGAGAGTTAGGCAGGTCTATAATGAGCTGGACAGGATTTTACATCCAAAGATTTGAAGTAGCACTTCATAGCTTCCCTACCTCCAGCTCTGCTGTTAAGAACTTTCCTGACATTCTGACCCCAGCTCCAATTACCCCACAATACCCCTAGTTTTTGAAGCTTATGAAATCTTATCCACATCCCTGATATCCAGAAATGTCCCAATGATGTGTCCTTCTCTGGGCCCAGTTCATTCTTTTTGGTGGAGATTTGGAGGGCCCTTTCAATGTAGCAATTTAAAAATTTCTCCTTTCTACTCAGGGAAAACAAATTAAAGTGCTTTCTCATTTCTTGCAGAATCTCTCTTCTCTGCTTTTTACCTCTTATTTGTCAACACTAAAACTTAGAATGAACTCATCTGGGACTTTGCAACCTTCTGAATGTCACAGCACACACAAAGAATGATACCAGTACTATACTTTGGGGCAAGGTTACTTGCTGTAGAAGTATCCAGCTGAAATCTCCAGTCACCAGACTGCCCCGTCCAGCTGCCCTGAGTTGGAGAGGTCAACACTTTGACAATGCCCCAACACACAGTAAAAAGTTCTACTCAGACTTTTATTTCTCTTGTGTTTTCCATAACAATTACATTTTGTCCCATTTTCTGGAGAAAGGCCATTATCTTCCAATCTTTCTATTGATTTTATTATTGTTTTTGTTGTTAATGTCAGTTGTTACACTTTTTAATTTCCAAGGACTCCCTGATTCCAAAGAACATCCACTATAGTTCTCTTGAGCTTCTTTTGCACCCTGCCTTGTCATTCCCTGGTGTTTTGATATTGTTGTTGTGGTGGTGGTTGGTGATTGTTTTATTCTATGTAGGTTTCTGTTTCATGCTTAGTATTCCCAAAAGTGCCCACCAAACCCTGGGTGTCAGTCCATATTTAGGGGAAAACACAAAAGGCTGCTGGAAATTCTGTTTACTCAAGTGGGACTTGTCAGCTGGGGACTTCTCTGATCAAGGAGTCACAGTAGCTTTTCTGTTGAAGAATGGCAAACAGAAAAAACCCTGGTCCCGGTGCTGGAGCTGATGTGTAAGTAGCTCAAATGGGGACTGGGGTGCTTCTGCTGGATCCCTTCTCCCCTCATTTCAGCCCAGTGCTTTTCCCACCACTCAGTGTCTGGGGGACCCTGACTTGGAGTATCAGTTCTTGCAGGGCTGAGACCTGTCCTCCTATTAGGGGGCTGCTAGGCAACAGGGGGACTGCCTGGTTGCCAAAGCAGAGAGAATGTCATCTGAGGTTCAAACCACTGCATAAATAGACTTTCTACAAGGGGCCCTACTGCCACCTGCACTTCACCCTCCCTCTCCAGGGACTCCAAGATTGACACTCTCAGCTCCATCTGGGCTGCTCCTCCCTCCTCCCTCCACAGACACTGAGCTCCTTCCTCTAGCCACTTTCCTGCTCAAAACTCTGCTGGCATCTCTTGTCCACTGCTCAGCTCCTCTCTCCTTGTCTTGTCCTTGGTTTTAATGACTTAAAGGGCCCTTTGCCTATTGGGTTAGCAGGGTTTTATGTGCAAGAAGATGAATACATATGGCCACAAATATACAAACTATTTTTGTGAGCAAAGTAGAATATATGTGAATGTTTAAAAGCACATTCCTTCAGGTTTTACTTAGTCTCTCTTTTAAGTGTGAAACATGTCCAAGCATTAAATCCAATGTATTAAAACCTTTATTTGTCCTGAAACATGAATTTGAAAATAACCTGGCACTACTATGTAATCATAAAACAATTTTCATTTTCACTTTGCAATAACATATAAATCCATAACAGTCAGTTATAAAAGGATTGGAGAGTTCCAATCCTGAAAAGAGAAAAGAATCCAAATTAAAAATTTACCAATCACTAAAATATCCCAAATAACAAAGAAAATCATTAACCTAGTAAGATTCTTCAATTAAGGTCTTTCTCTTACCTATTGATATGCCAGTAACAAGGATACATATTTCACAGATCGAATTGCAAACCCAATGCCTAACAATGGCCTTCCAAGTGCCTACTTCTACAGCTACAGAAAATAAGATGTGGACACTTCACACACACACACACACACACACATACACACACACACACACAAAATTCATTCTACAGTTCAAAATTACTGCTTTGAAAATAATATTTGTCTTACAAATAAAAACTGTAATCATTGACATAAAAAACAGATTAAGGTTTTCTTAATGAGCTATTCTATACCTATTTTAAAAATCTAATAAATCTATCCTAGGGTCATTTTATTCCCTGAATAATCACCAGAAACTTTGAGCAGTTCATGTTCACAACTGAATTTGATCAAGTCTAAAAATTTTAAAGGTGTCACTTTTTAATTGATTTCTTGACTACTTTGACTAAGGATGCATTCATTTCTTACAAAATGAAACCATGAAAAGGGTTGGTTTAAATGGAAACTTGGGTTTCTGCTTTGTCTCTGCTTTGCTTCTTGAGCAGTTATAGGTGTGTCTGGGTATGTGTGGCAGAGTGTAACTTCTCTGAGCACCTGATGCCTAATAGGTAATAAGTATACATTATTGTCTTCTGGTGTATTTTTGGCCCAATCCCTGGTATAGAAAGCCTGGAAATGTAAGGTGTGTGGGATTCCATGTGATCCTACAACATCCACCTGGCTACCCTTATGATCAGATATAAGGAGGATAACATTGATGCTGTCTGTTCTAATTTCATTCTACTGTTACTGGTCTGAGTTAAATGGAATTCACTGACCTGTAATAAAATGCCTTGGACTGGAGTCTTAAATACAGTAATTACTAAGTATCAGGGGCATTTGTTCCAAGACCTCCATGCAAACTAAAGCCCTCAGATGCTCAATTACTTATTATAAAATAACATATTATTTAATATAATCTGTGCACATCCTCCTGAATTCTTCAGATCACCTCTAGATTACTTATGACAGCTAATTTACAACATATGTGCTCTATAAAGAGTTGTTAAACCATAATGTTTAGGGAATAACAAGAAAACAAGGCTGCATATGTTCAGTAAAGAATAGATATTTTCCATCCACTGTTGGTTAAGTCTGTGGATAGGTAACCTGTGAATATATTTTGTTTATGGAACCAAGTATTCCCTTTCTCTATCAAGGCATCAAATCATAACAGATGCAGTTGCTCAAGAGCAATTATGAACCACTCGTAGACACCCAATATATACTGATGACTGCAGTCATTCAGGGTAATCACAGTGTATGTTACTGAGCCTCAGCACTGCAATACCCCACCCACAGAGCCTGAATCCAAAGTTATTTAATTCATCTGAATTTTTCCCAGCAATCCTAACCCACAGCAGGAAGGAAGCAGACAACTAGGATCATTTTTCTTACATCATGCAAGGGCACCCCACCCAAGCAACAAGGTGCCAAATTAGACCCAGCTTCTCTCTGGCATCTGAGTATTCCTGACCCCATGTAAATGCTAATCTTCCATAAAGTCTGTCAAAATTGAACTTAAAGGTAAGTAGAAATTAAATGCCAATTTCATCTAACACACAAACCCCAAACATAAGTAAAACTTTCTGAAAGGACGCTTGCAGAGACCATGCAAAATCCAAAGACCAGGCCACACACCCCAACCTCATGCAAGAGATTTGCTGTCAGTAGCACAAAGCAAACCAATAAGGCTGTCCCTCTGAGGCAGTGAGCCCTAGCATGCAGGCACTCACACAGCAGCTTTATAGCTCTCAAGAGATTTTTCATAAGATGCTTAGGAGTTGTGTCATAAACTGGGGTGGGGTTGATCTTAGCAGGCACATGTCCTTAAGGAAGTTCAGCAGCATGCCTCAGAATGAAATCTTTGGAGCCTCTAGATAAAATATGTCCTGACCTAAAATGGTAAATCTGATGCCAAAGTTGATCTGATGCCAATACTTTCCCATATCATCGAAACCTTCAATAGGCTAAATCTTATAACATTTTGCCTAGAGTAAATTTAATTAAGAAAAAAAATATAGCCATTTCAAGTTGTGAAAGGATCCTCGAGATTATCTTTGCAAGCTTGAAACCCTCAAAACCACAAGCCATGTGTGTGTTAGAACAAACATCTAGGTGTGGACCAGGCTAGCACCAGAGGGGAGACCATGGCTCCTGCACAGAAAAAGCGGCGCAGAGGGAGCCCGGTGCAGCCACCCTTGGCACCGACCCCTTGGCCTCTAGGCACCCACCTCTCTAGCCTCCAGCTGTCTGGGTTCCCAACGCCCAGCTCCCTGCTTCAGGAGCCAGAGGCCTCCAGGTCTCCAGGAGGTAGCGATCTCCCCTGGCGGCAGGACGGGCGGGGCATCTACAATTCAGTTCTGGGAGCTGCTGCTGGGGCTTCGCGCCCGCCCTCCCGCTGCAATAGCCTCGCCCTGTGTCCCTGAGCCTGCAAGACCTGGATCCCGGTGGTCTAGCGCGTCAAGAACTGGCGACAAGGTCAGAGGCTGCGTGATCCAGAAGGTAACCTGAGCTGGGGCTCCGTGCCCAGCCCAGCCCCTCTTTTCCAGGCTCCAGGTCTCTGTGTCCCAGCCCAGAGCATCCCCAGCCGCAATTTCCCGCCACCGCGAGTTGGAGCTGATGGGCCACCCCTGCTTGCCACAGCGATTCTCCTCAGACACCTACCCCAGATTCTCTGAGCCATGACCACAGCGAGCAGAACCAAAGGAGGAAGACCCAGGGACTTCCTGGCTTCAAATACTGGCAGGATGTGTATGAGGGTGGGGCACTGGAAAGAGCCTGCTCGCCACTGGGCCAGCAGCTGCCTCCACAGAGGGAGGCCTGGAGAGGGAAAGAAGGGAGAGGTCCAAAGTGTGCACAGGTAGCCACTGCGCTTTTGTTGTTTTCATTTGTTCTAATTCGTTAGACATGGCAGCGGAATGCATTTGATTCATTGTATACAAATGGAGCTAAATAACTGTTTATCTTGTTTTTTTCCATTCCATATGCTATGAAAATCCTTCTAATCTCATAGCAGATCTTTCCTCTTCTGTTTCCTGAGGGCACAGTATTCCTTTGCCTTTTGGAGTGTTTTCAATCTTATGTCTGTTTAAAATAATGCCACCATAAGTAACCAAGTGAAACTCTCCTCAGACTTTAGGGCACATGCAGATCAGCTGCAGATGTTGTCAAAATGCAGGTGCCAATACAGTAGATCCTAAGATTGGGCATTTCCAACAAGTTCATCTGTGACTAGCATCCTGCTGGTCCACAGACCAAACTTTGAATGACAAGCTCTTAATGTCAATATGATTTTGTAACAGTGGAGAATTATCCACTAATCCAGATTTCCAGATTCCTAAAAGGAAATTTTCAGGTCAAAAGATAAATACTCATGTTTTCAGTGTCAAATTCCCTTTCATAACCAGGCCTGGTGGTACACACCTGTAATCCCAGCAGCTCAGGTGGCTGAGGCAGGAGGATTGCAAGTTTAAAGCCAGCCTCAGCAACTTAGCAAGACCCTATCTCAAAATAAAAATTACTAGGTATGTGGCCCATTGTAAAGCACCCCTGGATTCAATCCCTGGTTCCAAAACCAAAATTCCCCTTCACAGAGACTGTGTCATTTTGTTCTTGACAAAAATTCTCTGCTTGGCCAAATCTTACTCAGCCTTCTGAACTTTCTCCTACCTTGTCAAATTCAGTTTTAACCAAAATCCTGCCAAATCAGTTTAGCCAGAAACCACCAACTTCAATGTCTGACCAGCCTTGATCTGAACAGTTCCCTTATTACCTGTTTTCAACAAGAATCCTGTTAGGTCAGTTCAGCCAAAATACCCCTTACCCAGATTTTTCCTCCTAGGAATTTTCCATCCCCAGCCTCCACACTACTCTTGACTATAAAAGCCCACTTGCACATGCCATATTCAGAATTGAACCCAATCCCTCTTACTCTACTGTATAACTCCATGGCACTGATATCTAATACTTAATGGGTAAAGTTTTTCTTTCCATGCTTTACAAATATCATTGAATACTTTTTTCCTCCAACATTTCTCACCAGCTGTATCCCCAGCCTTACTAAAAGAGTTACTGTCAAACTTCTTGATTTTTGCCAACTTGATAGGAGAGAAATATTAAATCAGTGTAAGTCTAGTGAACATTTTCTTTTTCTTTCTTTTATGTCTTAAAATGATATTTCGTTGGTGCTGCATATTAAACTTGGAGTCTTTCACAGGCTGAACAGGGACTCTAGCACCAAGCTCCCACCCCAGCCCTAACATTTTGTTGTTAGGAGAGAGAATGGGCCAGATGTGGTAGCAAATGCTTGTAATCCCAGTGACTGGTGGGGCTGATACAGCAGGATTACAAGTATAAGGCCACCATCAGCAATTTAAAGAGATCCTGCCTCACAATTAAAAGATAAATGGCAATGTTGCTCAGTGCTAAAGCACCTTGGGTTCAATCCTCAGTCCTGGGGGTGAGGGGGATTGAACACCTTTCATCTTTTCATGTATCTAAAAGAGATCACCTCATTTCTGTTTGGCTTTCTTTCAGGTTATTCCTGACCTATGTTCACTTTTAAAAATTATTTCTTTTCTTTTTTGGTACCTGAGATTGAAGCTGAGGTGCTTAACCACTAAGCCATATACCCAGGCTATCAGCCCATTTTTTGGCTTTTGTTTTTGTTTTGTAATTCTAGGAGAAAGAGTCTCATTAAGTTGCTTAGGGCCTTGCTAAATTGCTAAGGCTGCGTTTGAACTTGTGATTCTCTTACTTCAGCCTCCTGAGCTTCTGAGATTACGAGCATATGCAAGAATCTTCTTTGATTCTTGGTATATCCTTGTGTATAAGCATAATTAGTGCTTTGTATGAATTACATTCTCCTCAACCCCCATCCCACATGTCACCTGTTTTCTGATGTTGCTTCTGATGACTTTGGTATACAATTTTTCATGAAATCAAATTTAGTGACTTTCCTTTATTGTTTCTGGACTTGAGTCATAGTTAGAAATTCTCTGTCTAGATTGCCAAGTTCATCATTTATTTCCCCCAGTATATGGCTTCACTTTTTATATTTAGATTGCTGGTTCATTAGAGTTTATTCTGACTTATCAGAAATAGAAATCCAACTTTAACTCCTTTCTAAATGGCTTTCCAGTTTTCCCAGTTCTATTTATTAAAAAGATCATATTTTTACTTTCGGTTTGACATGCCACTTTCTTACATACCAAATTGCTGTATATACTTGAGTCTGTTTCTGGACTTTATATTTCATCACACTCTCAATTTCAGAAGTTTAATGATATGGCTTAATATTTCAGAGCTAGTCCCCTCAATTGCTCTTCCATTTCAGGTTTTCCTGGCTGTACTTTCTGCTTTTTTTCCCCCACACAAACTTGAGAGTCAACTTTCTTAGCTCTAGTTCAATAAAAGGGGGGGGGGCTGGGTGTGGTGGTACATGACTGTAATCTCAATAATTTGGAAGGCTGAAACAGGAGGATGTCAAGTTCAAAGCCAGCCTCAGCAATTTGGCGAGGCTCTAAGCAACTCAGCAAGACACTGTATCTAAATAAAACATTAAAATAGGGCCTTTATACATTACTTTTTACATATACATGTAAAAGTGTATATACATGACTTTATACATTTCTTTTTGTGAATTAACATTTGTACCTTAATATAGCTGTTCTAAGCAAAGCTTTCTGAGTATATTGACAAAATAATTTTTGGGGAGGAAACTGTGTCTACCGAGCATGTATAGTATAACAATTATCTACCCAATATTTACATTGTATTGGGTATTAAAAGTAACCTTAAGTGATTTAAATACATGGGAGAAGTATAGACTGCAAATGCTATTCCATTTTATATAAGTGACTCAAACTCATACAAATTTTGATGTCTGCAAGAGGTCTATCTAAAATCCATGAAGGACTGGTTCTAGGACTAGTTCTAATTTGAAAGATTGATTCTAATTATTTAAATTAATATTTCCAAGTCATATAGGTGAATAAATGAAGTTTAGAAATCTTTTTTAGCATAAAGTTTTTTAGCACATTTTTTCCAATTTTTATAACACAATCCTAAAAGGCTTAGAGTATAAAACAGAATAATAATCAAAAGTAACCAGATTTTTAATCATACACGATAGGAGTACACAGTTGGAGAACTATTCCAAAGAATAAGTGATTCAGGTATTCATGTGATGACAAAGGTCTCGGTCTATGGTTGTCTATAACACAACATGAAAATCAGTTTGATGTGGCACCACCAGAGGTGCTTATAAGGCCTTTCTTCCTCTCTTTTTAGCCACTTACTACAGGAGGTGGGGTGATGGTGGTGCTGGATTCTCCCTGTTTTTTCTGTTTTGTTTACTTCCTTTGTTTTCATGCTGGGGATTGAACCCAGGGCCTCCTATGTGTTAAGTGCATGCTCTACCATTGAGCTTCACTCCCACAGTTGCTGTGCTGGCAATCTGTAATATGACTGTTGGAAAATCAGTTTCTATATAGACAATAAAAGTAACAACTCACAGTAAAGAATAAATGCTATTGCTTACTCTCAGAACTTTTCTGTTATTTTTTCCTCTTTCCCTCTTCCTCATTTAATGAGGAACTTAACAATTGGTAACTATATTCCTTTCCTTCACTGGGGCCCAGAAAGATGAAGTAAAATCAGCAGGAATAAATCCATGAGTCAGGCCCAGCCAGGTGGTCAGAGGAGGAGAGCATCCCTGGCCCCATATGTGGAGGAAGAGAGTGACCATGCTGAGGCCCCCCACCTAAAATATGTGGCTCTCCCAGTCCTCTTCCATCTAGAGACAACAGCCAAGACCTGCAAGACCATCACCAAGGTCCCTGTAGGCCTTGTTACCCCAGAGGTATCCCTGCTAACCTTATACTTCCCTTTCTTCCTCTTTCACTCTTCCTATGACCTAGTACCTCTCTATTCTCACCTCTGACCTCATAAACCCCACTTTCTATGCTCCTTCCCCTCCTCTTTTTCCACATTAGAAACTGTGCACCCTTATGCAAAACTACTATTTATATTGTTGATACTAATCAAACACATAATTTCTGTGTATTGTGACAAAACTGTAATTATCTAAATAGGAATTATTTGGTTTAAGGCTGTATATTGTTTACATTGGGTGCTGTAATATTGATCTCCCCTTAAAGGCAAAGTACTGGTAACCTGCAGGGACACTACAAGATTACATGGTAGAAACTGTAATATCTCAATCTGCACTTCTAGAGAGAAAGTAACCAAGTTTTTAATCATACATGATAGGAGTACACAGTTGGAGAACTATTCCAGTGAATAAGTGGTTCTGGTGTTCATGTGATGACAAAAAAAAAAACATAGAAAAACAAAGGAAGAAAGAACCCCAAACAAACCACAATTCTGCAATAATAGAATCCATTTACAGCACAGTATGTGAAATTCCAGAGAAGAAGTTCAGAAAATACATAATTAAAATGATCTGCAAGTCAAATAATCACATAAGAGAGCAAATACATGCAAAAATTGATCATTCCAACAAAGTATAAGAAAGCAAAAATAGGTAGCAAAAAATTACTTCAAGAAAGACACAGAGAGCACTTGAGGTTATGCTCAGCGGTAGCACACTTGCTAATATGTCTACCATATATGGAACATGATTTTCTTTATGTGTCAGTATGTGGAGGACAATGATATATGAATGCTGTTTTACATTTTTGTTCTACTCTTATGTCTTTAATTTTTTCTCTTTGTTCATATACTTACTCTCTCTTATCTATTTTCTTGGACATTATTTCCAATGTTTCTCCAACAAACACCAATCTCTTTCAGCTCCCCTTCCACTATTCCTGTGAATTTTACTCCTAGCTTCTCCCTTCCTCCCTCAAGAACATCTTGTACTATACTTATATTACCTCTGTTCTCTCATCCACCATTTGAAATTGTGAACAGTTTTAACAATTTTTTTGTGTATGCTATTGTTAGTTATTGAACCCATCATTTTGGTTTAATGTGTGAAAGCAGTAGATGCCTTAGCGGGAACTATTAAGTTTAAGACTATATATTGTTTACACTGAGTGCTATTGATATTGGTCTCACCATTAAATGTGAGATGCTAGAAACCTTCAGGGACATATGGGTCTATAGGGTAGAATTTGTGCTTCCTTAGATTCATACTTCTATATGAGATGAGAAAACACATGAAAAACATGAAAAGATAAAGGAATAAGGCACCAAAAATAAATCGAGATGCTTCAACAACAAAAGTCACTGAGAAAATAGTAGAAGAAATGTCCATAAAGGCGTTCAAAATATACATAGTTTGATCTACCTATGAAGTAATGGACTGTATAAGAAATGAAAACAAAGAAAAAATACAGGAGGTGAAAGACCACTTCAATAAAGAATTAGAGATCATTAAAAAAAACAAGCAGAAATCCTTAAAATGAAGGAATCAGTAAACCAAATTATAAATTCAATAGGAAGCATCACCAATAGATTATACTACTTGGAAGACAGAACCTCAGACAATGGAGACAAAATATGTAACCTTGAAAGTAGAGTTGAACATGTGGAGAAGATGGTAAGAAACCATGAACAGAACATCCAAGAACTATGGGATAACATGAAAAGACCAAATTTGAGTTATCAGAATAGATGAAGAAGCATAAATGCAAACCAAAGGAATGCACAATCTTTTCAATGATATAATAGGAGAAAATTTCCCAAACCTAAAGAATAGAATGGAAAATCAAATACAAGAGGCTTACAAGACCTCAATATAAAAAATTAGAGCAGACCCACACCAGGAAACATTATAATGAGAATGACCATCCAAGAGAATAAAGATAAAATCTTAAAGGATTTGAGAGACAAAAATCAAATTATGTATAGTGGGAAATCAGTTTGGATCTCAACTAATTTTTCAACACAGACACTAAAAGCTAGGGAGTCCTGGAATAATATATTTCAAGCTCTGATAGAAAACATATGCCTACCAAGAGTTTTATATCCAGCAAAATTAAGTTTCAGATTTGAAGATGAAATTAAACACTTCCATGATAACCAAAATTGAAAGAATTCACAACTACAAAGCCTACACTATGGAATATTTTCAATAAAATATTCCATGAGGATAAAGTGAAAAAAAAAAGTGAAAACCATTAAAGGAAGGATCTACACTAAAGTGACATTCAACCAAGTGAGAAACTAAGAAAAATCAAAAACTAGAAATAAATCAAAATGATATGGAATACAAATTATATCTCAATAATAACATTGAATGTTAATGGCCTAAACTCATCAATCGAAATACACAGATTGGCACCTGTAATCCCAGTGGGTCGAGAGGCTGAGAGAGGAGGATAAAAATTTCACAGCCAACCTCTGCAATGGCAAGGTGCTAAGAAATTCAGTAAGACCCTGTCTCTACATTAAATACAATATACGGCTGGGGATGTGGCTCAGTGGTTGAGTGTCCCAAAGTTCAAATCCCAGTACAAAAAGAAAAGACATAGATTGGCACATTGGATTAAAAAGCAAGACCCAACAATATGCTGTCTTCAAGAGACTCACCTCATGGCAAAGACATACACAGGCTGAAGGTGAAAGGATTGGAAAAAAAAACTTATCACTTACATGGACTGTGTAAGCAAGCTGAGGTTTTCTTTCTCATCTCAGATAAAGTAAACTTCAAACCAAAGTTAATCAGAAGAGACAAAGAAGGACATTTCATACTTCTTAAGAGAAGTATATATAAGCAGGACAAATTAATTATAAATATTTATGCCCAAACAATGGAGCACCTATGTTCATCACACAAACCCTTCTCAATTTCAATAGTCAAATAGACCACAATAAAATAGTACTAGGTGACTTTAACACACCTCTCTCACTACTGAACAGATCTTACAAACAAAAACTAATAAGAAAACTATTGAACTATATAATACAATCAATAATTTAGACTTAACAGACATATATAAATTATTTTATCCATCAATGAGAAAATATACTTTTTTCTCAGCACCACATGGCCAATTCTCTAAAATAAACCATATATTATTCCACAAAGCAACCCTTAGTAAATTCAAAAAGAGAGATAATACCCTGTATTTTATCAGACTACAATCAAATAAAATTAAAAGTCAATGATAATATAAAAAACACAAGCTATTGTAAGAAATGGAGACTAAATAATACACTATTGAATGATGAATGAATAGTAAAAGAAATCAAGAATGAAATAAAAAAATATATAGGTAAATAAGAATACTGACAAAACATATCAAAATCTCTAGGACACTATAAAGGCAGTACTAAAAGGAAAGTTTATTGCACTGAGCACACACATCTAAAGAATAAAAAGTCAACAAATAAATGACCTAAAACTAAATCTCAAAGCCCTAGGAAAAGTAGACCAAATCAACACCAAAAGCAGGGGATAGGAAATAATGAGAATCACAGATGAAATCAATGAAATCAAAACAAAAGAAACAATTGAAAAATGACAAAAGAAAAAGTTGGTCCTTTGAAAATATAAATAAAATAGACAAGGCCCTGTACATGCTAATGAAGAGAAAAAAAGAGAAAATGAAGAAGGAATATCACAATGGACATGTCAGAAATACAGAAGATAATTAGAAACTATTTTGAAAATTTATATTCCAATAAAATAGAAAATATCAACAACATCAACAAATTTCTAGAGACATATGACCTACCCAAACTGAATGAGGAGGTCAGATATGATTTAAACAGATGAATTTGAAGTAATGAAATAGAAGATGTCATTAAAAGCCTACCAACAAAGAAAAGCTCAGGACCTGATGTATTCTCAACAGAGTTTTACAAGACTTTCAAAGAATAATGAACACCAATACTCCTCAAAGTACTCCATGAAATAGAAAATCAGGAAACCCTTCCAAACCCATTTTATGAATCTAGTATCACCCTAGTACCAAACCAGATAAAGACCCATCAATGAAAGAAAACTTCAGAACAATATCCCCGAAGACATGAACATACATGAAAAAATTCTCAATAAAATTATGGCAAATCACATACAAAAATATATTTAAAAGATTGTGCATCACAATCAACTGTAGTTCATCCCAGGGATTTAGGATTGGTTCAATATACAGAAATCAATATATGTAATTCATCATATTAATAGACTTAAAGATAAGAATCATGATCATCTCAATAGATGCAGAAAAAGCTTTTGACAAAATAACAGTGCAATTTCATGTTCAAAACACTATAGAAACACTAGGAATAGAAGGAAAATGTCTCAACATCATAAAATCTTTATATGCTAAACCCAAAGCCAGCAAGACAAGTATATCCTCTTTAACTCATTTTATTTAACATCATCCATGAAACTCTAGCCAGAATATTTAGAGAAAAGAAAGAAATTAAAGGGATGCAAATTGGTAAAGAAGAACTCAAAACTATCACTATTTGCTGATGACATGATTCTATATCTATAGAATCCAAAAAATTCCACCAGAAAACTTCTACAACTAAAAAATGAATTCTGAAAAGTAGTATACACACACACACACACACACACACACACACACACACATATATATATATATATAAAAGCAACACCCATAAATCAAAGGCATTTCTGTATATCAGTGACAAATCCTCTGAAAGAGAAATGAGGAAAACTACCCCATTTACAATAGCATCAAATAATAAATAAAACACTTGAGAATCAACAAAAGAGGTGAAAGACCTCTACAATGAAAACTATGGAACACTAAAGAAAGAAATTGAAGAAAACCTCAGAAGATGGAAAGATCTCCCATGCTCCTGGATAGGCAGAATTAATATTGCCAAAATGGACATACTACCAAAAGCATTATACAGATTTAATGCAATTTCTTTTAAAATCCCAATGACATTCTTCATACAAAGAGAAAAAGCAATCCTAAAATTTATTTGGAAAAATAAGAATCCCAGAATAGCTAATGCAGTCCTTAGCAAGAAAATGAAGCAGGAGGCATCAAAAGAACAGATCTTAAACTATACTATAGATCATTATTATATTGGCACCAAAATAGACTTGTATACCAATGGTACATAATAGATGACACAGAGACAAATCCATAAAAATACAATTATTTCATACTAGACAAAGTTACCAAAAACATTTACTGAAGAAATAATAGCATATTCAACAAATGGTGCTGGCAAAACTGGAAATTTATATGCACCAACATAAAATTAAACCTATGTCTCTCACCCTCCTCAAAAATCAACTCAAAGTACATCAAAGAGGCACTAGAACAGAGATCCTGCACATAATAGAGGAAAAAGTGGGCCCAAATCCTCACCATTTTGGCCTAGAATCTGACTTTCATAACAAGACTCCTGAAGCACAAGAAGTAAAATAAAAAAATCAATAAATGGGATGGATTCAAATTAAAAAGCTTCTTCTCAGAAAAGGAAACAGT
This sequence comes from Ictidomys tridecemlineatus, assembly GCF_052094955.1. Lineage (NCBI taxonomy): Eukaryota > Metazoa > Chordata > Mammalia > Rodentia > Sciuridae > Ictidomys > Ictidomys tridecemlineatus. Next base: position 135,471,700 of record NC_135484.1, read on the forward strand.
CGATAATGTGAAGAGAAGGCCTACAGATTGGGAGAAAATCTTTACCACATGCACCTCTGATAAAGCATTAACCTCTAGGATATATAAGGAACTCAAAAAACTTAACAGACCCCCCCCAAAAAAACCCAAATATCCCAGTCAATAAATTGACCAAGGAACTGAACAGACATTTCTCAGAAAATGATATACAATCCATCAACAAATATATGGAAAATGTTCAACAGCTCTAGTAATTAGAGAAATGCAAATCAAAACTATTCTAATTTCATCTCACTCCAGTTAGAATGGTAATTATCAAGAATATGAACAACAATAAGTGTTGGTCAGGATGTGGAGGAAAAGGTAGACTCATACATTGCTGATGGGACTGCAAATTAGTGCAACCAATATGGAAAGCAGAATGGAGATACCTCAGAAACCTTCGAATGGATACAACATTTGACCCAGCTATCCCACTCCTTGATCTATACCCAAAGGACTTAAAATAAGCATACTCCTGTGACACAGCCACATCAATTTTTATAGCAGCTCAATTCACAATAGCTAAACTATAGAATCAAACTAGGTGCCCTTCAACAGATGAATGCATAAAGAAAATATGGTACATAGACAATAGAATATTATTCAGTCTTAAAGAAGAATGAAATTATGGCATTTGCAGGTAAATGGATGGAACTAGAGAATATCATGCTAAGTGAAATAAGCCAATCCCAAAAAACCAAAAGCGGAATGTTTTCTCTGATAAACAGATGCTGATCCATAGTGAGGAGGGAAGATAGGGAAAAATGAAGGAACTTTGATTTGTGTAGAAGGGAATGAGAGGAGGGGTGGGCTGTGGTGGTGAGAAGGATGGTAGAATGAGACAGACATTATTACCCTATATAAGTGTATGATTTCACTACTAGAGTGGCTATGAACCATATAGAGCCAGAGGAATGAAAATTTATGCCCTATTTGTGCACAAAATGCATTCTACTGTAAAAATAAAGATATAAAGAAGTAAAAAAAATCCATGAGTGTGCAGTACCATCTGCATATTAAGTTTTCCTCAAGACGTTTGTGTTGGACATGTATCCATGGAATGTCCCTAGGTGTATGTCCTGGAAGTTGAGTTTGGAGGACCTCTAAGCCATTTCAGTAGCAGGCAATAAAATATAAGAAAGAATTTATTTTCATCAATCTAAAGATAAGTGTGGATTCAAAGATGAACAATCTTTAAGTGACTCTGCCTGTCAAAACATGTGCAACTTATGAGTTCTTTCCCGGAGTGCTTGCTCTGAGTCCTGGGAATCGAAGATGAAATCTGAATATGCTCACAGATTCATTAGGGAGGAGGGCAGTTTCATTATCAGAAGACAAGAAGCAGTTGAATGTAAGGGTTCCCTCTCATTTGCAGATCACTAGTAGTTATTCAGTGGTACTCAGTGATTCCTTGGTATCTAATACTAAGAAAATTCACTACAAACATGCCAACTGAAAGACCTGATCCCAAGAAACCTCTTTCTCTAACTTCAGATTAAAATGGTCCCTGATGCTAACAATGATGGGCAGCAGCTCTTAGTTCATAAGAACTTGACAATTCCTTTTCTCAAACATCCCTGGATGGGGGTTGGTTCCACTTGGTTTTTGAATGGATTTCAGTACTCCATGAAAAATAAAAGTAAACAAAGTCTTCTTGGGCAGATAGATAACAATCTGCATTAGCAATCTGTAAATTGGCAATAAAGATTTACCAGGAATCTGGGTCATGAGTACTAACACTGTTATGGGCCAGGCTATATGGCCAATGACCAAACAGACTCCATTTTACCCTAAGACTCTATATCATGTAAGAAATGCTTCTTCCATGAGAAAATTCCACCTCTGCCATCCAGATCCTACTTACTATACCTTGCTTAGAAATGCAAATGTTTTTATTCTTTTTACACTAGGTAAAATTGTTCTCTTTTTGGTTCCCATTTCTCCTAAGCAGTGTCTTCTATGTTAACATTTGTCTAGACATTAGTAACCATTCTTTGACTTGTACTCAGCTACCATGGTTTTCACCCATTTCTCCTTCTGCCTATGATTTTAGATCCCATGATGTTTGGTTGTAGTTTGAATCATAACAACATCCACATAGAATTAATGTATTGGCATGCTTTACTTATGTTATAAAAGGTGTTCTCTAACCCATGGAGGGGGTTGGAGTTTGTGGACTTGCAGAATGCTTCTTGACCTGCCAGCTGGTAAAACTGGACCAATAACTGGTGGAAAATGGCCACCATACTGCTTTAAGATTGATTCAGTGATTTATTACAATCTTTCCATTCCAACACACCTTGTTTTACTTCTGTTTTTAGGATTTTTTAAAATAAATATTTTGTTTTGCAGAGTTGTGTTCTGTACATTCTCTCTCTCTCTCTCTCTCTCTCTCTCTCTCTCTCTCTCTCTCTGTCTCTGTGTGTGTGTGTGTGTGTGTATGTGTATATATATATATATATATATATATATATATATATATATATATATATATATATATATATATATATATATATATATACTTGTAAAATCCAGGGTCGGAGGCATGTTGAACATGTGCTTTACCACTGGCTCTGCTACATGGTGTATTTTTAAGCAAATGTTAGATTGTTAGATATTATACATAGAAAAAGACACATTTGAAAACAATGTTGCCTCCCATATTTAGCTTTTTGAATTCAAAGTGGATTTGGCATCAGAGCATAACATTGGATCTCACATATGATCAGATCAAAGAATAGAAACTAGCTGGACATGATGCCATGCATGTAGTCCCACCCACTTGGGAGTTGAGGATGTATGATCCCTTCATCCCAGGAGTTTGAGACCTAACTGGGCAACACAGCATGACCTCATGAAAGAAACCAAGATGGAAGGAAAAAAAGAAATGAAAGGGAAGGGAAGAAGGAAAAGGAAGGAAGAAAGAAAGGAAGGAAGGAAGGAAGGAAGGAAGGAAGGAAGGAAGTTTGTCTATAAAAAACAGCAATTATTATAAAAAATTATTAAAGAATAAATTTTTAAAAATTAAAGGCATAAATATAGGAAATGAAAAACTTAATTTATCACTATTTGCGGATGACATGACCCTATACCTAGTAGACCCAAAAGGATCTACAAAGAAACTACTAGAGCTAATAAATGAATTCAGCAAATTGGCAGGATATAAAATCAAAACACATAAATTAAAGGCATTCCTGTGTATCAGCAAAAAATTCTCTGAAATGGAAATGAGGACAACCACCCCATTCACAATATTAAAAAAAATACTTGGGAATCAACCTAACAAAAGAGGTGAATAATGTATACAATGAAAACTACAGAACCCTAAAGAGAGAAATAGAAGATCTTAGAATATGGAAAAATATACCCTGTTCATGCATAGGCAGAACTAACATCATCAAAATGATGATATTACCAAAAGTTCTCTATAGGTTTAGTGCAATGCCAATCAAAATCCCAACAACATTTCTTGTAGAAATAGATAAAGCAACCATGAATTTCAACCTGAAAAATAAAAGACCCAGAATAGCAAAAGTAATTCTAAGCAGGAAGAGTGAAACCAGCGGTATAGCGATACCAGACTTCAAACTATACCACGGAGCAATAGTAACAAAAACAGCATGGTACTGGTAGCAAAACAGGCGAGTGGACCAATGGTACAGAATAGAGGCCACAGAGAGCAAGCCACAAAATTATAACTATGTTATATTTGACAAAGGTGCTAAAAGCATGCAATGGAGAAAGAATATCATCTTCAACAAATGGGGCTGGGAAAACTGGAAATACATATGCAACAAAATGAATCTGAATCCCTTTCTCTCACCATGCACAAAAGTTAACTCAAAATGAATCAAGGAGCTTGATATCAAAACAGAGACTCTGCATCTGATAGAAGGAAAAGTTGGCTCTATTCTACATATTGTGGGGTCATGCTCCAAATTTCTTAATAGGACACCTATAGCACAAGAGTTAAAAACAAGAATCAAAAAATGGGACTTACTCAAACTAAAAAGTTTTTTCTCAGCAAGAGAAATAATAAGAGAGGTAAATAGGGAACCTACATCCTGGGGACAAATTTTTGCTCCTCACACTTCAGATAGAGCCCTAATATCCAGAGTATACAAAGAACTCAAAAAATTAAACAATAAGAAAACAAATAACCCAATCAACAAATTGGCCAAGGACCTGAACAGACACTTCTCAGAGAAGGATATACAATCAATCAACAAGTATACGAAAAAATGTTCACCATCTCTAGCAGTCAGAGAAATGCAAATTAAAATCACCCTAAGATACCATCTCACTCCAGTAAGATTGGCAGCCATCATGAAGTCAAACAACAACAAGTGCTGGGGAGGATATGTAGAAAAGGGAACACTTGTACATTGCTGGTGGGACTGCAAATTGGTGTGGCCAATTTGGAAAGCAGTATGGAGATTCCTTGGAAAGCTGGGAATGGAACTACCATTTGACCCAGCTATTCCCCTTCTCAGACTATTCCCCAAAGACCTTAAAAGAGCATACTATAGGGATACAGCTACATGGATGTTCATAGCAGCACAGTTCACAATAGCTAGAATGTGGATCCAACCCAGATGCCCTTCAATAGATCAATGGATAAAAAAATGTGGCATTTATACACAATGGAGTATTACTCAGCACTAAAAAATGACAAAATCATGGCATTTGCAGGGAAATGGATGGCATTAGAGCAGATTATGCTAAGTGAAGCTAGCCAATCCCTAAAACACAAATGCCAAATATCTTCTTTGATATAAGGAGGACAACTCAAAACAGAGCAGAGAGAAAGAGCATGAGAAGAAGATTACCATTAAACAGAGAGGGGGTGGGAGGGGAAGGGAGAGAGAAGAAAAATTGCATGGAAATGGAAGGAGACACTTATTGTTATACAAAATTAGATATAAGAGGAAGTGAGGGGAAAGGAAAAAAAGAGAGAAATAAATTACAGTAGATGGGGTAGAGAGAGAAGATGGGAGGGGAGGGGAGGAAAAGGGGTATAGAAAGGGAATACGAAAGGCAGCAGAATTCAACAGACACTAGTGTGGCAGTATGTAAAAACATGGATGTGTAACCAATGTGATTCTGAAATCTGTATACTGGGTAAAAATGGGAGTTCATAACCCACTTGAATCAAATATATGAAACATGATATGTCAAGAGCTTTGTAATATTTTTAAAAACTAATAAATAAATAAATAAATAAATAAATAAATAAATAAATAAATAAATAAAAATAAAGCCCAGTACTCATAAAAAAAAAAGTAAAAGCTAAAGGTGAAAAAAAAATAGTATTCTGGAGATTGCCTTCATTTATGTAGGAACTGGGCCAGGTGGCCAACTGGGTAGATTATTTCAGTTCCTACAGAGGACAAATTAAAACTAAAGTATTTTATAAAATTATTATTCCTAAATTATATAACAAAAAGTATAATTTTGTGTAGGAAATTTCGCTTTTGTCTCAGTATTTTCAAGCATATTTGAATAACTCCCAACTATTAAAAAAATGGTCCAAATATATTTCACTGTCAAGTTAAGTTTGTTTGCCACTATCCAAGAAAAAAGAAAAAACAGTTTAGAATGGGACCCCAACCTGGAGGACTCTCCCAAGGAGACCAATGGAGCTGCATCTTTGGGAAGTTCCTTCAGGAAAGAATAAGACCTCTGCATTTGTCTATGTTCCCTTAACTCTTTTCAGCTTTGATGAGCAAGACATCTCAGGAAATAGGTCAGAAAGACTTTAAGAATTCTATATTTGTTAAATTTATAATTTTGATACAACACGCCTAGGTTAATATGATTTTCGGATTACACTCTACTTTAAGGCCAATTTAAAAGGGTTAACTCTCAATCTACTATGTTTTTTTTTTTAATAACCCCTACAAAGCTTTTGTTTGTTTGCTTTGTGTGGGTGCACCAGTGTACTATCCATCTACATGTATTGCCCTGTCTACATACATTTGGTACAAAAAATTTGATATATGGGCTCATAAATTAGAATTTTAAAAAATGGATCCAAGTACCTTTGGTAAATGTGATTTATTTTTCAATTGGAAAAATAAATAAAAGTAAAAACGTTTTTAGAGTTACTAATGCACAGTTTTCTTTCTAGGTAGTTAAACAGTTGTTAAAATATTAATATTTATGAAGTGTCTCAATCCATTCTCTCTAGGATTTTTCTTCAACAGGAAAAAAATTACAAATGCTATTTAATGCACTTGTGTGATACCTTGTTTTTAAAAAAAGATATGTGAATTACATTTAAACTTATACGAAATTAATCATGAATGTGTTTTTAGAGACATCTGGTTGGTTTACAAAGTTAAAATACTAACTGTTAAATATAATATCAAGTACTCTTAACTCCTTAAATTCCATAAGGTAAAATACTTAAACATTTGGGTGTTTTCACCAATTGGTAAACTAAAAAGAAACTTGAAATTATTTTATGTTATCATGAAAACAAGTTTACTATAAATTAAAAGTCCCAACAGGTATAATTCTATACATAAATATCAAGAGGTTTCAACTGCATTTCAATTAAAGTACTATAGATTACAAAATATTGCATCTTATTAAAATGGATTAATTTATAAGGGTTATTTCAAGGTACAAGCAGAAATAAGAATCAATGGATTAAAAATTATTAAAAGGTTCTAAATATAAAAATATATTTAAGTAAAAAATATTTCCAGGTAAAAAAAGTCTTTATGTGGTAAAGTATAATTATAATACATCTAAGTAAATGACAAAAAGATGTAATTAAGTAACATAAAAGTCTATAAATAAAAGAAATATTAAAAGGCTTATATGTAACTAAGTTGGTTATATCTGTAAAACCAATAGTTAAAAATATTTAAGGTTCTTCCCCAAAAACAAATATTAATATACTGATATATTTATATGTTAAAATGACAAGAACTTCTAAAAACATTGTGTCTGTTAAGTTTTATCCCCTAGAACAACTAATCTTGGAAAAAATTAAAGTTTGTACATCTGTAGTTAAACAGCAACTGTTATTTTAAAATCTTGTCCTACATTACAGAGAATAGGTTTTTCTTTAAAAGCTAACCTTAATTAATATAAAACATCAATAAAAGTGTAGTACATTACTCTTCTTTACAGATTAAATGTGCTCATATCTTTCAGGTAGACAAGTTCTTAAGGTAAAAGATTTAAAGGAACATTTTTATCAAGCTGGTGTTCTCCAAACTGAAGTTGTCTGTAATGGTAATTTTAAACTTATAAAGATAATAAGTTTTATTGGGGATTTATTTATATCACTTGATGTTTTGTAAACAAACCTTATGTTACCTTTTACATTGGGATATAAAAATTTAAAAGTATTTTTAAAAGTAATAAAAGCCTGATATATTTAAAGGTTAATATTTTTAAAATTTTTTGTCACTTTTCCACACAAAAGAAATGTTAAGAGGTCTCAGCCCTTCCTTGGTTGATGTTTCAGATGTATGTCATATTGTGCTAGCTAACATTCATACAGACTCAGGAAACAATATATGTAAACTTTATAAAATGATATCTAAAAGGAGAGATAAAGATCAGTTTCAGAAGTAAAACACTTTACCTAAGATTATGAAGAGCCCTGCCTTACCTGAAGTAAGGCTGCCTCCCACCTTACAGCATGTCAGAATAACTGCAAAATAGGCCAGATTTAAGTTGATTTCAAGTTATATTCAAATATTGATTTTATTGAAAAGATTACTGTGATCTCAAATAAGGGATATAATGTATAATTCAGCCAAGGTTCAAAATTATATACATGCTAAATATGTTTTTACTGTTGTTAATTTCAGTTTGTATTCTCATTATAACTGAAAGAAAAGTGACCATGACACTCAGAGTGACCAGAGAAAAGAGGGAGGGAGGGAGGGAGGGAGAGAGAGAGAAAGACAGAGAGAGAGAGAGAGAGAGAGAGAGAGAGAGAGAGAGAGAGAGATGAGAGAGGGAGAACAAAGAAAGAGAGTGAGAGGTAGAAGGAGAAAGAGAGTGAAAGCAAGAGAAGAAAGAGAGAGCAAGAGAAGGAGGCCCAATAGCAGAGTATTTATAGCCCACATCTAATGGAGTCTCTGGGTCTGCAAGCTGCCTTGTTGGTGTACAGTGATTGGGTCATACAGTAGTTGCTAAGGGTGTCATCTTCTGCCTTCAGGCCGACCAGGCAGCAGTCAGATGTAGGTTTCTGTTGCTCCAGATGCATGGAAATTAAGTGTTCAATCTTAAGTGGGGTTGAATGTTCAGCCTTGAGCGGGATTGAGTGTTCAGACTTCAGGCAAAAAATCAAAGCTAACATTTGTTCAGCCTACTCCACAACTAACAATAATTGATGCCTGTTAGTGTTTTACAGAGGTAATACTTTATGAACACACAACCTAATTTAATTTGAGCTATTAAGCCATCATCTGTAGACAGAATTATTAAAAGAGATTAAATTAAGTGTAAAGGGGCTAAAGTTATGGCTTAGCAATAGAGTGCTTGCCTTGCATGTGTGAGGCACTGGGTTTAATCCTCAGCATTACATAAATTAATAAATAAGATAAAGAAATTGTGTTATGTAAAAAATTAACTGTAAAGTTATAAACATTAAAGTTAAAGCCCAGCAATCTTAGTTTAAGACTGGTAAAACTGATTTGCTGGATGATTAAGGCCAAACTTAAAAATTAAGGTTAAAATAAAGGGGCCAAAAAAACAAATATTTGGCTCTTTCCCTGTGAATCAGCATGAACCCAGGACAGGGGGAAAAGCTTTGCAACTCCAGGCCACATAACCTCCCAATAAGGGAGATTAATGAGACCACTGGAGAACAGAAAGCCAATGAGTGTACATGCTGCAAAAGAGGAGGGCCATTGAAATGAAGAGATATGCTTAATGCTTCCAAGGGAAGCCACGTGGTCAGCAAGACCTTGACCCATCCTTGTGCACATGACACTAACAGAGCTAAAATGCTGCTTAAAAGTGCCCCAAGAGTGTCCTGAGAGAAGGTGATGTGCAGTGGGCAAGCAGTTTATTGACTCTTATCAATAGATAAAAACAAGTTCAGTTTGACCAGCTTGGTCTTAAACACCTAGTAAACAGTTAAAACCAAAGCACAGCCATTCCTGGACATTTAAAAAGAAAAAACAGTTACTTTAATGTAACTTAAAAATGTATACTTGTGTTAAAATCCCTCAAAATGAGTAAGTCTGGAGGCAACAGAAAAGATTCTTAGGCAAAAATGCCTGATAACTATCAATAAAAACTGTGAGAAGTTTTTAGTCAATTTAAGGACTACAGATCTTCCTACACAGGCAGATGTAATCAATGTTTATTAATATAATTATCTAGCCCTAAGTAACAAAGGCATCTTTACTAAACACAGGGGTTATGCCAATAAAAAAGATATCTTACAAAAATCAGATGACATTAACTAACTTAACTAAATGTTGTGCCTACATTCCTGATAAATCTGACAATGTTAAAGATTTATGTTCCCTAAAAAAGGGCCTTACTGGGCTTTGTGAGGCCTTGATATGGTGATAATTTCTCAGGTCTTTCATCTCCTGGTAAACAATTGTTATTTTCTATTATTTTCATTATATTCATGGACAGGTTTCAGATGTTACAACTGCTATTTTGCATTAATCTTATTTCAGTACTCATGTTTTTGTTTCTCTCACAGAAGTGCCCACTTCCAGGTGAATTTACAACCTGTTCCTCCTGATTCAGATTTTTACCATTATCTCCTTGACCCTCTCAATTTCTAAAAAAGGGGCTCCAAACTCCTCACCCCTTCTCAACTGGAAGCAGCAAGAACAATCATTGTCCTTTTTCCTTACAGCAGTAGGAGGTCCCTAACATTAGAGGAAAAATTATGGTCAATATAGATTTTTGCCAATATGTCTAGCTCAGGAAGATGTACCTGGGGAACTACTCCCAAGATCACCCTGGGTGATATCCCAGAAAGAGACACTTGCTTCCACAACCCAACTTATAAGAGGGACAACCATTCACCAAAATTTGTACTTCCCAGGTCCACTTTAAACTCTTGCCTAAATCTCCATACTGTCAATAACTCTGAATTATGTAACTTACAATTTTGATGGAGCAAAAGAAAAAAAAATCTGGCCTTCTGCCTGGGGCCCACTGATTTATCAACATAGATTGGCTGCCCCCATTTTAGTTCCCCTCCTGGCTGATATGAGAATAGCTAGATATACTGCTTTAGGAACTGCAGCTCTTATCACAGGCTCTAAAAATTTTAAGTCCTTCAGCCATCAAATAGATATAGATTTAGGAAAACTAGAAGGGTCAATCTCCAAACTAGAGGTTTTACTAGAGTCTCTGACAGAAATAGGCTTACAAAACAGATGAGGTCTACAACATCTCTTTCTAAAACAAGGAGGACTTTGTAGGGCTCCAGGAGAAATTTGTTGTTTCTATGCAAACCATTCTGGGATAATAAAGGACACTTTGGTGCTACTGAGAAACAGGTTAAAGGAAGGAAAGAAAGTACATGAAACTTCAGCAATTGGTTCCAAAACGATTCTCATGGTGCCCTTGGTTAACTACCATCATTTCAGCCATAGTTGGGCCCCTAGTCCTTCTCCTGATTGGGATGTCTGTAGGACCCTGCCTCTTAAAAACCCTCCTAAACCATATATACAAGAATGTTGGTGAGGTCTGACTTATGGTCTTGCAAACTCAATATGGTCCCTTAGACACAGGAGGATGGAAAAGAAACTGAGGCCTAATGATGTGCAAGATTGACATCAAATCTACTAAAACCAGTGGGGAATGTGATAGTAAAAGCAAATGTGACTCCATTTTGTTTTGTGATTCCATTCTGCAAAACAACCATGCCAAGTAGAAGGGTCATGACTGGGGCAAGATGTTCTTTTCCTTTTGCTATTGAAACTTTAAGAACATGGAACTAGTTAATGGGGCATTGTTTCTGTAACTAGGATAATGGGGCTCTGTTTCTGTAACTGGGGTGATTGGGCTAAATGTGATTGGTTAGGCTTCCTGCCACTTGACTGCAACCTCCCACTTCTGTAACTTGGCTTGCTTGCATTGGCTAGACCCCCTAACATCCCTTTTGCAGTTTTCAGGCTTATATTTGGTGCTCCTTTGCAATTGTTCAGAGCTGATCAGGGGATCAGTTTTATGTTCTGGTCAGTTACCACCAGTGTGCTTCAATAAAGGCTTGATTTGATTATACATGAGTGGTTTGGATGTCAATTTATGAAGCCTCAGGGTGAAGATTTAATTATAACAGGTGAGCAGGAAAGTGAGATGAAAAATGATTGAAAAGTACTGAAGCCTTTTCTGAGAGGCAGGCACTTGGAAGATAGGAGGCTAGTATGTCACAGGAATGGGGGCAAATGCCTGTAATTCCAGTGGCTCAGTAGGTTGAGGCAGGGAGAATCACAGATTCAAGGCCTGCCTCAGGAACTTAAAGAGGCCCTAAGCAACTTAGCATGACCTGGTTTGTAAATAAAAAATTAAAAAAAAGCTGAGGATGTGGCTCAGTGATAAAGTGCTCTTGAATTCCATCCCCAGTATCTCTCCTCCCAATAATACCTTCCCCAACCATAATAACTATATACTCTGAAAGAAAAACTTGTTTCAACATCATGTCACACCCTACATGTGACCTGGATTCTCTCTTTTCACCAAAACTATGTCACAGCCACCCTAAACACTTCTTGTGACCAGGACAACTCAAACCCTCACCAAAAAAAAAAAAAGTTTATTGGGGGCTATTCAAATACTAATAAACAGATTAAAGGAGCATGAGAAATGGAGCCAAAAACAATGGAACCCAGAAATTTTATAAATACCTCTTTCTAAGAGGACTCGCTCTCTCCCTTGACAGTGTCTTCTTTTCCCTTTTCCTATTCCTTCAATAAACTTAGCCTGCAACTCTGAGTGGAATGTCTGGAATCTTTCTGACATGATCATATGAACTGGTGAGAAAAATGGCTGCCTCAGCTCCAAGGCTGGTGTTTGCCCTGTAATCAACAGCACCAGCAGCTGGCGCAGAGGAAGAGGAGCATTTGAATTAAACATGGTGGACCTCAGTGAAGGTCACTTCTTATTGCCATGCCAACAATCATCTAGTGGTAGTGGATGGCATGGACACCAAAGTGAGTGGGACACAGGCATGGGAAGAGACACATGGAGGCAGCCTCTCAGAATATCCAAGAAAATTTGCTGTGAAGAATGAGAGCTAGACTGCCACCCAGAGCTGGAGGTGGGCTGGAAAAAGGATTGTGTTTTAAGGACACAACAGAGTTGAGCATGTAATTTGTCACATTTCTCAAATCTTAGACTACTGACCCATATCCTGCACAGACTATGAAAGGTGGCTTTCTCTTTTTTTTATTTTTTATTTTTTTTATTGGTTGTTCACAACATTACAAAGCTCTTGACATATCATATTTCATACATTAGATTGAAGTGGGTTATGAACTCCCAATTTTACCCCAAATGCAGATTGCAGAATCACATCGGTTATACATTCACAATTTTACATAATGCCCAATTAGTAATTGTTGTATTCTGCTACCTTTCCTATCCCCTACTATCCCCCCTCCCCTCCCCTCCCCTCCCTTCTTCTCTCTCTACCCCATCTACTGTAATTCATTACTCTCCTTGTTTATTTTCCCATTCCCCTCACAACCTCTTTTATGTAATTTTGTATAGCAATGAGGGTCTCCCTTCATTTCCATGCAATTTCCCTTTTCTCTCCCTTTCCCTCCCATCTCATGAGTCTGTTAAATGTTAGTCTTTTCTTCCTGCTCTTCCTCCTTGCTCTGTTCATAGTTGCTCTCATTATATCAAAGAAGACATTTGGTATTTGCTTTTTAGGGATTTACTAGCTTCACTAAGCATAATCTGCTCTAGTGCCATCCATTTCCCTGCAAATTCTATGATTTTGTCATTTTTTATTGCTGCATAGTACTCCATTGTGTATAGATGCCACTTTTTTTTATCCATTCATCTATTGAAGGGCATCTGGGTTGGTTCCACAGTCTAGCTATTGTGAATTGTGCTGCTATGAACATCGATATGGCAGCATCCCTGTAGCATGCTCTTTTGGTGGCTTTCTCTTGCATGAAATATGCTGGCTGAGAAACAAGGCCAAAAATCACATGACAAGAAATAATTTTGAAAAGTGAGGGCAGGACGGCTTTGCCACTTTAGGGGCCCTGTATATCCTTCCACACTGGAAGGAGAGAGAAAGAGAAAGAGAAAAGGACACATTTTTTTAATACAAGAGGGATTCAAAGGATTTCAATTGAATACTCTTTTGCTAGATAAGGTGGGAAGTAGGCTGTCCAAGCCTAATGGGTAATACCCAAGTCCAGAGCTACAGAGCAGCATCTCTAGCTCTGTAAAGACTAAGATTATGTGCTTTGCAGTATAAGCACAAGATGACTTGCAATGCCAGACCCAAATCTCCTTGGATCCAAGGCCAAGAAGAAGGTATTCATGTAGCTCAAAGGTGGCCCCAGACATTCATCAATACTGACAATCAGAAATAAGTAGCAGAATACTAAGAAATGAGGAAGTTGTCTGATTTAAAAGAAAACCCACTGAAAAGTAGTTGCTTTATCAAGAGTACAATGGTAAAGCAAAGCAATGCCATTTATTTTTATGCTAACAAGTTTTTATCATATTTTTGCAAATAGTATGCTCTGAGTTACATCTCCAGCCCCCTCACCTTTAACTTATATCAGCATTAACCCAAAGTTCTCAATCCCTTTCCCCACACCTTAAATCATTTGGTTTTTTATCCCACAAATGCACCTAAAACCCAGCCTCAGGGAAGCATATTTGAGGCTTGGTCTTCTGGTCCATGCTCAGCCACTTTGGGAATAAACTCTCTTTTGCAAAAAGTCATTTTTAGGCATTCTGAGCTGCAGACAAAAAAATACCTGATTCAATAGCAGGATTCTCCTTCTCTTTCTTTTTTCTATAATAAAAGACACTCATCTTCTTATCTGGACTAGAATTACAGGGTGATCCTTTAAAAAATGCAAGTGGAGACCCAAGTGAGCCAGTGCCCACTGTGTCAGGAAAGGACAGGGCAGCTTTGCTGTGCAGTTCAAGGCCATTGCTCAAGGGAACTGGGAAAATTTACTAAGGAGCTCAAGATTCATAATTTTAAAGGCCAAAGTAGAGAGACTTCACATGAGCTGGGAATGGTGGCACATACCTGTAATCCCAGCCACTCCAGAGGCTGAGGCAAGAGGATTGCAAGTTCAAGGTCAGCCTCAGCAATTTAGTGAGATACCCTAAACAACTTAGTGAGATCCCCTTTCAAAATTATAAATAAAAAGTGCTGGCATTAGGTGAGAAATAAAGAGCCCCTGGGGTCAATTCCCAGGAGGGAGGGAGGGAGGGAGGGAGGGAGGGAGAGAGAGAGAGAGAGAGAGAGAGAGAGAGAGAGAGAGAGAGAGAGAGAGAGAGAGAACCTGGCATGTTTGACCGGAATAGTCCTGATCAGGGCCCTGTGATAGTCAAATTCCTAAAACTAAAAATAAAGGAAACAAAATCTGTTGAGAATAGGTTCAAAGATTATGATACTAATTTTAGTTTTCCTGTGGTTTAGAGCCATGGAGCTTGAAGCCCCTCCAGACCATGCCAGGATGGCAGGTGGCCTTGGTCAGGGTGGCTCAGAAGGGTGCCTCCTTGATCAAACTCAATGCTTCCCTTGACAGAATCAAGGATGATGTATTTGACACAAAGGGCAAGAAGTTTAATTTCAAATTGCAGGCTTGGGCATTACCAAGTGACCACAGAAGGAGGCACAAGATCAACATGCTCATTATTCTTCCTTGGTGAAGGATGGCCAGAATATTTGCATCTTTTTAAACAAAGGTGAGCAGCTCACTTTCTTTCAATATTCTTGTTTCAGTCTATTTACTGTTGTTTGGATTGAATAGCTGAGTCCAGAAACTTTATACAGAATTGGAGTTTACTTAGCTCATGGTTCTAGAAGCTGGGAGGTCCAAAGTTGTGGGGCTGCATCCACTAAGGGATGAGGTTGGGAGAGCTGGAGTCCAGGGCACCAGGGGCTGTGAGGAACTGGCTTCAAAGAAAGATCACTTGGAATGAATCTCTAGGGCCCCAAGGGCATAGAAGAGGGTCAAGTGAGACCTTTGGTACATCCTATTATTAGATATTGAGATCTCCCCTTGTTAGGATGGCCTTAGGCCTGAGCCTAAGCAACTCCATATTAAAAACTTCACTTTGAAACCTGCAGTTTCACTAGACACAAGCACAGAGCCCTCCAGTAGGGCCTCAAACAAGTTACTTCCCCTCACCCTGATAAACAGAGTGGAACCTCTGGCAGGCTGTTCTCACCTGGTAAGAGGGAAAGGCAAGAAGATCAGGATATAGACCATCAGGTTAGATGTTTCTGACCCTAGGGTAAATGATGTCACTGAGAAATCCAGTCGTAGCTGATAAGGATTTAAAGGGGGGTCAAAAAACCCCAAAATTTAGTATAAATGATAGAGCAAATGAACAGGGATTCAGCCAGATGAAATAAGGATTTACTTGAGCGGAAGAGCCTGATGAGGACCTGACATTCTATCACTTGTCATTGTTTCCTGAGCCTCTGCATGATCCTCATGGCTCTCAGACTCTACTGCCTCATCTGGACCTTGGTGAGAGCCTCAACTTCTCCCTAAAACCCTCTCCTCCACAGGTCATCAACTCCATGCCAGGAAAAGCCTGCCTTGGTTCAGGAACTGGTCATCTTGGAGTGAGTGAGTGTGCATGTGCTGGACTTAAAGCCTAAGGCTTAAGACTTTTGAACTTCTCATGCAGAGGGAATGTCTGCCATTACCTATCATAATTAAGTGTGTTTTGCAGAGCTTAGAATTAATCTATAACTGTTTGCTGTGAATTAATTAATCTAGAATTGTTTGCTGTGAATTAATTATGTCCATTGCAGTGCCTAGCATTAAGGATTGTCATTTTCTTGTTTAAGAACCTATAGAGTAGAGGATAGGAAAGGTAGCAGAATACAACAGTCACTAATATGGCAGTATGTAAAAATGTGGATGTGTAACGGATGTGATTCTGCAATCTGTATTTGGGGTAAAAATGGGAGTTCATAACCCACTTGATTCTAATGTATGAAATATGATATGTCAAGAGCTTTGTAATGTTGTGAACAAACCAATAAAAAAAAAGAACCTATAGAGCGAAATTCCATTGAGTAATTTATGTGAATAAAGCAATGAAAGGGGCAGAAGCATGTGGACATTCTTTATTTCTCCCCTCAAATGCATACGTTACAACTTTGCCCCCTCGCAACACCCCTCCACCTTAGACCATTTTTATAGCAGTTTCCAAAATAACAAAAGATATAAATAATTAAACATCAACAGGAAAGTTTCCAGTATCGTATGCAGATCATTCAAATATTATATGCATCCTGAAGATATGCTAGTCAGTCACTTTAGTATACTCTTCTCAAAGTGAGCCAAATAAATATGGTAAAGCTTACTATTCACCTTGGTTGGGGAAACAGACCTCAAATTCCAGAGTTGATCTTCCTGTCTGGCTGCTAAGGTCCCTAACTAAACACCCTGGGTGATACTCGACTTGGGGGCCCAAGCGCATGCTGGAACTGGCCTAGGGTTTTCCTGAAGCTCTCTCCATCTTTTAAAGTGTTCTGTGAATGTTTGGATCCATAGTATAGTGGAGTTGATCCCAGCTTTCCATTTTAAACAGACACACCTTATCTATCTATCTATCTATCTATCTATCTATCTATCTATCTATCTATTTTGAGCACTCTTAGATTCACAGCAAAATTGAGAAGGTAGAGATTTCCCACATCCCTCTGTCCCTTCCCCATTGCCAACATCCCCCACCCCTGAGTGGTAAATTTGCTAAAGTGGATGAACCTAAATCCATACATCATGTTCAGCCACAGTTCTGGAAAGCTTTTTGTCTTTTTAGTATTAACTAGGAGGGTTTCCAGCCTATTAGAGCTTCCCTTCTGGTTTTCTAGTGGGATTAGCATTCATGTATATTTTAAAACAATTTCTGTTTCAAGAAATGTGGATGGCAAAGCTTCACATGCTTGCTTACCATCTTACAACAGAATGTTTCCATTAGGTTCTTAATTCTGTAATTGTGAGCCTCTCCCCTTCAACATCAATCTCAGCAGAAAGGACTGCACTGTATACACTTTAAAAGTGTTGCAAACACGATATGTGTCCTTGTAACAAAGTCAAGAAATCCAGACTTACAGAAAGTAAAGCATGAAATGTGCCTCTCCTTTCTCCCCCAGACACCCATATATACATTAACATATGTATTTGTAGAAACATCTACAAACATCTATAATAGTTTCACAAAAATAAAACCAAAGTATTTGTAAAGGAAGTGTTGGCAGAAGAAAAATCAACCCAGATACAAAAACAACCCCAGTAGCAAGTGAGATCCTTTCTGACACAACACTGAAAGAGTTTTACTTTCCCCTGGCAACAAATGAGTTCACAGAGAATGATAATCATCTACTGTGACCCTAAAAAAAATAAAATAATAATAATAATAATAATAATAATAATTTAAAGAAGACATATATGTATAACCAATGAACAATCAAAAAGGCTCTATACATTTGTACTAAAGAAGAAAATGTAACATCAACAAAATTCCCACAATTGGCATCTTGGATTGAGACATTTAAAATAAAAATATGTATGTGCACAAACACACATATTCATATGTGTGGGTTTGCGTGGACTACAATTTATTTTGTAGCCATTTTTGACACCAGCTTCCCATTTGAATCTCTTTCCCTCATTTGTTAATAAGTTCCAGGACTCCAGGAGAATAGGTGGCCAGGATCTACTTTTGTTGGGCGGTAAGTTCCCTGGGCCTCAAACAGTGACTGACACAGTAAATGACTGCCTGAGTGAATCTTACTGATCTGAACCTTCTACAATGATCTTTTTAAAGATAGGTTTGTTGAATTTAATGTAGTATGTCTAAATTCTTGTAACTGTCAGCCTCTGAGATAGTGTAGTAGTGGTCTTCCTTCATTCCAGCTTTGTTTCCGTGGTCCTAATTTATTTGTTACTTGCTTCTCTTTGGGTTCTAAATGATACACACTTTTAATTTGTTAGATCACAAAATACATTTTCTAGAAGTACTAAATACAACATAATGATAGATGCAAAATATTTCTTAAAGATATTGTAAAATAATTACTGTAATTTTTTACTTTTGGTGTTAAGGCATAAAACCATTCTTTAGTTTTGTAATACAGGACCAAGATTTGACCCAGAAAGGGGACACTTTTGTACTAATTCATACATTGTCCATGTCAAATCGAGTCTCACTTTATCAATGGATATGGAAAAATAATCTAGATTAATACAATCAATCTAAAATTAGAATAATAGCTGATGGATTGCCAAAAAGAAATTATGTATTAGGGTTTTAAAAAAACTTACAAAAAATTTTGGGAAGATCTTATTATTACTAAGGCTATGTTCTTAAAACTAACAGCTTATGCAGTGACATAAAATAATAGAAATTTGCCCTGTGCAGTGGCATATCCTGTAATACCAGTGGCTCCTGAGGCTAAGGCAGGAGGTTACAAGTTAAAACCAGCCTCAGCGAATTTATGAGGCCCTAAACAATTTAAGGAAATCCTGTCTCAAAAAAAAAGTTGGGGGCTGGAGGGCTTTGCATGTGGTTCAGTGATTGAGCACCATCTGGGTTCAATCACTGGTACCAAAATAATAATAGTTATACAAGACATTTATTCTTGTATCTCATCATTTTTTATATACTGGGGATTGAACCCAGAGATGTTTTACCACTAATCTATCTCCTCAGCCCTTTTTTCAATTTTTAGTTTGAAGCAGGGTCTCACCAACTTGTTGAGGGTGGCTAAAAACTTGCAATCTTCCTACCTTAGCCTCCCAAATTGGTGGGATTAAAGGCATGTACCACCATGCCCACCTAGCTCATAAGATTTTTAAAAGCAGGGATTTTCATGTAACTCAAATTTTACACATAGTAGTTATTTAAATACAATTTTTATTTTGGAATAATTTTAGAATTCCAGATAAGTTGGAAGAATAGTTCAAGGAACCCCATATTCTCGCAATGCAATTTCCCCTGATGGTCACATCTTATATTGCCATGATACATTTGCCAAATCTAAGACACCAACATTGATTCATTGTTATTAACTAATCTTCTGACTTCATTTGGACGTCACTAGTTTTTCCATGAATGTCAGAATAAGTCTTTTAAAAGTCATTAGCAGAAAAGAGACATTTAATTTTCTAGTGAAAATACAATGATAATCTTTTTTTTAGTTCTAATCAGTAATACATCATAGTAGAAAGCTCTTCAATTCATTGTACATGAATTGTTTGCTTCTCTGGTTTTACAGGAATTAGAGTCACCATTTGTGCAATCATACATGTACACAGGGTAATAATGTCCATTTCATTCCACCATATTTCCTACCCCCTTGTTCCCTCCCCCCACCCTTTTCCCCAACCAAAATTTCTCCACTTATCCCATCCCCCCCATTGTGGATTCACCTCCACTTATCACAGAAAATATTCAGCCCCTGGTTTTGGGGGATTGGCTTATTTCACTTAGCATTATATACTCCAACTCCATCCCTTTACTTACAAATGCCACTATTTCATTCTCTTTTAATACTGAGGAATATTCTCTTGTGTATATGTACCACAGTTTATTTATCCATTCATATATTGAAGGGCATCTAGTTCAGCAATTGTGAATTGAGCTGCTATAAACATTGATGTGGCAGCATCACTGTAATATGCTGTTTTGAAGACCTTTGACAGAGGAGTGGGATATCTGTGTCAAATGGTTGTTCCATTCCTAGCTTACCAAAGAATCTCCATACTGCTTTCCATATTGGCTGCACCAACTTGCAGTCCCACCAGCAATGTATGAGTGTGCCTTTCACACACATCCTCACCAACACTTATTGCTGCTTGATTCTTGATAACTGTCATTCTGACTGGAATGAGATGAAATCGTTAGGGTAGTTTTGACTTGCATTTCTCTAATTACTAGAGATGTTGAATTTTTTATATATATTTGTTGATCAAGTGTATGTCTTTTTCTGAGAAGTGTCTATTCAGTTTCTTAGACCATTTTTTTTGATTGGGGTGTTTGTGGGGTTGTTTTTGTTGTTGTTTTGTTTTTGTTTTTTGATGTTAAGGTTTTTTTTTTTTTACTTCTTTATATATCCTGGAGTTTGGTGCCCTAAATGATGTGCATGTGGTGAAATTTGCTCCCCAAATGTATCCTCTCTTCAGAAAAAAATTGGACCCAAACATTGTCATGTTGGATTAGGCCCCGACTTTGTTATCAAGTCTCCTAAAACACAAGAAATAAAATCAAGAATAAATAAATGAGATGGATTCAAACTATAAAGCTTTTTTTTTTCTATTAGGCATAGGGTCTCTAGCCTAATTCCTAGGTCTTTGATCCACTTTGAAATTAAAACCCTATCTCTCACCATGCATAAAACTCAACTCATTTAGCTACATATGGATTTCTAGTTTTCCCAGCACCATTTGTTGAAGAGGCTATCTTTTCTCCAATGTATTTTTTTTGGTGCCAATATGAGATAACTGTATTTATGTGGGTTTCTCTCTGTGTCTTGCATTTTGTACCATTGATCTACATGTCTGTTTTTATGCCACAGCATGCCATTTTGTGGGGACAAGTGCATGGAGTACTGCATACATGGCATATGTTTAAGGGCATCTGAATGGCAAACCACCACCACCCCGCCCAGTGCTAGGCATATGAGCTGCAAACCGGTTACCCCCTAGGCACAGCACTGGGTGTGAGGCTGCATGTTGCAACCCCTGTGCTTGCTTCACAGCCTGCTCCTCCATTGGTCACTGCAGGGACAGTTATCCAGAACTTGCATTGGTAGCTGCCTGTAATCTGCTTAGCTACTGCCTGGTAATATACATGGTAACTGTGCAATAAAATCAGACCTGCTTTCTGCTTGGTCTCTGGAGGTCTTGATTAGTGACTCTGAAGCCACACTCTCCTCTACCCTGTTCCATGGACCTCCTCGCTGGACAAGAGAGAGGCCATGCACCACTGTGGTTACTATAGCTTTCTAGTATACTTTAAGTTCTGGTAAGGTGATTCTGGTAAGGTTTTCTTGCTAAAGATTGCTTTGGCTATTCTGGGTCTCTTATTTTCCAACTGAATTTCATGACTGCTTTTTCTATTTCTATAAGGAATGATGTTGGGATTTTAATTGAAATCATATTGAATCTGTATAGTTCTTTGGGTAGTATGACCATTTGACTGTATTAATTCTGCCAATCCAAGAACATGGGAGGTCATTCCATTTTCTAAGGTCTTCTTCTATTTGTTTCTTTAGTGTTGTGTAGTTTTTATCATAGAGAACTTTCACTACTTTTGTTAGGTTGATTCTCAAGTACTTTATTGTTATTTCCTTTGAGGCTATTGTGAATGGGGTAGTTTTTCTAATATTTCTTTCAGAATATTCATCACTGATGTATATAAATGCACTTGATTTATGGATATTGATTTTGTATCCTGCTACTTTGCTGAATTCATTTATTAATTCTATGGGTTTTCTGTTAAATTTTTTGGATCCTCTAAGTATAGAATCATGTCATTGGCAAATCATAATAGTTGAGTTCTTCTTTTTCTATTTGAATACATTTATTTTCTTTGTTAAATTGTTCTAGTTAGAGTTTTAAGGACTAGTTTAAATAGAAGTGCTGAAAACAAGTAGTGTCTTATTCTAGTTTTTAGAGAGAATGTTTCCAGTGTTTCTCCATTTAGAATGATATTTCCTTTGGGTTTAACATAGATAGCTTTTACAATGTTGAAGTATGTTCCCACTTACCTTAGTTTTTCTCGTGTTTTGAACATGAAGTTTCACTGTATTTTGTCAAATACAACTGCATCAATTGATGTAATCATATGATTCTTATCTTTAAGTCTATTGATGTGATGATTTATGTTTATTGATATCCATGTGTTGATCCAATTTGCATCCCTGGAATAAACCCCACTTGATCACATTGGAGTATCTTTTTAATATTTTTAATATTTTTTTTTGTATTTGATTTGCCAAAATTTTATTGAAAATTTTTGCATCAATGTTCATCAAGGATATTGGTCTGTATTTTCTTTCTTTGAGGTGTCTGTCTGGTTTTGGTATCAGAATGATACTAGCTTCATAGAATGAATTTGGAAGGTTTCCCCCCTTTTCTATTTCATGAAATAACTTCAGGAGTATTGGTATTAATTCTTTCTGAAGGTCTTATAGAACTCAGGTGAGAATACATCTAGTCCTGGGCTTTCTTTCATTGGTAGACTTTTGATGGCATCTTCTATCTCCTCGCTTGAAACTGATCTGTTTAATTGTGTATGTCCTCCTGGTTCAGTTTAGGTAAATCATATGCCTCTATTAATTTGTCAGTGTCTTCAGGATCTTCTATTTTACTGGAGCCTAAATTTTCAAAGTACTTTCTCCTTGTCTTCTTTATTTCAATAGTGTTTGTTGTAATATTTGATTTTTCATTACGGATTTGGAGTTTTCTCTCTCCTTCTTTTCTTTAGGGTGGCTAAGGGTTTGTCATTTTATTTATGTTATTTATGTTTTCAAAAAACAAGCTTTTTCTTTTGTCAATTTGTTCAATTGTTTCTCTTGTTTCAATATCATTGATCTCAGTCCTAATTTTAATTATTTCCTGTCTTCTAGTACTATTGGTGTTGTTTGCTCTTCTTTTTCTAGGGCTTTCAGATATAACAACAGGTGGTTTATTTGTTGACTTTTTATTCTTTCAATGAATAAGCTTAATATGACAAAGCACTGCCTTCATTATGTCCCAGAGATTTTTATATGTTATATTGGAGTTCCTATTGACCTCTAAGAATTTTTTTATCTCCTCCCTTATGTCTTCTGTTACCCATGTGTCACTCAATACTGTATTGTTTAGTCTCCAGGTGTTGAAGTAGATTTTATTTTTTTTCCTTTTATCATTGATTTCTTATTTATTTCATTAAATTCAGAGAGAATTCAGGTTAGTATCTCTATGTTTTGCATTTACTTAGACTTGCATTGTGGCATAACATATGATCTATTTTAGAAAAGTATCTATGTGCTATTCATTGATGGGTGGAGTATTATATATATATATATATATATATATATATATATATAGAGAGAGAGAGAGAGAGAGAGAGAGAGAGAGAGACTAAATTATTGATTGTCAATTATTGAGTTCTATATTTTCTTTGTTTATAGTTTGAAAGATGTATCCAGTGGTAAGCAAAGAATGTCAATGTCTCCTAATATTATTGTGCTGTGGTCTATTTAATTCTTGAAATTTAGAAGGGTTTGTTTGATATACATAGATGCCTCATTGTTTGGGGCATAGATATTTACAATTGTTATATATTATTGATGTATGATTCTCTTAAGTAGCATGAAAATGACCTTCTTTATTCCTCTGACTAACTTTGGTTTGAAGTCTACATTATCTGCTATGAGGATGGAAACCCCTGCTTGTTTACATGGTCCATTTGAAGGACCATTTTCTTCATCCTTTCACTTCTGTCTGTGGATGTCTTTTCTTGTAAGAAGAGTCTCTTAGAGTCAGCATATTGTTGAGTTTTTTTTAAATACAATATTTCAGTCTCTGTTTTTTAATTGATAAGTTTAGGCCATTAACATTCAGGGATATTATTGAGATATGTGTTGTATTCCTGGTCATTTTGATTTATTTTTGGTTTTTCACTTGACTTGGTTTCTCCTTTCATTGGCCTTTTCTTTAGTGTAGTTCCTCCCTCTGCAGATTTTCATTCCTGTTTTTCATTTCCTCTTTATAGAACATTTTGCCAATAATGTTCTGTAGGGCAGGCTTTCTCACTGCAAATTCATTTAACTTTTCTTTATCAAGGATGCTTTCTATTTCTTCATCAAATATGAATCCCAATTTTGCTGAGCATAAGATTCTTGGTTAGAATCCATTTTCTTACAGAGCTTGGTATATGTTGTTCCAGGATTGCCTGGATTTGAGGGTCTGAGTTAAAATACCTGCTGAGATATGGATTGGTCGCCTCCTATATGTAATATGATTTTTCTCTCTTACAGTCTTTAAAATTCTACCCTCATTCTGTATGCTAGGCATTTTCACTGTAATGTGCCATGGTGTTGATCTGTTGTAATTTTGTACAGTTGATGTCCTGTGCTCCTCTTGTATTTGATTTTCCAATTTATTCTTCATGTTTGGCAAATTTTCTGACATTATTTTGATGATGAGATTGTGCATTACTTTGATTTGAATATCTGTACCTTTCTCTATCCTGATAAGTCTTAGATTTGGTCTTTGGATGTCATCCCATTATTCTCAAATATTTTGTTCATGGTTTTTTTTACCATCTTCACTATGTGATCAACTTTATTTTCAAGGTTGTACGTTTTGTCTTCCTTGTGTGAGGTTCTGTCTTCCTAGTGATCTAGTCTGTTGGTGATTCTTTCTATAGAGTTTTTTATTTGATTTATTGCTTTCTTCATTTCAAGAATTTCTGAGGTTTTTTTTTTCAGAAACACTCTTTCTTGAAATGATTTTTTGCTACTTGTATTTGATCTCTTATCTCTCTGTTGGAATGATCAATTTTTGCCTGCATTTTCTCTCTTAGGTCATTGTTTAATTTGCAGGTCATTTAATTATGTACATTCTGAACCTCTTTCTAACATTTCATCTACTGTGCTATCAATGAATTATATTATTATAGTACCTTGGTTTGTTTGGGGGAAATTTATCCCTTGTTTTTTCATATTTCTATGTGAATTCCTCTCTTCCCTTGCAGCTGTGAGATATCATAGATTCTATCCCATGATCTTGTAGTGTCTCTGTGGGTTACCAATACCTCATCTTTAGAGTGGAGATCAATGCTTATAGCACCCGATGCAACCAATATGCAGTCATAGATTAATCAGCTTCTATTGAGACATTTATAGTTTTATTGGTATAAACAAATATGATGAGTTAGATTATCTTTTACCATGTAGCCAGTAGGTTTCCATAAGGGTTTACCATTTCTAATTGTGAACAAAGAGAATGGCAAAGAGGTTGTGATTTTTATGATGTAAGATGTGAGAATAGAGAGGTTTTAGATTATATGGATAAGTGAAAGGGGAATCAAAAGAAGTTGGGTATTAGCAGGAGAAAAAAAGAGAAATTCAGCCCCATACAAGGCTCCCTGTTGCCTCCACAACAGGATGGTGTCTGTTAGCACAACAAGTAGGGATAACTCTGGTGCAACCATGCTCATGGAGACTTTGGTGATGGTCTTCCAGGTTCTGATTTTTGTCACTAGATGGAAGCAGTCATGTCCCTATGGTGACAGCAGTAGCATCAAGCCTATAGGTACCTTGATGTTATGCTTCTAGCCCCCATTTGATGTCCCATGATGGAATCTGCCCCAACTAAAAATGGCAGAGGAGGCAATGGAGATAACCCAAGATGGTGGTGGAGGTGTCCCAAGATGGAGACAACCACTTTCAAAAAATGGGGCTGAAAGTATGAGTCGTGTGATGGTGTTGGGTGACCTGTTCAATGATGCTGCATTCTTGTGTGCAGTGCTGCAATTGGCAGTTGCCACCTTGCCCTGTCTGTTGTCCCATTCTTAACTGCTTTATGTCAGTTAAATTGTAGGGGTGGGAGCGCTGGAGATATAACTCATCTGTACAATGCTTGCCTCACATGCACAAGGCCCTGAGTTAAAATCCTCAGTACCACACACAAAAATAAAAAATTGATTGTGGGGTGGGAAGGGGATGACTGTATTAATTGAAAAGGGAAGAGTTGAGATCCTTTCATTATATTATATCATTATGAAATCTAAAAAGCAGTATGGAATATTATATATCATTAACAAGGCACTTTATCCACTTGAGTCAGTCTAACCATTTAGGGAGGCCACCTGTGAATTAATTGAGGGTATTCACTCCATATTAAGACATGGAGATTTAGGTTTTCCCTTAGGAAATATGCTGGGTCACCCAAGCACATTAGAATGCCCAAGGTACTTGACTTCCATCTCCGCTCTACTAGAAAACAGCTAGAATCTCATACTCAGGAATATCAGTAGGCAGCAATATCGAACTAGAATTTAATAAGATCACTTTGTGTTATTCAATGTATTTTTCCAATTACTGTGCATTTATGGCAAACAATTTTGGTGTCCAGTCTATGTGGCAAAACTGTATTTCCTTTAAAATCATATTTTATATTAAAAGGGGAGAATCAATGAAAAGGTATTTCATTAATAATAATGAATATATAGCAGTAATTATAACAGTGGTATGAGAACCAATTAAAGTTTAAGAAATACTGGTGTAGTTGAGAATACTTGAACTTAGGTGCCACCACTGCTATGATATGTGACTTTAGTAACTCCATGAATTTCCCTGTGGTGCTATGCTCAGATTTGAAATAACATTAGTCTCTGTTTTGTCTTAGAGTAGTTTTGATTTGCATTTCTCTAATAGCTAGAGATGTTTAACATTTTTTATATATTTATTAATCAATTATATTTCTTCTTCTGTGAAGTGTCTGTTCAGTTTCTTAGACCATTTATTTATTGGGTTATTATTATTATTATTATTATTATTGGTGTTAAGTGTTTTGAGTTTTTTATATATCTTGAAAGTTAATGTGGGGTGAGCATGTGGCTCAGTGGTGCACTTTAGGTCAAAACAAAAACCCTAGTAACAGAATAAAACAAATTTTAAAAAAATGTAGAAACCCAGATTCTGGTTTTACATCCAGTGGATTAAATTTTTATTTTTGATAACTCTGCAAATAGTTTCTCTTAATTATATCCAGAATAATTACATGTACATTTCCTTTTAGGACATTGGTCCTTCACAAACCTGCAACCTGCTTAGACTATCTGCAACTTGTTTAAACCTTTAGCTTTTGAATTTTGGGCCTCTTTCTTCCCATTTTGAAAGAATCTAGTCATTTTAAGATAGGACAAACATCATACTTTACCATACAAAATCTTTCCTCATTCAAAAATACTCTCTAAAAGACATATCCTAATCCTCATAACTTTGTTTGTATCTTTTCACCTCAATTTTTTGTTTAAAATAGAGAAAAGATTTGTTCTACTTTTTGTTTAAATAGATAAATTTTGTTTAAAATGGAGAAAAGATTTGTTCTACTTTTTTGTCTCTGAAAATTTACAGATTGAAACAACACATATAAATTTTTAAAATTTAGATAAATTACTTCTTTTTAAAAAATACTACACTCTCCAATATGTTCATCAAAATATAGCTTAAAACTCTTTCTCCCTTTCTCTTTCTTTCTGTATAGAATTACACATGTTAATTAGAACATTAACTTTTCAAAGACTTTTTTTTTGTACCTGAGATTGAACCCAGAAGCACTCAACCAGTGAGCCACATATCCCAGTCTTTTATATTTTATTATAGAGACAGGGTCTCAATCAGTTGCTTAGGTCTTTGCTAAATTGCTGAGGCTGGCTTTGAACTTGCAATCATCATGCCTCAGTTTCTCTAGCCACTTGGATTACATGTGGGTGCCGCTGTACCCGGTAAAGCCTTATTTTTAAGTAAAGATCCAGGAAAAAGTTATTTTCCTATATACCAACAGTTTATAAAAATACATTTAATAGATAGACACTTGGTAAAATTTAGAAAGCTAAGACTTCCTGAATTTCTATTTAGCAATTGATTTATCAGTATTTTAATATGTAAATGATTCAGATGTTTTATCTCCATCTATATAAACATTTACCTTCTTATATTTACCTAATTTGCCCATTTTTAGACTACTCATGTAAACCAACATATCAGACCAGACCAGCATAGTTAACACCTTATTTCTTTGTCAAACCTAAAAGTTGATGTTGTATTTTAAACATAGAAAACAATGGACATTGCATCTTGAACACCTAACAGAGACAAATATTATCCTGAATGGCCAGGAATATGGGCAAAAAAAAGTTTGCAATTTTAGACTTTTTAATGTACCAGGGTACCAGGGAGTGAACTCAGGGGCACTTAGCCATTTAGTCACATCCTCAGCCCTATTTTTTTATTTTATTTAGAGGAAGGGTCTCTCTGAGTTGCTTAGTGACTCGCTTTTGCTGAGACTGGCTTTGAACTCACAATCTGCCTGCCTCATTCTCCCAAGCCACTGGGATTACAGGTGTGAGCCACTGCTCCTGGCTAATTTTAAACATTCTGAATTATATCTTTTCAACAAATTTAAATTAACACATTTGTGAAATATCTACTTACATTAAATTTTATTTATGGGACAGAATAATATGGAAATATGTACTTATTAATTTGTAAAATGAGAGTTGAATGCAAATTACATTCACAAGAAATTGAACCAATCTAAGGTCATATGTTTATGTGACTGTTGTCATTTGGACCAGGAATGTCCCTCCAAAGCTCACATGTTGAAGGCTTGGTCCCCAATGCAGCAATGTCTGGAGGTCAGGTTTTGGGGAAGTGATGTATTCATAGTCATTCTGACTTTTTAGGTGGATTAATGCATTTGATCGATTAATGATATGAATGAACTACTGGGAGAAGTTACAAACTGTAGCAGGTGGGGAAAAGTTGGAGGAAATAATTCACTGGGGATGTGCCTTTGAAAACTACTTCTTATCCCTGTCCCCCCTCTCTCTCCCTCTCCCTCTCTCTCTCTCTCTCTCTCTCTCTCTCTCTCTCTCTCTCTCTCTCTCTCTCTCTCTCTCTCTTAGCTGCCATGAGCTGAGCATCTTCCCTCTGCCATGCCTTTCTACCCAGATGTTTCTGCTTTGGAGCAAGCCAAACATGGACTGATACCTCTGAAACTATATGGGAGAATAAATTCTTCTTCCTCTTTTGGATATTCTGATCATAGCAATCAAATACTAACACAACAAATAAACATCATGATTTTTTGTTTGCACACCATATCTAAGCCTTGAGTCAAAATTTCCACATGAAACAGCTTATTCAGAAAAAAAACTTTCTAATCTAATCTCTATTTTCTTCAGTCTCAAATAAGGTAAAGAGTTAATTTTTTGATTGTATATTGCAAGTGAACTGAGATTAAAAATCAAACCCCCCAAAACCTCCAAGCAACACAAATAACTTCCTATCTTAGTGAAAGGAAAGTGACCACAACACTCGGAGTGACCAAAAGATCTTTATTGCAGCAGTGCAACAGAGGAAAAAAGAGAGAAAGAGAAGAAAAGAGAGAGAGAGAGAGAGAGAGAGAGAGAGAGAGAGAGACAGAGAGACAGAGAGACAGAGAGACAGAGAGAGCAAGAGCAAGAGAGCAAGAGAGAGAAAGGCCTGGCAGGAGGAAGTTATTATAGCCCAAATCTAATGAGGTCTCTGGGTCTGCAAGCTGCCTTGATGGCACAACGGGGGTTAAGTGTTCCTCCTTGGTGGGGGGGATGGCGAGGGGGGATTGTGTGTTCAGCCTTGAGCAGGGGCTTGGGCATTTAGGATTGAAGCAAACAGGTGATAAAGAACCAGACAGAGAGTTTGAATGGCCAGGTCATCCTGGAGCTAACTTTGTTTGGCATGCCCTGCAGACAACTTATTCAGCCTCTCCTGCACCTAACACTTAGTATAAACAGAAAGCCAAAGAGATAAAAATAGGTAGATAGCCATAAAGCCAAAAGCTTTTACATGTTATGCTTATGATTGCAGTTTAGGAATCATTTTAAACCTAGAGTAGTGGACCACACATGTAATCCCAGCAACTCAGGAGGCTGAGGCTAGAGGATCATAAATTGGAGGACAGTTTGGGTAACTTAGTGAGAGACCTTGTCTCTAAATAAATAAAAAAAACCTGAGGATGTACCTCAGTGGTAAATCACAATTGGGTTTCATCCCAAGTTCCACACATACACACAAATAATTTTGAAGGGCACATAGAAATGTTTCAACTTAGGCATGCTTGTCAAACAAGAGTATCACTTAAGTGTGCATAACACAAAAATAAATTTATGATAAGAAGGGCAATAAAATGGAAGGTGAGCTCACTAAAAAAATAATTCTGGAAAAAAAATCTTTCAAAAATAAAACAGCTGGGTATATCCTAGCCCTAGGAATTCCAGGGACAGTTAACCTTGGTGAATGTTTGATTACGATGTGTTCAGTGTAATCTCCAGAACTCATTTTGAGAGAGGGCTCTCGGGTGCTGGAGCAAGAGTCGGTGAAATAACAGGACTGTCACTGAAGCCATCAAATACATCTCTTAGCCCCTATAAAAAACACAGATCCAAACTAATAGATAAAAATCCATAAAACTCCCTGTGTCATCCTCCACCATATACTCCCTCCATGTCTCCAGGATTTTCATAGACAAATGAAATAAAGTAAGCATTAGAGATACTGTTGAAGGAACATACAAAGAAGCCCAACTATTCACAACTGGGAACTGGGGAGTAGCTCAAATGAAGAACCTTGAAGGCTATGTGGGATTTCCCAATCTCCCAAATCAAGTTTACGGAATCTCAGAGAAGAGAGGGTTTGAATTCACATACCGTAGTAGGTGAATCTGGACTGGGAAAATCAATATTAATCAAATCATCATTCCTCACAGATTTGTATTTTCCTGAGTATCCAGACTGCTGGTGGAAAGATACAAAGATTTAATCAAAGTAGGTGGTGCTCAGTTGCTGTCACAATAGTTGATACCCCAGGGCTTGGAGATGCTGTGGGCAATAGTCATTGCTGGCAGCCTGTTATTGGTAACATTGATAGTAAATTATCCTTATAGGATTACCTAAATGCAGAATGTTAGTGAACACACATCAGATGCCTGATAACAGAAGTACAGTATGGTTATACTTCTTTGCTCCTTCAGGACATGGACCATTGGATTCTGAGTTTATGAAGTGTTTGCATGAAAAAGTGAATAGTATTCCACTTACTGCCAAAGCAGACACACTCTCACTGAGGAATGCCAAAAGTTTAAAAAACAGATAATGAAAGAAATGCAGGAACATAAAACATATGAATTTCCAGAAACAGAAGATAAGGAAGAAAATAAGTGGTTAAAAGATAAAGGGCCATTGACCTCTTGCTGTGGGAGGCAGTAATACTATTATTGAAGTTAATGGCAAAAAGGTCAGAAGGATGCAGCATATCCTAGGGGTGTGGCTGAAGTTGAAAATGGTGAGCATATTGATCTTACAATACTAAGAAATATGTTGATAAGAACATAGATGCAGGACTTGAAAAATGTTACTAATAATGTACACCATGAGAACGACAGAAGCATAAAACTTGCAGCTGGAACTTACAATGGAGTTGATAATAACAATAATAAAAGACAGCTTAGGAAGAGCTCTCTGGCACAAAGGGAAGGAGAAAGGAGGGAGAATGTAGCCAAGAGGAAGAAGGTGGAAATGGAGATGGAGCAGGTGTTTGAGATGAAAGTCAAGGAAAAGTTAAAAAACTGAAGGACTTTGAAGCTGAGGTGTAGTGATGCCATGAGCCAATGAAAAAGAATTTGGAAGCCCAACATAAGGAACTAGAGAGAAAATAATGTCAGTTTGTGAAGGAGAAAGCAAACTGGGAAGATCAACAATGTTCTTTAGAGCAACATAACTCCTCAGGGACCTTGGAAAGAAACAAGAAAGAAAGATCTTTTAAACTCTCTATTGACCTCCCGTTACATATTAGTTGCCAATATGCCAGCTTGGACATCAGTGTTTGTGGGCTCCATTTGAAAAATTTGTACCACTTTTATCCATAATGATGAATTTAACAGCAGACAAAAATTTTTTATTGTTGTTGTTGTTGATGGAGATTAAGATGCTTTGAAAATTGGGTAGAGGATTGTGTACTTACAAAGTAACAGCTCTAAGTAACTTTATATATTTTCTTTTCCTTTTGAAATTTTTTATTTAAAAGATCTCTTCAATTTAATTCAAGAGAACATGTTTACTGTTGTACAATCATACTCTGGTGGTCTAAATGTTTACAGGATATTCCAAAATAAAGGTACTCAAAAAGGTTTTTATTGAGTACAAATTGCCACAAAATCATGCAAACTATGCTTCCCTAGGATAATTATAATACAGCTATATTATGCAGTTATATTATGCAGCCTATACAATAATGTAATTTAGTCTAACACAGTTGACCCTAATTTTTGACATTTCCATTGTTTAAAAATACACATGGAAAAAAAACCCAATATTCTCACAATGCACCAAGAGCTTTTTAGTAACAACTGCTTTTTGTTTTGGATTCTTTGCATACATGTTATTCTCATTTAGTGCCCTCTTTAGCCATAATCTCTTAAATGCTTCATTTTTGTAATAACATTTAATTTCCTTATTTTCCATATACTGGCCCTGCTAAAATAGAATATAGCACCTTTCATATGATAGGAACCAACAAAGAAATTTTCCTTTAACTCTCTCTTTATATTTTATTGTAAGTAGCCAGTGGAAAAATCATTTATAGATCATTTCTAGGCAAATTGTGAAGCTAATCACCGACCTGTTTCTGTCTATAATGGGTCTTTTTGTTTTACTAGCATTGGGCATCGTGGTCTCTTAAAGAGAAAAAAAAAGTTGCCATTCTGTATTTAGTTGCATCCATATAGTATGTTGCTGTATTTTTGTTTTATTAAAAAGTTTACATAATAAACAATGTTGTGATGTTAAAATAACAACACAAAAATGAAGACATTAAGCCAGAATGCACTTCAAGATCACATCAGGGACACACAAGATATCCCAATATCTCAGAGTATGACATGCCATAAGGTAGGATCTGGCACCAAAAATCAAAGGATCTTCCACGGAAAGACCCCAAAAACAGAATTTTTTCTGCCTGAGTACTTAGTGTAGGCTCTGATCTCACAAATGCCCAGATATTCTTCTGTCTGCCTCTGATTTATCAGAAAATGGTAAAGACAAAGAGACCTAGAATCTGAGAACCAGCTGCTTATATTATGAGGGGAGTGGGGGACGGAAGAGAATGTTCTTAGAAGACCATGGCCAAGGGCAAGAGGGAGCCAGGGTTGGACTCAGAAGAGTGCACAAGAAGAGAGGCTCTGAAGAAAGTAAATGGACATGAACTACCACTTACCAGAAGCTGCAGTTAAGACAGAGACCAGTAGATAAAGGTGATGGGTCTCCCCAGCTGGTTCCCTCAGGGGTAAGGGAAGAAAGATCCTTAATGAAAGGGACATAGATGGAGCTTGGGGAGCAAGAGAAGAAAGTAGAGTCAGTTAAGGGGGAGGATGATTTTACTGGTTTAGGAACCAGTTGCCTAGAACATTGAAAGGAAAGGACAAGCCCAGAGACTAGGGTGTTAAGTAGCTAGTCAGCCATGATGGGTGAGCAGGGCAGGGACAAGGAAGGGAGATTGAAACTGAGGCTGGCCAAGGCCCTGAAGGTGAGACTCCCCTCCTCCTCCCTCCCCTTCCTTTCCCCACCCTCCCTGGATAACTAGATGGTGGCAGTGACTGGTCTGACCCAGGACCCAGGACCCTGTGGGCTGCTGGTCTCCTAGTCCACTCTTGCCCATCCCAGCCAAAGCCCATGCTGAGGATCTGGTGCCTTCAGGAGGTAGCAGGAAGGGAATGGATGGTGCTCATTCTACAGAGGCCAGCCAGGGCTTGCAGGGCCCAAGAAGGCACGTGCCACATGTTAGGGAGTGGAATCAAGCAGCTCAGAGCCCTCAGTGACCACTCCTGCTGGCTCCTGGAGACCACACCTTGTCCAACAAGACAAAGGCCTTAACCACTCTGGAAGGTGAGAGAAGCCCCTGAGGAAGGCAGATAGCACATTAGCCAACCTCAACCTCTTCCTTCTCTACCACAGAGAACCAGAGGAACATACCCCATTTGGCCACTGGGAAATGCCCACTACCTGTTGGGATGATTTAGTGCCCTTTGTAGACGACCTCTGTGTATAATAGGAAAAAGCCTCTCTCAACCTCCCCTGCCCTGCCTTGTGCTAAATGCTTCTGCTGCAAAATTAAGCACACAGTGGGAGTCTTTAACCCTGGAAGGGACCAGTGAAGCTTAACCAGTGAGGGGCTGGGGCAGGGAGGTGGTGAGAGAGGACTAGTGGAAAGGAAGGGTTTCATAAGGAGAGGATGGCACTGTAGTTTGGTCTGGCATGTCCCCCAAGGTCCAAGGGTTGAAGGTGTATTCATCAGCCTGTGGGGATCCTGAGAGGGGGGAAATCTTTGGAGGTGGGGCCTAGTGGAGGAAGTTAAGCCATTAATCACCCAGTGGTCACTGAGGGCCCTGGTCAGCTTGTCTCTGATGACTAACAAGTGGCCAAGCTCTTGGGTATCCATGCGCCTTCATGGGCCCCGAAAGCCCTGGCTGGCCTTTGTGCAAACAGCACCATCCAGGCCACATGGTGCCTCCCAAAGGTGCCACATCCTCAGAGTCCTCAGTGTTGTCCTCAGCTTGGATGGGCAAGATTGGTCTAGGAGAAATGCAGCCCACAGTGTCCTGTGTCCAACCTGTCACTGCCACCATCAAGTTATGTAGGCAAGGGGAGGAGAGTCTTTCCCATCCTTCAGGGCCTTGGCCAGCCTCAGTTTTCAAGAAGGGGGATGTTTGGAGGTGGGGCCTAGTGGAGGAAGTTAAGCCATGGATGGTGTGTCTTGGAAGGGAATATTCAGGATACTAGCCACCTCCTCCTTTGCTTTCCAGGCCACAGTGAGTGAGCATCTTTGCTCCATCATTTACTGCTACCATGATGAACTGTCCTGACACAGGCCCAAGAGCAACCAAAGAGGCCAACCAAGCCTGAAACTTCTAAAACTATGACCCACGAAAAATGGTTCCTCCTTTTATGTTGATTATCACAAGTACTTTGCCACAGTAATGGGAAGCTAACTATGTACAGCCCCAGAGAAAAGGCAGAGTGTGGAGTAGCTGGAAACTGCAAAAAAATTTGTAAGGCTGGAGTGAAGGATTGACATTGAGAAATGGCAAATGAGAGAGGAGAAAAGTTTAAATCAGGAACTACCAGTTAGCTCTCAAAAAAAAAAGAAAAAGCTTAATATTTATCCTAAAAGCAATGGAAAACTATTAAATCTGATCACCAGAGAGTGTCCTCCCCCCCCATAGCATGAATGTAGCTGGACCACTTATTCTAGGCTTTTTGCAATCAGCTGTGGGCCTTTGTGTTAGTCAGCTCTTCATTTCTGTGGCTAAATCATCTGATCAGAATGACTAGGAGAAGGAGATTTCCTTTTGGCTCACAGTTGCAGAGTCTCCGTCCATGGTTGTCCAGCTCCAGGGCTCTGGGCCAGGGATAAGGCAGAGCATCCAACACCATGAAAAGTATCACCTTTAGTGTGTTCATGATTTTTAAATAAAGAAAACAGAAATAACAAGTGTACGTGAGGATATGCAGAGAAATTGGAATCTCATACATTGCTGGTAGGAATGTGACATGGTTCAGCCACTGTGGTTGGTGGTTCTTCAAAAGTTAAATAGAATTATCTTATGAACAACAATTCTATTTCTAAATTTATATATACACAGAACAGTGTAAATAGGTATTCAAGAAAATTCTCATAAAAAGGAATAAAATACCGATACATGCTACACAAGATTCAACCTAGAACACATCACACTAAGTGAAGAAGCCAGACACAAAAGGTAATATAGTTTATGATTCAGTCTATATGGAATATGCAGAACAGGGAAATCCATGAACACAAAAGGCAGATTCATGGTTGCTAGTGGCTGGAAGGAGGAAGGGATGAGGATTCACGGCTTAGTGGATACAGGTTTTTCTTGGAGGCAATGAATACCTTCGGGCACACAGTAAAACTTGTGGTTGCACAACACCTTGGAGCCATGTACTAGATGGCTCAGGACTGTGAAAATGTGAATGTCATTGGGATGAAAATATCTAAAAGGAACAATAAAGTTGGTAATGTTCAACAACTAAAAAATTACTACAGAGGTCATATAGGATCAAATTATTTATTACCACACTATAGCATGTAGAATATAATCACAAATCTTGGAGAATTTAAGGCCTACTCCAAAGACTAAGTACAAAAGTGATTAATAAATAAGCAGTGCATCTATCATCTAGCATCTATCAGTTATTGTGAAAGTTCAAAGATGTACATCTGATTATGGAGAATGGGAAAATGTCTTGAAGAAGATGACATTAATGGAACTTTAAGGACTAATGGCATGTAAGTGTTTGGGTTGGAGGTAAAGAAATACAATACCACCAGGCAAGGTGTCCTAGTTGCAAGAGGGGTATGTGGTAAATCAAAGCTATTCAACTGTCCAATCTGGTTGACATAAACACTGTATAAATTGGGAACACATATTAAAGAGCAGGTGTCAAAGGACCATGACTCTGTCCCCTTCTGTTCCTAGTATATATTGTAATGATATGCATTGCAATGGTGAATGTCAAAGATAGACAAAATGTTTGTTAAAGTTTTTTGTTTTTTTTTAGTTATAGATAGACACAATATCTTTATTTATTTTAATTTATATGTGGTGATGAGAATCTAACCCAGTGCCTCACACATGCTAGGCAAGTGCTCTACCACTGAGAAACACCTTCAGACTAAAACTTGTTTCTCTATAAACTTGGATAATACTAACAGTATATTCCAGCATTTATTACTATTGTGGCATTCAGACTAAGAAAGGTGTGTGACAAATTTGAAGTACCAGGAAAGCACAGTATAAGTAGAAGAATTGCATTTAAAATGAGTTAGAAATGTGTTTGGGGCCATCTGGGGAAAGTTTGCCAGCTATCCTATGCAATCTGTACTCCACGCATAATACAACAAGAAATCAGGACAGCCTACTGGCCATAATCCTGGTTCTATAGTACAAATGAGTGGGCAGTATGGGGACAGCTGAGTGTGGTGCACGATGAGATCACACTGGCAAGTTGTTCAGAAGGCTTAGGACCCTGCCCTCATTTTTCTACTTGGTGTTCAACTAAAGGCCCATCCTTATGAACTGTAGTGAAATTTTGGGGACATGGAAAGAGGGAAATTCTCCATGGAGAGGAAGTACAACCCTTAGGGAGATGAGAACCTGCCACAGAACAGAACAGTGTTGGTTTCATTATGCCTGATGAAGAAAAGGAAGGGGTGGTCAGCATGGAACGTTGGTATACATTCTGAGCAGTCTTCCACAATGACTATGCCCGTGGCTGCCACAGCCTCAGTGCCTTCTTCATTCACCTCCATGACACTCTTGTGCACAACCTTGGACAGACACAGGTCTGTCTCAGTTGACATGGCAGACAATTCAGCCTGGCCCGGTTGAAAGGCATCGACCATTCCCAAACGCTGAAGCACAGACTTCATTTCATAATCCTCCTGCAGTTTAAATCTTGGAAGGAAAACTTCCACTTCAATATTCTGCAAAGAGGCTGCCTTTGTCCAGGCTATGAATTTCTCAAAAGTCAGGTTATTTTCCACCTGAAAGACCAGAATCACAGGTTCATATTCAGACTATTGTGGGTATCAATGGACACACAGACATTTCCCTGAACATTTCTTGTAAACTATCCACACAGGACCAGCAGTGGCTTCAGCTGCCCAGAAGCTTGTGAGAGATCTGACTTGTCCACCACTCCACATGCTATCCCATATATGATTTCTCTGCAGGAAGACTGTGGCTGTCCCTCCTTATTCATCCACTAG
The DNA here is from genome assembly GCF_052094955.1 of Ictidomys tridecemlineatus. Lineage (NCBI taxonomy): Eukaryota > Metazoa > Chordata > Mammalia > Rodentia > Sciuridae > Ictidomys > Ictidomys tridecemlineatus. Next base: position 135,509,501 of record NC_135484.1, read on the forward strand.
CAAACCATGTTTATTTGTGAAAAGCATATATGCCTAGTCAATGGTGCTTTTCTAGTGGTATTTGTTGCTTTGAATGAGGCTTGGTCTTCACATGGTAAACCATTGCTGGCAAGCCAAAGAGACTGGGCAAAGGAAGGGTTCTCAGAGTGAGCCTCTCCAGGAGAGGGACATCTGCCTAAGGTGGAATGTGGCACTGTTTGTGGAAATTCATCATCACAGGTAGGGACCTGGACAGAGGGAAAGCCCATGGGAGCTGCTCTGCTCCCAGTGACCCTTTAGGTCATCACAGTGCACTGCCACCATTGAGAGGATGGTTAACTCTCTTGCAATAGGGATCATATCACAAGGAAGCAAGGCGGACAGGGCTGGGCCATTTGGGCTCTTGGGTTGGAGATACTGTGAAAGAAAGGCTCAGGGTGCGCCCACTTCTTCCCACAGAAATTGTGAGTTTAAAGGAGTGCAGCCCCCCCCAACTCACCACACTGAGGTCCACGTCCTCATCTGGGAGCAGGATGATCATGCTCAGCGTCTTGCCAGCATAGGGCAGCTCCAACACCTTTGTCTGGGCCTCACTGATGTAGATGAAGTTAAAATTGGCTTCCTGCCACATCATCTGCACTGGCCATTCGTCCCCCTGAGAGGAATGACCACATGAACACAGTATTTAAAATGGTATAATAAGGGCAAGAAAACTCTCAACTCTGCTGGAGTCCAGCAATGCTAGAAATTAATGAATAATTATCTGAAATATGCCTTATAAATAAGGGGAGGAATTTAATGCATACAAGCTTCCTTAAGGGTTTACAGAATTTAGCAAACTATACTAATATCAGTTTTATTTAAAGTTGACTAGGACCTTTGCAGTCATTTTTAATAATACAAAGCAGAATATGTTGAATCAATAATTATAAGGTATGATTAACAACAATTCAACTGTGAGATTATTTTTTAAGATATTTTTTAGTTGTGCTTGGACACAATAACTAGTTATTTTATTTGTTTATTTATATGTGGTCCTTAGGATTGAACCCAGAGGCTTGCACATGCTAGGCAAGTGCTGTACCACAGAGGCACAACTCCAGTACCTAAATGTGACATTATTTTAATTTAAAGAATAATAGATTAAAAATCTGAGGTGTAGCTTCATGGTGTACCACTTGCTTAACATGGACAAGGTTATGAGATTGATCCTTCATTGCACAAAAATGTAAAAACAAAACAAAAATCATGATTCAACATATGTGTTTTCACATTCCCTCTTTGTACTCTGTCTCATGTCTGATAAATATATATATACTACATACATACGTATGTCACCTCTTTTTGCTTTTTATCCAAGCAACTTGTGTCTACAAGGCAATATTTATGTCCAGAACAAGGTTAAACCAATACATTATGAGACTTCATCAGAGGCATTTAAAGCGCTAATAGGCTGTAAACCATAATAGATAGCAAGTGTTATTTATTCAAGTCATTTTTCCACTGAGATTAACATTCATTAAAAGAGATGATAAGTTTGAAATTATTTTTAATCAATTATGCCTTTACAAAGTTAAATTTTCTTTTCAATTTCTTCCTCAGACTAGCATAATTTTTGAAAGTCTCTCCCTACCTGGTTTATTTTGAAAGGCATTTCTTTTGTGCATGCTTTGTCAAATGTCTCGTCCCATATTCCTTGGAAGTAGATGGCATTGACAAGAACCAGCCTGGTCTGCTCATCAATTGAGCCCATTGGTAGCAACTCTGGAATTTTACCTTACAAGAAAAGCACAAATTCTGTTAGTTGCTTTTTCTGAACCCATTGTGAATAAACGTCACAACGATGTCTTGGAGATCCAAACATTATGGTTTCAAATATGCTGAGTTTGGATGATATGTATCAAAGTCAAAAATCCCAGCTGTGAATGGTATTCATGATGATAGACACTGGAAGAGCCACCAAATTGAAGATGGTGAAAGACTTCTATGTCACTGGAGGAAAGTAGGTTGGGACAAAGCAGAGACTTGACACCAGGTTGGAGAAGAAGACAAGCAGCAAAGGAGAGAGGGGCTGGGTAGGAGCTGACATTACTTACTGTGGTAAGAGCAGCTTCAGGTCTAAGGCCCTGTGGTCAGGCCCAGTTGTAACATTGTACAGATACCTGGCCACATTCCTGGGGCAGATAGAATTGAATAGCTCCAGAGCAGGGACATAGGAGGAGTTTCTGGAAGCTATATAAGAGATAATATGATTGCATCCTCCTGGCACCTGGAATCCCTGGAACAGGTAATAATTTGGATAGGTGAAGGTATGTCCTTCTTTCCCTGTACATCCAGTGGTATTTTCCAAGGAACTAAGAGCATCCCTGCTAATTTGCTGCCTCTAGAGGGCACAAGAAGAGAAGACTCCAAGAAGAAGTAGTGGAAAGAACTACCTCTATTTTTTACTGTCTCAATTGTTAGCAGGAATAGGGACATTCCTAGAGATGTGTAAGTGACTGATGGTTCAAATATCAAACCATTATTGACCTAGAGGACCAAAGTTAGAAGTTGTCACTCTCTAAAACAGAAATGAGTACATTTTCACCTCACAAGCAGGGTATTTTCAATCTGTGGAATGGATCAGCCCTGAGAGAGATTGACTAATCAAGTCTAGGCTTCTCAAGTCTGATGAAGGACACTTACGTGAGAGATAGGAAAAAAGAAGTAGGAGAAGTCATCTTAACATGTAAAAGTTGGAGAAGTGAAGTCCAAACTGACCCCAGGAAGAGGAGGGCCAAGGGCATGACTTGGGAAGATCTGGCCATTGATCTGTTCCCATAGATGAGAGTCACCTGCTGTGTGTACAATACAGGCCATTGACATGTAAAGTATTACATGGGAAATCTGACCTACAAGTTTCTATTGACACTTGCATCAGCCACTCTGGCTCTAGGAAAACAGACAACATTGATTCTCTGGTTTTGAAAACCTGAGAATCAGATCTTCTGTGAGCCACTAAGATTCACAGGCACCAAGAGGCTCAGCCAGGCAACCTTGCTCTGATGGTTCTGCAACACCAGTGACATTAGCAGTGAGGAGGAGAGGTAGAGGAGAGAGGAGAGGAGAACAGGGGTGGGGGTGAAAGGAGAGGGAAATAACTTATAACTCTGACCTTTTGTTTCTTTAGAGACCCAAGTATTTATATGCTCCCTGGACTTCTCTGTAGCTTCGGTAAAGGACAGCAGCTCCAGCTCCGCATGGTAGAACTGAAGACAGGACACCTTAAATGTCTTTGGAGAGAAATAGTTCAAATGGCCAGGTTGCTCAATAAAATGACAGTGAGCTTCAAGGCATTCTGAAGGCTAGCTTTAGGTTGTTCTTAAAATTAAAAAACATGATCAAATCTTAAGCTACTTGATGGTGAAATATTTCAGTTTGTTAGGAGATATTTCCTGAGCTCGAGAGAAAATAAATGAAATTTTAGATATTGCCAAAATTGAAATAATACAAGTTATGTTTGTAGAATTGGGGTCTTTATAAAAAACAGTTTACTGTGAGTTTCTCAAGTTCTCTGGAATATTGTCCTTTTATTTACCTATTTATTTATTTATTTGTTTGTTTTCTTATTTATTTATTTTTGCTTGGTTTGGCAGTGCTGGGAATTGAGCTCAGGGCCTTGAGCATGCTAGGCAAATTCTGTACCACTGAGCTATGTCCCAAGGCAGTTTTCCATTTTGTTTTTGAGACAAGGGTGTTACTAGGTTGCCCAAGATGGCCCCTTACTCTCCATCCTCTTGTCACAGCCTCCCCAAAATGCCATACTGCCTGGTCTCTAGGGTCTCTCTTCTGGGTTGTATATTTCCAGGTGTTTTAAATTCCACTTTTAGTGTTCTGTTGAATCAGCTTACTGAGAGGAAATCATAGGTCTTCTCTCCAAAGAGCCTGTTGGCTGTTGTAAGCAAATTCTTAGACCCAGGCTTGTTCACTTGGGTGAGAAGCATCTGGAAGCCCTTATGGATGTCTTCCTCTGTGTTTAAAGACATTGCCTGTGAAGGAAAGCAAGAAAACCCTCTCAGTTTTGATCTTGATCTCCACAAGAATTTTCAAGCAATATTCTTCTCAAATACTGCATGAATTTATCCTTTGAGAGGAAGTTGATTCTAATTGAGAAGTGACACTGGTGGGATAGGTGGAGAGAGGGGCCAGGAAACTGCTGAGTAAGATATGGGTTTTGTACCTGCACAGAGCTCTCTGCATAGTTTATAGATGAGCAATATTACAAAACAAAAGGGGCAAGAGAGATTCAGAAATTGACTATTCTTAAGTCCTATATCCCATGGAAACCATAAATTTGTCAGGAATAGAGAAAAACTTTCCTCTATTTATGTACAAAATAATGCAGTTCAAAACAGTAATATCACTTGCCTTTATTTATTTACAAAGATGCAGTTCAAAAAACTAAAAGTCCAAGAAAAATTTGGACAGTAATGCAGTCATCATGATAACATTTAAAAGGAAATAAAAGTATAAAATGAGCAATATGATTAATAAGAATAAATCAGTTTTTAAACAGTATCCTAGAGAGAGATGATATATGATTACTATATGATATTTTATATTTCAATAAAGGTGTCATATTCAACAAGGGAGTTTCATTTGACTCTGAAATACCTAAATCACACAATTTATATTTAATGAAGTCAATGTAGGAAACTAAAAATCAATAACAATACAAATAAAATACCAACAACATGGAAATTAACCTACTAATTATTAAGAACAATTTCTAAAGAAATAACTTTCCTATGTAACAATCAAATAACTAACATGTTGACTATTGTTTTCTTCATATTTACTCAGCACTAGCTTTTGACATAGTATAAATAAGTGACAAAGCAGCACAACTTTGGCATGCAATCTTAAATGACAGTACTCAAAAAAATCTATAAAACTCATATTCCTAGAATTTGTAAAATGACTTCCGTTTCCCAACATAAATAAATTTAAGCTACATATATTTTTCTCAGTCTTCCAGTTGGTCAATATACCTTCTTTTTTGCCTAGATATTAGCCAGAAATTAACAAGAAAAGTTCTGTCACCTGGCAAAGATATACAACCAAATTACCAAACCTTTTATTTTGTAACTGGAATGCCGTCTAATGGAATATATAAGGTATTCAGCAAAGGGGTCAATGTGACTTGGTTTGACAAGTTAATTTGAAAGAAAAAAATATATAAACATCTTATATCCCACACAAACTGAAGTTTCTTGAATAATTTAAAACCAGAAAGAAAAACCTTTTAGTAAATTAATTTTGACCATGAAAGAAATTAGCAGAATGACAATTCTACAAGAAACCAATTTGAATCATTTTCAAAAGTGGTAAAACAGGTTTGTGTAGTTTCAGTCTTTTCAACCTTAGAGGCAAATCTGAAACAACAGTAATAACAGGCAGGAGCAACAGGCATAATGCAATGGCAATCTTTTGAGAATATTTGTGTATTAACACAATCATATTTTTGTTAGTCTATTTACCCCACAGTTGTTTTCTTATGAATAAGCATGAGTCATAGTAGACACATAGATCATATCAGTTAAGTCTCTTGTCACAACAAGCATTATAAATTTCTGGAGCTGTTTCTTGTGTGAAACATGATTTTGAGTAGCAAGTTGTTTTTCCTCTGTGGCTCATGCCCAGGCCTGAGATTTGCAGTAATGTAGGAGCAGTTTGACATCACTGCCCAAATATCCCTCATCTGGGGGAGGAGCAAAGGACTGATTCTCATAAGTGAACAACTGTTCTAAGGCCACAAGTTTAAGGAACTTCTTGATGAAGTCAATAAGTCCTTGCATGATTCAGGTTCTCTCTACAACCCAAATTTGTTTTCATTATAGGGGTACCCCACAGCCTTTAGAACTATGTCCATTTTTATCTTGGTGTCACTGGAAGGACCTCTCCCTGGCAAGACTGCAGCAGAAGAAGGGGACTCTGGAGTGGCTATTATTGGGGAGACATCTGTAAGTCCTTCATGCCAGCAGCAGCAATTGAAGAGAGTTTCCACACTGACCTTGATGATTCTTAATAAAGTAAAGACTAAAAATGTTTATCCTCTTCTAAAGAATGATTCTCATATTTAATATAATGTTCTATTACCAAACCAAGTAATTTCATCAAAAAATAGTTAAGCAGCATTAATTATTTTAATATTCCAAAGGAAATAATGATATAACAAAATTCCCAACACACAATGTTAGAAAAGGGAGAAAAAAATTCTGAGGAATTTAGGGAAAAACACAAAATGCTCATGAGTCCAAGAATTGATCTTTTCAAAGAAAGCACACATATCTACCCAACATAGACTGACATTAGCACTTGTAAGAAAAATTTATCAATACTCACAAGAAAAGTTATAAATGAAAAAGAGATTACACAGTAACCCCTGCAAGCAACCACCACAACATTTCACTTGAGGAAACACCTCACCTCTCTCCTTCCCTTCATTCTGTACCCTCTCCCTAAAATGGTCCAGGCTCACCCCTCCTTCCACAACATTTCTGGAAAACTCAAGGAGGGGATAAAAGACAACCTTGCAGACCAGTCTCTCCTCCTGAGTGACAGGTGAGCTTACCTGAGCAATCTGGTCTTTGGTGTTCCCCTTTGCCCCCAGGAGGACCATGGCCAGGGCAGAGGAGATGCTCAGGGGAGAAAACAACACATTTTGTGAAGGTTGGTCTTGACACAGCATCTTCAAAACCTGGATGGCAAAGGTGCCATTTGCTTTTGCAAGAGAATCCATGATGCAGGGTCTGGGGGCAAAGAAGACAGAGAAACACAATGAAACGGGGCTAAGGACACTGTGTGTGGTCTCTGCTTGGCTTTCATTTTTCTTGTGAATCAGTAAATTTCTGAGTACCAGCAAAAGCCATGGCAGTAGATTAGACATGTGAGGAAGGGGCTGGTGTCTGTAGAATATCAAACTGTCAAGTAAAGGAAGAGCAGAAAGGCATGCATAGGAGAACAGAAGTTGACAGGTTGAAGAAAGAAGAGTGAGTAGTCAATGAAAGAGCAAGAAGGTGCTACTTGAAGCCAGAGACAGTGGGTTAACACCATGGGGCAGCTCTATGCATGGAGACCCTCCCTCACCCGAGGAGGGCCTTAGATCCTGGGAAACCTCCTTGACAACTTCCCATTTCTCAAAGATCCCCCCAAATCCATGCCCAAGCAAACCTTCAGTACCCTCCCAAATCATTCTACCCACTCCACTTCTCTAGCCCCTGTGATCCTGTGCCTAGTACAAACCACATGTCTCCACTGAAAAGCCTCTGACCTCCATGACCATGAGATCCCAAGTACAATCAGCACTTGCTCACTAAAATGCAAAGCAAGTGGGCTGGGAAGTATCAGAACATGGGCGTCCCATGTTCTGATAAGAACAAGAATTGGTATCTTGATCCTTTGGGCTCTCCCTTAAATCTCCAGTGGTGCTTGGGAGAAGCTCAAAACGTGTTTTGTAGATGGCATCCCACCTGCCTGGCCTGGTAGTTTGCTGCAGTTCTCCTCTATCACAGCCTCCACCTCTATCCACCCTGATCCACCCAGTTACCTCTGAGCCTTGGAAAATAGTGATATACAAATTAAGAGGTTCTCCTTCAAATCTCTGTCACTAGGCTCAAATCACTCATTGCTCTCTCCTAGGATCAGCACCAAGAGGCACCAGATATCCTAGTCTCCTCCCCACCCTGACTCATCACTTGAAATTGTAATTCCTTTTCTCATTTATTGTTGGACCCACAAGATTGGCAGGAAAGGTACCTGGAATCCTGATTTTAAGCACATGCAAGTATGCTCAGGAAACAGCAAGAGCTCCATTAATTAGGGGGAAACCTCAGATAAATATAGGGTGCACTGGTTGTGAACTGGATACTGGAGATTTTAAAAGCACAGTGAAAGGTAAAGCAGAGTTATTCTGTGACTCCCTGAGGAGAGAGGAGAAGTGAGAATATAGGGCCAGTAGGTGGGAGTGGTGTTGGAGAATGAACACCCAACATGGAGAGGTCCAGAGCCAACCAGGGGCAGGCAAGAGGCAAGCAGAGAAGCCAGGAGGCTGTGCAGCACCTTTGTCTTCTTGGAACCCTGCTGCCCTTCTCTGGGACTTGCCCTAAGCAAGGTCCTGCTGCACCATTGACCCCCATGATCTCCCACGAAGCTGTTTCTAAACACAGCAATGACACTGACTTTTTAGATTGTCTTTTCTCATCTCAGTCTTTGGCATCCCTTCTCCCAGTGGTGGCCTGGGGTTTCTAAACTTGCCTGCCTTGGTCCATTTCAGCCCCTGAACAGAGAAGTCCTCACCTGCCACCTTCCACAGAGTCTCTCCCTCAGGTCTCAGTGCTGCTAGCCTTGTGCTGACTTCTGAATCACAGGACCAGGATCTACAGCTGTGCCTCTCTCAGGTCCACTCTGGGGCTTCTGCACTCCCAGAGACCTTTTACCAGGCCTGATTAGATCTGGGAATTCCTACCTTCCAATCAGCATTCAGTGCCCCAGGGAAGAAATCCATGGGACCTGAGTCAGGTCATGAATTCCCTTGCTCTTTCTCCCCTAGCCTGGCCTCTGTCACACACTGGTTTGCACTGGAACACCAAGGGAGACACTGGGGTGAAGTTGCACACAGCATGTTTTCTAGAGGAATCTGAAAGTGAAAGCACTCTAAACTGACAGCCAAAGGCAGGCTGCAAAGTCCCCTAGGAAAAACACAGTGGGGACTGGGGAAGGACACAGATCCTACAAATCTGGGCTTCCCTACTGACAGAAAGAAAAGACAAAATGACAGGCTGAGATTTTAGGGGAGGAAAGGCCTACAGGTCTGTATTTTGAGCCTCCTGCCTGACACAAAGGAGGGATTGAGCTAGATGGAATGTGTCCCTTTCCCTTATATGCTGTTGGTGGGAATGCAAATTAGCCCCATCACTATGGGAAATGGTAAGGAGTTTCATCAGGAACTAAAGGTAGTGCTACCTACCACATGATTCAGTTATACCACTCTTCTCTGTGTTCACGTGAAGGAATCAATGTCAGCATAGTAGAAGAGACAGCTGCATACCCAATTTTGTCCCAGCATAGTTCACAAGAGCCAAATTATGAAATCTGCCTAGGTGCCCATTAGCAGATAAATTCATCAAAAAAGTGGTAAGTATATGTGTACAGTAGAGTTTAATTTATCCATAAAAAGGAAGGAAATGTGATTTGTACGAAAACAGATAAAACTGGAAAACATCATGTTTAAGCAAAATAAGTTTCAGAAAAACAAGTATATGATGTTTTCTTTCATATGTGGAGTATAGAGAATTATATAAAATGACATGTAAGTAGAAGACGGACTAATAGGAAAGATAAAGGGTGAGGAAATTACAAGGGGGGACAAGAGAGTGTTACAGGTAGGGTGGATTCAGTTAGAGTACTTTATATGCATGCATGAGGTTGCTACAATTAAACAAATTTTTTGCATACTTACTATGCACTCATAATTATATAAAAATAAATTTTTAAAAATGTTGTTTCCAAGGGCTGTGTATATAATTTAGTGGTAGTGTGCTTGCCTCATTTACACAAGACTCTGACCTTAATCTCCCACACCAGAAAAATTGAAGCAGCTGATCCCTTTTCCAACGTCTGGTGCTTAGGCTGTGGAACTTGTTTATAAGCAGACCTACTCCTCATTGGCAATGTGACAGAAACAGAGACTGAATCAAAATGGCTCAGGTCCTCAAGTGTGTCCATCAGCAGGTTCTGAGGCAGGGACCACCTGGAGCACATTGGTTTAGTAGTTCATGTCATCCAAGCTCCACACACTTCCCCATCCCTCTTTGTACCAACTTCAAGCAATTGGAAGTACTTCATGTTGACATGTTGTCCCAAGAAGAGAGCAGACCAAATGTCTCTTCCTCTGAAGCAGGGATCATTTTCTAGAAGTTTGTCCATCAGCAGATACCTGTCTTTTTTCAAATTAATGAAAATTAGTTTTCTCTCCTGAGTGCCTGAATTAGGGTGAGGCAAAACATTTATCAGGCACACTTTCTTAGGTGCTAACTCTCCATTTAAATGACCCCGAGAATGAGGGCTTCCATAAATTTTCACTGAAAGTACCATGCCTTTTTTAAAATAACACTATTATTCCTTGGCACATGCCTGTAATCCCAGCAGTTAGGGAGGCAGAGGCAGGAGGATCTAGAGTTCAAACCCAGCCTCAGCAAATGAGCAAGACCCTGTGCCAATCAAAAAATAAAAAATATTTGGGGATGTGGTTCAGTGGTTAGGTATCCCTGGCTTTACTCTCTGTATACAAAAATAAATAAATGAATACCCGTGAAAGCAATCAGATAAATAATGCTTGTAAAAAGATGAATATGCTTACCATAATATTGATAAGAGAAGGAATCTGAGACATTCTAAATTCAGTTATAAGTAGGATGAAGGAAAGAAAAGATATGAGTTTAACTGATAGTTTCAAGCTAAACCAAGAAAGAAAAAAAAATAACTACAGCGTATTTCTTTCCCATATTTTTAAGATTAGCCATTGAGACAAAATTTTATTCTGTTTATTGACTCAACCAACTAAGAGGCTACAGAAATATGTCTCTAATGACTCTCTTCCTATCCCAGTCATATCCCTCTTCTCTCTATATATTGTAGATTCAATGAAAGTAATCTGCACCTCCTGCCCAACAAAATATCTTTAGATCCAGTGGACATTTTTCCAACTGCTACATGATAATGCTGCTAGTGACTTATGGAATTTGCCCATGGACCAGGCTAACAACATGCACAGCTTGTATTTCAGAGATCTCTCCATCTCAAAACTATGGTTTAACAATACTCACCCCTTGAAATCATTCAATTTTGAGTATTCACAGAGCTGTACAACTGTCACCACTATCATAGTCAAGAACATTTACATCACTTCAAAAACAAATGGGATACTCATTTATAATTATTCTCCAGTAACTGCTCCCTCTTCCCCAAGCTCTGGAAACCACTAATCCATATTTTTCTCCATGTATTTGCCTATTGAGAGCATTTTCTGTAAGGAATCATACAGTCTGAGGTACTTTGTTACTGCCTGATTGCAATCTCCAGCTTCTGTAACTTGGCTTGCTTGCATTGGTTAAACCCCCAAACATCCCTTTTGTGGTTTTCAGGCTTAAAAGGGGCACCCTTACAATTGTTTGGGGCTGATCAGGGGAACAGCTTTATGTTCTGGTCAGTCACCACCAGTGAGCTTCAATAAAGGCTTGAATCGAGTATACATGAGTGGTCTGGAAGTCAGTTTATGAAACCCTGGGATATTGCTTTAACTATAACAAAGGCTTTGCCCATTTGGAGTATTTGTGTATCTATGGTGGCTCTGATCACACCTACATACCACACTTCCCAGGCTATGCACATTAATGTGGGCATCTCAGGAGTTTATCAGGGATTTCTGGAGCAGCAGGGGCTCAGATGAGATGCTAATAAATACTTTAAGTATAATTACACTAAAACTAAGGTTTGTTTGAAATAGGGAACAGAGAGATGTGAGCAGTGGGAACACAAGGTTAAAGGAATAATTCTAATGTGTGTGTCCACAGTACCAACTTCCAAGTGCTTTATTTTTAAAAAAGCTATTTGCCTCCAGTTCTGCCTGGCCTAAGTTGTCAGAATATGTCACATTCCTCAGAATACTATCTGTTATCTGTAGGAGAAATACAGGCCAGAAATGCCAAAAAAGGTTCCCTGAAGGGGAACATTTGTGATCCTTATAAAGACCAGTTTGCAGAAGTCAGGGAGATAAGGATCATTCCCCCTAATCATGACTTCTGGACCAAGTGACCTAGAATTATAATGGTGGAGACTTTTAAAATCTGATGTCATCCTGTTTTCAGTGAAAACTCAAGAGGTGGATCCGGCTGGGACTTTCTATAAACTTCCCTGGGATACCCCCAATACAACTGTAGGGCAGGAGAAGAGTGTCATCTTTCCTGAGAGGATGCCCTTCCACAAGACAGAGTGTCTTCTTTTCCCTTTTTCTGTTCCTTCTAATGAACTCACACCTGTTACTCTGAGAGACATGTCTAATATCTTTCTGGCACAATTGTAAGAGTTGGGGTTTGAAGAGGGGACTCTGAGACTACCTCAGCTTCTCATCAAGCCAGTGACCTGTAACAACATCTTCCAAAAAGAGTTCCTGTTGATCCTCACATGGTGCTGGTGATAGTTCTACATTTCTGTTTGTGCATAGGATGAACTACCTGTTATCCTAGCATAGCAGCTACTCCTTCTCATTGCTCATTAGGAACTGTGGCCATCTTCTCTAACTTCTACTTTCTCTTCACCATTTTTGACAAATTTCTTTGTGGTGATTTCTATGTCATTTATTAGTTTTGCAGGAATTTATATGAATTTGAAGTTTCTCATGCCATGCCTCTATGTGACATGGAAGCAAATGAATGAGGCCCCCCTGACCTACAGAGCCAAGTGAAATATAGGCTGTATCATATCCATAAAAATCCATGTCCAAATGCGTTAATCCCCTAAAAGCAGAGAAAAAAAAACAGCCACAACATGGCCTCTGCTTTCCAAGGCAGCTTTTTGTTCTCAAAATTCTCAAATGGCCTTCAAACAAATATAACAAAAATGGGTCCCTTCCACCAAAATGTTGCCTGAAGTCATCATCTGAATTTAGGACTAGGAAATGATTCCATCCGTCCTTCTTTGCCACATTTGGCATACATGTCTCATTTATGGCATCTGAAAATTTCTTCTTGTGTCTCAGCCATTTGTTTGAAATTTGCTCTCTGGGTCCTCTTTATTTTCAGAATTTTATCTGGATGCCACTTTAGTGCCAGTTTCTGATATGTCTTTTGGATCGCCTTGAGTGAGTCATGTCTCTGCACACCTAGAACTTCATAGCAACACATTGTTTTAACAAATTGTTGGCACATGTTTGAGGTCTCTGGCACAGGCAGCAGGAAGGACAAAAGACAGCAGTGGACCTCCTAGTTTTCCTCTTGGCTCCTCCCACTTTCCTCTCTGTTCCTCCTTATTTTTCATCATCTATAAATTGAAAGCTTAGATGAGTACGATGATTTGTATTAGGTGCTAGACCATAATGAATATCCTATCTATTTTCTCATACCCTTTTTTAAAAATGGTGTTGTGGAGATAAAAACTGGGTGCATTTTGAATCTTCTCCCAAGTTGGTCTCCAAAATGTTTTGCCACTTTTCAGTCCCATTAACACTACTGCTTACACTATGAACAGTGGTCTGACTTATTTTTTCTGAACTGTGCTGCACAGTGTCTGCTCCTGGCTCTTACTTTGGACTCACAGTTCACATCCTGTTAAACAAGCCATTCACAATAGAGCTCTCACTCAAAATGTACCAAGCTAGACCATGTTCCCCCTTAGACCACATTCATTGTAGTCCACACACATTTCAAGCACTTAGAGAAGACAGCCAAGTAGATTGGGCAGAAAATAAATCCACAGAACCACAAAGTTTGTAACTGAAAGTATTTAATTCATTTTCTTCTGTAATTTTTAAAACATGTTCGTAAAATTTTAGTAAGTATAATTGACATGATAAACACTTAAATGTCTAATATCACAAATTTCAACATTGTATTCTCCAGTAAACCCTCACCATCATCAAGATAATGAGTATATTTATTACACTCCAAACATTCCTTCTTTGCAATCACTTGTTCAAACTTCTTTGCATCACCCTCTCACATACTTTCAGAAATCATGCAACTGTCACAGGAGAAGCCCTAAGGACATCCTGCACAGGGAGAAGGGGACCTCAACTCAGCTCAGGCAGGTTTTGACTTACACCACAGAAAGAAATTTCAGGATGCATCAAGAGCAAACAATAAAAAATGATTTAGGAAAGCAATATTTATTCAAAAGAAGCAAACAATAGACCAGGATAACACCCCAAGGGAGAAGGAGTGTAAGTGCTCCTAAGTGAGGCAGGATTGGGGTTTCAGGTTCCTTCTTTTATATTTTTACCAAATTTCAACTATCAGATATTTTTGTTTTCTCAATGTATTTTTATTATCAAATATGAGAAATATTATTATTAGATTTTATAATTATATATATTTTGTATTTGCATGTGAGGAAAAGACCATTCTTTCTCCCCTGAATTACCATTGCATTGCAAGTTGGCAAAAAAATCAATGGATCATATATATTGGGGCTATTTCTGTAATATTTTGCATTGTACTTGGATTCTGCCAGAAAGTAGTTTCTAACCAGATAAGAACACTTTACCTCTGATCAGAAATGTGACCCAAAGTAAACCCCCCTTTTTCATAGCAAAGACAGTCTTTGTTATTGCATTATTAGCAACAGAAGTTGGACAAAGACATGGTGCTAAGTACAACTGGTGCAGAGGCATCTAAATTGTTCACACATCAGGCCATCATTAATCTCAGGGGCCATGGTTCAAACAGGTCTTTCTCTGAAAAAGAAATAAATGAGGTTTGAACCAAGAAGAAGGATATTTTCAGTCTGCAGAACTGCTCAATCCTGAGAAGGATCTGCAGTTAATATATCAAATCTAGTAATTTCAAGTCCAATTAAGGGAGCTTATATTGGAAACATGTAATAAGTAGTCCCCTTAACATGTAAAGGTGGCAGGAAAAGTGACACACACTCTAGGAAGGGCATCCCAAGTGCATGAGTTGGGAAAAAAAATGGGTCCAACAGTCTCTGTCTAACAGACATTCTGATCAATTCTTAAGATTGACATTCTTATCAATCCAAAACCAAAGGATTAATGATATTTGTTATCCTAGGACCAGAGTGGCTAATACAAGGGTTAAAGAAACTCTAGGCCAGATTTCCCTTTTAATACTTTACATTAAAATAAACTGTCACTTGCCTGGAATTTTAAAATGACAGCTGACTGTCATCTCTGTGAGAAGATCAATGGCCAGATCTTATCCAAGTCATGTCCTTGACCCTCCTCTTCTAAGGCCAATTTGGACTGCGTTCCTCCAATTTTTACTTGTGAATGTGACTTCTCCTACTGCTTCTTTCCTGTCTCTCACTTAAGCACCCTTCATCAGACTTGAGAAGCCTAGACTTGATTAGTCAGCTACAGAGTCTCTCTCAGGGCTGATCCATTCCACACACTGAAAAAACCCTCCATGTGGGGTTAAAACTTACCTGTTGCTCTTTCAGAGTGTGACAAGTTCTATGCTTGGTCCTCAAGATCAATGATGGTTTGATATTTAAACCATTTAGATACTTTTGCACCACTAGGAACATTCCTATTTCTTCTAATAAATGAGAACATAAAAATAGAGGTAGTCCTTTCCACTATTTCTTCTTGGAATCTTTCTGTCTTGTGTCCTCTTGAGGCAGAAAATTCCTGGGGATCCTCTAATTTTTTTTTGGAAAGTACCACTTGATATCCAGGTTGAAAAGAATATAACTTCATCTACCCAAATCATTACCTGTTCCAGGGATTCCAGGTATCAGGAGGATGCAATCATAATATCTCTTCTAGTGCTTTTCAGAAACTTCTTTTATGCCCCTCACTGGAGATATTCAATTTTGTCTGCTGCTGAAATTTTTCCAGGTAGCTGTACAGTGTTAGAACTGGGCCTGACCACAGGGCCTTAGACCTGATACTGCTCTTACCCACAGCAGGTAACATCAGCTCCTACCCAGCCCCCTCTCCTTTGCTGTTTGTCTTCTTCTCCATCCTGGTGTCAAGTTTCTGCTTCATGTCACTCTGCTTTCCTCCAGTGACTTAGAAGTCTTTCACCATCTCCAACTTGTGGATCTTGCAGTGGCTGTTATTATAAATACAAACCCATAGATGGAGTTTTTAACTTTTGTACTTAACCTTCCAAACTCAGCACATTTGAAACCATAATGTTTGGATCTCCAAGACATCATGTCATGCTTCTTCACCATGGTTCAGAAAAAGCAACTGATAAGAGTCTCTTCTTGTCTTTTTAAAATTTGTTTTATTTATATATGACAGCAGAATGCATTACACTTCTTATTACACATATAGAGCACAATTTTTCATATCTCTGGTTGTATACATATCATATTCATACTAAATTGTCTCTTCATACCTGTACTTTTGATAATAATGATCATCACATTCCACCATCATTAATAACCCCATGCCCCCTCCCTTCCCCTCTAACCCCTCTGCCCCATTTAGACTTTATCTATTCCTCCCATGCTCCTGCTCCCTATCCCACTATGAATCAGCCTCCTTGTATCAAAGAAACATTTGGCATTTTTGTTTTGGGAATGACTAACTTTACTGAGCATTATCTTCTCTAACTTCATCCATTTACCTGTAAATTCCATGATTTTACTCTTTTATTGCTGAGTAATATTTTATTGTGTATATATGCCACATTTTTATACATTCATCTATTGAAGGGTATCTAGATTGGTTCCATAGTTTAGCTATTGTGAATTGTGCTGCTATAAACATTGATGTGGCTATGTCCCTAGAGTCTGCTGTTTTTAAGTCCTTTGTGTATAGACCAAGGAGAGGGACAGCTGGGTCAAATGGTGGTTTTATTCTCAATTTTCCAAGAAATCTCCATACTGCTTTCTCTATTGGCTGTACCAATTTGCAGTCCCACCAGCCATGTAAGAGTATACATTTTTCCCAACATCCTTGCCAACACTATTGTTGTTTGTATTCTTAATAGCTGCTATTCTGAATGGAATGAAATGAAATCTTAGAGTGGTTTTGAGTTGCATTTCTTTAACTAGTGATGATGAACATTGTTTTCATGTATTTGTTGACTGATTGTACATCATCTTCTGAGAAGTGTCTGTTCAGGTCATTGGCCCATTTATTGATTGGGTTATTTGGGGTTTTTTGTTTTGTTTGTTTGTTTTGGTTTTGGTGTTTAGCTTTTTGAGTTCTTTATATACCCTAGAGATTACTGCTCTATCTGATGTGTGAGGGGTAAAGATCTGTTCCCAAGGTGTAGGTTCTCTATTCACCTCACAAATTGTTTCTTTTGCTGAGAAGAAACTTTTTAGTTTGAATTCATCCCATTTATTGATTCTTGATTTTAAATCTTGTGCCATAGGAGTTTTATTAAGGAAGTTGGGGCCTGAGCCCACATGATGGATATTACAGCCTACTTTTTCTTCTATTAGACATAGGGTCTCTGGTTGTATTTCTAGGGCCTTGATCCATTTTGAGTAAAGTTTTGTGCATGGTGAGAGATATAGGTTTAATTCTATTTTGTTGCATATGGATTTTCAGCTTTCCCAGCACCATTTGCTGAAGAGGCTATCTTTTCTCCAATGTATATTCTTGGCACCTTTGGCTAATATAAGATAATTGTAGTTTTGTGGGTTGGTCTCTATACCATTGGTTTAGCAGTCTGTTTTGGTGCCAATACCATGTTATTGCTCTGTAGTATAGTTTAAGTTCCAGTATAGTGATGCCACCTGCTTCACTCTTCCTGCTAAGGATTGCTTTAGCTATTCTGGGTCTCTTACTTTTCCACATGAATTTCATGATTGCTTTTTCTATATCTATGAGGAACAACATTGGGATTTTGATCGGAATTGCATTAAATCTGTATAGTTCTTTTGGAAGAATGGTAATTTTGATAATATTAATTCTGTCTGTCCAAGAGCAATGTGGATCATTCCATCTTCTAAGGTCTTGATTTCTTTCTTTAGGGTCCTGCAATTTTCATTATTATAGATCTTTCACTTCTTTCATTAAGTTGATTCCCAATGTTTTTTTTTTAATTTTTATTTTTTGAGGCTATTAACAATGGAGTAGTTTCCTTCATTTCCCTTTCTGAGGATTTGTCACTGATATACAGAAATACCTTTGATTTATGGGTGATGATTTTATACCCTGCTACTTTGCTGAATTCATTCACTAGCTCCAGAAGTTTTCTGGTGGAACTTTAAGGTCTTCCAGGTATAGAATCATATCATCAACAAATAGTGCCAGTTTGAATTTTTTCCTATGTGTATAGCTTTAATTTATTTCATCTTCATAATTGCTCTGGCCAGTGTTTCAGGAACTATGTTAAATAGAAGTGGTAAAAGAGGGCATCCCTGTCTTGTTCCAGATTTTAGAGGGAATGCCTTCAATTTTTCTCCATTAAGAATGATGTTGGCCTGGGGCTTAGCATAGATAGCCTTTATGATATTGAGATATGTTCTTGTTATCCCCAGGTTTTCTAATGTTTTGAACATAAAAGGGTGCTGTATTTTGTCCAATGCTTTTTCTGTGTCTAAGGAGATGACCATATGATTCTTATCTTTAAGTCTATTGATGTGATGAATTACATTTATTGACTTCCATATGCTGAACCAATGTTGCATCGTTGGGATGAATCCCAGTTGATCATGGTGCAGGATGTTTTTGATATGTTTTTGTATTTGATTTGCCAGAGTTTTTTTGAGAATTTTGGCATCTATGTTCATTAGAGATATTGGTCTGAAGTTTTCTTTCTTTGAAGTGTCTTTGTCTGATTTTGGAATCAGAGTGATATTGGCCTCATAGAATGAGTTTGGAAGTGTTGCCTCTTTTTCAATTTCCCAAAATAAATTGGAGAGTATTGGTATTAGTTCTTCTTTAAACATTTTATAGAACTTGGCTGTGTATTGGTCCAGTCCTGGGCTTTCTTAGTTGGTATATTTTGATGGCATCATTTATCTCATAACTTGAAATTGATCAGTTTAAGTTGTGTACATCATCCTGATTCAATTTGGGCAAATTACATGACTCTAGAAATTTGTTGATGCTTTTCATAATTTTTATTTTATTGGAGTACAAGTTTTCCAAATAATTTCTAATTATCTTCTGTATTTTTATAGTATCTGCTGTGATATTTCCTTTTTCATCACATATTTTAGTGATTTGAGTTTTCTCTCTTCTCTTTGTTAGCATGGCTAAAGGTCTCTCAATTTTATTTATTTTTTTTCAAAGAATCAACTTGCTCTGTCAATTTTCTCAAGTTTTCTTTTATTTTGGTTTTGTTGGTTTCAGCTCTGAATTTAATTATTTCCTGTCTTCTGCTGCTTTTGGTGTTGGTTTATTATTCCTTTTCTAGGGCTTTAAGATACACTGTTAAGTCACTAAATTGTTGACTTTTTCTTCTTTTAAGGAATGAACAGCATGCAATGAACTTTCCTCTTAGAAATGCTTTCATAGAGTGCCAGAGAATTTGATATGTTGTATCTGTGTTCTCATTCACCTCTAAAATTTTTTAATCTCCTCCTTTATGTCTTCTGGACCCCATTGTTCATTCAGTAGCATATTATTTAGTCTTCAGGTGTTGGAGTAGATTTTATTTCTTATTTTATCATTGATTTCTAATATCATTTCATTATGACCTGATAGAATGCAAGTAGTATCTCTACTTTTCAGTATTTGTAAAGAGTTGCTTTATGGTATAGTATATGGTTTATTTTAGAGAAGGATCCATGTGCTGTCAAGGAGAAAGTGTATTCTCTCTTTGAAGGGTGAAATTTTTTTATATATGTCAATTAAGTCTAAGTTATTGATTGTATTATTGTGTTCTATAGTTTCTTTGTTCAGCTTTTATTTGGAAGGTCTATCTAGTGAAGAAAGAGGTGTGTTAAAGTCACCCAAAATTATTGTGTTTTGGTCTCTTTGAGTCTTGAACTTGAGAAGAGTTTTTTTCATGAAATAGTTGCTCCATTGTCTGGAACATATATATTTATAATTGTTAAGTCTTGTTGGTGTATGATTCCCTGGAGCAGTATGTAGTGTCCTTCTTTATCCTTTTGGATTGGCTTCAGTTTGAAGTCTACTTTATTTGATATGAGGATAGAAACCCCTTCTTGCTTCTGCAGTCCCTGTGAGTGGTATGAATTTTCCCAAACCTTCACCTTTAGTCTATGGATGTATTACTCTATGAGATGAGTCTCTTGGCGTCATCATATTGTTTTTTTTTATTTAATCTGTTAGTTTGTGTCTTTTGATTGGTGAGTTTAGGCCATTAACATTCAGGGTTATTATTGGGACATGACTTGTTTTCTCAGTTATTTCTGATTATTTTTGGTATTCAAGGTGACTTGGTTTCTCCTCCGATTAGATTTTTCTTTGGTGCACTATATAATCCCTCTCTCTGCTGATTTTCATCACTGTTTTTCATTTCCTCTTGTAATAATTTGCTGAGAATGTTGTATAGTTCAGGCTTTCTAAATTGTAAATTCTTTTAACTTTTGTTTATCATGGAAAGTTTTTATTTCATCATCAAATCCAACACAGTCCATAGATGCTTTTTTTTTTTTATAAAGAAACCAATATTCTCTCCAAATTCTTGTGCCTTTTTCTTCTGCAATCGTTTGGGAAAGACTAAAACAGCAGTAAAAAATGCCTGATACCAGCATAGATTTTTTAAAAGAGCTACTTGTCCCAAATATGTTTCAGATGTTTATCTTTCACTTTCAAAAAATTCAAAATACTTTGGTTATATTTATCTTCTTGTAATGTGTATACCCATGTATACACAAAGTTCAGTGATGTAATGCACATCACTTTAGTGGAGAACTATTTTGGGGAGGAGAGACAAAGGTCACACACCAAAACTCTGCCTGTTGAAGAAGAATACATCAGTCCTCTGAAGAGGAATAAAGGCATGTTTATGCGGAGTGAACAAAAGAAATGGGAAAGTTTTTAGGTCATTGCTTCCGCATTTCTCTCTGCCCACACATACCAAGCTAACTGTCTGTTATGCAGTTGTCTTCAAGTCCTGTGAGATCTATATTTGTTTCATTCATCCACAAGGAAGAAAGAAGAGATGGAAGCTTCCACTTGCATCTTTCCCTCCCCTCTTCACCTGGGCCTTTACACATACAGCATTACAGTGACAGCCTCCCAGATATTAACTCTGTCTACAGCCTCTCCTATTTCCCTTACTAGATATGGAAGATCTCATACTTGGCTTGTGGTAAAAGCATTTTGAACTCATAGGAGAAACCAGGTAAATCAGGCAGGGCCTACATCAGCATTCTGTGCAGTGGTGTGCTGGAGCTGCTGATAACTGCTGGTTCCTGGTGAGGAGTCCTGCTTCCTCATATGTTGAAGTATAACATTAGGGAAGCATGCTGAGGCAAGCATATAAAACAGTGTTTATTTAAAAGGGGTAACATAGACTTCTCCTGGGAGGGAGAAGGGGGCTATAGCTGGTATCCTTTTATCTCAAAAAGTGAGGCTTCCCTTGTTCCCCTACTCTCCTCCCTTTCTCTATCTCTTTTCTGCATACATGACTAGGCCCAGAAGATGCTCAGTGGGATGGTCAAAATGTGAGAAGCAGGTGGGCTGAAAGGGGTCAAGGTAGAGTGATCTGGGAAGGAAGGGGACATAATTAACAACTTTTATAACTTCCTATAGGGAGGGACAATCCCTAGGACAAGTTACCTTAGCAAAAGTTTGGAGCAAGGGCAGGTTATCTTGATAATGGTGGAGGAAGGGCTCTGAAGGCATTTCAGTCCCTCAGTGAGTGGTCTCCAACTTTCTGAACTCACTCAAATTGGCCTGTTTGATCTGATCTGACTCAATTTACCTATCTGTATTGACTGCCTGTCTAATTTTGTCTTCACTTTCTCTTACCAATGGCCAGAGTTGATTCTTAAACTGTAGGAGTTTGATAAGCCAATGGTAAAAGGTCAGCCCTGGTGGAAGCATTCTCACCATGAAAATAAGTCAACTTTACCAATCAAGGCTTCTATTTTACCCAGAGAGCAGGTTGGCCAGCACAGTATACTGATCCTGTACCTCCTACCCCACAAGTTTACTATCACCCTAAACAAATTCCTTTTCCACTGTGGAAGAGGACTTTCTCTTTTTGGTCAAGGAGAATAGCTCACATGTATATTACACCCTTGCAACTCAAGGTGTGCTCAATGGACCAGCAGCATCTGCACTATGTGGAGACTTGTTAGAAGTGAAAAAAACTCAGGCTAAACCTCAGACCTACCTGAATGAGAACTTTCACTCATACAAAACCCCAGGAGAATCATGAATTAGTTTCCTAGTGTTGCTACAGCAAAGCAACACCTTCTAGGTGCTCAATTGGATTTTAAAAATTCTCTTCGCAAAGTACTTGAGGCTGGAAGTTTAAGATCAAGGTGTTGCCAGCACTCCTTGTAAAGGCTGTGAGGAAGAGTCAGTTCCACGGTTTTCTCCTTGGCTTGTAGCCTTCCTGCTGTGTCTTTACATGGTCTTCCCTTTGTATCATTCCATGTCCAAATGTTCTCTTCTTTAGAAGACACCAGTCCTACTGGATGAGAATCCAGCCAGCTGATCTCCTTTTAAATTAACAACCTCTGTAATGACCCTGTTTCCAAATATAGTCACTTCCTGAGGTAGTGCAAACTCAGAATTCAATATATGAATGTGTGCACCTTATACTAGACTGTTATGTACATAGTGGACAAATTGAGTCCCTACTTGAAACATCTATTCTGTCTAGTTGCTTACAAGTATCTGATGTATGTTAAATGTAGAGGTAGTAAAATTTCACTTTGAAATATCTTTTTGTAAACTTCATAAGAACATTGTCTTTGGGGAATGGAACTTTTTTATTTCTTCTAATTAGTTAAACATGATAGTAGAAAATGAATTTTGACAGATCATACATAAATGGAGTATATTATCTCATTCTTCTGGTTGTACATAATCTAGAGTTTCATAAGTCATGTAATCATATATGTAATAAGGTAATCATGTCAAATTCATTCTGTTATCCTTCCTACCACCATAAGCCCTCCCCTCCCTTCACTCTCCTCTGATAATCCAAAGTACCTCTGTTCTTCCCTAGCCCCCTACCCTTATTATTAATTAGCATCCTCATATCAGAGAAAACATTTGGCCTTTACCAATCAAGGCTTCTATTTTACCCAGAGAACAGGTTGGTCAGCACAGTATACTGATCCTATACCTCCTACCCCACAAGTTCACTATCACCCTAAACAGTTTCCTTTTCCACTGTGGAAGAGGAATTTATCTTTTTGACCAAGGAGTATAGCTCAGATTTACAATAAACTCTTGCAACTCAAGATGTGGTCAATGGACCAGCCTTGTGTTGGTCCTTGGGAACACCTTGCCAATGTGCTTACAATGAGGTCAGAATTGTTCCTTACATCTATGGGTTTTGTGTCACTTTGCTGAGCAAGTAGTGTATATCAAGGACAAATGAGTCTTAATATACCTTAAGACTAATTAGAATCCTCATATCAGAGAAAACATTTGGCCTTAAGTTCTTTGGGATTGGCTTATTTCACTTAGCATATTGTTCAGCTCCATCCATTTACCTGCAAATGCCATGATTTTATTCTTTTTAAGGCTGAGTAATATCCATTGTATATATAAACCACATTTCCTTCATCCACCCATCTATTGAAGGGCCCCTAGTTTTGTTCCCTAGTTTAGCTACTATAAATTGAGCAGCTATAAATATTAATGTGGCTGCATCAGTGTAGTATGTTCATTTTAAGTCCTCTGGGTATAATCTGAGAATGAGATAGCTGTGTCAAATGGTGGTTCTCTTTCAACGTTTCTAAAGAATCTCCATAATGCTTTCCATAATGGTTGCATCAATTTGTAGTCCCACCAATAATGTATGAGTGTACCATTTCCCCCACATCCTCACCAACATGTATTGTTGTCTGTGTTCTTGATGATTGCCATTCTGCTTTGGAAGGTAAATAGAGCCCCTGAGGACAGTGGGTTGAACCATTAGCCGCCCTCTGGTGGTGCATCTTTCTTCTACCATAGAGAACTAGAGGAACATACCATATTTGGCCAATGGGAAATGCTGACCACCCATTGAGAAGATTTAGTGGCCCTGTGTAGAAAGCTTGTGTGTATAATAGAAAACAAAAAAACTGCTCTCAACATTCTCCCAAAACTTTTCAAACTTTTTCTACAAATGAAAATTCAAAATGTCAAAAGGTTGTTGAGACACAATAAAGTTAGAAAGTAACATCTTGTAAATACCCATTTATTTTTTAAAAATCCACAATATTTTCAGAAGTGAATTGAAATGCAGTTGTAAGGCCCCCTCTAGGAGACACACATGTTCACATTTGTTCAGTGGGTTAGAGGACATGAAGAATACTTTAACCCTAAAAAGGAGAAAGAGGTCCTATTCCAGAGTGGTTGTATCTAAAAAACATTTTTTCATATTATAAACATCATTTTGTGTGTACATTTTATTCATTACTGTATATATAGTTGACAATGCTAAGTGTTTTTTTTTAATATCTAGACTTTTAAAGTGCCTGACACATAGTAAAAGTGGAAGTGGTAAAATATAACATATTTTGTAAATGTTTTTGGTTAAAATTCTCATGAAATATTTTGGGGAGGCAAACCTCTTGTTGAGTAGTACACAGTTGTGTAGGTCCTTGGGAACACCTTGCCGATGTGCTTACAATGAGGCCAGAGTTGTTCCTTACATCTCTGTGTTTTGTTTCACTTTGCTGAGTACATAGTATATATAAAGGACAAATGAGTCCTAATCTACATATAGTCTTTCTAGATGTTAAAGAGGTTGCCACTGTATGACAAAAGTAGAATTAATAAACAAGGTATGTGTGTGTTGTGTTAAAATTCCTAGGAAGTATTGTCATCTGAAAATTTGAGCATTACAGCCCACCTGGTGGCTGAAGGGCCAGAATGCTCATATTTTGAAGACATTTTCAAATTAGAACTATTGTTACATGTGTGTAGTTTATTCCAGACTGTCATATACAAAGTGGACAAATTGAGGCCCTTCTTAAAGCATCCAGTCTGTCTAGATGTTTAGAGGTACCTATTATATGTAAATATAGAGGTAGCAAAAGATCACTTTGGAATTTTCTTGCTAAACTTCATATGAAATATTGTCTTTGGGGAATGGAACTCTTAAACCACCTCTATGAGCAGTATAGTACTGTCTGTACATATTCAGTGATGTGGAGGAGGTGGGAGGGATGCAATTGCAAAAGGTAATATGTTCGTGTGTTCACACGTGGACATTTTCAGACATCAGTTTGCTGGATGCTTTTTTGCATTTTGTTTTGCTGTGTATTTAGTTTATATAGTGGACAAATGCATCGCCAATTGCAACATCTAGTCTCTAGGTGTTAAAGAGGTTGCCAGTGTATGACCAAGTTGTTAGTAAAATGAGTACATTTTGTGTTGGAATTCATGAGAAAGCTTGTCCTCTGTAAATTACTGTTGGACATAGAGTTGTTCAACCATCTTTAAGTGTTATCTATGCCGGTATTGTCCACTGGACAAAAAGTAGAGAGAAGGATGTGAGAAGGGAAATGTTCAAAGACAATTGGTGATATTAGAAGATACCTTGGATTATAACCATTGCTATGTGTGCAATTTTATTTACCAGTGCTGTGTGCATAGAGAACAGCTTCTTATGCAGAGTGACTAGTCCTTCTATATATTTAGAAGTGCTTGACACATTTAAACTAAAAATAATTAAATAAAACTTTTTAAAAATAGCTCTTAAAAACTGATTTGAAATACTGTGTTTGGAATTGTTAGACCACTTCTGAATGAAATTATTAAACCACCTATGAATGGTTTACTGTCTATTATTGTTCACTGGGATAAGGGAGTTGGAAGGGAAGAGGCTACACAAGGTTTTTTGTTAGAGTGTGCTATAAAATCTCAGCTTACTCCTTGTCCTGTAAGGTGTGTTTCATTTAACTTTTCTGTACTGTATAGAGTATGTATATCCTGGAAATGAAGTCCTAATTTTATAATGTTTAGTCTCTAGATATGAAAGAATTGACAGTATATGACAAAAGTAGAGCTGATAAACTAATACATTTTATGTAGTGTGTGTTAAAATTCATAGAAAGGCATTCTTCTGAAAAGAACTTTTATAAGTTAAATTGTAACATCACATCTGAGTGACACATGTGCCTATATCAGATGTGACATAGGAGAAATAAATAGGAAGAAATGAAGGATTCTAGGCCAGAATGATCCAATTTTGAAGACATTTTCAGATATAACCATTGTCATGTGTGGAGTTTATTCAACACTACTGGACACACTTAAGTCCTTATTTGAAAAATTTAGTCTTTCTGGATGTTTAAAAGTGCACAAAGTGTGTTAAAAGTCGAGGCAGTAAATAAAACATTTTGTAGATATATTTGTTTTAAAACTCATAAAGAGATAACTGTCTTTTGGAAATGGAATGATCAAAGCACTCCTCTGAGCAGTACATGTTATATTTGTGCTGTTTTGGAGTGAAAGAAGGAAAAGAAAATGCAAAAGACCAGCAAGCACCACACCCCTGGAAAACACTGATCTTTCTACCGTGTCTGTAGTTTTACCTTCCCCAGTGACATTAGACTATGTACCTTTTCAAATTGGCCTCTTTCACTTAGAAATATGAGTGCAATTTCCTTGGTGCCTTTTTGTGGCTTGATAGGTTATTTCTTTTTAGGGCTGAGCAATTCCATTGTGTGGAATGACATTTTATTGTCAACCTCAATCTTTTCCTCTTAAGGACTTCAGCTGATTAGTTGAGATCCATGAGCACTTTGGAAGGCAATCTGCTCACATAAATGCTCATTACATCTAAAGAATACCTTTACAGCAATAGCCAGACTGGTGTTTGATTGACATTCTGGGTATGATGACCAAGTTGACACACAAAAGTAATCAACACAGAAAGTGGGTTTCTTTTTGTCCTCTGTCCTATGGTCTCTGGGTGAACACCAAATGATTCGAAAGGGGGAGAAAAATGATCATAGTTGTGTTTTAGAAAGATTTCCAGGCTACATTCTGAAGAGTATGTCATGGAAGACCGCTGTCATGGGCAATGGTGAGAAAGAGGAAAGATGAAATGGGGTCAAGGCAGGCAGGATGCAGAGACCTCAGCCACCAGTGAAAACACAGTCTCCAGTGAAGTCCCAGCTTCTCCTATGTCATTTCACAGCTCTTCAGCCAAGATTTGGGCTTACCTACATCAAAGATAAATAAAACCAGTCAAGGTTTTAATCAATATTATACAATGGCAGTAGTGAAGAAGTTCCAACAAGAACCAAATTCAACTTTGTGCAGAAAGGACTGGATATTTTAAATGGAGAATTGAACTAGTAATAGGGAGGGTGGGGGAAGGGCTGAGGAACAAAAATTTAAAAGTACAAAGTGTAATTGTTGAAGTTCCGGTTCTGTCCTCCCACAGAGACTAAGGCAGAGGCCCTTGTCTCCCTGATGATTGCATTCCAAAGGAATGGTTTTCAGGGCCTTGAGAAATGCACTTGTGGGTTGTAAGAGATACATATTTCTATAGACCAAGGGAAAGAGGGAAGACTCACAATGGTAAATCCTTTAGAGTAAATGCTTTGGGAAAGTGAGGCCCTTTCATTAAATGTTAGCTGTAACAAATGGTGAATTCTTTGAGCAGTCTTGAGTTTTCTGAGGCAGGTACTTTAAGGGGAAGGGCTAGGTTCATCATGCAGATATGGCCTTAAACTATTGAAAACCATATTAGTGTTTGTTTGAGTCTTTTATTGTGGAATAGAGCAATAAACAAAATCATATGTGCATTTTTTATAAGCCATAGTTGAGGCCTAGTAGAAAAGGAGGTTCAGCAGAGCCTGCCTGCTTGGTCCAGAAGAGTCTGTATGATTCACTGCTGCTCATCCCCCAGTCAACCTTGGATATAGTTTTTCCAATTCCCTCAGCTCCAGATTTGGCATACCTAAGGAAACCCTCAGGCTGGGCTTCCAGCATCTCTATCTCAGACTTCTGCTGGTCCAGGGAAGGAATGGAGCCAGATAGCATCTAAGTCCCCAGGATGGGTTGAAATAACTTGCCTCCCTGTGGGTGAGATAAAGAAACCCTATGCCTGAAAAAGAACAGATAGGACTAGTCATGCAGCAGCATATGTTTTTTTCCCCAACTAGGTTTCAAATTTGACACTCAATGACTGTCCAGGTTCTTTAGCAATGGCCACTCCCTATGTCCATGCCTGTACCCTTCCATCAGATTTCCATCATGGTTTCAAAGAAACCATGATGAAATAAAAACACATTTACCTGTTAATTAATCCCAGGAGAAAACATTACAAGAAGCAGAAGCTTCAAAGTGCTAAGGGAATTGTTGACTGTGCTTCTTGTGTCTTTCAGGGGAGAGGGATGCTGAAGGAGTCTTTGGGATTTGATCGGGATCCCATGGACACTTTGTGGAAGAAACAAGTTCAATGTCCCTGTGTCCTCCCTGCCTGAACAGAACTTTCTCTTTCAAGCCCTGTGGAATAATATTACACAAAACTACCAAAGTGTCCCAGATATTCAGTGAGAAAAGAAGAGTATAATTATGATGAGATGTACTGATAAAAATCAGGGGCCAGAGTAGGGGCACAGCTCAGTGGTAGACACAAGCTTAGCCTACATGAGGCCCTGGGTTTCCTCTCCCCCAACCCTGGAGGAGGAGATGGAGGAACAGGAGTAGGGGAAAGAGGAAGAAGAAGTGGTTAGTTGAGAACCTTTTAAGGAATGGAATTTTCATTTTCTCCAAGAGCAGCCAGGCTGAATGACTTGTTCTATATGATTTGTGATGCCATTTTGTAGAAGCTAAGCTGCTATTTCAATAAAAAATGATATGGACTTTTTGATGCCAATTTGATTGAGTTCAGTACAGCTATACTAAGGGGTATATTTAATTGACCAAAATCTCTTCTCTCTTCATACAACTGTGTCTATTTAAATGATTATAGAACCTTCTTAGATACTGCTTGGTGAGTCCATAGAATTGATGCATCATTCATTTAAGATCTACTGCTCTCCTTTTTTATCCTCTACCACATTTTATGTAATACTCTTCCGCATCAACACAGTCTGAAAGTTGAGTCCTCAGCTATAAAATGGTCATGTAGATAATTCAAAATATGCTAATATGAAAATATTTACAATGTTCCCTAAATGAAAACATGCTGTTAGAGAGAATGAAGGGAACTAATCACTGAACGAGGAATACAGTGGGGACCTCAATTTGAAAGCATCACATTAGTTACTTTATTGGATTGTGTATCTGAAGGAAATTATGAGATAAACAAGTGTTTCTCATGTGACACCATCAGGCATCTGCCATTGGCATTCTGTCCATTAACTAAGGGAATATCTGGAGGTATCAAATGACAAGGTTTGGGAAGATAAAAAGGGGCATCTGTTTGTTTTCTAAATATGTCCATTACTTTGGGGGTTCCTTGATTTGGTGGTATATAGATAGAAAAGTTACATAGGAAATATAATCCTCATATTCTCTTGGACTACAGCATATCAACAGGATGACCATACAACCTGCTTTGTCTGAGATCTCAGTTGTATTTGTGACCATGGGGTCCCTCCCATTTCAGTATTGGACATGTTTTTCTATTTTTAATGAAGTATCATTTATTAATAGCTACAGGAGAAACTGTGGCAGATCTTTACCGCAGTCCCCTTATCCACCAGAGGGAACCCAGGTTCTCCAGTGGAGACCTGTAGCCACAGATAAGACTGAACCCTATAGATACCATGTGTGTTCCTTAGGTCAAGGATTTCCAACTCCTCACTTAAATGAAGGAGTGTAGAGCGTCTCTTTGGTGTGTTTGACTTGTCGGCATCATTACTCTTGTACTTTGAGGACATTATGAAGTAAACTAAGGGTTATTTGAACCTTAGTATTACAACCCAAGGATTGATTGCCATGCTGTCATGTTAAGTATGGCCACTAAGTGATTAATAGGCAGGTAGACTATACAGTGTGGATCCCCTGGACAAAGGGCTGATTCACATTCCAGGCAGGACAGAGCAGGATGGTGTGAGATTTATTATGATATATGGAATGGTGCACAAGTTCATTGAATAGTTTTCAAACCGGGTTGGCTGCATGCAATTGGAACCATAGAAATAAAAACCATGGGTAAGGAGTACTAATACACTGGTGGTTCAGGTTTCTGCCAAAGTCTTTCCTAAGAGCATATGATGTACAATGCTGATCTTCAGGCAGGGCCCACTCAATAAAACCACATCAGTTATTTGACCAGAGGAGATTTAATATAAAATTGTTCTTTAGGGAAAGGGGAGAAATAGCATGAGAAATAGGGGCAGCTATAACCTCAGGCCAATGACAAGTGAATGATAAAGAGTCTGGCATCACCAGAGACCTACATTCATACACATACACAGACTTCAGCTTTTTGAAGAGGACAAGGCTGCCACTGGAACAAGAAACTGACCTCTGGCAAAGGCACTGACCTGAGGGCAGCTGGCCCACAGAAGCTGCCTGCCACAGCAGCAGGGTATGGGCAGGCTAGATGGAGCTGGTCTATACAAACAATTTGCCAAGTATTCATACAGTTGATTGAGGTTGCAGCATTGTGATTCCTGAAATGGCCATTGCACAGGGACAGCTTGAGGGTGAGGCTAGAGATGGTCATCGTGGATTGTTGGGCCCCTACCCTGATTATTCCCTTCCAGAACCTGGAAGGAAAGTGCTTTTCCACTAGGTCTTCACAGCGTCTCACCAGTGCCTTCTACTGCAATGCTGCAGACAGAGAGTGAGTGCAGGGAGACAGTCAGTGAGATAGTGCTGGCCTGGTCAGGTGTCTGGGTGGTGGGGGACCAGTCTGTAAGCTAGTTGTTCTAAAATCTAAACTCAGTGGTCTTGTGAGAGCCACCATCCTGTCTTGGCTTTGGTTTCCCTTTAATCTGGTGGCATTTCTGGTGCTAGCTAGGTTTTGGCTTTTTCTGGTGGCTGCTTCTGGGCAGCCTGTTTGGTGGCAGCATCAGTTTGGCCATTCCATTTTTTTGCCACTGGACCTTTGTAGTGGACAATTGCCACTTCCTTTGGTTCCCATACTAATTCTGGAAGTTTTCAAATTTTTAGTTGGGTTCTTGGTCCCTATTTTTTCTGTGGTAAGGAGTCCTCTTCCCTTGTTGAATGCTCCATGGACATGAGGAGTAGGAAGTCATACTGAGATTTGGTGTGGATGGAGGCTCAGTGTTGGCTCACTGGTCTTGGATGAGTTCTAATGTCCTGGTTAATGTTCATAATTCTGCTCTTTGTGCTGACCATCCTTGGAGAAGTGACTCTGTTTCCATCCCTTTAGAGTCATACACCATAGCATACCCAGCCATCCTTTTTTTTAATCTTCTATAAAATTGCTTTCATTAGTCTAAAGGACGAAGTCTGGGTTTTGGAGTGGGCTGTCAGTCAGGTCTGATCTGCTGGAAAATTATTTTATCTACTATTTCCAAACAGTTATGCTCAGGGGCCCTGCCTCACCCATTAGGAACATAGCTGACTTTAGAGTTTGTATAACTTGCAGGTTTATGAGTGAATTCTCACATGGTGACCTTTGAGATCAGGTCATTTGTGAAGTATGAGCACATGGTGACTGTAGAGTATGATATAACATGTGGGGCATGTTGCATCAGAAAAGAGGAAACCTACCTGCTTCCCAGTCCTGGGGTGACATGTGGCTAGATGACACGTGGCAATCAGCCAGGATGCGGTGCAATGGGTGGTGATGAAAAATCAGACCAACTCTAGGATAGGCTCAGAACTCTCCCTGCTGACTTTTATCCTGATTGGCTCCTGTGCATTTTGTTATCTGTGTGTGCTTCCTCAATCAATGAGATCTTACTTTGACTGGTCTTCCTGGCCTGTCTGATTGTACTCTGGGGCAGGAGAGCTAGATGCATCAGCCAGTCTACCTTTGCCTTTCTTGGCTCATCCTGATCAGGGCATGCTTTCCCCATCTCTTCCACAGGTCAGGAGGAAGGGGGGGGGGCTAAAATCCCTGACACGTGACCTTTGCACAATAAAAGCACGTGGTGACCTTTGTTATCCTTCAGGGTTACAACTGAGTGTGGGGCTTTAGCATTGAAGTTTTGTCCCAGTCTCAGCTTGTCAACTTCCCTTACAGCAAAGTAGTGACTGCAGGGGGTCTGACTCAGGGCCCCATCTAGCTGTGACTGAGTTAGTT
Organism: Ictidomys tridecemlineatus; assembly: GCF_052094955.1. Lineage (NCBI taxonomy): Eukaryota > Metazoa > Chordata > Mammalia > Rodentia > Sciuridae > Ictidomys > Ictidomys tridecemlineatus. The sequence continues at coordinate 135,541,495 of NC_135484.1, forward strand.
TGTTTAGATAACCACCCCAGTGGCCTTTTCCAAGATCCCAGTTCTTGGGTAGGGACTCCCAAATTTATTTTGTTCTTCTCCTGAACAAAGAGGTTAAAGTCTCTGATTATATCAGGAGGTCTCTGGGTTGGAGCCTCAAGATTTTGGCCTTGATTGTCTGAAAGACTACCTCCTGTTTTGTTCTTCACTCAATGGGACTTTTTTTTTAGTCTGAAAATCCAGTCTCTATACCCTGTAGCATCCTGTTGTTCCTAGGAACTCTCAGACTTTGTGACAATGGTGGGGGTAGGGATGGCAAAAAATGCACATTGGTTTTTTTGTTGTTGTTGTTTTTATTGTTTCTTTTTTAGATCCAGCATTCAACATCCTTGTATCATGTTAAAACCTAACTATTTAATTTGTCTCTGACAGATTTGTGTCTTCATTTATTTTGATATGCAATATCTTACCCCTGTTAGTAGGGAAAGAAAGACCTTTTTTCCTTCTAGGCATTGAGCCTCTGTTGAGCTGGCCATCAGAAGGTTATTAACATGTTGTAACATGAAAGAAAGGAGTGTCTCTCCTGGAAACCCAGTCAAGTCAGTGGCTAAGCCTCTGCTGAAGGGTGTAGGTGAGTTCTTGCATCCTTGAGGGAGTCTCATCTAAGGGGGCTGTTCCTTAGTTCTTGTTTGTGGATTTTCTTTTTTTTTCTTTTGTTCTCTCTCTTTCTGTATAAGGCAAACAATGTTAAAACCAAGTTAAGGAAGGCTCACACTGATACTGATATCATCATGCTACTTTTTTTTATTTTAGTTGTATTTCTCTGACAAAATTTAGTCAAAATATGTTCTTCTCAAAAGGGAAGCCTTTTACTCCTTTTACTTGTAAGTTAGCAAACACTGGGAAATTTTTGACAACTGGAAAACTTGTATTTTATTGAGAGAGAATGGCTGAGGAATCATTACATTTAGGGTCCGAGAGCTCCTGAAAAAGAAGATGAGGAAGAATGGCCTTGGCAGGGAAGAAGAAAATAAGGACATTTCTCTTTTGTGGGGGGAGGAGGGTGTTCTTAGAAAATCTCTACTGTATTTCCCCCTTTGATGTTTGGGTCCTTTTAGGGTTAAAGAACATCATCCTGATTTAATCGTTTATATTTCCATAACATCATGACATGAGTGGCTGTTATGTACAGCCACTCATGTCATGATGTGAAAGTTATGTGAAAGTTCTCACCTTGAGATGGTGACTCACAACACCTTGGTCTGCCTGGTCACTCTCTTTGTAGAGATTTAGGTGCATCTTTGCATCAATGTCAGATTAGTATAAGCCCCTGACCTAGACCAACTTCCCATGAAGGGACTTTGGATCTTCTAGGTTTTGTGCTGTCTTAAGCTTATGAGGTCACCATGGAATCACAATCAGGACTCATTCAGGCTCCATAGTCTGAAGATGGTAGAGCAAAGACTAAGTTGTGCAGGTCACATGCATGCACATAACAGAACTGACAGACAGACCTCCTCAGTAGGCAAACCTGTACTGAGTGACACTTCAGTCACTGGGAAGTGATTAGTTTTCCTTTCCACTTCAAGCAGCTCCTAACTTGGGCAAATGATTTTGGGGGACTAACTAGTTTAATTTCCAGTCATGAAATCTGCTTCTGTTCTTCTTCTGAGTTCATTCAGGAAGTAATGAGAGCCAGGGCCATCACAGCTCCTGTGAGAGTCAGGATCTGGCATGTGACCAGGCGATGCCTATCCCTCCGTCAGGTTCCTAGACAAAGCCCCCAATGTATGTTATGGAAAACGTGGAAAAATACCAAAAATAATGTTCATGGAAAGAGACAAGCAGCACGTGAAGAAATAGAAGAGCAAGGTTTCTTCAGCACTGCTGCAGCTCAGCAGAGTCTTCTCCAAAGGCTAACCACTGCCCTTGGTTCTCAGTATCTATTATACAGTACACACTTCTGGGTTTCAAAACTTTCTCATGATAGTAACCTTGAGGTCTCCCCCATTCTCTAGGCATCTCTGGTTCCTTCCTTAGCTGCTGAACAAGCATGTTAACAGAAAGAGAAACTGGCAGGTTGCTATTTTCTATTAACTGAGTATTATCCATTAATAGAGATAGAAGAGACATCTTAGGAAGGAGCTGCTGCTTCAGTGGGATCAACATAACCTGAAAACTTGTTAGAAATTGAAAAAACTCAAAAACCCACCAGACACTCTGAATCTGCTTATTGTTTGTCCAAAGAGCCCAGATACCATACACATATGTCTGTCATCTATCAGTCTATCTATCTATCTATCTGTCTGTCTCTCATCTCATTAGTTTGTTGGGCTTCTATAACTGTCACATGCTGGGTGGCTGAAACAACAAAAATTTGTTTTCTCACAGTTCAGAAGCCTGAAGCCCAAGATCAAGGTGTCAGCAGGTTTCTTTTCTCCTGAGGCCTCTCTCATTGACTTGCAGCTGCCCACCTTCTTGCTCTGTCTCTGGAGGTATGTCTGAACTATTCTGCTTTTGACAAGATCTGTCAGATTGGATAATGTACATTCTAATGGCCTCATTTTAGTTGAGATAGCTTTATAGAGGTTCTATTCCAAATTCAGTCATTTTCTAGGATCTGCAGGCTCCAGGGCAGCATCATCCTTGCTCCCAGCTTCTGGTACAAGCAGCAACCCTTGATGTTCCTGGGTGTGTAGGTGCACCTTTCTGGCCCTTGCCCATCTTCATGTGATGCTTTTCCTGTACTACTGTCTTCACAGATCACCTCCCTCTCTGTGTTTTTGTTTCCATTCTTGGAAGGACACCAGCCCACTGGCCAAAGGCCTCCCTAATTCAGCATAAGCTCCACTTAACAAATTATGAGGGCAGTGCCACTATTCCCAAAGCAGGTCACATATGGGGATCTGGAACATAGACCATCCACCCCATGCAGAACCCACCAGAGGCCACTGATCAGAGGTGAAATTATGTGGCTTATTTCCAGAAGCATCTCTCTGACTGTGGGTGCAAGTTCTGATGTGTCACAAGCCCCCCAGTCCTTGGTGTTCTCATCAGTACCACTTGAGTCATATGAACTAGAACAATCTTAATGCCCCCCCCCTTCCTGACCCCTGTGCATTCCCTCTGCAGTCATTCTGGACCTGGTGCAGACTCCAGCTGTGTGGAACATACTACATTCCCACTAGTCCCAAGGCCCATGCCAAATGACAAACATCCACTCCCAAGTATATGCCAGCATTTCCAGTTGTGCCACCTAGGGTCCTCCAGGGATGCTGAGGCTCTGTCACCAGGTGGGAGGAAACAACATATTCCAGTTCTGGTGAATCATTTTCCATGCTTTTCTCCCTGAGGTGGTGGATGGCAGTGGTTCTTTCCTGTTTACTACCTCAGTGTGAGTCTTTGCACTCACTTTGAGACAGGATGGAGGCCGTGTAGTGGGGACAATTCCACTTACAGGTGCAGTGGTTTTTTGGATTTAGCCCAACTTCTGGATCTAATCACCACAATGCATGGAACCCTTGATGCTGTCAGGAGGGAAGTGAAGTAAGTGTCCTGGAGCAGACCAGAGAGTGTGGGTGGACTCACACCATCATGGTGGCCATTCTTTAGGTCCATATATCTGTACATGAGAGCCCCAGTGTGTGTCATTTTCTTTAGAATTAAAGAGAGACACAAGAGACCTTGGGCCATGAGGCTGCCAGTGCTCCTCGGGCCAGTGCACTGACCACAAAGCCCAGGTTCTCTGCAGTGCATCACTAGGAGCTTCAACCAACTTTATGCCTCCTGAAGGTGAGACACAGAAAGCTCAGCCATCAGGAGAAATGAGCCATATGGAAAGGAGGCAGAGCAGGAACAACTGTCCTGGGGATGTGCTCTCATCCAGGGAATGCAAGCCACATTTCTCCATGGTCCATGTACACACCAAGGGCTCCAAGCTGGAGAGCTCCCTTCTCCTCTCAGCCCAGACACCCAGAGTATGAGCACAGAGCCTTGGGCACACACAAGAACAGCTCAAATAATGAAAAGATTACAAACTGTCAACTAAATTCAAGGTGGATTAAATCACTAATCTAGGCAATCTGGTGTCATGTTCCCAGTGACTTAAACACTCAGGGGTCACTCCAGAGGAACTGAAATAACTGAACTGCAAGAAATAACAACACAAATGACAGAAATACCTTTTTCATTGGGGGTTCTATGATGGCTTCTCTGACCAAAAGTGTCTGCAGAAAGAAAGAGAGAGAGCCCACACATACTGACCCCTTTTATTGATGAGAAGCCATTCAAATGGGCCAAGAGGTCAGTTTTCAGGGGGCTGAGTCTAACTTCATGATGTCTGCTACCAGCTGGTTGACTGACATCTAGGTAGGCCACACCCAAGGGCAGGGTAACAGAAGAGGGCTCTCAAAGGGCCTTTCCATGGAACATTCTATCCCAAATAGGGGAAGGGGTAATATCACAAAGGAACAGGTGAGCAAAGCTCCACCCATGGGGCTGCAGGAAGGCACGAGCATGCACAAAGACACATTTCTGTTTTCTTAACCCAAAAGATTGGGGCTAATATCTTTGGTTACCTAAGCATCCAGATCACAGGGTGACCGACAGTGCCACATCAATCAAACAGGGAGGCAAATGTTGGTCACACGCTATGTCGGCCTCCCACAATCCAGGTCCAGATACTGCTTGTGCCTGGTCACTTTCCTTGGCTGCAATATAACTATACAACCCATCATTGGTTGTGTGATTTTCAGAGTTGATTTTTAAAAACTCGGGCAGCACCTAGGCCTGGAAGATGACTGTAAGTAACTCACAGGAGCAAGGGTGTCATACTGAAGGAGAAAACCACCTGGAGGTCACACTTATGGTCACTTTTACTCCTTGATTGTTAATTAGAAAATCTGCAGAACTTCCTTTCTCTTTGGCCAAAGGAAGTTGGCCAACTGTGTCCTGTTGTGTCTATAGTCACATGAACACATGTTCGGATGTGCAATCTGGAAGGTGGCAACAAGCTCCCTGTCCCATTAGAGGACAAGAACCCATGTTTTCCACTTGATTTACACAACCCAGATTACGGGGTTGGTTTGCTAAGGGCCTTATAGCTGGGGATGCCAGGGAGCTTCCATGCCCCATGCAGCCAGCTGTTTGTTGGATGACAGGGGATGAAGGGTGACTCTGAAAGCAGGGGTGAGAGATGGTCAGCTGATAACCCTTAGTGGGCCTCACCAATGCCTCTGTCATGAAATGGGAAGGGTGTCCAAATCTCGGCTTATGCCTCCCAAAAGTAAAGGAGTACTTCACCAGGGGTAAATGCATGAATGAGGAGCTTCCTGAGATGGCTCTAGTCCAGGTCTCACCATTTCTGCCAGGAATCTGGACAACAGTTGGCTTTGTGAAACCTCATGATCCAGTAACAGAGCAGCTGCAGCCCAGGGGCACAGCAAGCCAGCCACAGTGATTTCACAGAGGAACCAGTGACAGTGTAATGGGGAAGATGGATCAGGCAAGGTCAGTGAGAAAGAGATCAAATTATTCACACCACCTTAAAGGAGGGCAGGTCTGAGATTCTCACACTGCAAATGAGGCCTTGAAAATTGTTCTGAGATCCACCGGTGCAAAAAGAAAGGGAAAGAGGTAGACTCCCCTAGCTAGTTTGTGACACCCTCTCCCAGGTCATCAGTGTTGCCAGAAAGCAGAGAACCCACAGGAAGCCAATGGAGCTCCATGGAGAGAAAGCACCTGCACAAGCTTTGGCTCCATGCAGAGCAGAGCTGAGGCACAGGCAGGTGGGCAAGGAGGTCAGGCATGGAGGCAGGAATTCTCCCATGAGGCCTGGGAATTGGGAATACAGGAAGCTCCCTCAGGAGTGAATCAATCATTTTTAAAAACAATTTTTTGCATAAGTAGCTTATTGATGTGGTTCAAGATACAAATGCTGTGCAAACGCCCTCAGCACTGTCCCTCAGCCACCCAGTCTGCTTATCTCTCCAGCACGTTCAATGCACATATGAACATAAATCCTTATGCTCACATTGGTGAGTGCACAGGGTGCTAAGTCAGCACCAAACTGAGCACCTTTTTATTTGTCTCTTTATCATGGATCTGGGGGGCCTCTTTCATCTGGGAAATAGCGTTACATCTTTATCCTCAGCGGTACACCATGACCCACTGCAATGGTATCCACTATATTTCACCACTTCCCACCAATGGATATTGAGGTAAAATATATGAAATAAGCAAAAAATGTACTACATGGTACCCTGAGGGAAATTAATATCCTAAAAATTGACAGAAAACGCTTCCTGTTGGTAAAAATGGATTCAAGGATTCAGGGAAGACAGAGGCAATAGCTATATCCTCTGAGTGCATCTGGGATCTCTGCCGACTATTCTGTAGCTTATGCCAGCAAAGAGAATTCTGGCCCATGGAAAGTTCCTTGTGAAAGTCCCAAGGTCCTACATTCACCAGCATGGACCGCTATGTTCATTATGGCTAGGCATTTGGGATCACAGACTTTGGTTTAGTTTGGTGTGTCTGACAGTGCCCCCATCTGGGTTTGAATTAAATATCTAGAGATGGAGGAAGCTGGGATGATTCCTGTCCACAATGAAGCTCTCTGCCCCTCTGATCCTTTCTGCAAGTGGTGCCAGGCAATCCTGCCAATATTCATGTATCTCAGATTCATAGAGGAGAACAAATCCTAGAGCGAGAATGAGATGAAACCACCATGTAAGGATTCTGACTGTCGAAATGTACAAGGCAGTGTGTCTCTAGTGAGCAAATTCTGAGAGGTAACAGGAACCCTGTTTTCCACACTTGGAATATTCTATAGTTCCTCTGTGGACTAGTAAGATGATTAATACTTGTTCAATGCCTAGCTGCTGTGGTAATGTCCTTGAGAGGAGGCTCTGTGCTAGAGTCTTATCAGCCTCAACCTTAATCTCAGATACTCAGCTTTTGGGAATAAAGGAAGTCTCTTAGACAACACCAATGTGTCCCTATGCCTAAACCTGCCCACATAACGGTAACTTTGTACAATGAGCAATATGTACTAATGATGTCAATGACCTAACATAACCTATGGATATAAATAAAGCTGGCAGCTCAGATGAGCTGCACTTTTACTTTGCTCCTGCACCTTGCTTCTATCTCCTTTTGTTTTTTTTACACCACTGCCCTTTTGGTTCACTGTACTTTCAAAATTCAGGCTCTTCAGGGACAAGTGGCTGTGCCTGCTGATTCTGATGCTGATGTATACAGTAGCAGGTGTTCCTCTTGTGGGAATACCAGCAGGTAGGCAGCAGCAGCAGCTCATGGGATTACCTTGCTTCTGCCCCCCATGCTGTGTCTGCACCTTAAGGACACAAAATATCCCAGGGTCAACCATCCAGGGTCCATGGTGGGAATGGTCCAAGGAGTTCCAGCCCTTCAATGACTGAGTATGCAATTTATGATACCAGTCCTCAAGTAACTTCCGACTAATAGACTTCTTAAGTACTGGGTGAGAATTGCCATCCCCATCTCCAGCACATCCTGGGCATAAGACAGTCTTGGGGATACCACGGAGCTAGATCAAATTGGAACTGGCCATCCTGGGTCCCACACACCTGCCTTCCAAGGCTTGCCACCTCCTACCTTATTCCCATCTCCCCTTCCTCCCATGCAGGGTGCCATATAAGATGGTTGCTCATCAAATCTGAATTCCTGAAAAACTACAAGAATCTTTTCTGGAAGAGGGTGTCCCATGCAATGTTTGTGTGTTGTACATTTCATATGGAAAGACCACTGTTAGGCCAATATGGAGGGATAGGCTTGGAGTTCAAAAGAGATGAACAGGACAACCAAATGTCCAGTTGTATTTTGGACACCCCAAAGCCATCAGAGCTGTCATGTGACTCCAGCCTCAGCCAGTGGTCTAGATGTGGGCAGCCTCATGCCCTTTCCCATCTTCTGGGTGTCTGCCTTGATTCCATTCAGGGATGGCAGTGTGGTACTGAGGGTGCCTGGTGACTTACTGAGACTGGCAGGGCAGCTTCTCAACTCCTAGCCTCTACTTTTAATTTCCTCATTTTCAAGACATCTTATTCTGTCTTTTGACCTAATAGGAAGTGATCATCTCAGTAGAAGATATTCCCTGCTAGTGCTCTATGGAACAGTGCCTAGATGGTGACACATGGCACAGAACACACAGAGAACTCCATGAAGAAGTCTGTCTGAAATTTCCTATTTCATTTCTGACCCCCAAAGGGATTTTCCTATAAACACTAGCGTTGCTCTCTGTGCTGCCTGGACAAATGGCTCAGGCCCAAGGAGTGTGCCAGCTGTCACAGGGCCAGGTGTTCTAAGCAGCTCAGGTCAGATTCAGACTTGAGCCCTGGATGATTATGGGCACTATAGGCAGCTCCATGTGTTTCTCTGAATTTCTTCACTATCAGCATCCTGGGCATCCTGGTTGTTGGTGACATGGTGGATGATCTGCTTGTGTGCCACCACTGCACTCTGCTTCCTGTTGTGTGGGAAGGTCTCCAGGTACACAGGCAGGACAGTCATCTACATGTTGGGTAAGTAGCCATGTCACAGGGCATTCAGTGGAAAGAGGGTACTAACTCAAGAGTGGGCATGAGGATTGACAGCACAGTGCCACCAAGTGGCTTCTAGACCAAGGATCCCTGTAGGAACAGTTTAACAGGGTCCCGAGGCTCACCTTAATGAAAAGATCTTCTCTATCACTCTGTGGGTGCCCTTAGCTCGGAGCCCCCTGGAGTTCAGACAAGATGGTCGCCAGCCCACCAGGCTGAGGCAACTAGAGACTATAGACCAGGAAAACATGTTCATCCAGGCACGTGTGTGGAGCCCAGAGTGTAAGCTCAGAGTAGGCCCCACACCGCACCAGCTTCCAGAGCAGACCAGCAATCCACTCACATATTCTGGAGATGGTTAAGCAGGAAGTAGATGAGTAAATGTGGCTCCTCCTGGGGGCTCTGAGTGCCCATGACACTCCCTGTCCTGGCTTCTTCCCTCTGACCCAGGTGAAGCAACCCACCTCTCCTGGATCATCGCTCTCTTGCTGTGATGCCCACACTCAGCCCACATTGCAGTGTTCTTCCTGCTCCCTGCCTGTGGGGAATGGGGAATACTGTCTGGCTGATGCAGGACAACGGTGAGTATCCAGAGCCCAATTATGTGACCTATTTTCCTGGACCTCCAGGCACTAGCAATAAGCAGGCAGCCACTGTCATGGTCACCATCCTCCAGCCATCCCCAGCATCAGTCAGTGGACAGGTGCTTGAATGAGGGAAATGAGAGAGAGACCAGGCTGTGAAGACTATGCAACATGCTCTAGGGCTGAATTATATTCTCTGAGTGTCTTGTGTTTGTGACAAACCCAGAGAGAACTTATTTCAACACCTCCAAGAAGGTCTGAGAGAGTTCTAGAATTTTAATGAACATTGCAAGTGAATAACCTAGAATATAAACTAACTTCTCAAAACTCATTAGAACTTACCCTTTCTTTTCTTTCTTTCTTTCTTTCTCTCTTTCTTTCTTTCTTTCTTTCATCTTTCTTTCTTCCTTCCTTCCTTTCTTTTTTTTTTTTGGTTCCAAGGATTAAATTCAAGGGTGCTTAAGCACTGAGCCACATCCACAAACCTTTTTAAAATTTTTATTTTGCAACAGGGTCTCACTAGGTTGTTTAAAGCATCTCTAAATTGTGGTGGCTATCTTTGAATCTGTGATCCTCCTGCTTTAGCCTCCTAAACTGCTGGGATTACAGGTGGGCACCACCACACCTGGAATGAGAATCTTCAGAAAAATGTATCTGATAAAAATATAGGAAGTGTGATAAATAGCCCTACAAAATTGTAAAATTGCTCTGTAGATGTTTACCATGATTGCAATAAGAATGTTGGTTTTCTTTCTCCATGAGACACATGAATAATTGCTCTAATTCCCTTCTTTATATTCACATAAAAATTACTCTTGGGCAAACAAAGTCTTTGTCAAAAATTGTACAAAGATAACAAGAGCCAATGAATAACAAATACTGAAGTCCAATGAATGACTTCAACAAGGAACCCTGGGATAATAGATAGCTTCAGATGAAATTACTTCTGAAAATTGTACAGGTTGGGTACATTCTTTTTTCCAAAGACAAACATGTTAGAAAACACTCATTCTCATGTGTTTGCTAGTTTCTTTTGGAGTGTGTGCTGACAGTTAGTTGCCTTATCCAGAAGTGGTGTTTCAATGCTGGATTCCTGATGCTGGCTTCACTAAGCTCCCTTGAATTTGTACTGCATGACAAGCCATGTCCTCATATCTGCTGTGGTGCCCAGCTGTAATCCTAGCAAATTGAGAGGCAAGTCGAAGGCCAGCCTCAGGAATTTAGCAAGACACTGTCACAGGGCTTGGGAAGACCCAATTCCCCCATGCTGGTGGAAACAGAAATATCAAGAAATGAAAAGGTGCAGAGGGAGAGGGGAGAAGGTTACAGGAGAGACTAGTATGTTTCTAAGTGATAAGAGGAGACAAAGAGCTGTGGACACCAAGCATCACCCTGGGATGGCTTCTGCCGGTTCAGCTCTGGTTTTCCTATTTGATCTGTGGTTGGATCTTACAGGAGCTGTGCCAGCCACACTCATGTAATTGCACTGAGAATAGCATTTGCTGTCACTGCTTTGTGCGATGGGAGGATGGAGAGAATGGCCTTCTGCCTCTGTGCAGAGTGAGGCCTTTCTGCAGCTTTTTCTTGTTCTCCTCTCAAGCTCTGAGACTGGTGGGGGTCCCATCCCCACTCTTTCAGAAATTCCTGGTGCACCTCTCTGCTGCTGAGAGATTGATGGTGTTAAGCCACTCACATGCAGTGTCCCAAGAGGGCCTATTGCTAATAGTTGGGAACCCAAGGTGGCCTTGAGCCCACAGAACCTCAGCACCCAGCCACACAATTCTTGTGCATCTTACCTGCCCCCTCCTCTGACAGGTTGTTCTTGTTTCCATAGAGAAGCCTCTACCTGGAGGCTGACATGGGGGTAGGAGCATTCAGCATGCTGTATGGTGCTGTGCTCCTGTCCCCCATGTTCCTCCCACCCATCCTCATCAAGAGATATGGCTGCAAGTGGAATATTGTCAGCTCCATGGGCTGCCTCGTGGCCTTCTCTCTGGGCAACTTCCATGCCAGCTGGTGCCACCCCTCTCAGCCCACCCACATCTGTGTTTGCAGGCCCAAGTTCGCACCTTGACTGCTGCCATCCATGCTCAGTTCCCTGTAGTTTCTGCAGGAAGAATGATTGGCAGGCTCCTCCCCACGTTCCTACCAGGACTTCCTGCCTTCCCTGCTGGCTCCCTCTTGCTCCTGACTCCTAGCACTGACCTCTTCCTATGATCGCTCTGTAGCCCTCAATGTCCCTTGCACACCTGAGCTCTCATGGCCCCAGTAATGGCAGGTAGAACCTAACTCAGTTGACAAGGGTGAACCTCAGAGAAGTGTGGCCAGGATGTGACTGATGACCAGAAACTGTTCCTTTACCCCCTTCAAGGGTAGGGAGGAAGGTGCCACCCACTTGCTTCTCTTGCAGGTACATGCTGATACCCATCCCCATGTTTCTGGGGCCGGGAACAGCTCCCCCGTGGTTGGCTCAGTGCACCTACCTCACAGTCGTGGGAACACACATGCACAGGATGTTGTCAAGTTGGATGGTGATGTGGTGAACCAGTAGTTGTCATGTTTGTTCTCATAGGTCCTTTGGTGGGTGGGGCAACTTGATCTCCTCTCTAGTGTTTGGCCAGACTCCCACTTAAGGTACAGAGAAGAGTGGTGAGCTAGTTGTTTTGACAAGGAACAGGGTCTCCTTGGTGACCACTGAGAAGGCTGATAACCATATACACACTTGTATTTCTTGCCAAGGGCGGCCCTCAGCCTCCCTTTGCCGTGGAGGCAGGTAGACCCTTCTCCTCCAAGGACAGTCAGGGGTCTGAAGATGCATTCCCACAGGGTGACCCTTCCAGGGAAACAAGTGTCCATGGAGTCATGGCTTACTTTTGAGGCTAAGCAAAGTTTGCCTGATTATCTCCTTATGAAATTAATCTATTAAGCAGCTTTTTAAAATCTTATGCTCAACCCCTTCCTGTAGTGAGGGGCCCACTCATGGCAGAGCCCTCCTGCACCTGCCTCACAAGACCTTGCCCAGCCATGATGTGAAACAGGCGTGAGCTGCACACCACTGTGTTGAGGATCTGAGACTGGCCACGGGAGATCAGTCCTTCAGTTCTCTCAGGAGCCCCGCCCAGGGTAAAAAGCTCTGGCCATGCTGCTGCTGTCAGGGTGGATTCTCTGCTGCAGCCTGGCCCAGCAACTTGCTCTCCCAGATGGAGCCCACCTTTGTGAAGCTCTGTAGCCAATGCTTCCTGCTCTTTCCCTGAGCCTGGTCATCACTGGCTACACGCATCCCCACAGGGAAACCACAGTGACTCAGGTGCCGCTGATGCTCATTCTTGCTGTCCCACCACAGTGAGGGCTCAGTATGAGCAGCTGGGACAGTGGAGCAGCAGCTCACTGGACATTCAGGCTGGGAGCTAAGGCCAGGAACCGAGGGCACATGCATCCTAAGGGCTGCAGGGTTTCCCACCATCTTGTGCCCTCAGTTTCTACTACCTTCCATTTCCTCTGCCTCATATCTCACCAGCCCAGAAGATGCTGCAAGGTTGATGTCATGAGGTTTGCATCATGAAAACCATCAAACCCTGATTGTGTTATGTAAGGAAAGTGGGATAACAAGTAGCCAGGGCCCATTCCACGTATGTTTTTCTCTGGGTCTTGAGAGAATGCTGATCTGATTCTCTACCTTCCAGATAGAGGTCTTGATATCAAGTTGGCAGACAGTGTGCCTCAGCTTGAGTGTGCCCCAGCATGAGTGTGCCCTGGAGTCCTTGTCAAATACAGCCAGGTCTCTCTAGTTCCTGCCTCAGAGGCTCCACCACCCTCTCCCTGATGCTTCTATCAGGTTCCCACATTCTATCACAAGTACTCTCATCTGGGCTGTGTGCTCCTGACTCCACAGAGGCCAACCAGAGGAGCACCTGGACTATTGTGGAGCCAATGACTGCCTGCTGACCATAGCACCCAACAACAATATCTACTATTGTGAATGAGGTAGTTTTCATAATTTCTCTTTCAGAGAATTAATCACTGATGTACAGGAATGCAGTTGATTCATGGGTATTGATCCTCTTGCTTTGCTGAATTCATTAACTAATTCTAGAAATTTTCTAATGGAAGTTTTGGATCCTCTAAGTATAGAATCATGTCATTGGAAAACAATGATAGTTTGAGTACTTATTTTCCTATTAGTATCCCATTAATTTTTTTCATCTGTCTAATTGCTCTGCTGGAGTTTCAAGGACTATGTTGAATACATGTGGTAAAAGAGGGCATCATGTCTTGTTCCAGTTTTAGAGGGAATGCTTCTAGTTTTTCTCCATTTAAAATGACGTTGCCTTGGGTTTAACATAGATAGATTTTACAATGTTGAAGCATGTTCCTACTATGCCTAGTTTTTCCTAGAGTTTGACCATGAAAGGTGCTGTATTTTGTCAAATGCTTCTCCTGAATCAATTGATATAATCATATGGTTCTTATCATTTATTGATGGGAAGAATTATGTTTATTGATTTCCATATGTTAAACCAAATTTGCACCACTGGAATGAACCCCACTTGATTTGATTTTCCAGAATTTTATTAAGAGTTTTTGCATTAATGTTCATCAGGGATATTGGTCTAAAATTTTCTTTCCCTGCTGTGTCTCTGCCTGATTTTGGTATTAGGATGATACTAGCTTCATAGAATGAATTTGGAAGGGTTCCTTCCTTTCTATTTCATGGAATAATTTGAGCAGCATTAGCATTAATTCTTTTTTTGTAGGTTTTGGTGAACTTCATAGAATGAATTTGGAAGGGTTCCTTCCTTTCTATTTCATGGAATAATTTGAGGAGCATTAGCATTAATTCTTTTTTTGTAGGTTTTGGTGAACTCAGCTATGAATGCATCTGGTCCTGGAATTTTCTTGGTTGGTAGGCTTTTAACGGAGCCTTCTATTTCCTTGCTTAAAATTGATCTGTTTAAATTGTGTATGTCCTCTTAACTCAGGTTGGGATGATCATATGCCTCTAGAAATTTGTCAGTGTGTTCAAGGTTGTCTATTTTACTGGAGCATGAATTTTCAAGATAGTTTCTAATGGTCTTTTGTACTTCAATAGTGTCTATTGTTATATTTCCTTTTTCATCACAAATTTTAGTAATTTTAGAGTTTTCCAAGATCAAGTGATTCTTCTTTACTTTTCAATCATGTAAAAATGCTCATAAACAACAAAAAAAAATTTTTTGTTTTTGATTTTTTTCTATGGTAATGGGGATTTGAAAACAGCAGCATGTTAATTCTGGGCTACATACCCAGCCATGTTTTAAAATTTGAGACAGATTTTTCTAATTGTCTAATTAGTCTACCTAAGTTCCTGATGTTTACTTTGAAATTGCAATCTTACTGACTTAGTCACTTGAGTCTCTGTAATTAATATGAATATACCATTGCACTCAGAGAGAAAAAAATGCTTTAAAGTCTCATCCAGTTTTTGGTATAACAATTTAAAATACCATGCTCATTTGAAATATAATATGGGTAAAGTAACTGATAATAATGCAAAAAAGTAACTGATAATACTGGGAAAGGGGGAAGTTGTCATTGAACAGGAAGCTAAAATTTTATATATAAATACAGCTCACAATACTGGGGCATAAATTTAAAATGACACTCAGCAACTGTTTGAAGATAAAAAAAATTAAAAAGTACCAGGTATGTAGCTAAGTGGTACAGTACCTCTGGCTCAATCCACAATACCACAATCTCCATAACGAAGGAGAATAAATTCAGGAGGAAAGAAAAACTGAGATACCTATAGTGTATCTCACCCCACTCCTGGAGAAAAAAATACATGGAGTTGTGATTGGGATGATCTCCTCACTCCAGAGTCCACAACACAATCTGAGAAGATTCGGAAATATTGCCAAAAATGTTCTCATATAGAATTTAAAGTAAGGACTAAAAAATATTCTATAGGATACTATGGGACTTCCAGTGTCTACTGTTAATATATGGTCCAGTTGACTGGTCAGTGGAAATTCATGGCTGACCTTTCTCAGCAGAAGACACAGGACTGCAGAAACCAAAGATTACACCAGGGATTGTAGCCAACCATTGCCAGTTCTCACCATAGTCAGTGCAGCCAGTTTCAACCAGACTCACCATCCAGTCTCGGGATTTCATTTCACTGAACATAAGTGAGGAAGCCTAGAAATGGATACCCAATCTGACAGACTTTATACCAGATGGTCAAAACTTGCTTCTCTTTACTGAATATGTGTAGATTGGACAATGCTTATATAAGGGGTCCTGATTAGACACAACTTATTTCTTCATATGCTAAATCTGAGCCCAGTGAGTTTTTTGAGAGTCAGGAGATAAACTCAAATCCACAGATAAATGATGTCACAATTGTAGGGTCTTGCCTGAACATTTATTTATTTATTTATTTTTTATTTGAGGCTCTGGTAATTGAAATCCAGATCCTCAGGATGCAGCAAATTTAAGGCAAGGTATCCTTGGAGAAGTAAATTCCAGCCAACCCAGAAAAGCATTTGCATGTCATCACATTGATGTATACATTTCATTACATCAATATCCCTAAATATTGCTGTTACAAATAACTGGTGCCAAAGCATATAACACAGCAGCAGCAGCAAATGTCTGAAAGGAAGAATCACAGGCTATAACAAAAGGTTCTGATCACTGATGAATCTCTGCAGACAGAGCACCAGCACTGACTCCCTGAGAGGCTTTCTCACCCAGACAGTGCCCTCTTCCTCCACTGGTGCCACTACCCTCTGTAGAAATCTTTAGCCTGGCACATAATCTCTGGTTCCTTAAAGAGAGGACTATTTTCCAAGCATCCCTGGATCTCCAAGCCCAGTCAAGTCCTCAGAATACATTAGACACTGTAAATATTTACAGAACAATGTGTGCATTCTGAGCTAAGCAGAAAAATTAAAGACATTTTCTGATTTTAAAAAAGATCACTGAATATCAAGTTAGAATACTTGGGCTTCTTTCATTAAATGTGATGAAAATATTTGAAAACAAAAAATTAATATCTCTAACCCATTGTGTAGTTAACTAAATGATCATTGTTTCTGTAGAAAAAAAAATAAATGGAAGATGTTGAGAAATAAGGTCTGTTTTTTTTAAACTTATAGAAAATTTCAGAGAAAACTGCATAAGCAGTCAAAAAACTGGTAAATTGCACTTGAACAAAAAACCTACTGGCCTTATAAGAATAAAGAGACTATAGAATAAGAAAAAATTTATACTTCATATATCTGATAAGTGTACATTTGTGTATATCCAGAATACAGAAGACTATTACAACTAAACAAGAATAGGAAAGCTCAATTTTTAAAATGGGTAAAGAATCTGAATACACATTTGTCTAACAAAGATAAACAATGGCTAGCAAGTACAGGAAAATATTGAATATCATTAGTTATCAGGGAAATGCAAATCAAAACCATAATGCAATGCCACTTCATACCCAGTAGGATGACTACTATGGAAAAATACCATGGCACAATGTTGGCAAAGATATAAAGAAATGGAATCTTCAAACATTGCTGATGGGAATATAAAATGGTTGAGTCACCTTATAAAACAGTCTGGCAGAGTGACTTATGGCCCATAAATTTCAATCCTAAGTATCTACCAAAAATGGATAAACAAACTGCAATGTATCTATATAACAGAACACTATTTAGCAATAAAAGGAATGAAGTTCTGATATGTGCTACCTCAAAAACAGGCTAAAAAACCAGACATAATGGGGCTGGGGATGTGGCTCAAGTGGTAGTGTGCTTGTCTGGCATGCGTGCATCCCGGGTTCGAGCCTCAGCACCACATACATACAAAGATGTTGTGACCGCCAAATACTAAAAAATAAATATTAAAATTCTCTCTCTCTGTCTCTCTCTGTCTCTCTGTCTCTCTCTCTCTCTCTCTCTTTCACACACACACACACACACACACACACACACACATACACACACACACACACTCTCTCTCTCTCTCTCTCTCACACACACACACACACATACACACACACACACTCTCTCTCTCTCTCTCTCTCTCTCTGTCTCTCTCTCTCTCTCTCTCTCTCTTGAAAAAAAAAACACAAAGGGCCATGTATCTATATAACAGAACACTATGTAGCAATAAAAGGAATGAAGTTCTGATATGTGCTACCTCAAAAACAGGCTAAAAAACAGATACAAAGGGCCATATATTGAATGATTACATTTATATATCATGTCCAGAACAAGTAAATCCATAAATAGAGAAAGAAGATACATGCCTACATGGAGCAAGAGTGAGTGGAGACTGACTGCTAAAGGGCATGGGTCTTTTTTGGTTATGACAAATGTGTTTTCAGTATTAGATAGCAGAATATACTACAACTCAGTGAATTGTACTTTTAAGGAGTGACCTTGATGGTAATGTGAAATATATATCAATAAAGGTGTTATTTTTTTAAATTGCTTCCAAAATCATATACTAACACCTCTGCACAAGGGTCTGGTTGATTCACTCTGCCTGTGACAGAATCAGCTGTCAGAAAAACACACAATCTGTTCAAATGAGAAAATAATCTAAGTTCCTATCAATGAATCCCTATTTCAACCAACCATAAAACCAGATCCAAAGTAGAAAGAACAAAGAACAAAAGAGTATGCAATTCAACAATTAGCTGGAAGGTTACAGAATGAAACTAACCAAAGACTCTCTACCCAAATTTCCAATCAAATGATCACTTACTCTACCAGTCTACATTAAAATTTATGCCTAATATAGAAAGACACTGTTTCAAATACAGAAAAACAAACCTATTTATTATATAATAAAGTCTTTTTTTTGGAGGGGGTAGTTGTAGATAGACATAATTGGTTTGTTTATTTATTTATTTATTTATTTATTTATTTATTTATTTATTGTGGTGCTGATGGTCAAACCCAGTGCTTCACACATGTCAGGCAGGTGCTCTACACTGAGCCATAATCTTATCCCTGTAATAAAGTCTTAATATCTATTTAAATGTAGTATAAAAAGTTTAAAAAATGCAGCTAACAGGAGAAATAAAGAAAAAGGCATCATTTTTATTAGAACTTCTGCTTAATCCCTCACTTTCCAGGAATATTTTTAGTAGGTTTAAGGCCACAAAATTAAAGAAATTAACTCATCAGTAAAATGAAAGGCACTGTATAAACAAATTCCTATACTTCCACAGAAAATAATTTTAGAGTTTTCTTCTTCCTTATTTTTTTATTAGTTGTTCAAAACATTACATAGCTCTTGACATATCATATTTCTTACATTTGATTCAAGTGGGTTATGAATTCCCATTTTTACACTGTATACAGATTGCAGAATCCCATCGGTTACACATCCACGTTTTTACATACTGCCATACTAGTGTCTGTTGTATTCTGCTACCTTTCCTATCCTCTACTATCCCCCCTCCCCTCCCCTCCCCTCCCATCTTCTCTCTCTACCCCATCTACTGTACTTCATTTCTCTCCCTTGTTTCTTTTCCCTTTCCCCTCACTTCCTCTTATATGTAATTTTGTATAACAATGAGGGTTTCCTTCCATTTCCATGCAATTTCCCTTCTCTCTCACTTTCCCTCCCACCTCTCATCCCTGTGTAATGTTAATCTTCTTCTCATGCTCTTTCTCCCTACTGTGTTCTTGTTGCTCTCCTTATATCAAAGAAGACATCTGGTATTTGTTTTTTAGGGATTGGCTAGCTTCACTTAGCATAATCTGCTCCAGTGCCATCCATTTCCCTGCAAATTCCATGATTTTGTCATTTTTTAGTGCTGAGTAATACCCCATTGTGTATAAATGCCACATTGTTTATCCATTCATCTATTGAAGGGCATCTAGGTTGGTTCCACAGTCTAGCTATTGTGAATTGTGCTGCTATGAACATCGATGTAGCAGTATCCCTATAGTAAAGCTCTTTTAAGGTCTTTAGGGAATAGTCTGAGAAAGGGAGTAGCTGGGTCAAGTGGTGGTTCCATTCCCAGCTTTCTAAGGAATCTCCATACTGCTTTCCAAATTGGCTGCCCCAATTTGCAGTCCCACCAGCAATGTACAAGAGTACCCTTTTCCCCACATCCTTGCCAGCACTTGTTGTTGTTTGACTTCATAATGGCTGCCAATCTTACTGGAGTGAAATGGTATCTTAGGGTGGTTTTGATTTGCATTTCTCTGACTGCTTGAGATGGTGAGCATTTTTTCATGTACTTGTTGATTATTTGTATGTCCTCCTCTGAGAAGTGTCTGTTCAGGTCCTTGGCCCATTTGTTAATTGGGTTATTTGTTTTCTTATTGTTTAATGTTTTGAGTTCTTTGTATACTCTGGATATTAGGCCTCTATCTGAAGTGTGAGGAGTAAAAATTTGTCCCCAGGATGTAGGCTCCCAATTTACCTCTCTTATTGTTTCTCTTGCTGAGAAAAAACTTTTTAGTTTGAATGAGTCCCATTTGTTGATTCTTGTTTTTAACTCTTGTGCTATGGGTGTCCTATTAAGGAATTTGGAGCCGGACCCCACAGTATGTAGATTGGAACCAACCTTTTCTTCTATCAGACGCAGAGTCTCTGTTTTTATATCAAGCTCCTTGATCCATTTTGAGTTAGGTTTTGTGCATGGTGAGAGAAAGGGATTCAGATTCATTTTGTTACATATGGATTTCCAGTTTTCCCAGCACCATTTGTTAAAGATGTTATCCTTCCTCCATTACATGCTTTTAGCCCCTTTGTCAAAAATAAGATAGTTGTCCCTCCTTCTTTTTAATAGGGTGGCTAAGGTTTTGTCAGTTTTATGTATTTTTTAAAGAACCAGGGTTTTTTTGTCAATTTTTTGAATTGTTTCACAAAAGAGGTGAAAGATCTCTACAATGAAAACTACATAACACTAAAGAAAGAAATAGAAGTAGACCTTAGAAGATGGAATGGTCTCCCATGCTCTTGGGTACACAAAGTTAATAGAGTCAATGGCCCCATACTACCTAAAGCACTATACAGATTCAATGTGATTCCAATTAAAATCCCAACACCATTACTTATAGAAATAAAAGATCCAGAATATCCAAGGCAATCTTTAGCAAGAAGTGTGAAAAAGGAGGTATCACAATACCAAACCTTAAACTATACTACAAAGCTATAATAACAAAAATGGCATGGTATTGACACCAAAATAGACATGGAGACCAATGGTACACAATAGAAGACACAGAGACAAACCCACATAAATACAGTTATCTCATACAAAACAAAGGTACCAAATCATACATTGGAGAAAAGGTAGCCTCTTCAAAAAATGGTACTGAGAGAACTGGAAATTCATATGTAACAAAATGAAAATAAACCTCTATCTCTCACCATGCACAAAACTCAACTCAAAGTGGATCAAGAACCCAGGAATTAGTCCCGAGACCCTGCTCCTAATATAGAAAAAAGTAGGCCCAAATCTTCATCATGTCAGAGTAAGCCCCAACTTCCTTAACAAGACTCCTAATGTACAATAAATAAAATCAAGAATTATTAAATAAGATGGACTTAAACTAAAAAGCTTCTCCACAGAAAAAAACAACAACAGCAACAATCAATGAGGTAATGAGAGATTACATTTTTGTCAGCAATTTTTTGCCACCAGAACATCAGATAGAGCACTAATCTCTACGATATATAAAGAACTCAAAAAACTTAACACCAGAAAACAAACAGCCCAATAAATTAGTTGGCTAAGGAGCTGAACAGACACTTCTCAGAAGAAGATATACAATCAACCAATATATGTAACATGTTCAACATCTCTAGTAATTAGAGAGATGCAAATCAAAACTATTCTAAAGATTTCATCTCACATCAGTCAGAATGGCAGTTATCAAGAATACAGACAACAATAAATGTTGGCAAAAATGTGGGGGAAAAGGTACACCCAGATTGCTGGTGAGATGGCATATTGGTGAAATCAATGTGGGAAGCAATATGGAAATTCCTTAGAAAACTTGGAATGAAACCACCATTTGACCCAGCTACCCCACTCCTCCATCTATACCCAAAGGACTTAAAATCAGCATACTATAGTTAAGCAGCCACATCAATGTTCATAGAAGCTCAATTAACAATAGCTAAACTGTGGAAACAACATAGATGTCCTTTAATAGATGAATGGATAAAGAAACCATGGTATATATACACAATGGAATATTACCCAGCATTAAAAGAGAATAAAATATGGCATTTATAAATAAATGATTGGAGTTAGAGAATATCATGCTAGGTGAATTAAGCCAATCCCCAAAAACCAAAGGCCAAATGTCCTCTCTCATAAGTGGATGCTAATCCAAACAGGTGGGGGGCAGACATGGGAAAAATGGAGGAACTTTGATTGGGCAAGAGGGAGGGAGGAGGTGGGGAGAGTGCATGGGGACAGAAAAGATGGTAGAATGAGATGGACATCATTAACCTAGGTACACATATGACTGCACATATGGTGTGACGCTACAACATGTACAACCAGAGATAAGAAAAGTTGTGCTGCAATTGTGTACAAGGAACCAAAATGCATTCTTCTGTCATACATGCATAATTAAAATGAAATAAATAAAAGATCAAAGGTTTGATGTGGAACTGAGTCCTGCACTCTATGTAACTGGATGGTCAGGAAATTGAGCACACATGGTGGAGTGTTGTCTTCATGCAGAGACAAGCTACATCACACTCAGGTACCCTTGAGCTGCCCAAGTCAGAGGTACTGAGCTCATCAATGAACAATCAATGAACAAAGCCTAGGGGCTCTAGCTTTACAGCTAGTGTAGCTGACAGCTCACAGTGACATGTGCCGGGTTTCTGTTCTCGCGACTGAAAGGCTCAGGGGTCACTCTAGTTATACTGGGCTAACTGGGCTGCAGGAAATAACCAAACAAGAGACACAAATACCTTTTTCTTTGGGGTTGCTGTGACGGGTCCTCTGACCTTAAGGGTCCGCAGAAAGAGAGAGAGCGAGAGCACTTGCTGACCCATTTTATGGAGGAGAAGCTATTCAAATGAGGCAAGGGGTCAGATTTCAGGGGCTGAGTCTATCTTCATGATGTCCACTGTCAGCAGGTTGACGGACACCTGGGTAGGCCACACCCAAGGGCACAGTAAGAGGAGGGGACACACACAAGGCACTTCCATGGAAGATTCTATCCTAAACAGGGCAAGGGGTTATATTACAAAGGAACAGGTAAGCATAGCTTCACCCATGGGGCTGTAGCAAGACACACCCATTTCTGTGTCTGAGCACCTCAGCACCCAGCTCGGGAGTGTAACTCAGTCACCTGTACCCTCACAGACATGTGCCATGAAAAATTCTAGGCAAAGACAGCAAGAAGGCACCTTCCAGTGACCTTAGAGCACTAGTCTCTACTAGTGCTCTGTGGACCAGTGCCTAGATGGTAACACCTGGCACAGAATGTACAGAGAACTCCATGCAGAATCTGTCCAACATCTCTTAGAGTGTGGAGGAGGGGATGAAGTCACATTCTGCTAATCTGAATGTAACAGGACTTGAGCCCCTCAGAGCTGCCAGGTGATGCTCCTGGGATCTACTCTAGGGAAGCTTCTAAAAAAGGCTGTCCCCACACTTGCTCTTGAAGACTAGACAGAGGTGCTAAGGGCAGAAGTAGAGGGGAGGGAGGTGCAGGGACACCTGTGACTTGGGGGTAGCATGAGGGGTATCAGAGACAGGTGGTCAGACTGGTCAAGGCTGCTGTGAAAGGGGGCCTGAACTCATCTGCCTGGTTTGGAGGTGGAGGAAAGCTGGTGGTTGGTGGCCATTCATCTTGGAGCCACAACCCAGAGGAGCAACAAGGGGCACTGGCAGCATGGGGATCATGAAAACAAGACCTGGGGGATTGTCTGCAGACACAGTGTGGAGAGAAATGGCTGGGGTCTACCAGCCTGGGAGGCATTTGGCTCGAAGGGGCAGCACTCTTCAGAGTGTACAGTGGACTAGGTGTAGGGGTGGGTGTGGAGGCATCTTTAGAGGCCCATCTTTAGAGGAGGAGATGAGTTTTTAGAGAGGAAGAAATAGGAAGGAATTTAGTGAGAACTGGACACAGCCTGGGCACACCAATGTTGATTGGTGTGAGTCTATCTGGGCAGAGCATGGGAGTCCTTGAAGAAGACAGAAAATGAAACCAGGAGTCTGGGTGGACTCCCTAGTGGCAGAAGCACTAGGGAGTGGGTATGAGAGGGTCAATAGGGATGAAGACCCTGGAGGTTCATGAGAGAAGGTGGACAGAGGGCCTTGATCACCAAGAGACTGTGGACACCCTCAAGGGTGCTGATGTTTGAGACCAGAGTGAGGGTTGGAGAACAGACCAGAAGGTGGGGAGGGAGTCAATGAGCAGAGGCCTCATTGGCCTGTTTTCCCGGGGTTCCCTGTTTCCATGGATGTGGTAGGGAGAGGTCAGACAGGGCTATGCTTTCTGCTTTTCCTTTTTGCTTCCGTTTCCTTTACACAGAGTGGAGGCCCAACTCATAGAATGCCTCCTGATCGTGTTTCCCATGTACAGTGGACTGCAGCAGGGATTCCTCTCCTGTGAGCACACTGGGTACCCCTGTGTGCAAAACCCTGCTGCATCTGCCCCTTAAGAACACAGTACTCCAGAGCCGCCCATGCAGGGCCCACAAAGTTCAAAGCCCTGTAATAGCTGAGTGTGTGGTCAAGATAGCAGCCTCCAAGTAACTTCCAACTCACAGGACTTCTTGAGTCCTGGGTAGGAGTCGCCATCCTTGTCCCCAGCACACCCTGGGCACAAGGCAGTCTTGAGGAGGCCACAGAGGCTAGGTCAAGGCTGGACTGGCCAGTCTGTGTCTCCTGACCTGCCTTCCTAGGTTTGCCCCCTCCTGCTTCATTCCCAACCACCCTTCCTCCAAGGTAACGCTGCCAACGAGGCACCATGTGAGGAAGCTGCCCATCAAATCTGGATTTCAGATAAAGTCCAAGGATCTTTAAGGGACAAGAGTGCCCTATGCAATGTTTGGGAGTTGTACATTTCATACGGCAAAGGCTGCTGTTAGGGAAATCCGGAGGGATACGCTGGAGGTTCAAAAGAGATGAACAGGACAACCAAATGTCCAGTTGGCATTTTGGATACCCAAAGCCATCAGAGCTGTCATGTGACTCCAGCCTTGGCCAGCAGTCTAGATGTGGACAGCCTCCTGCCCTTGCCCATCTTCTGAGTGTGTGCCTTAATTCCATCCAGGGATGGCAGTGTGGTGCTGAGGGTGCCTGGTGACTTACTGGGACTGGGAGGGCAGCTTCTCAACTCCTAGCCTCTAGTTTTAGTTTCCTCATTTTCAAGACATCTTTTTCTGTCTTTGGACCTAATAGGAAGTGATTATCTCAGTAGAAGATAGTCCTTGCTAGTGCTGTGTGGAACAGTGCCTAGATGATGACACATGGCACAGAGCACACAAAGAACTCCATGAAGAAGTCTGTCTGAAATTTCCTATTTCATTTATGCCCCCACAGGGATTTTTCTACAAACACTAGTGTTGCTCCCCTGTGCTGCCTGGAGAAATGGCTTAGGCCCAAGGAGTGTGCCAGCTGCCTCAGGGACAGTTGATCTAAGCATCAGAGCACAGCTTCAGATTTTAGCCACAGATGGTTGTGGGCATGACTTACAGTGTCTTTGCTTCCCTGCAGTCCTTCAGCACCTGTGTCCTGGGCATCTGCTGGCAACAGGGTGATCTGCCTGTGTGCTGCCACTGTGCTCTGCTTGCTGTTGTATGGAAGGTGCCCAAGTCACATGTAGGACAGCCATCCACATGCTGGGTAGGCAGCCCCTCCCTGGGCTTGCAGTGGAAAGTGGGTTCCAGCTTACAGGGGTGTGAGGACTGACTGGACAGGTGTCACCAAGTGACTGTGAGACCATGGAGCCCATAGGAACACTTTACTAAGGCCCTAGTCTCACCCTAATGAGAAGCCCTTCTCCAGTCATTGCATCTGGGTCCCCTCAGTCAGGAGCCTCCTGGGGTCCAGGCAAGTTGGCCTTTGTCCTGCTAGGCTGAGGCGGCTAGAGACCAGGGCAGCAGTTTCACCCAGGCAGATGTGTGAGCCCAGCTTGTCACTCAGAGTAGGCCTCACACCATGCCAGCTTCCAGAGTAGACCCCAATCCACTCACACTGTGTGGAGGTGGCTAAGCAGGAAGCAGAGGAGGAACTGTGACTCCTCTGCTAGAGGCTCTGGGTGCCCACAGCCACTCCCTGTCCTGGCTTCCTCCCCCGACACAGGTATATGGGACTTTCTCTGCTTGCTTCATCCATTTTTAGCCTTTTCCACAGATGCCTTTGTGGCTGTGTCAAGCACCCTGGTGAGAGCCTGGAGGAAGGACGCTCACAGCTTCAGTGGTAAAGCATGGATGCTTTGTCCCAGGCCACCCAGAGCTGCCAGCCCAGCAGAGCTTAGAGAGCATCGAATTGTGATGGACTTACAAGGAAAACTCTTAAATCTTTTTGTTGTTATTGTTTTTAATTTTTGTTGTTGACGATGAACCTTAATTTTATATGCAGTCCTGAGTATCGAACTCAGTGCCTCACACACATTAGGCAAGTGCTCCACCATGGTGCCCCAGCCTCAGCCCCTAAACCATTTAATCTTTCTCTTGGTTTCCATGTAAAATCAGATTATTCCTAATTTACAAAGGATATTTAAAGCCATGGGTTGCTGTAAAGCACCATGAAAAACAAGGCCATGAAGCACCCAGAAAACCATTTGCTAGAACAAGGTCATGGTGAAATACATTTTGGTGAATCTCTTAGCTGTACTGGAATTCTTACCAGCTTTGATTTGGCTTGGAGTATCCATCTTAAATGCTCATGACCCAATTCCCAGGGCTCAGTAAGAAATACAGACCTTGAGCTTGAGTACTTGCTCAGAGCAATTAAGAAAGGCAAGATTTTCAAAAAATAAAATGTGTCACAATATATTATAAAATTTGGTAAATAATGAATTTGTATCTAGAAATAATGAAGTCAAGAGTACACCATAAAAAGAAAAGGCCTGTGTCAACAATTGGGGCCATGGCTATGGTAGTCTGCAGGTCACTGCCATGTGCTGAGGCTGGCTCTGAGATCACTTATATCCAAGGCTAAGACAGAAGCCTGGGTCCCATGAGAGCTATTACTTGACAAAATTCAGCATTGCAGCATTTTAGAAGAAGTTGATGTTCAGGTATTACATTGTAAAAGGGTTTCCATGTGGGCCTAAGCAGGGAAGATGAACCAAGCAGAGTGGGCCCTGTCTTGGAGGGGTGCTTGGTTTCTTTCTATGGCAGGGTGATAAAAACCCAGGGCCCTCTCTGGGAAGGTGGCTGTGAACAGGTTTGAGCAAGGCAAGCTCCTGGGGCTTGAGCAAGGCAAGCTCCTGGGGCTTGAGCAAAGAGCTTTTGAGTGGGTTGGGCTTGGTCATTTCCTGCTGCCTCTCCAGGAGACTGGAGCCTCTACTCCTGGGTCTGCACCCCTCAGCCTCCATAAAGCTGCTCCAACTGGCATTATACACAGCAATGTAAAGTGCTCAAAGTGTTTTACTGAAGTGAGAGACATGCTAGAAAAATACCTGATGCAAAATAAGAGTGATAGAAGACTCTTCTAGTTTCATGTCCAAGCGAAGAACAAGAGAGGACTTTCCCTCCACCTCCATTTCCAGGCCCGAGTCTAGGTGGCTGCCTTGTCGCTGGGCCCCAACTCCAGCCACCACAGAACACTGTCTCACAGATCCCTGAGCACCTTGTCTCAGGCCTGTGATACAAAACACCTGAATCTGGGGCTGGAGGTGGCACCTCTCTTCCTCCCCCACTTGGCTCCCCTCCCCGTGGTGTCAGCACCCCAGAAGAGGCAGGGAATGCAGGAAGGGGTGCATCTGCTGGAATGTGAGTCTGAAAAGGTGAAAAGTCAAGGGTCAATCCACCCCAGGCCTGAGGCCTTCTGGCAGACTCCAGCATGTCAGCTCCTGAGGGCTGTGGCTGGTGATGGGAGCCCCAAAGTAGGCAGAGCTTGAACCACAGGTTAACAGAGGGGCTCAGAGAACCCTGTCCTGCAGGTTCCATCTGATGGCATGTCTTTTTGGCTTATTTATGTATTTATGTTTATTATTTTTCTGTTTTGTTTGGTAGCCAGGATTGAACATAGGCACACTAAACAACTAAGCTAAGTCCACAAGGTTTATTTATTTATTCATTCATTTATTCATTTTTAATTTTGAGACAGGGTCTCCTATGATATTTCACTACATTGCTGAGGCTGGCTTTGAATTTGCCATCCTCCTGCTTCAGCCTCCCGAGCTGCTGAGATAGGACAATTGTACCAACAAACCAGGCTCAGCCTGGTGTCTTAAAAACATACCTCTTGTCCTAATTTATAAATGTTTCCAGGCCACATGTCCTTCAGCTTGTTGCTATGAGTCATCTATTTTACTAGGGAAGACTGCCAACACAGTGCACCCTCACCTCTCTTCTCTACTTCCTCCCTTTTTCTTGATCATTCTGTTTTTGGACATTAGGTCAAATGAAAACCTACCAGGGCTTTCCCACCAGTTGCTTTTCAAAGTAAGAATTTTCACTCAGGAATTTACAAGCCCACTCTTGTCCACTGTGCTTTGTTGACATCTGCCTACCCGGCACTTCAGGCAGAATGAGCCCTCCTAGGAGAAGGTTCCTTTCTTTCCAACTTTAGGCAGAGCTGGGTTCTCCTCCTCTCCAGGTTTGGAACTGAAATACGACAAGTGACAAGGGTGGAGACTTTGAAAATGTGACACCACAAACACAAGAGGTCACCCGCATGTGAATCTGGAGTGAACATGTGGTTCCCATGTGTTCAAGTGCATGCCAGATCCATGCACGCAACACAGAGGAAAGCATGACATCCTGGAAGCAAATTCAGGATGTGCCCATTGGATATGGATACAGAGCCAGGGCCTTATGCACAGTCTCCTGGTGAGCAATGCCTTTGGCCATGCTGTCCTCTGTCCAGAGCTCTTCACTTTCCCTCCCTCCTCTGTCAGCCCTCCTCTGACTCCATTTCAAGGCCCAGGGTTCAGTGAACATATTGATTCAGCCTCCCAGCAGCCTTTCCTGAGACTCAGTCCTGTTGGTTTAGCTTCCCACCCTAAGCCCACAGATGCCAAGTAGGCTTATCTCGCCCCAGATGATTCTTGTCACACAAGGAATGTATCTAGTTAGCAAACTAAGAAAAACAAGTATTTATCATGAAAAGCCAAGCATTGTCCTGGATATGGCTGAAAAAGCAGTGGCCAGAAGAGCAGAACTTTGCTCTTGAGAAGGTTCTATTTTTCTCCCTACTGTGCAAAGAGTCCATGGTGGTCAGCTGTGGTCAAGGATACAAGATAGAATCATGCACTGTTGTGTGTGGGGAGGAAGCACCCAGCTTCCCTGGCAAGGAGAAACTTGCAGGAGACGCTCAGCCTGTTATATCAAAAGAGTTGACCACCGCAGATGCAGCCTGGGAACTCAGGGCAGCATGTGGGCCTGGGGTAGATCATTGCTGCACAGACAGCAAGTTAAGGACAGTGGGTTTCCTCTAAGCAACATGGGACTCTGTGCTAACTTTTTAGGTGGTGATCTGAAGCGAAATACCACAAAAGTGGGTGGCTGAAAGGTGGTAACTTGGATCCATATGGTGTATTGACATCTCCTCCCCTGAAATGCTGTGCAATCCCTGTCCAGTACCTTTCACAATTATGAGATGATTTGGGGTAAGGGGCTGTGTGGCAGGGAGTAAGGCACCCACTACTTCTCCTGGTAGGCTGCCCCTGCCCACTGCCCAGCTCTTCCTTCCCTGCACACAGTACCATGAAGTTGATGTAAGAGGACACTGAGATGTCCCCCACCTTCTCATATGTGACTTCTCCAATAGTTGCCACCCATCAGTACACAATCCACAGGGAAGGGTTTTGGTCGAGGTCAAAGCTAAAAGTCATGACTACACTGACTCAAGGGGAGATTCCATCGGCTCAGGTCACGGGGAGTGAGCCTGTGTCCCACTGCAGAGGGAGGCACAGTGCTCTAGGCCTTGGAGAGGATGGAGGTGGGCCCCTGCCCTCATCCTGAGGCCTCACCTTTCTTTAAATCAGCCAATATTTTAATCTTTGGAAGAAGAATTTTATGATACAATTGGTCTGAAACAAATTTATTCAGAAACATCTCAGAAGAATGGGGAAAAGGACGAAGGGCAGGGCAAAGTGTCTCAGGCAGAACAGTCTGACGTCTTCCACAGGTGGAGACAGAGGAGACTCAGGCCCTGGGCTGGCGTCTCCTGGCTCAGACTGCACTCCTTGGAGCCTCACTGTTTATGGATGTGGCACGTTTCTTCTCTCTGTCTTTGGAGCCACTTGATTGCTGACATGGCCTGCAGCAGCAGAGGCTTCAGACACAGGTAGCGGTCCTCCTCCTCACCAGCTTCCAGGCATTTCTGTGGCCATGGCCTGGGCCTGTGGGTGTATCTTGGGAGGAGTGGCTGCTGCCTGTCCTGGCCCACCTAGGGAACATCGTCCAGGGATTGGACGTCTAGGACCCAAATTCACACTGGGAGCCTCCCTGGGAGTGGGGCCCTGCAGGCAGGAAGTGGAGAGGAATGGCAGGCAGACATATGCATCTGATGCCCTTCTGGCCTGGCTTGTGAGCCTCCTCAGGCAGCTGAGTGTCAGGGGGCAAGGGGCAGTTGTGCAGGGCAGGCTCACTGGTGCTCCTCTTGGGGAGGGCAGGGCCATCGGAGAGATCCTCAGGGCATGGATGAGGCTTGATCCTGGGAGGCACAGGCTTCCCCTGGAATGTGTACCCTCCCACGTGGCCTTTCTGGTGCTGGAGAATTAGGTAGGTTGCCAGGGCCACTTGAAATTTTCTCTTGTCTGGAAACACCCAGGTTTTGTATGGGTCATGTCAAACAGGATGGTCATGAGTGCAGGGTCTGGGTGTTTGTGTTTGGGGAGTGCCTCACTACAGTGATGGGGTACATATGGTTCACCCGGCCTCAGTCATAGGGGCTGGAAGATTTGTTTGATCATAGGCCCTTCTTGGGGTTTGCATTCAGTATTTTGTGGATGAGCTTTCCTGCTTTGATAGGTAAGGGACAAGGTACCTTGCAAAATGTGCATCATTAGAAGTCCTTTCATCTGCCTCATCACTAAGTCTTCCCAAATGCTTAATTCAAATCACTTGATTTTCTTGAACTGGACCTCAACATTCATACCAAAAGTCTGCCAGGTAGATGGTGGGAATGAGGCTAAGCACACAAGCAGTTACAAATTCTCTTCTGGCATTCAGACTGCTTACCTTAACCTCTTGCTCCACCAGATTCACCCTTCAGCTCAGACCACAGCACCCTACCTTCCTCACACTTCCTCTGATGATCTTTCCTGAATAGCCTGCCCCTATGTAACAGAAAAGCAAACTTTTGATTCAGAAATGTTAGGAACAAAACTGAGCCAAGGTTTGGGAGCACTTGCAGGCAGGGCTTCAATTGTGGAATAAGTAGGACTTCCACTGAAGGGAAATAGCACTAATGGAGGAACCAGACAGCTTCCCTAACAAAGGGAGATGGAAGGTTTTAATTGATATGCTGGGGTGGGCTAGGGTCTGGTAGTTTAGCACTGGCTCAGGGCATAGTTCCTGAAACTATTTTTTGAATGAGACTCAGACACCACGTAGTACCAGTAGAGTTGTACCAGGATCTGTTGAGCTATGCTTGAAGCTGCCACTATCATCCTGTACAAATGTCCTGTCTTTGTGGCTTGATCTGGGTTTTAGAGTAGCACAGAAGGACCTTGGATTCTTGTGCTGCTACAGCTGGTGGAAAAACACCTGGGTGTCAGAGTAGAAGAAAACACATAGCAGCTCCCACCACCAATCAGTATGTCTACAAGCAGAGCTGAGTGGAATTGACCCAAGTACTAAGGCAGCAAAGGGGGCAGAGATTAGTATGAAGACAGAGATAACCAGCCTCTTCATTCCATCCCAGTCACCTATCAGACACCTACTTCAGGCCCAATGAAGTCAATGTTTCAACAGAAGTGGCCCTCAGGTCCCTGAAAAGTAACCTAGGCCACCTTTATCATTATAACCGACATCACCGGTGTTATCTACAGTAAAGCTACTAGGAAACCAATAATGAATCCACTCAGCTGTGTGACCTCCAAAATTAGTGATTTTTAAGTTGACTAGGGACAGGCAAAGCTAGAGGGTTTGCTTATGTTATTCCCCTAGTAATAATTCCATCTTGTGTAAATATTCAGCTTCTGTTTTCATCAGTCTTGATGATAGATCTTTGTCAAAAGCACACAAGAGTAGAGAAAAATATGCTATGCTACAAAGGGTGACAGTTTATTGTACCCAGGTGTTCGTTATTGTCTCATGTTTTGTCCCTGAAGTTCTCAAAATCATGATATAAACTGATCACACTCCCCCTTGAAATCCTTGTTCCAGTGCCCTTATTTCTTCAGAAAATACCCAGAGTGTCATACAGAGGAGGGAGAAGGATGATATTGTTTCATGTGGTTTATCACCACAAAGGTTCCTGTAATGGAGGCGTGGTCCTCAGTGTGGAGATGTTGAGATGGAGGGAAGCTTTAAGAGGTGGGGCCTGACGGGAGGCAATCAGGTCATGAGGGCACCACCCTTGAAAAAGATTAACACAGGTCTCAGGCAACTGGGTTAGTTCCTGTGAGAATGGGCTGTTACATGGGAATCTGGCACCTCCACCCTCCACTTGGCACTCATACATATGCTCCCAATGCTATGTTCTGAGTCACCATGAGTCCCTCGCCAGAGCCCAGCAGAAGCCAGCACCCCGCTCTGGGCCTCCAGAAATGTGAGCTAAAAATTCTGCTTTTTTAAAAATTCCAGTTTCCAGTCTCAGGCTTTCATTATAGCAACAGAAAACAAACTAAGACAACAGATGAGTGTGAAATCAGCAAGTTCTTTCTTCCCACCCAACTTCTTTTCCTCACCTCAATCCTAATTTCTATGTTCCATGATGCTCAACAATTCCATTCTGTCACTATAGCTTGGGCATCATAGGGCAAGAGGACCAGGTGCAGAATGAGCATGAGACTAGCAGCAGTGAAGTCAGAGGTTGACAGTGTTCGTCCTCCCCATCGTGCCTTGAAAAACAGAACCTAGCCCCTCAGTTTCTTTGCTGAATGCTACAACTGCATTGCCAGCAAGTAACACAACTGGCTGCAGAAAACTTAGCCACATTTAAAAAATAATATGTGCCATGAAGAAATTCACCTGGTATGTAACAGTTGTTGTAAACCACCTTACTGTGAATGGTTAGGTATACCTCTGACCCCTGGGAGCAATTTAACTTTACAAGGCAGGGGGCAGTGTATGTGTGAATATACCCATTCCCCATCACAACAGATGAAAGTAGAGATGCACGTGGAAAAGGGACTGATTTCTCACTGGCCCAAGTTACCTGCTCTCCCACCTCCATGGAGTCTTCTAGAGAGCACACAGAATTTGGAGATTTTTGAGCTCCCCACAGGAAGTTCCTGAGATGTGCCCTCACCCCTCACCCCTCCTCACAGCTCTGCATTCTACTCTAGACTCCCACTAAAAATGGGATGAGATTTTCATGCCACACTGGAGAAGAGAGAAGCACTACTTATCTTCTTATGCCTGGAGAAGGGCCAATGGTGATGGCAGTTATCTGCCCACAGTGAAGCCACAGGGTCCTTCCCAGCTGCAATGGGATGGGTGACAGCATATCCAGGCAGGGATGAATGAACCCAGCATCCAACATGACCACAGACCCACAGAGAGGGGCAATTTCAGATCCTGGAAAAACATCTTACATGCAAACAGTAGTGAACATGGGACACCAAAATGGACCCTTTATTTTTGAATTGTTACACTGCACTGATAAGGTCACTTGGGTCACAGGCACATGGTGGAGTGTCGGAAGAAAAGTGGGTCAGAGGGTGAAAGCAGAGGACTGCACCCAGGGATGACTGTTTCCTCATGGAGAAGAAACTCGGCCGCAGAACAGAATCCCTCTGGTCCTGCTGTGCTGGATGAAGAAGAGGAAGGGGTGGTCTGCGCAGAAAAGTGGAGGACTGCACAGCAACATGAATTCACAGGCTGTGGTGGCTGTAGCTTCAGTACCCTCCTCATTGACCTCCACAAAGGACTTGTGCACGACCTTGGACAGATGCAGGTCTCTCCTAGATGACATTCCAGAAAAGTCTGCCCTGGCCTCATTGAAGGCATCAGTCATGCCCAGGCTGCAAAGGACTTCCTCCAAATCATAATTTTCCTGTAGCTTAAACCGAGGGAGGAAAACCTCCACTTCCTTTTTGTACATCTTGTCTGGGCTGGTCCACTCTATGTATTTCTCATAAGTAAGTTTCTTCTCCACCTAGAAGGGAGTTGAACGGGTCAAGACCTAGCACATACTGTCACACAGGGCCTCATGTGGTTATACAGATGTTCCACATTGTGAGTGGGAGCCTCGCCTTGGCCAGAGGTGGTGCTATTGGTAACCAAGGTAACCAAGGGACAGCTCAGCAGGAGAGCTTGCCTAACATCTGCAAGATCCTTTTTCCACCCCCAACATAGACACAAACAATATAATTAAATTAAATTTAAAAAATAAAAAGCTAACTGGGAACTGGGGAAAGCAGCTACACCAGAAACCCAATGCCCTTCCCCTGCCATCACGTCCTCTTTATGGCTTAGTGCTCCTTACCGTTTTCAAGTCAATGTGTTCATCGGGCAGCATGATGATCATACTCAGCTCCTCGCTGACGTAGGGAAGGACCAGAATCTTGGTGCATATTTCCCCTATATAGGTCATTTTAAAAGTAGACCTCTTAAACATCATTTGCACAGGCTTCTCCTCATTCTGTAAGGGAATGGACAACTGTTAAGTAGAAACATGACCCAGCTGGCACAGTGCACTAACTCCACAGAGGCGGCCCCTGTGGGCCCAGGAACACTCTTGACCCAGCTTCTAGGACAGGCCATGAGGTGCCTCCTGAACCCTGTTATGGTTAGACACCAAGTGTCCCCAGAGGCCAGCGTGTTAAAGGTTTTATCTACAGTGTGGAGCTACTGGGAGGCGGTGGAACCTTTCAAAGGCAGGGCCTAGTAGAAGTTAGGTCCTTGGGGCAAGTCCTTGGAGGGGACTCTGAGACCCAAGCCCTTCCTCTCTCCTTCATTTCCTGACTCAGGTGACCAGTTTTGCTTGATCAACTGCTCCCAACGTTGCCATCCACCACCCCCATGCCTAAGAGCAAAGGGTCTGCCTCATCATGGATGGGAAACTTAAATTTTGAGCTCAGATGAATCTGTCCCTTTATAAGTAGATTAGCTCATTATTTGGCCCACTGAGAGAATGCTGACTGACAAACTGCCCAACACCAAGGTGCCCAGACTCATATCCAACATGTTTCTTGGTGACTTCACCTCTTCTTATTACTTTGAATTTAATCCAAGAATTTACAGTTCTAGCCGGGTCCTCTCCCCTGGACTCCAGCTCATGTGTTATACTGGCTGCTTGACACCCACACTTAGACCAACAGAAAGTCCTAGTGTCACACATGACTGTGGGCTCCTTATATCCCCTTCCTGCTCCACTAAACCTCTGCCCATCACAGTTGGCAGTGACACCATGCATCCAGTTGTCAAAAAGCCACTGTGCATCCTTGCTCATGTCTTTCTCTTACTCTCTGCATCTCACTCCTTAGCAAATTATCGTGGCTCTACCTTTGAAGTATAACCAAAACCTCATCTGTTGTTCTTTCTTCCACTGCCATCACCCTATCCCTGGAATACAGAGATAACCTCAGAGGGATCCCAGTGAAACATAAGTCAGATCACACCCCTCTGACTGGACACCCTGCCATGACACCCCTCTCCTAGGAGCAAGATCTGAAATGCTCAGTACATCCTATAATCACAACAGCTCATCTCCCATTCCTTGTCTCTCCTCACCTCCTACTACTCTCCCTCTGCTGGTTCCTACACTCACAGGGGTCCCTATGGAAAATCAGGGTCATTCTATCCCTCCCCTGTCCTCTCATCCCTAAAACCTAGAGAGTGTAGCCTTTGCCTCTTCCTGGTCTTTACTCAAGTATCACCCTCTCAGTGAATGCTTCCTTGTTAGACCTGACCTGCAACTATACACCCAACCACAGCTTCCTGTCTGCTTCCTTTGTGTCTCTGCAGCACTTACCACTGCCTAACAACTACTAATGTCTTATTTAAGCTTCTGGTCTCTCCCAAAAGAAAATGTAAGTTTCATGAGGCAGACATGTTCAGCTAGTCAATTCCTGGCACATAGTAGGCACTCAATTAACATCAGCTGAATAAATGAATAAATAAACTGATGAGCAGAAGTAGCCAAGGGCCATCCTCAGACCCTGAGAAAAAGACAGAAGACAGTGACCACATCCTACCCTACAATACTGCTTAACTCATGAGTACTCCTCAGTTTGATACCAGCAGCTTCTATGAAGTTGTTTCTAATTCCATGCAACAGGAACAGCTGAGGGAGCTCCCTAGTTCTCTGGCACAGCACACCATTCCAGATAAAATGCAGTAAACCCAAGACATATCTGCTGTCACTTTCTGTGTCCACCTTGTCGAGCTTGCCTGAACTAGACCTCAGCCACAACAGTCTCCTGCCCTTGGCTCCTTAGCCATGTCCTTGGCCAGAACTTGGCACACTTTTTCCATAAATGAGAGGACAGTAAATATTTTGGCATTTGTGCTAGAGAGAGTTTCTATCATAACTACTGGATTCTACTGTTGTGATACGTATAAACAAGTAAGCATGTGTGTGCACCAACAAAACTTTATCTGATAAACTTGATATGGGCCGGCTTTGGCCCACAGGCCTCAGGGTGCTGACCCCACCTTATTCAATTTCTCTGCATTCCCCTCCAGGACCCACGGTCTCCAATCTTATAATAGAAAAGAATCCAATCTTGGTAATTTAATGACTCACTAAATACATGATTATGTTAGTAAGCTTAATCACCTTTAGAAATGAGGAATCCAAATGAAAATCCTTATCAACTCAAAATCCATGCCCCTGGAGACACCCCTGCCACATACTCTGTGGGCTGGTACAGTCAACCCCTGCTGCAGCTCCACCCTCTCTCTCTACTGCAAAAAGCAAGGTAAACTGCTTCACTGCTCTGTATCCAGCAGAAGCCACGTGAGAGCAGTTCTGGTTTCCCTCTGAATACAATGGCAGAACCTCCAAAGAAGGCCTTTGCCCTCCATCTTCTGTCCTTCCTGCTCCATCCTGCCTGGACAGTGGAGGCCATATCTGAGCCCTCCTGTGAGCATGAGGAAGAGGCCACAGGCTGAGGGGGCAGAGCAGGGACAGCTGGTTCCCAAGAGCC